>NW_022589796.1:194767-794767 GCF_004348235.1 Phoca vitulina
AGAAGAAGAAGAAGAAGAAGAAGAAGAAGAAGAAGAAGAAGAAGAAGTCATCTAATGTCATTCTGATTCTTTAGCTTTTGAAGGTAACTAATCTTTTTTCCTGGACACTTTTGGATTTTTAAGAAAATCTCTGGTGTTTTCTAAATTTGTTTTTTTTTTTTTAAAGATTTTATTATTTATTTGACAGAGAGAGACACAGCGAGAGAGGGAACCCAAGCAGGGGGAGTGGGAGAGGGAGAAGCAGGCTTCCCGCCGAGCAGGGAGCCTGATGCGGGGCTCCATGCAGGGCTCGATCCCAGAACCCTGGGATCATGACCTGAGCTGAAGGCAGACGCTTAACGACTGAGCCACCCAGGTGCCCCTGTTTTTTAAATTTGTAATGACATGCTTTGCTTAGGTCCTTTGTTACTCATTTTGCTGGGCTTATCATTTCAATGCTAGGAAATTATCTTGAATTTTTTTTTTAAAGATTTTATTTATTTGTCAGAGAGAGAGAGAGAGAGCATGCACAAGCAGGGGGAGCGGCAGGCAGAGGGAGAAGCAGGCTCCCTGTTGAGCAGGGAGCCCAATGTGGGACTGGATCCCAGGACCCTGAGATTATGACCTGAGCTGAAGGCAGACACTCAACTGACTGAGCCACCCAGGTGTCCCTATTTTGCATTTTTTTATTAACCAAAGCTCCTCTCTGTTTTTTGTTGTTTGTTTGCTTGTTTTGATTGTGGTTGTTCTTCTTTTCTGCATTACCTATTATTTAGATGTGGAATTTTGAATTAATCATGCAATTTTCCAAAATTTCCTGTCATGTTTTACTTATCTTTTTCTTAGGTTCTATGTTCTGGGAAGTATTCCTCAATTTATCTTCTAGCCCTTCTGATATTTTTTATTTTGTTGACCCTGTTTTTAATTTCCAAGAATTATTTATTTTTCTCTGATTGTGTTTTTATTATTATTATTTTTTAAAGATTTATTTATTTTAGAGAGAGAGTGCGTGCATAAGCTGGGGGAGGGGCAGAGGGAGAGGGAGAGTCTTAAGCAGACTCCCCTGAAGCTCAACAGGGGTGGAGCTTGATCTCACCACCCTGAGATCATGACCTGAACCAAAATCAAGAGTTGGATGCTTAACTGACTGATCCACCCAGATGCCCCTATTATTATTATTATTATTATTTTTATCAAGTCAATATCTTCTCTTAGCTATTTGTGGATATTAAATGCAGGTTTAAATTTTTTTTCAACTTTTTGCATTTTTTCAATTCCCCTGAATGCCTATGGCTTCTTGGATGTCTCTTTATATTAAGAAGCTATTTGGAATATATGTGTGTACAGGTAGGACATATCTACCGGGGCTTCAGGCAAGCTGCATAGCAGAGGCCCACCTCTTCCAGTGAGTAGTATCAAATGTCAGTATATGCAAATCTTTCCCTCATCCTCCACTCAATCTTTTTATATCTCAAGAGAAGAGAATTATCTAGTCTCCAGCCTTGGGGAATATGCCTAGTTGCCTGCATTCTTGGGGTTGAGTCATGGAAAAGTGGTGGGTGTCTCAATATTCAGTATATAGGTTTTTAAATTTTATTTTTAAATTTACATACAGTAGCATTCACTTTTTTTGGTTTATAGTTTTATGAGTTTTGACAAATGCAAAGAGTCACAAACCACCACCACCATCGCAATAGAAATAGAACAGTTTCATCATCCTCCAAAATACCCTCATGCTTGCCCTTTGTAGTCAATCTCTCCTCCAAGCCCTAACCATTAGCAACCACTGATCTCTTAAACATTCCTAAGGTTTTGCTTTGCCAGAATATCATATTCATGGAATCATTCATTTTTTACCTTTTCATTTGGCATAATGCATTTGCGATTCATCCATCTTATTACACGCATCAGCAGTTCATTTTTTTTTCACTGATTAGTATTCCATTCTATGGATGTATCACTGATTGTTCATCCAATCCCCTGTTGAAGGACACTTGGATTGGTTCTAGTGTTTGGTGATGATAAATAAAGCTTTTATAAACATTTGCCTACAGGTCTATGTATGAAAAATTCCATTTAAATCCCACCTTCTAGAAGTAAGATCATATGGTAAATGCATATTTAACTTTGTAAAAAACTGACAACTGTTTTTTCAAAGTGACTGTACTATTTTGCATTTTTCATGAGCAATGTATGAGTTTCAGTTGCTCCACAACCTCACCAGAATTGGTATTAAGATTTGTTCGATTTTTAAATCATTCTTATAGGTGAATAGTGATATCACATAGTGATTTTAATTTGCATTTCCTAAATGACTAATCATGCTGATCATCTTTTCACATGCCTATTTGTAATCTATATATCTTAGTTGGTGGAATAGCTTTTGAATATTTTGCCCATGTTTCCTAGGATGTTTGTTTCCTTATTGTTGAGTTTTAAGACTTCTTTATGTGTTCTGGATGTATCACTGCTTTTTCAGATATCTGGTTTGCAGATAGTTTCTCCTAGTCTGTGGCTTGTCTTTTCAAACTTTTAATAGTGGCTTTCACAGAGCATAAGTTCTTAATTTTAGTGAGGTTCAATTTATCAATTTTGTCTTATATGAATTGTGCTTTTAGTATCATATCTAAGGTTTCTTTGCCTAACCAATGTCATAAATGTTTTCTTCTATGTTTTCTTATACAAATTGTATTGTTTTACATGCATTTCGATCTATAACCCACTTTAAATTAATTTTTGTAAAGATGTGAAGTATAAGACAGTGTTTATTTTTTTCGTATATGTATGTCTAATTTTTCCAGCAACATTTGTTGAAAAGATGATTCTTTCTCCATTGGATTTCCTTGCCCCTTAGTCAAAAATAAATTGACCATATTTGTATGAGTCTATTTCTGACTTTATGTCTTATTCCATTTATCTATCCTTGAACCAATATCTCACTGTTTTGTTGGTTTATAGTGAAATTTAAGGTCAGATTGTATGTGGCCTCCAACTTTTTCTGTGTCTTCAAAATTGTTGTGGTCCTTCTCTTTTTGTTCTTTTTACAGAAATTTTAAATCACCTTGTTGACGTCTACAAAAGTTCCTCTGGGATTTTGATTGGGATTGCAGTACAAATATTTGTGGAGGACACACGTAAGATACCTCTCAGAGGCTCTTAGATATAGTCAAGAAAATTTTGCAGAAAAGTCCTAAATCAGCATGCATTTCCAACAAATTTTGACTTAGGACTCCTGCTTCTGGTCATGATGGAGTAACAGGAATTATTTCCTGGTAGAAACAACATCAACAAAAAAACTGGAAAAATATGTTAAACAATGGGTTCCAAGACATTGTGCATCAATGAATGAAGAGCAGTTTCCCCTGAGAAATGGGCAACAAATGAGGTGAGCACTATGCATGATGGAGTTCAGTATCTGGGGATGTGAAGTCTGCTAAAATTTGCAGAATAGAATGCTAGAGAGGAGAATGCTGCATTGAGAGGGAAGTCCAGAGATCTCCAGATATTACCTTTTCAGTATTCTTTAGGGTATGGATAAACACATGCATATGAGAAAACTACTCTAGGCAGGGAAAAGGACCACTTAAAAAGATTAAAATGAATGTACTTAGTGTTTACATGGGGCCTGAAATAGTGCCTGTTGCTACCAGCCAAAATGGAAAAACTCAATTCTGGGAGAGATGATAGAACGCTCAGGCAGCTCCTGCTAAGAATTTGGGTAAATAATTAGCCTTAGACTGGCACTACTCTGAACCTGCTAACAAATCAGGAAGGCCAGATCCAAACAAATCTAACAGTTTTGCAATAACTTAACTGCATCCAAGAACAAAGCTTAAGAAGATTTATGGGAATGCAAAAATATCCAGTACCCAACAAGATAAAATTCTTAACACCTGGCATCAAATCAAAAATTACCAGGCATGCAAAGAAGCAGGAAAATATGATTCATAATGAGGATAAAAACCTGAATCAATCAAAGTGGACCCAGAACTGAAACAGATGCTAGAATTAGCAGACAAAGACATTAAGACAGTTATTATAACTGTATGCCAGATGTTCGAAAAGCTGGAGGAAAGATTGAACAAGTAGAGACATGATATAAATAAAAAGCCTAAATCATACTTTTAAGATGATAACTAAAATCTCAGAGATGGAAAAAGTCACTGATAGAACTATTGGCAGATTAGACATTGCAAAAGAAATAATTATTAAACTTGATGACACAGCAATAGAAACTAGGCAAAATGAAAAAAAAAAAAAAAAGAAGAGTAAGAGAATCACTAAGATGTGGAATTACTCCAGTAGTTCAATATGTGAACTTGAAGTCTACAGAAAAAAAGACAATGAAGTTGAGACAGAAAATATTTGAAAAAATAATGACTGAAAGTTTTTCAAATTTGAAGAAAACTAAAAACCCATATGCCCAAGATGACCGATGAATCCCAAACAAACTAAAACACACAAACAAAATAACAAAAACTACATCAAAGCACATAAAATCACATTCTTCAAACCATGATAAGGACAAAATCTCAAAAGGAGCCAGAGGGAAAAAAGACATATTAAGTAGAGAGAAACAAAGATAGAGATTGCAGCAGATTTTTTTTTCACAAAAACAACACAAAAGAAAAGGCAGTGGAGCAACATCTGGAAAGTTTACTGGAAGAAAAACTGTCAACTGAGAATTCTATACTCAGTAAAAATAACTTTTAAGTTCACATATGAAGTAAAGATTTTTTCCAATATATGAATGCTGATAGAATTCATCACCAACAGAAACACAGTACAAAAAATATTAAAAGAAGGCCTTTAGACAGAATGAAAGTACCAGATGGAAATATGGATATACACAAAGGAATGAAGAACATTGGAAATAGTAACTATGTTTGTAAATGTAAAAGGACTTTTTCTTGTTTACTTAAATGTCTGTAAAGGATAATTGACTACACAAAAACAATAACAATAACAAGGCACTATGGAGTTTAAAACATATGTAGAAATAGAACATATGATAAAAGACAGGTTGGCTGATTGGCTGAAATGAAATATACTGCTATTTTTTTTTTTATAATATGTGATGTGGTATAACATCACTTAAGGTTAAAGATAAGTTAAAGGTATATACTAAAGATAAGTTAAAGATGAGTACTAAAGCCCCTAAAGCAAGTGCTAAAATAACAAAGTGAAGAGTAATATCTAATAAGCCAACAAAGGAGATAAAATAGAACTATAAAAATATTTTATTAATTCAAAAATATGAGAAATGAAGAAAATGGGAACAAATAAGCTGGGACAAATAACAAGATTTAAATCTAACCATATAATCAATCACATAACAATAAAGGGTTTAAAAACCTTAGTTGAAAGGCAGAGACTTTCAGATTGGCCAAAAAGCATGACCTACCTTTTGGTGGCCTACAAAAAACCCACTTTAAATATGTTAGAGTCAAGTTAAGAGTAAAAGAATGGAAAAGGATATACCATGCTAATACTAATCTAAAGACAGCTGGAGTGGTTTATTAATAACAGACAAGGTAGACCTCAGAACAAAGACTATTATGTTGGATAAATGATCATTTCACAAAGATAAAGATTTCAATTCATCAAGAGGACATGGAAATCCTAAAATTGTATGTACTTAGTAGAAGAGTTTCAAAATACATGAAGCAAAAAACTACATAGAGATAGAGACAAATCCACAAATGTAATCAGAGAATTAAATCTAGCTGATAGGATAAGTAGACAAAATATTAGTAAGGCTGTAGAACGTTTGAATAACACTATAAATCAACCTGACCTAATTGATATTTATAGAAAACTTTAGCAGCAACAGAATACACATTCCTTTCAAATGCATGTGGAACATTTGCCAAGATAGATTGAGTTTTGGGCCATAAAAATGTCTCAACAAGTTCTCAGACCATAGTGGAATTAAGTTAGAAATCAATAACTGGAAGTTTCTGAAAAATTTCGGAATATTTAGGAACTAAGTAACATACTTCTAAATAACTCATGGGTTAATTAAGAGATCAAAAAGAAATGATAAAGTATTTTATACTGAATGAAAGTGAAAACAGAAAATATCAAAATATGTGGGATGCTATTCAGGCAGTTATTAGAGGGTGATTTATAGCACTAAATGTCTATATTATTAGATAATAAATTTCTCAAATCATTGACTTCAGTTTTCACTTTAACAAACTAGAAAAAGAACAAATTAAACCCAAAGTAAATAGAAGATAGGACATGATTAAAGATTAGAATGGAAAACAAAGAAACAATAAAAAAAAAATCAGTGAAATCAAAAGCTGGTTCTTAGGAAAAAAAATAAAATTCATAACCTTATTTATTAGAAACAAAAAAGAGAAGAAAAGAGAAGACACAAGTTACCAGTATCAGGAATAAAAGAGGAGATGTAACTACAGATTTTACAGATAGTAAGTGGGTAATAAGAAATATTATGAAGAACTTTATGCCAATAGATTTGACAACTTTGAAGAAATGAACAAATCCTTTGAAAGACACAAAGCACTAAAGCTCTTACTCAAGAAGAAATCGTTAACCTGAATAGCCTTTTATCTATCAAAGTAATTGAAGGTATAGTTAAAATCCTCCCTAAAAAGAAAAATCCTATTTTCATTGGTAAATTTTACTGAACATTTGGGGAAAAAACAATACAAATTTTATATGAACTCTTCCAGAAAACTGAAATATAGGGTATACTTTCCATCTCATTCTGTGTGGATGACATGCTTGTACTAAAACCAGACAAATAAATCACAAGAAAAAAAATACGAAGCAATATACCTAGAGGCCATACATGTAAAATTCTTAAGCAAACTAGCAAATCAAATCTAACAATGTATATATATTTAAAAAGATACATTATGACCAAGCAAGGCTTATCCCAGGAATACAGGGGTTGGTTTAACATTTGAAAATCTATCAATATAATTCATCATATTAATAAACTGAGAAAGAAATGCCATATGAATATCTCAATATACACAGAAAAAGTATTTGACAAAATTCCATTTCTGGTTGAAATTTTTTTTTCTCAACTTGATAAAAGGCACATATGACAAATCTATGGCTGAAATCACACTTAATGGTGAACTGAACGCTTTCCCCCTAAGATAAAAAACAAGGCAACGATGAGCAATCTCACCACTTTTGTAGATCATCATATGGAGTTTCTAGCCAGTGCAACCAGGCAAGGAAAAGAAATAAAAGGCATCAAGATCAGAAAGGAAGAAGTAAAACTAGTTTTTTTGGTTTTTTTTTTCCAAACATGATATGGTTGTCTATGGGGAAAGTTTGAGGGAAATGTACAAAAAAGTTACTAGAACTAATAACAACTTAGAAAAGTTGCAGGATACAACACTAATATACAAAAGTCAATGTGTTTCTGTGTATTAGCAATGAGCTATCCGAAATTGAAATAAAAAAAATATCATCACAGCAGTACCAAAATTATGAAATATTTGGGATGAGTCTGATTAGCAAAGTTCAAGACTACAAACCATGCTAAAAAGAATTCTGGGGAGATTTAAGTAAAAGAAGAGATAGATTGCCCCAATATGTTGAAAGACTAAAACCAATCAGATATCAGTTCTCTTCAAATTGATCTATGGATTCCACATAATCCCAGCATAGAACAACAAGGTCTGGGCTAACATTCCACTAACACGTTTAAGCCACACCGTAGAATGTGCTAGAGGAGAAATATGGCCATTGTTGCCACGACACTAGACACCTGACTTGGCAAGGCGGCCTGCAACTTAACTTGGCCTCAACTGTTCCTCCTGCCAGCACTGATGCCACTTGTAAAGACTTTGCCTTGCAATCATAGCTTTGGCTAAAAGCCAAAAGGCTCTGCCACCACACTCTCCAGTAATGGATGCTCTGCACAGAGGTGGTTTCTCACGTTGCTCACTTTTGGACTGAAGTCTCCTGGGGGTGTAACACACTACCAGCACCAAGTTATCTGCCTGTGCTCTAGCTGTGAAGGAGGCTGAGCAAGGGATACATCCACATGCTTAATCTTGAAAAGGTGAAACTCATAAAGTGGAACATTTCCCAAATTAGAAAGGTGTTGGAAAGTTTTGGGAAGCCAGAAACGTGACATATGTCCCATATATAAGCCAAATACTAAAAATAATCACCATAAAATAATTGGACTTTAGCTGTATTTTAAAAGAAACTGACTACATTAGAAGTATGTGAGTCCTTGTGTTAGTCCTCAAGACAAGAAAAGCCTGTATTTTGATCCAGGGTGTATGTCCATCTCTGCTTCCAAGAATGTGTGTGCAGGTGGCAGTCAGAAAGACAGCATATAAGAACAAAACATAGCCTAAGGGATGTGGAGAGTTTTCAGCAAAAATCTAAGAAGGAAAGACCTATTTCCCCTCGTCTGATCTACATTGCTTTCTAGGGAGTCATAGAGACAATGGAGACAGGGGACCATATGCAGTTAGCCCATGAGCAGACATGGAAATCTTGTGGGGGGTGTATCTATCAGTGAGCCCTACCTTGAATCCTGAAGCTTAGGTAAAGGAATGGTGGGAAATGAAGTTTGTAGCTTTTCAGCCTCTCTAGCTCTTTGGGGGTGGGATGATGGATGAGTGAGTCAATGGACAGTACCAACCACCAGTGGCCAAGAAGGAACTCATACATATGCTCACCCCATTCTCAGAGAGAGGAGGGGGTCCAAAAGAGCTGCGTTGTAGCAAGGAAGGGGTCATTTTGAGAACCATAAATGTCTATCACTCAGATGATCCTCTTGCCCACGTCCCCTTGTGTCAGTGACTTGGAGAGTATTCTAGTAAAAATGAATGAGCCATTTCATGGAACCCTCTCCAAGTCCCTAGGCACACAAAGCAGCCCTGCTATAAGCCTCAGTAATGAGGTGTATATACATGAGGGAGGGAACTTCCCTTCACAGGAAACACAGCAGAACTAGGATTGACTACGAACACCATTGGCAAGAGAGAGCACCAGCCATATTTGCCAAGGCAGCATGGCAGATCTGACAAACTGGGAGGTGGCTCCAGCACCATCAACAGAGGTTCAGAGGACACTTCCCCGGCCCCCTGGACCACCCAGGAACCAGGGAAGAGGGAAACCACATGCTCCCCAAGGTAGCTGAGAGTAGCTTTCATGAAGGAACCCTGCAGAAGCTTAGAAATAATTGTGGCATATAGGGTCAGGGACTGCCGATTGGAGGTGGGGGGAAGCTAGGTTCACTGTTGAGGAGCCCGGAACAAAAGGTTTCTCCCTTTCTAGTCACCCGCGGGCGAGGACGAGGAAGGGGAGGACGGACCAGGAATGGAAAAGTACTGACTCAGAGTTGAGAACAGTGCCTCAGTTGGAGTCCCCATAAGGAAGCTTCTACATGGAGGGGCTTACACGAGGAATACAGATATGAGGGTGGGCATGGCTGGCCTTGGGGGCCCTGAGTCTTAGATTGCAACTCCTTCTGGAAAACTGCAATGCAGTGGCTGTGCACCCAGTCTGGTGTGGACAGGGCAGCACCCCCTCCATGGGGCCCGCCCGGCAGAGCCTTTGTAATCTCCTCTGATTGGCCCTGCAAGATCCCACATAGGATTTGGGCCTAGAGTTGGACCCCTCAGGACGATGCAAGGAATGTTCTTCAGGTGGAGGATTAAAGTCTTGTAATAGAGTGTGGGGGTGGAATTATATAAATGCTGGGTGTGTGTGCGCACGCGCGCCTATTAAGTCTCTACTCTTATGGTGGTCTGGACATACAGATTACGTATTTTTAGACTACATCCACTTAAAGCTATATAAAAAAATTTTTTTAAGCCAAGAGGCTTTTTTAAAGTCAAGACACCCATAAAGAAATGTACTATTCTTTCAAAGCCTACTTGCTTATTTGTTCCCCAAGACTGCCAGTAATGCCTTAAATTATAACAGCGATGTTGACAATGACTCCCATGCCTGAATTTTTTTTTCTAGAACTTCTGAAATCTTTTAAAAACAACAATATCAAGAAACCAGGCAAGGGAAAAGCCCAAAGAGCCAAGCCCTAACTCTTCTTGAAACATGTCCAGAGAGGTGACCCGTGAGCCAGGAGCCACCTTCCTCCCAGCTTTGGGTATTTCTGCTGGCAGGAAAAGGCATGGAAATGACCATTTCCCTGCATTGGCCATCTCCTGCTTTCTTAATGTCCAGAAACACCTGCAGGGGTACGGCAGAGGAGGAACAGAGTTTTGAACTCATCACTCCAGTGACAGCCTCCGAAGTCATGGCTGGCCTGGAAGTTCGGTTCTGTACTTTTTTATGGCATTTCTGGAATCTCAGGTCAGAACTTTTTCCTCTAGATCTTCCACTGATTTTGTGAGCCCCTAATTCCGGACATTGGGTCACTGCTTTCTCAAAACATCCAGAGTAATTTTTGTTTCTACATCCATCTTGTAAGTCAACCGCTGGGATGCAAGTTTAAACTCAAGCTGGAACGTGTTTCACCTTAAACCTACCTATCCTTTGCCACTATAAATATTTCTCCTTGGATATATATACATTTTTTCCTGCCCAGCACTGAGTAGTATATATCCTCTGATGGTGTTGTAAATAAGAGTATATATAGTTTAAAACTTCAGAAGCTATTGCTACCTTTAATCATTTTAATGGGAATGTTCCAGAGGGCATTTTGACTTGCGTTTCTCATTTGCCATGGTCTTTTACACACAAGTTTGAGGATTAGGTCAAGACGGCTCTTTATTATTAAAAAAAAATTTTTTTTAAGCAGCTGCAAGTGAAGACATACACACCTAATGATTATTTTGGTAGATTGGATAATGTTTCAAATGATAACATCTTCCAAAGCCAGCTCTGTGTACTGTAAAAATCAATGGGTTTTGCTCTGCTGGAGAGAACTTGGAGAGCCAGGATTGTTGAGTGCAGGTTTCGGGGGCTTTGCCAGACAGAACCTCTCAGCTCTGTGGCCAGCCAGTGGTTCTTTCTGGGAACTATGCCTTAGGTATTTCTGCGGCAGTGTCAAAGGGATTTTTACTATAGGGTGCTATATCCAATTAATTCAGAAGACTAAAAATACAGCCCGAGACACTGGAATTTTTGACGGCAGAAGTCTCTGGCCAAGGTTCCCATTCTGGCACATTAAAATAACATTACTGGATTAGAAGAAAACCCCTGGGCAAAAAAGCAAGCAAGGCAGGGAGCTCCCTCTTCTTAAGTAGTGGAATGGTGTGAGGTTTTCAATTTTATGTAGTACTGCTCTTTCAACACTATTTTCAAATGCCATGGGTATTTTGGGCATGTAACCTGTCTGCCTAATGATTGAAGCTGTGGGACTAACTCAATTACCTCAACCTGGTAAGTTTGTTGCAGGAAGAGATCAGCAATCCTTATTGCAAACCAAGAGGTATTTATCAACTATGTTTTCTACAATTTCTTTGCTCTTTTCCTCTGAGTTTGAAAATGCAAGGCAGGGCGCCTGGGTGGCTCAGTCGGGTAAGCATCTGCCTTTGGCTCAGGTCATGATCCCAGAGTCCTGGGATCCAGTCCCTGCTCAGCGGGGAGTCTGCTTCTCTGCCCCTCCCCCAGCTCCTGCGCGCTCTCTCTCAAATAAATAAATAAAATTTTTAAAAAGAAAGAAAATGCGAGGCAGTTCACTGTTTTTACAACAAAGTCAGACTAATTTTCTGGTTGCTGTTTAATCAGACAGTGAAACCTCAAGGAGCTTACAGCTGTGGCTGTTGGCAGTTACCAATGGTTAAAGCTTATAGGAATGCCCCAAGGCCCTAGATTTCCTGCAATAAGTGAGTATGGCAATCTATAACTCTCATCCTGTCCTTTATGTGGGGCAAATTATACATTCCTATCTTCTTGTTCAAGTTACTCCTTTAGGACCCATATATCTTAGCCATACTTAATGCTGGCTGGCTTTTGGGGAGGAAAAGGCTGAAAAGGAGATTACTTTGAATAGTTTACAACATGAATACAACTTAAGTATCACCCTGCCATTTCTGGATCTTAGAGGTGGGTGGAGGAAAACCACAGGTGCATCTCTCTGCCAGAATATATAGGAACATATTTTTGGAAGATTGTATAATGTAGTGCCCATTATACCATTGGTTTCATGAGATAATTATGAAGCACTAAAGCAAATCAGCACACTAGACTGGTTGAATATGTTAACATTCTAATTTTGTATAGAGGGTGATTACTGTTATTATTATTTATAAAGTGCTCTAAGTATACATAATGCTTTATAAACACATAGGCAGACAAGAGCTCTGCCCAGGGGTACCTAAGTTCTAATTGCTTGCATTAGACAATCTAAATGAAAACAAAACAAAACAAAACAAAAAAAACAAAACTACTCTGTGCAAAAGTCGGAGGAGACCAGGCAGAAAATGGGGTTAAAGAAATAAGTGCTCTAGCTGTGAATTGTGCAAGACTGTTGAATCACAGATCTGTACCTCTGAAACAAATAATACATTATATGTTAAAAAGAAGAAGAAGAAGAAGAAGATAGCAGGAGGGGAAGAATGAAGGGGGGGAATCGGAGGGGGAGATGAACCATGAGAGATGATGGACTCTGAAAAACAAACTGAGGATTCTAGAGGGGAGGCGGGTGGGAGGATGGGTTAGTCTGGTGATGGGTATTAAAGAGGGCATGTTCTGCATGGAGCACTGGGTGTTATATGCAAATAATGAATCATGGAACACTACATCAAAAACTAATGATGTAATGTATGGTGATTAACATAACATAAAAAAAAAAAAAGGAAAGAAAAAGGAAGAAACTTCCCTGGTTTCCATAAGATTAAAGTAATACAAAAAAAATAAATAAATAAGTGCTCTAGAAGTACTGAAGGATTAAAGCAAGTGCACTTTCAGACATAGATTGAAGCTGCTCCACACAGTTCAGGGAGAATCAAAGCACTGTAACTACATCCACTTAAAAAGACTTCCTGACACCTCTTAAGAAATTCTAATTGGTTCTTATAAATTCAGTCCTCCCCTACTTGTCCAGGTACAAATGTTTGAATTCCTAGATCCCAGCATAACTCACAGAGAGTCACATGGAAAGCAGAAAAGTTACCAGATGGTAGGCTCTTTGAGGGCAGGAACCAAGTCTGATAGGTACTTGACCTTCTAAATCTATTCTCTTGGCCAAGACTTTTCTTGACTTGATACCAGTGATGGGAAAAATGAAAACTGTAGCTAGCAGTATTGTGTTCATATATAAGCCAATCTACATATAAAAGCACCCTTTATAAAAACCCTTAAAACCTACCCTTTGAGGAAGCCCTCCCCAAAATTTGAACGGAAAACAACAAACTGACTCTTTACTATTCCTCATTAGGTTTTATAATGTGACAAAAATGTTCTTTGATGTCAATGTAGTCCATTTAGGATGAGTAGTCCATAATTCATGAAAAAGCAGATCCAGGGGATGGTCTAAATCCTATTTGAAAAGCTATGGTAGAGTAGCATTATAACATATGAACACATGTGTAAGTTAAATGTTATAATATTTTATATACATATATAATACATATATATTATGTAAAAATACATATATAATATAAATATAATATATAATAACACCAGCCAAATCCAATTTGTATCACAAAGTTATTATTGATCTGCAATAGTACTTTAGAAGTACTATTTATAACTATATTATGCCAACTGCTTGTTTTGGTTATGATATTTTTAAAATTTGAATTTATCAGTTTAGGACTTTAACTTCTTAAAAGAAATCAGCACTTAGATTTTGTTTTTGAGGTTAACTCTACCAAGATTAGAAGGTACTATATAAAACTATACAGTTCAAATACAAAGCTATTAATATATCATGAGGCATAAAATATTAAGAGCAAATCCAAGTCCTGAGAGAAGTTACAGGAAAATTCCAGTGTTTTATAGCAATTTTACTATGTCCTGAAAACAAATGTTTACAATTTTTGATGCCCTTTATCATGGGCTATTTTAGGCTCTTTTTATGTATTTTAAAAATGTATCTACATAATTGGATGGATTTGTTAAAATTATTTTGACCATAATTTCTCTTTATAAATGCATAGAATAAATATATAAGAGCTATATGTGGGTTTTTTTAAAAAAGATTTTATTTGAAGAGAGAGAGAGACAGAGAAGGCGCGAATGAGTGGGGGGGAGGGGCTGAGGAAGAGGGACAAACAGACACCATGCTGAGCACAGAGCCCAATATGGGACTCAATCCCAGGACCCTGGGATCATGACCTGAGCTGAAGGCAGATGCTTAACTGACTGAGCCACCCAGGCACCCCACAAGATATATGTGTTAACTGGCTTTTTAGGTAAGCCCTATGTGAAATAATTTTTTTTATTTTTCATTTTTTTACGTTTTTATTTCAATCCCAGTTAGTTAAAATACAGTGTTCTATTAGTTTCAGGTGTACAATATAGTGACTCAACACTTCCATACATCACCCTGTGCTCATCAGAACAAGTGCACTCCTTAATCCCCATCACCTATTTCACCCATCCCCCTGCCAACCACCCCTCTGGTAACTATCAGTTTCTTCCCTCTAATGAAGAGTCTGTTTCTTGGTTTGTCTCTCTCTTTCTCTTATTTTCTTCCCCTTTGCTCGTTTGTTTCTTAAATTCCACATACAAGTGAAATCATATGGTATTTGTCTTCTCTGACTTATTTTCCTCAGCATTATACTCTCTAGCTCCATCCATGTCGTTGCAAATGGCAAGTTTTCATTCTTTTTTTATGGTTGAGTAACATTCCACTGTGTGTGTGTGTGTGTGTGTGTGTGTGTGTGTGTATCCCACATCTTCTTTATCCATTCATCAAACAGTGGACATTTGGGCTACTTTCATATCTTGGCTATAGTAAATAATTCTGCAATGTTTATAGGGGTGCACGTATCCCTTTGAATTAGTGTTGTTTTATTCTTTGAGTGAATACCCAGTAGTGCAACTGCTGGGCCATAAGGTAGTTCTATTTTTAACTTTTTTAACCTCCATACTGTTTTCCTATATGAAATATTTTTAATCTTCATTCTTGTCCCCTTTTCCCCCTTTCCCTTCCTTCCTTCCTTTCTTCTTCCTTTTTTTTTTTTTTTTTTTTTGTTGTTGTTGTTGTTGAAGAAAATGAGAAGTTGAATCACAGAGCTTGTTTTGGTCAGGAGATGGCTTCCAGTAAAACAGAATTATGAGTCTCCATAGTTTTACCAACATTTATTTGCTAAAGGGTTTGGTTTAGAGGCTTTAATGGCTACAAGAGTGTGTGATAAAAAGACACTGTTATATTTAGAAAGTGCCCCCTCTGAAAAACCCCCACCCTGACTCCCAACAGAGCTATTCCTTCTTTGTAAACATGATATTCTGCTCTATAATAGCTATGGATTGGTGTATACATGTAGATAATTTTCCACCTGGTCCCTGGACTGTGCCTGATGATTGAACTGCCTGGCCATAGGTGTTCTGTGCTTGAGAGCATGGACACAGAAGCATTGGCCTACAGCCTATTGGACCATACTAGCAGTGCCTGGACCTGTGTAAGCTGTCCTCACACTGATCAGGGCAAAGTCCAGGGCCAGCTGAGCTAACAATTCTTAACGTATCAGAAATGCATACACCCAACTTCAATGATTTGTTGCTTTCTGACCAGTGGGAAAATATTTGTAACGCACTTTGGACAGTGCTTCTGTGCTCCACACACCAAACTTAAAACATGTAAATGTCAATTGACAAACATGAAAGGATTCTCATAGGATAAGATCAGCAAGGAATGTTTCTCTGGACAATTTAAACTCCAACTCAGCCATTGACAGTTATCCTTTTGAGAAATGATTTTGTCCTTTCCTTTTCATTTCATATATAAATATGAAATATTCTGTTTCATATAGCTGGCATGAGACAGTTTGGAACACATAGATTTAACATGTAGTTATTTTATACTCTTTAAAAAGCAGTTAATCAGTCAATATGTATTTATTAAGTGCCTATCATTTACCAGGCACTGTGCTGGGTCCTGTGGAAAGAAAGACAAAATTCCTGCTCTGAAAGAGATTTTAAATCTCGAAGGGTGACAGACCTGCAAACAACCAATCACATTAGAATGTGAAAAAAAGTTATCTTGGAGCTGTGAACAGAATATAATAGGAAATCAAGGAAGGAGTACTTAGGCCTGCCCCATTAAATAGCCATTACTTACCTTGGCTATGTCAGCCAGCTTCCATACCTGCTAAGATAGCATTACTAATTAGCTGTTGACATTGAACACTAGGAAGAAAAATTGTGCCCCAACTTAGAAGGTTAATACATACCAGTTTAGCTGTCACTTCACAATCTTGTTTTCAAACCATTTCCTTCGACAATGACTAGCTCATTCCCACACTGTTAATCTGAATTAACATTTTCAGGAACAGTCATTCCTACTGAGGAATCACTTTGTCTGAAACATGCATAATTAGGATCTAGTTATGTAATTGCTTTGTGATGACAGGGTGTTTTCCAACTTATATATTTAAAAAAAGGACCATTTCAAGAGGACCTGGAGGCTGATACCCTATGTCCTTCTCTGAAAACTTCCTGTTCTTTTAATTAGGAACATGCTGCATCTTTAGTTATTTTAATTATTCTATTTGTTAAATCCGACTCACAGTTAAGAATATCCATATATTGTCTGATTAGCTAGAATTCTGATTTTCAAATGTGGGAATTCCTGAGACTTTTAAATCTAAGGCAGTAGACCAAGATCCCAAACTTTCTTCTATTCTGATAAGCTTCCATTTGAGATTCAAGAATGCAATGAAACTTTCTGCCGCTTCAAGTAGGGCTGAGCCTACTTTTAGTAACTTTAAGAAGCTGAAGTTAAAAAAGTATTTGTGGACAGGGGATCTTTTTCTCCCATTCTGTTTACTTCCAGCTTCCCACCTTCATCCTTTCCATTTTAAACAAGTATTTTAATGAATACCAGGCATCTCAGAAATCAGTGTTCAGGAAGGAAGTCGCTGGCGTTAAAAATCACCGCCACTCAACTGGGGGCAAAATTGCTGGGGGCTGCTGCGGTCACTGCAGTGCGCACCTGACGTCTCCCTGCTGACAGCGGATCCGGCCTCCTCGGAGGGAGCGCATTGCACATTTTGCTCCAGCCGGGAGGCGGCGGGCGGCGGGCACTCCCAGCAGGGCACAACCTCGCGGTGCAGAGCGCTGCAGAGCGCTGCAGGCGCACGGAGCCAAGCACTCTGCCCCAAAGATGGCTGGGACAAACGCTCCAGGGACAACTTCAGCCATCCCAGAACCGCCTGAAGATCCCTCATGTGGTTCCTCCGCAGAAATTGTCTTCTATTTTTGGTCCCCAGGAGAACTTCAGAAAACGGGGAAAGTTGGGTGGCTACTGAGGTCTCTTTCAAGAGTAAGGATTTGGAGTATGGCAAAGACTCAAACTGTGGGCCTAACACTGATGATCTCTAGGATCTCTGCGCAGAGTTCTGACCATCGCAGCCTCAGACCCAGAACCCAAGGGCAGGGTATCGCGCATCTAGAGCCCAGTCTGGGCCTTGACCCCCTTCTCTGGTTCCGGGAGCCTTCGTCCAGCCGTGGCGGAAAATCCCCCAGGTTCACGCAGGGCGGGGAATTCGGTGGAGAAGGCCCGGTCCCTTTGATTCTTTTGCAGCAACTTCTCAGTACACACGGCGGCGGGCTGGACGTCTGCTCAGAGTAGGCGACAGGCACCCTTGGCGGACCAAAGCGGACTCCTTCCTAGGACCTGTCGGCGGGAGTGGAGGACCCTGAGAGGACCCTTCCTTTCCCCACCCCGCCTCCTTCCTATAGGAGGTGAAAATCAGCCCTCCGGCAGGGTTTACTCCTCTCCTTCTCCTAAACCTCCAGCTCAGCTTTTTAAAGGCGTCCAGAGCATCCTGCAACTTTGGGGAAAGAGAGTGCGCAACTCCCGCTCTCCCACGGCCCCATCACGTTAATCCGTTTCCTTCAAACTCGCGGTGGGTAGTATCCTCGCCCCAACCTGGAAGCGAGCGCCCCCGGCTGTTCACGGCAGCCCCTCGGCGCCTGTTTGCAGGGAGCTCGGTTTCTGGCTCGTCGCAGATCCAGCTGCGGTTCTGACCAGTCCCCAGCTCTCGAGGCACACGGGCGCGTGCACACACACGCGCTCACACTCCCGCTCACACTCCCGCGTCCTCGCTCCCGGCACCCCACCCTCCGAGCCGCTCCTCCGCCGGGTGGGGGTGGGGGGTGGGGTGACGTCAGGACTGCAGTCCCGAGGAGAGCGGCTGGAGAGGGTTGCGCGCTCCTCGCCTAGGAAGCTGGAGGCGCACTCCAGCAGGCGCCGCTCCCGCGCTCCTCCCTCTCCTCTGCACCCGCTGTCACGCTGCCCGCCGGCGGGGAAGCATCGCGAGCCTCCAGGTGAATTGAAAGTCGTTTCCGGGGGAGGACGGAGAGGGGTGCTGCAGTCCTGGCATGCACTGAAAACTGCAACTCGGACAGAAACGACCCGGCGGAGGAGCGGGCGCGCGGCGCCGTGCGCAGCCTCCCCGGGCTGCTGGAGGCGGCCGCTGCACAGCTCGCAGCCGAGCGCGGCGGCAGGACCTCGGCCCCGGGACTCCGGCCCTGGGCGCGCTCGCCCGGGAGAGACCCCCAGTCCTGCGCATTTCGCAGCTGCGCCGGTGTGGGGAATGCGCGCGCGGTGGCTCCAGGTCGCCGCCGAGCAGCTGCCTGTGGGAGAGAGAGGCGAGGCGAGGGGGCGGCAGCCTCGGCCCGAAGTAAGTGCAGCAGAAGTTTGCGTCGTTTTCCCCGCCGCTCCCCTTGAGCGAGTGGGAAGCACATCTCCTCCCCTCGTTCTCTGAGGATACGGAGGGCAGACTTACGAGACAGTCTCGCCCGGGAGAGAAAGTGAGCGTTACCAGAGGGGGGGAGGACCCCGGGAGGGCAAAGGCAGGGAGGGACCCCGATAGGGTGAGGGGTGCCAGAGGAGGAGACCCCAGCTGGGGTGAGGGACGCGAAGGGAACCCGACCCAGGAGATCTCAGAATGGGAGGGATCGGGGGGACGGGGGAGGGGAGTGAAGGTGGAGGTAGTCACGCCTATTCTGGTGACCTTGGCGTGCCCCCCTGGAATGGCGAGCCGGGGGCTTGTCCGAGGTTGCAGACAGTGCGACTAGGATATTGCGTGGCTTCTCACCCGGGGCTGCGCTGAGGCCATCGCGCTTCCGGACGCTGGACGGCGGGGGCAAGAGGAGCGAGAAGCCGGCGCGAGGCGGCGACGCTGGAGGGTGGGGACGCCGGCGAGTCCGGACCCGCCGCTCGGAGCGCGAGGTTTGGGGTCCTCTGAGACGCTCCAGCCTCGACGGAGGAGACCCCGGTCGAGGGAGGAGGCGGGTGTGAAGCTTCAGGTCGCTGCAGTTGCTGTTGGGCGTCTCGGGAGCCTCGGTGGCGAGTGCTCGTAATCGGGCGGCTTCTCCGAGGGCGAACGCGCTCGGAGCAGGCTGACCGGCGGCGGCGGGCCCCCGGCTGCTCCCCGCTGCGCCTCCGCCGGTCCCCCCGAGTCTGCAGGCTCTTCCCCGCCGCGACGAGGGCCGGGCGCCCCCGGGGGTGCCGGAGACCCTAGCTTTCTGCTCGCTCGTTCTCGGGGCACGTTCAGCTCTTTTGGGCTCTCTCATCTCTAACCGGACTCCCGAAGGAGGTTCTGTCCTTTAACGGACCAAACTTCTAATGGGGAAAAAAAGTTCATGGAAGCCGCGCGCCTCCCTCGGCGCAGAGCCCCGCAGAGGGCAGGCGAGGGCGCCACGGGCCGGCTCGTCCACCCTCTTCTCACCTGGGGAGGGCTCTCAGGGAATTTTGTACAAAATGTGATGCGATTATTCTGGGAAGGCAACGGAGGCATCTTCTTCCAGAGTAGGACTGTTTGTGCCTAGGAAACCGGGATCCCACCCAGCTTCTGGGACCAAGGGTAGATCCACTTTGGGGGAAGAAGGAGATGGTTAACTAAATCCCATCTTTTAAAAAGTCATTCCCGATGCATCCTGATTATCCAGTTTCATTTACTCAGATTCATTTATTTATTCATGCAAAACACTTTATGAGGCTCAATGTGTGCCAGGCATTGTGTTAGATGCCGGGGCAATAGAAATGACTGATGTATGGTTCCAGTACTCAGGGAGCTCACAGTCTGTGAGAGCAGTGATCGGGAAAGAAGATGGGAAAAATACATGTCCTACAGAAAAGGGCAGGTGCTACCTGGTTTTCACCACAGTGACTCACTCCGGGCTCATTAACTGTGGAGCCCAGCATCTGCTATATTTCATCCTCCCTGAAGGCAGGGACACTATCATTCATGTTTGATGCTCAGAGGCCAACACTGTGCCAAGCACATAGTAGGTCATTGATAAAGTCTGTTAAATGAATGGATGAAAGGATAAATTATTCATAGTGAAAAGTGTCTTAAAGGTAATCATGCTGTATAGTAGTCCCCCCTTATCAGCAGAGGAGGGGATACTTCCCAGAGCCCCAGTAGATGTCTCAAACTTTGGAGATAGTACTGAACCCTATATATACTGTGTTTTTTTCTATACATAATACTTATGATAAAGTTTGATTTGTAAATTATGCAAGTAAGAGATTAACAATAACATGATAAAATAGAACACTTATAACAGTATACTGCAATAAAGTTATGTGAATGTGGTCTCTCTCTCTCAAAATATCTTACTGTACTGTTCTCACCCTTCTTCTTGGGGAGATGTGAGATGATAAAATACCTACCTAATGAGATGAAGTCATTGTGACGTGGCATTAGGCTACTACTGACCTTTTGACCAAACCTCTGTGGGTAACTGAAGCCTTGGAAAGTGAACCTATGTGTAAGGGGTGGGAGGTTACCGTCTGGGGGGACATTAAAGAAGAGAAAGAATGAGTTGAAAGGGAAAGAAATCAAGGGAGCTGGGGAGGGCAAGAGAAAAAAAAAAAAGGTAGGGCTCGTGAACATTTGGAAGTATATATTCTTTAACAAACACCTTTTGTCTTCCATGTTAACCCAGTGGAAATTAGCAGCACCCAACTCATTGCGCTCTCTCTCTGAAATACATGCATCTCTGTGGATATTTGGATTATAACTTCTTTAGAGCAAGTCCTCTGTTAATTACTGTGTGGAGGTCATGATGCCGTGTTCATGTGGATATGTTGATAGTATGGTGATTTGGATGTGTCTAGCATAGTGGAACAGGTTGATGAATTACCAAAATAATTCCTTCAAATGTTTTATAATATTTTGCTATTTAATGTGCAAATTTCTACTTGTGTATTTTAACCTATTTAATTTAAACTTGATTAAAATACTTATACATAGATTTTACCAATGAAGATTAAACACATATGCACACTCTCCTTGGCTTAAGTCATTGAACTCATTACACAGGTAGAAGGTGGGAAATTCCCAGGTGAATGATAAGGGTTTTATCCCCATTAATTTAATTTTACTATTTTTACCAGGAAACTAAAACTTCATATTTTTTAATGATGTGTACAACAGAATTACTTACTTTTTTTAAAACCAGTATTTGTCAACAGTAATAATTATTTGTTGATTTGAGTCAAGAGTTTATAGGCAATAATCCTGGATTTAGTTATTGAAACCTTTTTACTGCAGTGTGAGTTGGGGCCATCCTAGAATTTTTATAAACTTCATTTTCTCTACTTAGGAAACAAGATTATTTTACTTAAATGATTTAATTAGGCATTTAGAATCAGAATATGTCAATGTAGAGCATGCTATTTTTAGACATTGTATTCTGTGGTTGATGTCATTAATTTAGTATACCAAACTGACAAGCAATTTGTAATTAATAAATAGAAAATAACCCATATTTTCCATTATTCGGTATTTTGAAGGTATTTTAGGACGTTATCAGAGTTCTAGGAAGCGTATTGTGATTGTGGACAATGTACGGTGATTAAAAATTGTATTTTAGAAGTAAATATAAATAAATACTAAAAAAAGGGTAGCTCAACTTTGGGATTCTTTAACCAAACACAGAAATGTTTCTTCTGTGGTGGATATCTGACTTGAATTATTATAAGAATTGCATTGTTAGATCAAGTGACTCTTAGACTGAAACTTGCAGATTTGACAAGGAGTACATTCTAGAAGGCAGGACTTTATTTTGGAAATGTAGTTAGGGTACCAAGATGCTGAGGTTACAGGAGTGTGAGGTCATAGATTACTGAGCTTAGAAATTATCTAGCTTTGTTTTCACAGATGAGAAAATTGGGGCCTAGAAAGGTGAAGGATCTAAATTTCCCAGTATCACACTCATATGCCTAGGAGTCCCATATATTGTCCACTGTAGGCTTGACAAGAAGTCATGCCCTCAGGGCATCTCAACACAGGGGCAACTTCATGGGTCTGCTATCCTTGGATTTCCTCTTTTCTCTCCCTCCAGCTCACATCCTCTCCTTGGTCCCACCTCTGAGAGGGGTCCCACCTGCTAACCTCCTCCTTACCCTGTTCCTGCTGCTTTTCCAGGTCCTTCACAGGACAGAGCAGTGAAGGACTTGGTCAGGGGTCCATGACTTCCAGCCTCACACACAGGTCTAGACCCAGACAAAACTGTGGAGTGAGTCAAGTTTGGATTGGGTGCTTCTCACATCTACTTTCCTACATTTTGACCCCACTGCGCATCGTAGATCATAGTTTCAGAGCCAGAAGGGGCTTTAGAGATCATCTGGTCTTTACATAGATGGTTTTATGGATGAGGGCACTCTGTCCTGGAAAAGGTTCTGTGACAGTCCTATCACAGCCATTGTGCAGGACTTCAGGTCGAGTTCTGATTCTCCTTGGCTGCTATGTTCTGTCTCCACTGAACAGCACCGGCTGGTGTTTTATCGCTCGGTTAACATAAGCGTGTGGGCTCTGGAGAGAGACAACTTGCGTTTACCTTCTAACCCTGTCTCTCCCCAGCTCTGCAACTGCGGGCAATTACTTGAGTTCCCAACGCCTTTGTTTATTTATTAGCAGATTTTTGTTTTGTTTTGTATATAGGTATGGATGTTTGCATAATTGTTTGTTTATTGCTTCCACTTTAGGTTGTAAGTTTTATAAGGAATGGAACCAAGTATTTCTTGCTTGCTGCATGTCCAAGACAAAATGTACTGTTTGGCACACGAAAAACACTCAGTAAACATTTGTTGAATAAAGGAATGAATGAATGACTGAGTAAGTGAGTGAGTGAGTATATAATGACAGAGTGAAGGAGGGAGGTATCACTTAGGTAGAATTGGAATTCTTAATATGAGAGCCATGTCCTTCTGAAGATTCTAGATGTAAAATGCTGTCCTCTTTGCATATCACTTTCTGGATAGATGGGACCCTGAAATGCCCCTTCCCCAAGCCCACTTCTGTCCCTCACTCTTTCTTTCAGCAAATGGCAGCTCCATTTTCCTGGTGGCTTGGGCCAAAACCTTTGGAGTCAGCCTTGACTCCTCTTTCTTTCCCAGCCAGCATTTAATGCATTCCCAAATGTTGCAGCCGTGCCTTCAAGATATATTCCAAATCTGACCAGTTCTCACCACCTGCCTTGCTACCAGCTTAGATAAAGCCTCTACCATTTCTCACCTGGATTATTGCAGTGGCTCCTTCTTTCTCTGCTTCCATCCTTGCCCCAGGCCAAAGTCTAGGTTCAACACACAGCCAGAGCAATATTACCAACACTGAAGTCAGGTCACGCTACTCCTCTGCTTACATTTTACATCCTCCCATCTTACTCTTACATTTCATTTACACCTTCCCATTTCTTTTAGACTAAAGAAAATGATCTAGCCCCTTCTAGCCCTTCTGACTTCTGCTTCCCCACAATCACAATGTTTCTGCCATACTGATGTCTAATGTCTTCCTGCCTCCTGTTCCTACAACACACCACATATGCTCTCTCCTAAGCAGCTTTGAACTTGTTCTACCCTTTGCCTGGAATGCTCTCCCTTAAACACCTGCTTGGCACTTTTTCACTCCCTTCAAATCTTTTTTTTTTTCTTTTTGAGAGAGAGAGTGGGAGAGAGCACGTGAGCTGGCGGCATGGGGTACAGAGGGAGAAGAGAGAAAGAATCTTTAAGCAGGCTCCATCTCAGTGTGGAGCCCCTCCTGGGGCTTGACCTCACGACCCTGAGATCATGACCTGAGCTGAAACCAAGAGTCAGTTGCTTAACTGACTGAGCCCAGGTGCTCCCCTTCAAAACTTTCCTTAAATTCCTCTTCTCACTAGGGCTTCTCTTGTCTACGCTATTTAAGATTACACCCCTCTAAGTTTCAATCCCTCATTCTTGCACGAATTTCCCTTTAACTTTTGTGACTATAAATACCATATATCCTATTCAAGTATGTTTTGTGTTTCTCTGTGCACCTGGTATGCAGTACATGCTTAATTAGTATAAGACATTATTCTTATGGTGTCATCTATGGTCTCCTGGCCTTTTAGTCTCTCCTTTGACCAAGTCCTTCCTAAATGGGGCAAGGGTCTTCTTTTAAGGGATCACATTGTATTTCTTAAATGGCAGTGTCAGTGGGAGACTGGGAAGAGTGGCATTCCAGGTGTCAAAAGTGGAGATCAGGGCCAAATTGGAAAACAGAACTGTTTCTGGAACATTATTTCTTAATGGAGTCACCTACTGAAGTCAGGATTAAGAACAGGAACATGAGGGATACCTGGGTGGCACAGTCGGTTAAGCATCTGCCTTCAGCTCAGGTCATGATCCCAGGGTCTTGGGATCAAGTCCCAATTTGGGCTCCTTGCTCAGCGGGGAGCCTGCTTCTCCCTATACCTGCTGCTCCCCCTGCTTGCTCTCTCTCTCTCTCTCAGTCTCTGACAAATAAATAAATAAATAAATAAAATCTTAAAAAAAGAACAGAAACATAAGAGGAAACTGAAAGAGATTTCATATGTCATCTAGTTGACCACCCAGTTGGATTTTCACTACTTCTCTTTTTCTTATCTCTTGCTACTGGGTTTTCTTCTTGCTTGTCTTGACAGGACTATTCTCTCTGGTTGTCCTGAGGAGGACTTATGAAGCCATATCAATTAACCAATGAGACACTACATGAAAAAATAATAATTAAATAAAACGATTCCTGTAAAGCTATCCCAAGGGCTAGGAACAGCCTCTGCTCAGTAACGTTCCTTAATTGCTTGAAAATAGGCTGTACCTGTTTAATGCAGTGTTGGCTGAACTGATAGGATACTTTTATGGGTTCTACCAGGATACTGTGAGCAGATATAGTGCCTGTGTGTTAAAGTTGGGTACCCTATTATATTTCTATAAAATTACCATACTAAACTCTGCAGCTTGTAATACCTACTAGCTCAGAGCAGTCTTGAGCTCAGGGCAACTTGTAAAGTTGACTTAACAGGCAGTCTTTTCAGTCCTAAGTGCTCATAATGGTTTTGCTTTAACAGAGAAAGATGTTATATTGTGCCCATTTTTTTGCTCTAGAAATAGAAAGAGAGCCTTGGGTTTAGTGCTTGTAGGTTACCAGTTCTGTTCTTAGCACTCTCTGTGACCTTGTCCAATTTACATTAGTTTAGAGTAGCTTTTCTGGAGCCAGGAAAAGTTACCACAGCAGCAAAAATGGGGCCAACAACCTTGAACTATAGCCATAGGAAATCCATTTTCTTTTAACTATGAAAGATGCAGCCAAAGCAGCTCTTCAGAAGAGACTGTGTATGTGTGTGTGTTGTGGGGCGGGGGCAGTTGGTGGTGGTTCGAACTCAAGGATAGAAACGCAAACTATCATAACAATGAAAATAGAGAGGGAGTGACTTTTAGCTTTTCAAACAACTGGTATACACCTAATTTTTTGCCTAGCTTACAAACACATTTTGTTCTTTTTTTAAAATTTTTTTTATTGTTATGTTAATCCCCATACATTACATCATTAGTTTTAGATGTAGTGTTCCGTGATTCATTGTTTGTGCATAACACCCAGTGCTCCATGCAGAACGTGCCCTCTTTTAATACCCATCACCAGGCTAACCCATCCTCCCCCCCTCCCCTCTAGAACCCTCAGTTTGTTTTTCAGAGTCCATCGTCTCTCATGGTTTGTCTACCCCTCCGATTTCCCCCCTTCATTCTTCCCCTCCTGCTATCTTCTTCTTTTTTTTTTTTCTTAACATATATTGCATTATTTGTTTCAAAACACATTTTGTTCTTAATGGTTTTCATAAGTAGGTTGTTTGGAAATGTTTTTCTCATAGAAACAATGTTAGGTGTGGAATTTAGGTTCCCAGATGCCTTGGGAAAAGCCTATTTAATTCATTGCTAAGCGTTAAAAAATGATAACTATAGTTCAATTTTTTTATATGGGAAAATGAGTATTAATTTCTAATGAACAAAATCCTAATTTCTATCATGTTACACCATGAAGATCTAGGTTGGGAGTTTTTAAGTAGTCTCTCTCTTGGCTCCTTACAGGTTTGTTCAGCAGAACAGAATACAGTTGGCCCTTGAACAATGTGGGGTTAGGGGTACTGACCCCCATGTAGTAAAAAATCTGCATATAACTTTTGACTCCCCCAAAACTTAACCATTTGACTCCCCCAAAACTTAACCAATAGCCCGCTGTTGGATGGAAGCCTTACCTATAACATAAAGTCAATTAACACATATTTTGTATGTTATATGTATTATGTACTGTATTCTTATAATAAGGAAGCTAGAGAAAAGAAAATGTTATTAAGGAAATCATAAGGAAGAGAAAATACACTTACAGTACTATACAGTACAAAATCCGTGTATAAGGGGATCCACACAGTTCAAGCATACGTTGTCCAAGGGTCAACTGTGTGTCTTATTTATTTATAAGTTTTTAAAAACAAATTTATAAAATCATGTTAAATTAACAAAGCGTAAATAAATTTTAAAAATGCCTATCGGCACGAAGTATGTAGACATCGTTGAGAATTAAGATTCGTGCAAGGCAAATATCAGTGTTGATGTTCTCCTAGCCTCCCACTCTGAGGCCTCTGCTGTGACCCCATTCTGCACAGGATAAGGGTGCTTAGTTTGTTAAAAACTCGTTGAAAGTTTTGATGCCAGTTTTCTCAATCTCACCTGTGTCCTTTGCTCACCAGATCTGTAAGATTGGACGCTGGCGTCTAGGACCCCTTGTAGAAGACATAAAGCAATTATCCTTTTCTCTTCCTTCTCTGTCCTTCTCTCTACTTTGTCCTCCTTCCCTCTGTCCTGCAGTCTTCCTCTCCTTCCTTTTGGCTTCATTTTCTAGTTAAACCTCAGCATCCTGGTCCTTCAAATACCTTTATGCAAAGTGGGATCTGCCCTCCCTCTAGTGGTGATCAGGAAATCTTCCCTTCCCATTGCCTCCCCCTCTGCCCCCAGATTTATTGAGATGTTATTGACATAACATTGTGTAAGTTTCAGATATACAAAGTATAACATCTTCATCATGCCACATAATTACCATTTCTTTTTTTGTAGTGAGAACATTTTAAAATGGACTTTCTTAACAATCCATTGCCTAGGTTAACACCAGGAGTTTGTTTTTACCTACTTCAGTCTTGGCAATGGCTGGGTCCTTCAACTAACAGCAGCGTCCAGAGACCTGGGCCTGGAGATTCTCCCGGCAGACACTCATGCATAGAATGGGTGTCCCAGCAGAGTAGGGGAACGGGGCAGGGGGATCAGAGACAGTCACTGTGAGGACCCCAAACATCACCTTATGTACTTCCCTATCTATTCCATTTCTAGCTTTGTACCATGGTGTCCTACCTACACATTCCCAGTGGACCAGAAAGCAGGTTCAAAGCTTCTTCCTTACCCTCTCTTTTCTGAAAAAGAGATTTTCAGAAGGTTTTCATTTAGACGTGTGCTTGGTTTCTGGAAGAGGGAAAATTGTAAATATTTTTATGATAGTCGACTTCACCATGCTATCAACTGGCTCACAAAACTCTTGAAAATATAATAATTAGCTCCCATGAATCTGTACAAGCTGGCTTCCACAGTCTACTTTTTTCATTGTGAATAGTCATGTATAGGATATAAGTTTTCTTCTTGTCTTCTCCCTCTCCTAACTGCCCCCCCACCGGACCCTTGCCTTTTTCACTCAGTGAATCATAGAAAAAAATTGTATAGATCCAAGAGTCATCACATTTGTTCTATAAAGGTCCAGATAATAAATAAATATTTTGGACTTTGCAGTCCACATTTAGTTTTTGTCACATACTTTTTTTTTTTTTTTTAAACAGCCCTTTGAAAATGTAAAAACTATTCTAAACTACAGGGCAGGACAAAAACCAAAAACAATTTAAAAAAAGCTGAAGTTTAGACTGGGCCTATGGGTTTTAGTTTGCTGACCCCTGGAATAGATGATCAGGGTAGATCTTTGGAAATTTTAATTTTAGAAATTTGAAATTTATAATTTATAAATGTATAATTTAAAAATAATATATAATGTACATTAGATTGTATATATTTCAGAGAAAAAATCCAGACTGGGTGAAGTTATCCTGAGCATTTCACTATAGGACCCAAGCTTGGGTCTCTGTTGGAAGAATGAGGTCTCTGGGAATTGGGGGTGGGAAGAGGTGAGGACACTGAAGATGGTGAGCTCAATGGTAAATAAGGAAAAGCATGGCCTCTGGGAATGTTTTTTTCTTCCCTCTTTCTAAAAAAAAAAAAAACAAAAACAAAACCCAGTTTTTATTGAGATATAATTCATATATTATAAAATTCATCCATTTAGAGTATACAGTTCAGTTTTTTTTTAGTGTATTCATAGGCTTATGTAGTGATCACCACCATCTCATTTTAGAACATTTCCATCTCCCCTAAAAGAAATTCATACCCTTTGCCATTCCCTTCCTACCTGCCTGCTCGGCCTGCTCTGCCAGGTCCTGGAAACCACTTACCTACTTTCTGTCTCTATGGATTTGTCCATTCCGGATACTTCATATAAATGGAATCATAAATATGTGGCCTTTTGTGACCGGCTTCTTTCACTTAGTGTAATGTTTTCAAGGCCCATCCATGTTGTATCAATACTTCATTTCTTTTTATTGCCAAATAATAGTCCATTACATGGATAGACCACATTTTATTTATCCATTCATCAGTTGATGGATATCAGGGTTATTTCCAATTTTTGGCTATTACAAATTATGCTGTTAGGAAGAGTTGTATACAAGTCTTTGTATGGATATACATTTTCATTTCTCTTGGATGGATATCTAGGAGTGGAATTGTTGGGTGATATGATAACTTAGGTTTAGCATTTTGAGGAACTGCCAAACTGGTTTCCAAAAAGGCTGCATCATTTTACATTCTCACCAGCCGTATACGAGGGTTCCATTTTCTCCATATTCTCGCCAATACTTGGCTCTTGTTTTTGATTACAACCATCCCAATGGTGTGAAATGTATCTCATTGTGGTTTTGATTTGCCTTTCCTTAATGACTAATGGCAATAGATAAATGTCTATTTAAATACATTATCCATTTTTTAATGATTTATTTATTTATTTACGTATTTGAGAGAGAGAGTGGGGAGAGTGGGCAGAGGGAGAGGGAGAAGAAGGAAGCAGACTCCCTGCTGAGCGGGGAGCCTGATGCAGGCTCGATCCCTCAACCGACCTGAGACCCAGACCTGAGCAGAAATCAAGAGACTGATGCTCAACAGACTGCGCCATCCGCATGATCCACATGGTCCATTTTGCAATAGAGTTGTCTTTTTATTTTTGGTTTGTAAGTTGTCTAGATATAAGTTCCTTGTCAGATGATATGATTTGCAATATTTTCTCCTTTTATGTGGGTTGTCTTTTCACTTTAATGATGGTTTAGTTTACAGAAGTTTTGATATTTTGATTAAGTACAATTTATCTATTTTTTTCTTTTGTCCTTCCTTCCTTCCTTCCATCTTTTTCTATTGCCCTGGCTAGAACCTGCAGAACAATGTTAAATAGAGGGATGATATTGGATATCTTTGTCTTGTTTTTGATTTTAGGGGGAAAGCATTCAGTCTTTTGCTGTTAAGTATAATGATATCTGTGGGTTTTGCATAGATGCCTTTTATCAGGTTGAAGAAGTTCCTTTTCCCTTCCTGGTTTGTTGAGTGTTTCCATTATAAAATGGTATTGGATTTTGGGAAATGCTTTTTCTGTGTTTATTGAGATGATCATATGATCTTTGTTCTTTATTCTATTAAAGTGATATATTACATTAATCAGATGTTAAGCCAACATTGCATTCCTGGGATAAATTCCACTTGGTCATGTTGTACGATCCTTTTTATATGTTGCTGCATTTAGTTTGTTGGTATTTGTTAAGGATTTTTGTGTCTATATTCATAAGGGATATTGGTCTGTAATTCTCTTTCCTAGTGATATCTTCATCTCGTTTGGGTATCAGCGTAATAGTGGCCTCTCCTCTCCTGTCCTTCATTCTCAATACTGCTATTCTAGCTACTTCAGGGACAGTACAAATGCAAGATGAGAAGAAGAGGAGGGAGTCAGGGGTGTTGTGGATCCCAGGCAGCAGCATGGATATGAGGAAGAAAACCCCAACAAGATCTACAGAGGACACAGGATTCTTGGTTGCCACATGGACACCAAGCTCGGGCCTTACTTTTGGGAATATCTTATGTATAGGATGTGTTCTATTCTGTTCTCTTTATGCATATATTCACTCAGAATATTAATAGGTGTGAGAGAAGTACATTTATTTATAAGTTTAAATAGGTGTGGTTCCTATCCTATGAGGACACAGAGGTTAAAGGGGTAGGCAGATACAATAAAATAATCACAAATTAAATATAACAGTACAGCTGTATTCAAGACGATGAAGGGGAGGGTTCTGGTGCCTTGAGAGTGGGTAATCAGGGAATTTGGTTGAGTGTTCTGGCGGTTGGAACAATGTGCCTGAGGGCTCCTCTTGGGGAATGAGTGAAGGAGGCCAGTGTGGATGGAGTGCACAGAGCAGGAGGAATAATGGGCAGGAGGCAGGTAGAATGAGCCAGACCACCATGGCCTACAAGTCCAGGCTGCAGGCCTGCATCATTATCCTCATAGCAAGTGGTATGTTTTCACTTTTTAAATTTCCTTGTCTGGATTCATCACTCATATTTTGGTTTCATGTTTTCCTGAAAGAAGGAGATGCCACTCATTATTTCTGCTCTTTCCATTTATTTTAGGTTTTTACTTTTATGAGGCTCAGAGTGAAGACAAGGGGGAAATGGAATAGAATGAGGGATGGAAAGATGGTTTCAGGCTGGTCTTAGAAGGAAGGGAGAAAGAGAAGATGACAAGGTTATGTTTGTTTAAGGGTAGAAGAAAAAGGATGGGAGCTGGAAGGAAGAATGAGCATGCATCTGGCCCACTCCCCTGATTTTACAGGTGGACATATAGGCCCAGAAACATCGGGTGACTTCCCTGCTCATCTAGCCTGAGGCAGCAGAGCTGGGACACCTGCTCCACCTGCCTGCCTCCCTTTTGAGTGCTTTTTCCTCTGATGGGCACTGTTTCTCAAGCTGAGCTCTAAAGGAAAAGAAGCTGTTGGTCAGGTAGAGAATGCAGGGAAGGAGGCTTCAGGTAGAGGGGCTGATATGCAAAGTCCTTGGGGGAGGAGAAAGCTTAAATGCAGACATCAAAGATGGCCACTCTGTTTGGAGCACAGGCGGGGAGACATGAGGGGAGAAATGAGGTAGGGGCCTCCTCACAAAGAGTCTTGGAGGTTGGTAAGGAGTGTGGATCTAGTCGGAGCCCAGCGTGAATAGTTTTAAGGAGAGGAGTAACGTGAAAAGATTGATGTATTGGGAAGATGACTTGCTACTTTGTGGAGAAGTTAAATGGGGCCAGAGCAGAGGTAAACCATCCAGGTATGACTCTGTGGAAGGTGACGTGGGCAAGAAGTGGACAGAAGAGAGATTTGGTTTGCAGTTAGAATTGATAGGACTTATCGACAGATGAATGGATAAAGAAGATGTGGTATATATATAATGGAATATTATGCAGCCATCAAAAGGAATGAGATCTTGCCATTTGCAACGACGTGGATGGAACTGGAGGGTGTTATGCTGAGCGAAATAAGTCAATCAGTGAAAGACATGTATCATATGACCTCACTGATATGAGGAATTCTTAATCTCAGGAAACAAACTGAGGGTTGTTGGAGTGGGGGGCGTGGGAGGGATGGGGTGGCTGGGTGATAGACATTCGGGAGGGTATGTGCTATGGTGAGCGCTGTGAATTGTGCAAGACTGATGAATCACAGACCTGTACCTCTGAAGCAAATAATACATTATATGTTAAAAAAAAAAAAAAAAAAAGAAGATGGAAGGGAAAATTGAAGGGGGGGAATCAGAGGGAGAGATGAACCGTGAGAGACTATGGACTCTGAGAAACAAACTGAGGGTTCTAGAGGAGAAAGGGTGGGGGGATGGGTTAGCCTGGTGATGGGTATTAAAGAGGGCACGTTCTGCATGGAGCACTGGGTGTTATATGCAAACAATGAATCGTGGATCACTACATCAAAAACTAATGATGTAATGTATGGTGATTAATATATAAAAAAAAGAATTGATAGGACTTGCAAATGTTACCTTTAAGGCATCAGGGAACTTCCCAGAGGAAGTTGAATGTGCTTAGACTAGAGAAAGAGGCAGTGCGGATCCTCCCGAGGGAGCTGGGTTTTTCTGGAAGTAGATGTATGAGCTCTCCCTGAAGCTGCCCCACCAGCAGTGGGGGAAAATTCCCAGGGAAAAAGAAACTTCGGTCCACCTGAAATGCCCTTCTTTCTTTTGTGATGGACAAATGTTTACTTGTTCTTCAAAGCCTGTCTCAAATATTACCTCTCTGTGAAACTTCAAGTTAGTTATGTAACACTTCTATAGCATTTATGATGCCTATCTAGCCCTTGTTACTATGTCTATATAGCTCTTACTGTGCCTAAAGTGCTATCATGATTTCTGTTTAACACACAGCAATATGGGGACTCCTGGGTGGCTCAGTCAGTTGAGTTTCTGACTTTGGCTTAGGTCATGATCTCAGGGCCCTGGGATCAAGCCCCACATCTGGCTCTGGGCTCTGTGCTGAGTGCAGAGTCGGCTTGTCCCTCTCCCTGTGCAACTCCACCCCCCATGCACTCTCTCTCTAAAATAAATCAATAAAATCTTTAAAAAAATACACAGCCATATGAAGCACAGAGAGATTAGTCACCAAGAAGTGGCCTGGTTCCACAGACCCATGCTTAGCCACTTGGCTGTGTTGCTTCTTGCTGGGAGCTCTCTGTGTAGAATTACTGACTCCTTCTCTCGCTTCCAGTGACCTCTTGGCATATTGTGTGAAGAGTTAATTTTTTGAATGTTTTTCTGTGAACAAATTGAAGGCAGGGACTGTGTTATTTACTTTCACGTCTTCAGGTTTGGGCATATAATAGATGCAGAATGAGGGAATGAATGAATGAACGAACATGAATGAATGAATGATGTCTGAGGGAATAAGAAAGTAAAGTAGCAGGAGTAGAATAGGGCCTTTCCGTAACCTTCTGCAGCCTGCATTTTTCTAGGGCAAAGAATCCCTGAGCTGCATTATAATTCAGGCCAGCATAATTTCTGGCTTTTCCTCATATTGTTTTAGAATTTCCATTAATGCTTTGTTGTGTTCTAATCAAATAATGCTATTCTCATTTAAACAGATGATGAAGGTCCTGCTCTGGCAGGTATTATGCTCTTTAAACACAGTTGCTCTGTTGTCACCAAGGACATTTCTGCATCTGATATTGATTTAAATATTCAGTTATGAATGTCATGAAGACAACTTTATTTATAGCTAATGAGGATTGTATTGGCTGAAGAAACTGGCAATGTGAACAATGTAGTGTATGCTTGTTAATTCAATATGAATGAAGAGAATAGCCTCGATCAGCATTCACAGGCTTTTTGTTCTGTACTGATACGAAATTGAAAAATATTGTGTGTTATGATTTTACTGTATTTTGGTGTCAAATAGTGAAAGTGTTTTTGGAAAACTCATTATATTTTGCAGATGATTCATGTTGTGTTGAACTTTCACTCAAATTCAGATTTATACAGGTGCCTTGATTTTGAGAAGTATGTTTTACAAAACCCGAATTGCAGAATAGATACATTAGAAACAAAGTCTGTTACAAAAGAATAGTTGGGTAGTTCATCAAATATCTATGGAGTGGGTATGAGTTTAAGAGACTGGGTCACCATCTACTCTTCTCATTCTCCAGGATTCTGATCAATAATGCAAACCAACCGGGTAAGATTGCTGGTCAGATGGAAAATAAAAGTAGGGATTTTGTTTGTATAATCTTCAATGCAGAGTTTTGTGAAATCTGTATTAGAGTATGTGCTTTAGGCTTCATTCCAAGTGGGACTTTTTACTTCTACTCTTTATTAAGAATTAGGCCCCACAAGCTCAAGTGTGCTTGCAGAGGGATGGAGGGACTAGATATTCAGAGCGGACCCTGATACCACCTGCTTGGATGTGGAAGAGACTGACAGGCTCTTTCCAGAGGAAGATGTGGCAGAACAATGCCCCTTCCCTGCCCGCCCAGTGTCCACATCCTAATTCCCAAAAGCTGTGAATATTTTACCTTACATGGCAAAAGAGACTTTGTGGATATGATTATGTTAAAGATCTTGAGGGGGGATATTATCCTGGATTATTCAGGTGGCCCCATTATAATCACAAGGGTCTTTTTAAGAGGGGGCAAGAAGGTCACAGAGAAAGATGTGATGACAGAAGCAGACATTGAAGTGATGGAGGGCCACAAGTTGCGTGATGTGGACCATCTATAAGAGATGGAAAAGGGAAGGAAGCAGATTCTTTCCTAGAGCCTCTGGAAGGAACACAGCCCTGCCAACACCCTGATTTAGCCCTCTGAGACTTCTGACCTACAGAACTCTAAGATAATGAAGTTCTGTTGTTTTAAGCCACTCACTTTGTGGTCATTTTTTACAGCAGCGATAAAAAACCAATACAGAAGGTTTGGGGGGGGGGGGTTGTCCAGATGTGCCTACCACATGGAAGAAGAAGTAAGGAAGAGTCCTCTGGGTCCATGTGAAAGATGATGTACCCCTACCCACTAGTGAAACATTGTCCAGTGAATAGCAAGCTTCAACAGATCAAACCAACCACTCTTCCCTCTTGGGAAAGAATGAGTGAGAAAACGGAAGCTGATTAAGACATCTTAATGGGGACAAATTAAACTCCGGGAATTAAAGACTTACACGACCATTAGAAGATGGGAGAGCCAAGCCCAGGATGATCACTATCAGGAAATCTGGAAATGGCAGATCTGTGGGTCAAATGTCACTTCTGTTGTCTGCCGACACCCATGAGCCAGCCTATGGCTGCCATCCAAAGGCAATACCTCGCACTTTCCAAATTTCACCTGAGGTCCTCTCAGTGGTAAACTTTTCATAGGGACTTCGCAGGCAAGGGAGAAGTGTAGCTTCTAGACTTTACCCCTCTGAAGCTCAAGGGCTAAAGCGTACAAGGTTATCCACACTATCTGGCACAGAGGGTGAAGGCAAAATGGTGGCAGAAGTTTGTTTGCCTCTGTATAGTTTGAGGGAGGAACGTGGAAAAAGGAGCATAAATATCCCTCCCTCCAACCCCCAGCTCCTTTGTTCTCTTGACCTGTTGGGGTGGGGCTGTAGCCACCATTATGGGACCAGTGAATGAACGGGCTGGCAAATTCTTTGTTACTGCAAAGCTGTGCAGTAAACTCCGTCCCAAAGAGAGAGGAGGTGGATGTGAAATTGAATACTAGTGGGTAAATTTAAAATGATTGTGTTGTAATGTAACCGCAACTTAGCAGGTATCTATTCTGAACCTACATTATTTCAAGGGCATTTTTCTTTGAAGCTTTTAACAAATAATTTAAGCCAAATTAATATTCATTGCAAGTGTCAGAAGCAGTTGAATTTTATTTTCATAGGGCCTTTGAACTTCTGTGTTTACTGTGAAAGATCAAATGTTATGCCGTTATTTCTACTTTTAAAATTTGATGAAGTTGCACATGTAACTGTAATCTAATTATTAATAGTTATAAATACCATTTAATTAAATAACGCATGCCTTATTTCTTATTGCTCTCAATCGACTATTTTCAGATGATTTGCATATTACCTATTCAATCTTTAATTGCCTCTTAAGAGTATAGAATTGCTCCTGTTATGCTAAAAGCAGCAAAGAAAGGGGTGGTTGGGGTGGAGGGCAGCAGGTAGGCATTTGGTTCTGTATGTAATCTCTGAGGATGAAGGTGTGGAACAGCCAATGTTAACAACAGGAGGTCAGTAGGAGTCTCTACAAATTGGGCAGGGAGGGAAGCCAAGTCAAGCCAGGGTTTCTAATTGTGGTCTAAGGGTTTGGAAAAGAGTGAGGGAAGGATATATCATGGATTAATTGACATAGCAGATGATAGGAGTGCAGAGAGCAAGCTGCTAGGGGATCACTGAATAGTACTGTTTGAAGCTATCATACTTTGGACTGCGTTTACCTGCTCAGGTACCTGGGATGGCTCTTGCAAGCCCATCGGGCACCGGTTCTGGTCTGTAAAACCATGCTCATTTGGCTTTTTGCCCTTGGCTCTCATACTGAGACATTTCTCCATTTCTAAGACCATGAGGCCAGTATCAAGAGCTGTTGGTTTCCATGCACAGTCACTAATCATTTCAGTTTTATTTTATCATCAGAAATTCTGTTTTTGTACTTCCAGCAGATTCATTTGATTCTTACCCAGGTGGACTATCATGGACCAGAAGGCAGATCCAAATACCATTCTTCTCAAAAAATGCATCAATCAGCAAACATTTTAAAAGCCCTTTTCCTGTTTACCAGCATCATAGGAATGATCATTTCAATAGTCATGACCGTTCTACAGATCATGTTTTCAGTTAATATTGAAGTTCTGCTCTTCTATGGTCTAATTATTAAGGTTCTGCCAGATTTTTCTCCTTCTAGGAGCTTGTGTTGATTTGCATGGTGATATTTTTGTCATTATCATCATTAGCAGTAGGAGTTATTCTTACACAAGGCACCCATTAAAACTCTTCAGTATCTCTAATAAAGTTTGGCTTTAATTCCCACTAGAATATGTGATGTGATTCTGGGGTTGAAAATATTCTAAAAAAATAGTCAATTTAGATTGTTCCAGTCCTCCACAAAATTAATGCTTCATGATCTCCTATGTCTGGTACTTCTAAGCAATTTCCTTTATATCCTTGGCTTCAAACTTACTCTCAAATCTGTTCGGCTTAGAATTCTCTTCTGAAGCCAGACCTGCATATACACTGATGATTAGGTACCCCACCTGGCTGTGTCACAGGTACCTCATACTCAATACATACAAATCGGAAATATCACCCCTTCTTCCGTTTCTCCAGATCTTCTCCCCATTCTATATTTGCTTACTCAGAGACGCCAGCTAGTTGTCCAAGTCAGATATCTGCACTTCTCTTAGATTTCTTTTTTGTCCTTATCCATGTACAACCAGTAGCTGAGACCTGTCAGTTAAGGCATGGGGTGGTTCTTCTATCCCCAGGGTAGCTTCTTCTCATATGTCCTCCCAGCATAAGTAAGCACTTCTAGTATAACAGTTATTTTATTATATTATAACTGTTATTTGCATGTCTGTCTCTCCCTTTTGATGGTAGAGGAGAGAGACGAGGTCTGTTCATTTTTATCCCTTTGGCGGTTAGCCCAATATTTATTTAGTCAATGAAGTGAGTGAAGAAGTAAATAAATTTGATGAAAGGATTATGACCAGAGTTTGTACATAGAATGTCCTAAATAATTTATTTATGATGAGCCTGTGATTCCTTATTTTACCTTACTTCCTCTTTACTATTGAATATTATGTGACCTAATGGTAAAAATTGATTAATTTTGGAGTCTCTTCGATGTAGCTATAAGATTTTACGTTTATTTTATGCTTCACAATGTGAATATACCAGGGAGATTTAAAATGAGCGTGAAGCAGATGACCATCATGTAACTTTGGGAATTTCAGTGTCAAAACGAATATATTCATTTTCTCTCCTCTGTAGACATTACCTTTACAAAAAAAATAAGGTAAAACTGATTCTAAAGGAAGTAATCACATTACCTAAATTTTAACATGAGAGGAAAGCAAACCTGACGTGACACTTTAACTTTTACAATATTTTATTTAAAGGATAAATGGCATTATTAAGTTCACCAAAATGACCTTTGAAGGACATGATCTTTAAAAAAAAAAAGTTTTGTTTTAAAGGGAAACACTTTCCCATAATTTGCAAGTTAATGGTTGTATGTTTGCTTTAACAGTGATAAGAAGGCAGAAATTGTGGCACAAATTATACAAATGGTGTGTTTCTGTTTTGAAAGGCATTATTGTTCTTTTCATTTCTTTTTTTTTTTAATTTTTTTTTATTGTTATGTTAATCCCCATACATTACATCATTAGTTTTAGATATAGTGTTCCATGATTCATTGTTTGTGCATAACACCCAGTGCTCCATGCAGAACGTGCCCTCCTCAATACCCATCACCAGGCTAACCCATCCTCCCAACCCCCTCCCCTCTAGAACCCTCAGTTTGTTTTTCAGAGTCCATTTTCTCTCATGGTTCTTCTCCCCCTCCGATTTCCCCCCCTTCATTCTTCCCCTCCTGCTACATTCTTCTTCTTCTTTTTTTCTTTCTTAACATATATTGCATTATTTGTTTCAGAGGTCCAGATCTGAGATTCAACAGTCTTGCACAATTCACAGCGCTTACCAGAACACATACCCTCCCCAGTGTCCATCACCCAGTCACCCCATCCCTCCCACCCCACCCCCCACTCCAGCAACCCTCAGTTTGTTTCCTGAGATTAAGAATTCCTCATATCAGTGAGGTCATATGATACATGTCTTTCTCTGTTTGACTTATTTCGCTCAGCATAATACCCTCCAGTTCCATCCACATTGTTGCAAATGGCAAGATCTTATTCCTTTTGATGGCTGCATAATATTCCATTGTATATATATATCACATCTTCTTTATCCATTCATCTGTTGATGGGCATCTTGGCTCTTTCCACAGTTTGGCTATTGTGGACATTGCTGCTATAAACATCGGGGTGCACGTAGCCTTTTGGGTCCCTACTTTTGTATCTTTGGGGTAAATACCCAGTAGTGCAATTGCTGGATCATAGGGTAGCTCTATTTTCAACTTTTTGAGGAACCTCCATACTGTTTTCCAGAGTGGCTGCACCAGCTTGCATTCCCACCAACAGTGTAGGAGGGTTCCCCTTTCTCCGCATCCCCGCCAACATCTGTCATTTCCTGACTTGTTAATTTTAGCCATTCTGACTGGTGTGAGGTGGTATCTCATTGAGGTTTTGATTTGGATTTCCCTGATGCCGAGCGATATTGAACACTTTTTCATGTGTCTGTTGGCCATTTGGATGTCTTCTTTGGAAAAATGTCTGTTCATGTCTTCTGCCCATTTCTTGATTGGATTCTTTGTTCTTTTGGTGTTGAGTTTGATGAGTTCTTTATAGATTTTGGATACTAGCCCTTTATCTGATATGTCATTTGCAAATATCTTCTCCCATTCTGTCGGTTGTCTTTTGGTTTTGTTGACTGTTTCCTTTGCTTTGCAAAAGCTTTTTATCTTGATGAAGTCCCAAGAGTTCATTTTTGCCCTTGCTTCCCTTGCCTTTGGCGATGTTTCTAGGAAGAAGTTGCTGCGGCTGAGGTCGAAGAGGTTGCTGCCTGTGTTCTCCTTTAGGATTTTGATGGACTCCTGTCTCACATTGAGGTCTTTCAACCATTTGGAGTCTATTTTTGTGTGTGGTGTAAGGAAATGGTCCAGTTTCATTCTTCTGCATGTGGCTGTCCAATTTTCCCAACACCATTTGTTGAAGAGACTGTCTTTTTTCTACTGGACATTCTTTCCTGCTTTGTCAAAGATTAGTTGACCATAGAGCTGAGGGTCCATTTCTGGGCTCTCTATTCTGTTCCATTGATCTATGTGTCTGTTTTTGTGCCAGTACCATACCGTCTTGATGATGACAGCTTTGGAGTAGAGCTGGAAGTCTGGAATTGTGATACCGCCAGCTTTGCTTTTCTTTTTCAACATTCCTCTGGCTATGCGGGGTCTTTTCTGGTTCCATACAAATTTTAGGATTATTTGTTCCATTTCTTTGAAGAAAGTGGATGGTATTTTGATGGGGATTGCATTGAATGTGTAGATTGCTCTAGGTAGGATTGACATCTTCACAATATTTGTTCTTCCAATCCATGAGCATGGAACGTTTTTCCATTTCTTTGTGTCTTCCTCAATTTCTTTCATGAGTATTTTATAGTTTTCTGAGTACAGATCCTTTGCCTCTTTGGTTAGATTTATTCCTAGGTATCTTATGGTTTGGGGTGCAATTGTAAATGGGATCGACTCCTTAATTTCTCTTTCTTCTGACTTGTTGTTGGTGTATAGGAATGCCACTGACTTCTGTGCATTGATTTTATATCCTGCCACTTTACTGAATTCCTGTATGAGTTCTAGCAGTTTTGGGGTGGAGTCTTTGGGATTTTCCACATAAAGTATCATATCATCTGCAAAGAGTGAGAGTTTGACTTCTTCTTTGCCAATTTGGATGCCTTTGTTCTTTTCATTTCTTAAGTAAGTTATATGGGAGCATTCTGACTAATGCCGTATATAGGAAATTTATGCTTATACTTCCGTTGGATGAGAATGTATCATTAAAATATATGAACTGTGCACAAAAATAAAGCAAAAGTATGCTCAGGGCATTTGGAAAGTTTCTCCTCATGAAATAAATGAACAATACCTTTATTTAAATCCATCTAAAACAAAACGCTGATTTACGATATAGGGCTTAGTTTGATTATCAAATTCCCTTTGTATTGAATTCTTATGCATACATTTTGTCATGATTCTAAATAGGTAAACTCATCATCCTTTTGCCCTAGGCATCCCTTGTGCTAAATCAACTCAATATGTAAAAATTTTGGATTACAAGTTACAAATTAAAACAAATTCAGTATACACAATTAGGATTTCCTGCCCTTACAGGGTGAACCTGCTTTGTTTTTTCCTGAATGAAATGAAATTTGCTGGACCTTCCCAAGTAGGAGGAATTTACAACAAACTTCTCATTTGGAGACTCTCTCCCCTCCCCACCTCCAGTCTGGCCCAGCATTGGACACACATAGCAAAATTTGATGTTGTAAGCCAATGGGGAAAGCTGATCTAGCTTACTAGGAGCAGCTTTTTACATCTGCATCTACTGTGTATATTAAAAGGATACAAATGGACATGTGGCTTTTTTTTTTTAATCTTTGACATAATTTGTAGTTCTTTTAGCTCTTATTTTTCATTTTCTTTACATTTTCAACTTCTCATATGTAAAGTTTGTTTATACTTGTTGTCATTGTCCCAGCACCTGTCATGGTGTATATTCATGTTTCACCCTTTTTTTTTTTTCAGTGGGGGAGAGAGAGAGAGCACGAGCATGGTGGGGGAGGGGCAGAGGAAGAGGGAAGGAAAGAGAGAATCTCAAGCAGACTCCTGGCTGAGGGCAGAGCCTGAGACAGGGCTGATCCCACGACCCTGAGATCATGACCTGAGCCAAAATCAAGAGTCCGCCTCTTCACGGACTGAGCCACCCAGGCGCCCCTCATGTTTCAACCGTCTGAAACATGCACACATGCACAAACACACATTAAACAAATAAACAAAAACCATGCACAAAATAGCATTTCTCCTTCAATACTAAACTCTTTGTCTATTTTGCCCTTCTTTTTGCAACTTGTCTTTTTGAGAGAGTTGCCTGCACTCACTGTCTTTACCTCTTTACCTTATCTTCACCTCCAGATTTCTCTGAACTCAAACACTTCTTGGTATTAAGAAATACTTGGTTACCCCCATACCAGTGCATTTTTAAATGAAGTAAATTGGATTCTGCTTTCAGATTCTTTTTAATTTGCTCTAAATTAAGCTAACAGGAGGACTTGTTAATATATAGTAGCTAACAAGAGCTGGTTTTTTATTGAGCACTGAGTATGGTCCAGGCAGAGTGCTAAACTCTTTGCATGGAGTGTGTAAGTTCTGCATCACAACCACATGATGAGGTAGGAATTTTTGCCCACTGATTACTGAGGAAAAATGAAGCCCAGTAAGTTGTGCCCATGCTTTCAAGCTCAACAGTAAAGGTCACCCTAAGATCGCCCCAAACTTGTATCATTATAGATTGCTGGAAATATACCAAATAAGGTTAGAGTCCTAAAATCACAAGTCTGGTTTGGAGTGGGATGGCTAGAGATGCTGATTTCTTTATGTTCTTGCATTCTTCCTATTAGGTTTTAAGTCAGAGCAATAAAGATACATACAATGAGAGCGGAAACAGGAATAAGAAGAAAGTGACCCGAAGATGAGATTAGTATACAAAATGTATGCTCTGAAATCCTCCTCCTTGGATATGTGGGTCAGAAAATTGGGCTCTGAGCTCATTAGCAGCCAATGCAAAGGTAAAAGCATCATCAGCGACATGATTCGCTGTGTCTACAATCTAAAAACAATCCAGTTGTTCAGAAAAGTGCAGCTAATCCTCATAAGACCCAGACCTCCATAGAGGGGATCATAGAGAATTACATGTAAATACCATTAAAATATGTGTGTCTTCTTAAAACATTTTTCATATGGGTTTCTTAACTTTCTTGAGCTGTGTTTTAGTGCCAGAGTCATTATGATCAAGCTTTCCTGTTGGTTAGCATAAATTCTCTTTGTTTCCATTTTAGCCTCATCAGGGTATGATGATTCAGTAGGTGTAGAATAAATGTGAGTGTTCTGTCCTTCCTCACCCAGTATCCTCAATAGTGTGGTGCCAGGAGTTAACATAAAGGACTGCCTCTGAAATGGCCCTTCGTCTATTAAATATCTTTGTATCTAGAAGAACAGTTTTCTTTTTCAAAATAATTAAATGTGGTATATAGGATAGCAGGAAATAGTCTGAAGAGCCATTTGTTTATAAGCAAGTTTTGTTGTCACAGGGAAATATTTTATGATTCAGGATTTGTCTCAAGTTTGTTTTTTCCACGTTTAAATAATTCTTTTTTGCTTGCTTTGTTATTCATCACAAGCTTAAAGCAGTTTTAAAATTGCATTATTTTTTAGTTACTGATAAATCTTTTATCTGGGGAGAAGAGTATGTGGGTGGAGAAGCATCAAGACTAGTCTGATACGGAATAAATGTACAGAGATGGAAAGTAAGGAAAATCTATACTTTTTTAAAACCTGAAATCTGTTTAGCGAAAGAAGATAAATGATAGGATTTCTCTTTGTTAAAAAGGACCATATTGTTTACAATATTTTCTTATAGCAGTCTCTAGGTTTATGTAGATGAAGTAACTATTGAATAAGTAGTTTTGGAGCATCGAGGAAGGTATATCAGGAGCCATATAAGTTGGGGAGAAAGAGAGAGAAGGAAGGAAGGAAAACAAGCAAGAAAATGTAAACTTAAATTACAAATCAGGCCTTCCCTTCAATATATTTAGTTAGAATGTGCACACAAGATAGTGCTTGTGCTTGCTGGTTCCTCCAAAAGCTAAACATAGAATTACCTTATATCCCTGCAATTCCACTCCTAAGTATATACCCAAAAGAATGGAAACAGGTATTCAAACAAGTACATGTATTTGCACAGGTGTATGCAAGCAGTGGAATAGTATTCAGCCATGCTAAGGAGTGAGGTCATGATCCATGCTACCACATGGATGAACCTCCAGAACGTTATGGTAAGAAGCCAGACAGAAAAAGTTATATATTGAATGACTTTATTTAAAGGAAATATTCAGAATGGATAAATCCATAGAGACCAAACACAGATTGGTGGTTGCCATGGACTGGGGCAGGGGGGAGAGGGAATGGGGAGAAATTGCTTAATGGGTAAGAGCTTTTACTTGGGGATGATGGAACTGTTTTGCAACTGGATAGAGGTGGTGGTTGTACAACACTGGGAATGTACTAAATTTCACTCAGTTACTCACTTTACATCCACATGGCCAACAGACACATGAAAAAGTGCTCAACATCGCTCGGCATCAGGGAAATCCAAATCAAAACCTCAATGAGATACCACCTCACACCAGTCAGAATGGCTAAAATTAACAAGTCAGGAAATGACAGATGTTGGCAGGGATGCAGAGAAAGGGGAACCCTCCTACACTGTTGGTGGGAATGCATGGTACAACCACTCTGGAAAACAGTATGGAGGTTCCTCAGAAAGTTGAAAATAGAGCTACCATACGATCCAGCAATTGCACTACTGGGTATTTACCCCAAAGATACAAATGTAGGGATCCGAAGGGGTATGTGCACCCCGATGTTTATAGCAGCGATGTCCACAATAGCCAAACTGTGGAAAGAGCCAAGATGTCCACTGACAGATGAATGGATAAAGAAGATGTGGTATATATACAATGGAATATTATGCAGCCATCAAAAGGAATGAGATCTTGCCATTTGCAACAACGTGGATGGAACTGGAGGGTGTTATGCTGAGCGAAATAAGTCAATCAGAGAAAGACATGTATCATATGACCTCACTGATATGAGGAATTCTTAATCTCAGGAAACAAACTGAGGGTTGCTGGAGTGGGGGGTGGGGTGGGAAGGATGGGGTGACTGGGTGATAGACATTGGGGAGGATATGTGCTATGGTGAGCGCTGTGAATTGTGCAAGACTGTTGAATCACAGATCTGTACCTCTGAAACAAATAATGCAATATATGTTAAGAAAAAAAAAAGAAGAAAAAGAAGAAGATAGCAGGAGGGGAAGAATGAAGGGGGGGAATTAGAGGGGGAGAAGAACCATGAGAGACGATGGACTCTGAAAAACAAACTGAGGGTTCTAGAGGGGAGGGGGGTTGGAGGATGGGTTAGCCTGGTGATGGGTATTAAAGAGCACACGTTCTGCATGGAGCACTGGGTGTTATGCACAAACAATGAATCATGGAACACTACATCAAAAACTAATGATGTAATGTATGGTGATTAACATAACAATAAAAAATAACAAATAAAATGGTTAATTTTGGTGTTATGTGAAGTTCACCTCATTAAATCAAGAAATAGCCATATATACATATTATGTGGAAATGAGGAGATAAGTAAATGCCAGATCAAACAGCTGAGAAATTCAAAAGTGTTTGCCTCCAGGGCAGAAGAGGGGCGGTTTGGGGAGTTGGTGAGATAGTGTCTTAGCATTTTTGTTTTTAAACCTTGCAATAGCATTTAACCTATTTAGCCTATGCATGTGACTTGATAAAATAAAATTAATATTTTAAAGAAGTGTTGCTTACCAAGATTTTCTGATAATATACAGGAAACAGTAATGAAATATCTAGATCCTGGAGAAGTGTTGAGTAAAGGAACCAGTTAGAATACCGAGGGTTATTTTTTAAAATCTCTTTGTGGAAATGACCTTTGAGCTGGACTTTCAGGGTGAGCTGAATAGAGGGATGAAACAAATTGCTGAATTGCCGGGGGCAACAGAAGGAGGTGGGACAGGCAGAGGGACTGGGCTGAAGTACTATAGCATCACAGAAACGACTTCCCAAAGGCGAAAGTAGAGGTAACAGGAATCCAAAAACCCATTAGCTCCTTTCTACTTTGTGTTCTTACCTGCCCTAAACATTGCTCTTTGCCTTCAATTTTCCATTTGATTAAACAGAAAAAGGATATTGGAATCTCAAAGCTACCTCTTGGACATACTGTAAGAATACTCTGTTCTGGGATGGAAAACCCATCCAAAAATTCAGAGATAAAAATTCAGTGTAAGTATATTAACCACTTTAAGCCTAGAATTATTACACTAGCATTCACAAGTCACTCATATAGAAATGGCTCATGTTCTCTAAGGGATGAAAAACCTGTGAGTCTGGGTTTTGCTTAGAAAATTAAAATGAAAAGGTATGAATTCCACTGACACCTTTTTAACTTATCAAACACCCTAGGAATATTTTTGGATTCAGGGCATTAATAATAGCTTCTATGCACCCAATTTTGTGTGGGCTTTTGTTGTCTTTAAGTCCTAGTTTTTAAGGCCCATTAAAAAATCATTTTTAGGATGAAATGTGTGAGAATTTCATAAAACATCTGGGAAATTAGCCAGTTTCTCTGAGGGACTGCCCTTGAAAAGCCAGATAGAACTTCCAAATTGCCATCAGAATCCACTCCTTCATCCCATCCTGACCACTTCTGCCCAGAAAGTGCAACCATGAGGCAAATTTGAAAGTGGGTTAGGGCTTCCTGTTACCAGTATTATTTTAATTTAATGTCTTAGAGTTGTCACCTTTCACCTGCCTGACTCTGACAGACCCCATGCACTGCCCAGCATGTGGGTAAAATAATAGGTAAAGCATTATTATCTGTTGGAGTCAGGGTCACTATTATAATATAACATCTTTTATTCCTTTTTGAAAAAAAACATGATGAAATCCTGCTATTACTTTCACTGCTGGGGCATGCTATTCCTTTTAGTGCTTATAAGTATAAGTAAATCAATAATCCCTGTTCTTGATTACCTAAACCGATCTAAACCAACAAAGGTTCTCTGAGTATGTTACCTTTAGTATAAATAAAGTGTTAAAAATTTCCAGAAAAATCTCCCTCATTTAGGAATCAGAGTATTTGCCTTCTGGGACAATGGGAGAAATTAGTATAAATCCACCTGTTCAGAGTTGAGAAGAAATCAACCCTGATGCCTAAACACACACAGTGGGTGCTTCTAATAAAAATTTTGTCATTTTCCTTTGCATTAAATCAGGTACACAAGGTTTCCTATATTTTCTTTTATTATTCTTGTTTCTATTCAGATTTCCTATCTTTTTTGCTTTAAAAATATTTTGTCATTGCAACCCAAGTGTCCACTTACAGATGAATGGATAAATAAAATGTAATACACACACACACACACACACACACACAGTGGAATATTATTCAGTCTTAAAAAGGAAGAGAATTCTGACACATGCTACAACAGGCATGAACCTTGAGGACATTATGCTAAGGGCAAGATGCCAGTTACAAAAAAAAAAAAATCAATTATAAGGCACCTAGAGTGGTCAGATTCATAGAGACAGAAGTAGAATGGTGGTTGCCAAGGGCTGGGGGGGAGGGGGAGTGGGGAGTTAGTGTTTAATGGGTACAGAGTGTCAGCTTTGCAAGATGAAAAGAGTTCTGGGGATAAATGGTGGTGATGATAACCGAACAATGTGAAGGTACTTGTGTGCTACTGAATAGTACACTTAAAATGGTTAAGATGGTTGGGGTGCCTTGGTGGCCCAGTCAGTTAAGCATCCCACTCTTGGTTTCTTCTCAGGTCATGATCTCAGGGTCTTGAGAGCAAGCCCCACATCAGGCCCCAGGCTCGGTGGGGAGTCTGCTTGAGACTCTTTCTTCTTCTCCCTCTGCCCCCCTCATGCTCGTGCTCTCTCTCTCTCTAAAATAAATAAATCTTCTAAAAAAGTGGTTCAGATGGTAAATTCTGTTATATATTTTACCACAATTAGAATTACATGTATATAAATTTTAAAAAATACGTATATATATAAATAGTTTTAGCACTTGCCATTAAATTTATTATTAGCTCTTAGATTAGGATACTCATTGTAATGTTTAAGAAAAAACTCCCTAGTATTTGTTATTAATTACCTTAAAATTAAAATAAATCTGGATAAAAATATTTTCCAAATGATCTATCTTCTTAAATATAGTCTATTTGTAGTCTTGATTTTTGGGATGTGCCAGCCTTTGGAGGAACACACCTTCATATGATGCAGTATGCTTTCACTCTGTTTTCTCCTTAAATTTTCACAATGATCAATGAGAAAACTTTTATCAATGAAAAAGCTGAGGCTCAAAGAAATTAAGTACCTTACTCCAAGTCACCCCGTGCTGTAGCCAGGTCTTGAGTTTAGTCTGTGTAATGAGAAGGTTTGGACTGCATGGAATGGAAATCCCAGTTGAAAAAGTCTTCAACAAGTAGATACTATAGTTCATATATTACAGGTCCTGATGGGCAGGTTTTGCGTCTCGTATCTTGGGTCTAGCTGTTCTTCCGTTCCTTGTTTAATTCTGCCCTACCCATTGTGTTTGGCACCATTCTCTGTGACAAATGGCCAATGAATTCTTGGGGGCACACAGACCTCATCACAGAACTCAGGATTGGTTCACATGTCCATTTTTAGATCAGCCACTGGTCAGCAGAGAGTGATGAACTTGTTATAATTTGGGGTCAAGTGGATATTGAGGAATCCTCCACCAGGACCATCAGCCTGCCTGATGTTCATGGACCATGCCACTTTCTTAGGGCTATTGATGTCTTTGATCTGTTTCTGCACTGAATGGCCCTACACTTTTTTGCCTTTTGATGATTGTATCTGGTTGATTAGTTTCTGACTCTTGCTGTCACTGTTTCTAACTCTTGCTTCCACTTTCTGTCTGTGCACTTGTTGCTGGCACTATTCCCATCACCCCTCTGATTATTTAATTATCTGCTTCTTAACTGCTGTGTCCTGGGAAAATGAAAAAAAAAGTCACCTTATTAGGGCTTTATGTACAAATATAAAAATAGACAAATAGTAATGGCACATTGGTGTCTTCTAAAACAAAAATGTGTGAGCTTTAATTTGCATCATCTCTTTTTGCTGTGCACATTCATTTTTGCATGTTTATTCCTGCTTCATAAGTTTCTCAATAGTTGAGACTGGCTCATGAGTAACTTCTAATTGTGAATATTTGAAGTTGTAGAAAGGAGAACATAATACTTGTACATTTAAAAAAATTTTAAAGATTTTATTTATTTATTTGAGAGAGAGAGAGACAGCAGGAGTGGGGTGGATATGCAGAGGCAGAAGGAGAAGCAGACTCCCCGCTGAGCAGGGAGCCCGATGTGGGGCTCGATCCCAGGACCCTGAGATCATGCATGACCTGAGCGGAAGGTAGACACTTAACCGACTGAGCCACCCTGGCACCCCAATACTTGTACATTTTTTACACAGAATTAATAGAATTAGAATTTTTAGCATTCTTAAGATGTTGTCCAAGTTTCTTTCCACAGTGTTATTAGATCTATCTATCAGCTATCTATCTATCTATCATCTATCAATCATATATTACAGGGGAAGATTTATTTATTATAGGGGAAGATACGGTTGAAACGTGGACAATAAGCTGATTGTGGAAGATTTTTATTGTCATGTTGGGTAACTTAGCAGATTCTCTCAAATTTTACCCCTAAGTAAGTATCCCTAAAGGAGGAAGAGAATGAAGGCATAATCCCAAACTTGGGTAGTTAGCCCTAAATGGTCCAAAAATAAAAAATAAAAATTTATTTAAGCCCTTGTGTTGCAACTTAAAAATTCATGTAATTTTGTATTCCCCTCCATAATATGTGTGTAATTATTTTAATATGAGTTATGCTTTGATTACTTGTCATTGAGTTATTTGATGCACCAGAAAGACATGCCCTGTTTATCTGATAACTTTGCCTTCAGACTGTCCCACACCCAGGAGAACTTGCACATCTGGCCATGACCTTGGTCCTGGGTGGAAGTTGAAGCCCTCCAAGTCCATTCTTCCAGCTACTTGTGTCTGCCTCAGTTTAACCCAGTGGGATCCCTCCTATACCCAATATTTTAACCAGCTTTTCTCGCAAAGTGCTTGCCTCCAGCCTGCTGACCTCACCAATCTTCCTTCCCTCTTATGTCTTCAACTATAACTGCTTCTATGTTTCTGGCATTTTTTCTACCCTTCTAAACCCTGGATTTGGACTCTAGCTACCTTGCTGTCTGCACCCTAGCTCAGCCCATTCCATAGAGCAGTACTGAAAATTGAAGGTTTTCATAAAATGGTGCGACTGACTCAGAGTCTTTCTGGAAATAGCCCTGAGAATGGTCTCTGAGAACGGCTTCAGTGGGCAACAGCATAATTAGGGACACCCATTAAAAGGCACATAGAAAACCTCTTTGGCAGGAAGACTGGCATGATTTGATGTTACTATGTAAGGACTATAGAGAGACTGTGAACTAGGTCTTGAATCAGACTTTTTCCCTCTTTAGATTAAAGATGGTTATGTGGGCGAAATGTCGATTCATGTCAAATGTTTAGATATTTCCCTGTGTTTAACTTTATGATTGCAATCATGTATGGATCTATGAGAATAAGACATAATTAGATATAACACAACAAATGAGCTAGTTTCCCTCTTTCTTCCAAGTAGAATAAAATTAAGAACACTGTAGTTAATGGAATAATTAGTGTCCACCACTGATTAGAGTGAATTCCTTGGTTCGGAACAATAAATGTCATTCTGCTTACATACAGGACTTATTTATTCATTGAACTTTTGACTTACGGAAACTAACATTTTACTGTAATAAACACTTGGTTACATCTGTTATAAATTGAACACAATTGGTTATTCCAAGAATAGTGTTCCAACTCTAAACCAAAATTATAAGCAGCTGTCTGCTAATAGATATGCACACTAACTCCCCACCTTTGTGTCCTATTGTTTAAAAATGTGTGTACCTTAAAAGTCAAGGTCGAATGGATGCACTTTCTCATTTGAAAAATATGTTTTAGGGGTTTGTGTTCTTTTCTTTGCTCACTCTGAAAAAATGAACCACTGTATGTGGAGAGAAAAAGTCTGTTGCAACTTTTTTTCTTTGTGTTGTCCTTTTATATGAATTCAAGGAAATATTTCTTTATTAATTTTATCCACCATTCCAACTAAATTTAGCTTTCTTTTTTTGAATTCTTGTGGGGTTTTAAATTCACTTTGTTAGGTTTTCTTTTTATTCTTTATTTTTTGATGTTTGCTTTTTTTTAGTACCAATTTTGATAATGTTCCTATGACTTTGGGGAAGGTAAAACTAATTTGTTTGTAAATGGTAAGCCTAATATTTAAGCATTAGTTTTTCATTTTCTTTCTTAAATTAGAAAAGAAATTTAATTCACATACGAAAACCTTGGAATATAGAGAAAAGTGAAAATTACTTGTAGTGTTATCAACCCAACAAAACTAGTGTTATAATTCTGGAGTATTTAATTCCATGACTGTTTATAGGCTTGTTTCTTTTTAAAAGCATAGTTGTCATCATGGTGTGTATACATCCTTATGTTTTTTTCATCTAATGTTTATTAACATTGCTTTTTTGTTATATAATATTCAAAACTGTCAACTTTTATGCCTTTGAGGAGATATATGATGATTTTCTTAATATTGTTTATGTTGTTGAATATTTACTTTTCACTATGATGAATAAACTATAAAAATAAAGATTATCAAAAGTAAGATATTTGGCTTAAAGTGTAAGAATATTTTCAGATTCTAAAATGTTTTGATAATTGACTTTTCAATAGTATCTTAGTATATAAAACTGCCAGGATTTTAAGCACACAATAGAATTATAACTATACAATAGCTGATAATTTAATTGGCAGTATTATGTGGCTTCAAGAGGCAATTTTCTGGATTTTAGGTGAGATTGAATCTTTTTTCAAGTTTATTTTTTGGGTGCACTTCGTCTTTTGTAAATTATTCTTTGTTACCTGGCAATTTATCTACTGCATTTCTAACATTTTTCTTATATATCTATATATTAACTGACTGTTCCTTATCATACTAAGAAATGTAAAATTTTTCTTTCAAATGTTTTTATCATGTAGCATTTGATACATACAAAATATTGAAGCACACATGTAAGTTATAAAAGTAAATCTGTGTTATTATATTACCACGGTAACTGGAACCATGCAACTTAACTGGAACCCAGCTTAACCAGAACATCAGCATTCAACCTAATGGCATCTTACCCCAATCAATCCACTGGTATGTTCTTCCTAGCCTTCCCTTTGTTGGTAAGCACTAGTCTCTGGGACTTATCATTCTCTTAGACTAAGTCAGAAGAAATAGAAAATCTGAACAGCTTGATTACTAGTAATGAAATTGAATCAGTAATCAAAAAACTCTTGGGGCCCATGTGTGACATAGTCAGTTAAGCATCCGACTCTTGGTTTCAGCTCAGGTCGTGATCTGGGGGATCATGGAATCAAGCCCCATATTGTGCTCTAAGCTCAGTAAGGAGTCTGCTAAAGTTTCTGTCTCCCTCTCCCTCTGCCCCTCTGCTCTCTCTCTCTAAAATAAATAAATAAATCTTAAAAAACCAAAAACTCCCAACAAACAAAAGTCAAAAGTCAAAGACCAGATGGCTCTACAGGTGAATTCCACCAAACATTTAAAAAAGAATTAATATCTATTCTCAAATTTTTCAAAAAAATTGAAGAGGTTGGAATGCTTCCAAATTCATTCTATGAGGCCAGTATTACCCTGAAACCAAAAACAGACAACGACCGTACAGAAAAAAAAGAGTACAGGTCAATATCACTGATGGAACATAGATACAAATATTAGCAAACTGAATTCTACAATCCCTTAAAAGGATCGTATGCCATGACCAGATGAAATTTATTCAGGGATGCAAGTATGGCTCAATATCCACAAATCAATCAATGTAATACATCACATTAGTAAAATGTAAAATGGATAAAAATGAGGGATTAGTAAAATGAGGGGTAAAAATCATATGATCATCTTAATTGATGCAGAAAAAGCATTTGAAAAAATCCGACATCAATTTATGATAAAAATTCCAAATTATGATAAAAACTGAACAAAGTGGGTATAGGGTGAATATATCTCACCATAATAGAGACCATACATGACAAACCCACAGCTAACTTCATACCCAAAGACGAAAAGCTGTAAGCTTTTCTGCTAAGATCAGGAACAAGACAAGAATGCACATTCTTGCCTCTTTTATTCAACATAGTATTGGAAGTCCTGGCCACAGCAATCAGATAAGAATAAGAAATAAATGGCATTCAAATCAGTGAGTAAGGAGTAAAACCATCAGTACTTACAGGTGACATGATGCTATATATATAGAAAACCCTAAAGACTCCACCAAAAAATGATTAGAACTAATAAATGAATTCAGTGAAATCACAGGATACAAAATTAATATACAGAGATCTGTTGCATTCCTATACACTAATCAACCAACAGAAAGAGAAATTAAGAAAACAGTCCCATTTATAAAAGCATCAAAAAGAATAAAATACCCAGGAATAAATTTAACCAAGGAGGTGAAAGACTTGCACATTGAAGTTATTTTTCAAGTTTTGTCACATATGTTTGCATTTTAAAGTAATGCTTTGTTTGCTTTTGCTTTTTTTAACTTTTAAAAATTGTATCCCACTCTATGCAACTTGGTACTTCTTCTGCACTATGATATTTCTATGAATTACCTGTGTTGCTGCATTTAGATATAGTATATCCATATTTATCCTGATAAACTTTTGGTTGAGAGAATATACTATAATTTATTCATCTTTCTCTGGTTGATGAGCATTTGAGTTTTTTCCAATTTGTGACTATTATAAATTACGCTGCTATGAATGCTGCTGTAGGCGTCTACTAATGTGCATGTGCAGGAATTCTCTAAAGTGTGTTCCTGAGAACAGAATTAGTGTGTTTGGGGTATGAAGATCTTCAATTTCAATGTTAAGGCTGCCCTGGTTTTTGAAGTGGCATACCTTTTGACTTTCCCACTGATGTGTAAGAGTTCTTATTGATCTGCATCCTTGCCTATGCTTTGTATTGTTAGGCTTTTAATTGTTTATAAATATACAGAAGTAAAATAGTACATTATTATGATTTTAAAATTACATTTTCCTGATTACTAATCGATTGAGCATCTTCTTATTAGTTTATTTACCATTTATGGTCCCTTTTCTGTGAAATGTCTGTTGTGTCTTTTGCCTGTTTTTCTACTGTATTACTTGTTTTATTCTCATTGGGTTCGAGGAGTTTAAAAAATACATATTGTGAGTACTATTCCTTTGATGGTTATATGTGTTGCATATAGTCTTCTTCCAGTGTTTGGCTAGTCTTTCTACTTTCTTTATGATACCTTTTTTTTAAAAAAAACAGCTTAATTTAGTTTCGATTAACCTACAATAAACTTCACATATTTTAAATGTGCAACTAAATAAAATTTGACATCTGCATACATTTGAATTCTTCAACACAATCAGGATAGTGAACTTATTCAGCACTCCCAAAAGTTTCCTTGTACTTCTTAGTAATCCTTCTCTCATTCCCTGCACTCCCCATCTCCAGATACCCACTGATCTACTTTCTGTCACTGTAGATTAATTTACATTTTTAAGAGTTTTATACAAGTGGAATCATATGGTGTCCATTCAGTTTTGTCTGGCTCCATTCACTTAGCGCAATTATTTTGGATTCATCCATGTTGTTGCATATATAGTTAATTCATTTTTATTGCTGAGTAATATTCAATTATATGGATATGCTACAATTTGCTTATCCATTCTCCCCTTTTTAAATAAGATTTTATTTATTTATTTGAGAGAGAGAGAGAGAGCATGTGTATGAGCGGGGCCAGGGGGAAGGACAGAGGGAAAAGGAGAAGACTCCCCGCTGAGCAGGGAGCCCCATGCGGGGCACGATCCCAGGACCCCGGGATCGTGACCTGAGCTGAAGGTAGACGCTTAACCAACTGAGCCACCCAGGTGCCCCTATCCATTCCCTTTTTGTTGTATATTTGCATTGTTTCCATTTTTAAGTTATTAAAAACAAAGCCATTCATAGAAGCCTTTGGATGAACATGTATTTCTTTCTGTCTTAGCATACCTTGCAGTAGAATGGCTGGGTGTATGATCGGTGTACATTTAAATTTTAAGAGAGTGCCCAGCTGTTTTCCAAAGTAGTTGTACCATGTTACACTCCAGCTAGCAGTGTATGAGGGTTTCTTCATGGTATATTTCTATGAACAGAAGTTCTTAATTTTAAGATAGTTGGATGTATTGATAATTTCTTTCATTACCTCTTTTTTCATGTTATTTAAGAAGTTCCTCCCTACCTGACACCATAATGATATTCTCCTATATGTTTAAGTTTTGTAGGTTTTGACTTTTGAATTCAAGTCTTTAATCCTTTGGTGTGGTGAGTGTGCTGTGATGTGGATTCCAATTTTATTTTTCCCATGTGGATCACGAGTTGTTTTAGCATCATATATTAAACATCTATACTTTCTTTAAAGATCTTGGATACCAGCCCTTTATCTGTAGTGTCATTTGCAAATATCTTATCCCATTCTGTGGGTTGCCTCTTTGTTTTGTTGACTGTTTCCTTTGCTGTGCAGAAGCTTTTCATCTTGATGAAGTCCCAAAAGTTCATTTTTGCTTTTGTTTCACTAGCTTTTGGAGATGTATCTTGAAAGAAGTTGCTGTGGCCGATGTCAAAGAGGTTACTGCCTGTGTTCTCCTCTAGGATTTTGACGGATTCCTGTCTCACATTGAGGTCTTTCATCCACTTTGAGTTTATCTTTGTGAATGGTGTTAGAGAATGGTTGAGTTTCATTCTTCTGCATGTGGCTGTCCAATTTTCCCAGCACCATTTATTGAAGAGACTGTCTTTTTTCCATTGCATGTTTTTTCCTGCTTTGTCAGATTATTTGACCATAGAGTTGAGGGTCCATATCTGGGTTCTCTATTCTGTTCCATTGGTCTGTATGTCTGTTTTTGTGCCAGTACCATGCTGTCTTGGTGATCACAGCTTTGTAATATAGCTTGAAATCGGGCAACGTGACGCCCCCAGCTTTGTTTTTCTTTTTCAACATTTCCTTGGCGATTCGGGGTCTTTTCTGATTCCATACAAATTTTAGGATTGTTTGTTCCAGCGCTTTGAAAAATGTCCTGGGAATTTTGATCGGGATGGCATTGAAGGTATAGATTGCTCTGGGTAGCATAGACATTTTAACAATGTTTATTCTTCCGATCCATGAGCATGGAATATTTTTCCATCTTTTTGTGTCTTCTTCAATTTCTTTCATGAGTGTTCTGTAGTTCCTAGAGTATAGATCTTTTACCTCTTTGGTTAGGTTTATTCCAAGGTATCTTATGGTTTTTGGTGCTATTGCAAGTTATCTTATGGTTTTTGGTGCTAATTTCTCTTTCTACAGTTGCGTTGTTAGTGTATAAGAAAGCAACTGATTTCTGTGCATTTTGTATCCTGCCATATTACTGAATTGCTGTATGAGTTCCAGTAATTTGGGGGTGGAGTCTTTTGGGTTTTCCACATAAAGTATCATGTCGTCTGCGAAAAGAGAGAGTTTGACTTCTTCTTTGCCAATTTGAATACCTTTTATTTCTTTTTGTTGTCTGATTGCTGTTGCTTCTCAAACTCAACACCCAAAAAACAAATAATCAAGTCAAAAAATGGGCAGAAGATATGAAAAGACGCTTCTCTGAAGAAGACATACAAATGGCTAACAGACACATGAAAACATGTTCATCATCATTAGCCATCAGGGAAATCCAAATCAAAACCACATTGAGATACAACCTTACACCAGTTAGAATGGCAAAAATGGACAGGGAAAGAAACAACAAATGTTGGAGAGGTTGTGGAGAAAGGGGAACCCTCTTACACTGTTGGTGGGAATGCAAGTTGGTACAGCCACTTTGGAAAACAGGTGGAGGTTCCTCAAAAATTAAAAAATAGAGCTACCCTATGACCCAGCAATTGCACTCCTCGGTATTTACCCCAAAGACACAGATGTAATGAAAAGAAGGGCCATATGCACCCCAATGTTCATAGCAGTAATGTCCGCAATAGCCAAACTGTGGAAAGAGCCGAGATGCCCTTCAACAGATGAATGGATAAAGAAGATGTGGTCCTTGGGGCGCCTGGGTGGCTCAGTTGGTTAAGCGACTGCCTTCGGCTCAGGTCATGATCCTGGAGTCCCGGGATCGAGTCCCACATCGGGCTCCCTGCTCAGCGGGGAGTCTGCTTCTCCCTCTGACCCTCCCCACTCTCATGCTCTCTCTATCTCATTCTCTCTCTCTAATAAATAAATAAAATCCTTAAAAAAAATTAAAAAAAAAAAAGAAGATGTGGTCCATATATACAATGGAATATTACTCAGCCATCATAAAGGATGAATACTCAACTTCTACATCAACATGGATGGGACTGGAGGAGATTATGCTAAGTGAAATAAGTCAAGCAGAGAAAGTCAATTCTATGATTTCACTCATTTGTGGAACATAAGGAATAGCATGGAGGACATTAGGAGAAGGAAGGGAAAAATGAAGGGAGGGAAATCGGAGGGGGAGACGAACCATGAGAAACTATGGACTCTGAGAAACAAACAGGGTTTTAGAGAGGAGGGGGGTGGGGGGATGGGTCAGCCCAGTGATGGGTATTAAGGAGGGCACGTATTGCATGGAGCACTGGGTGTTATAAGAAAACAAGGGATCATGGATCACTACATCAAAAACCAATGATGTATTGTATGGTGACTAACATAACATAATAAAATTAAAAAAGAAAAATAAATAAAAAAAGAAAAATAAATAAAAATAAAAATAAAAAAATAAACATCTATCCTTTCTCTTGTGATCTTCAATGCCACCTCTGCCATACATCACGTTTTCATGTATGAGAGCTCAGAGTGTCATCTCTGTTCTGTTTCATTTGTCTATCCCTTAGTGCCACACTTTGGTGATCAATCACTACAGTTTTATTATAAGTCCTAAGATCTGATAGTGCAAAACCTTTTACCTTTTTTGTCTTCAAGGGCTGTTCTTGATTTTTGCTCTTCCATATGCAGTCTGGAATTGACTTTCCAAGTTCTATTAAAAAAGGCATTTCTGAGATTTTGATTGAATTTCATTTAATTCAAAGTTTAATTTGAGAAGAAACAAAATGTGTCAAAAAATTGAGTATTCTGATCCATGGACATGACATTTCTTTCTCTTTATTTTAGTCTTTAGTGTCTTTCAAAAGAGTTTTACATTTTTTTCCATGCATGTTTTGCACACGTTTGTGAGGTTTATTCCAAAATTTTGTCTATTGAAGGAAGATAGTCTCTTTTAAATTCTACTAGTACTTATCATTTTAATAAGAATTTTGTCTCTTGCTTTTCAAATTTCCCTCCCATTATCCACTCCCTCAGTGCACACACAGATTTACACTTCCATGAATTTAATCTGGAAGTTAACACACAAAAAAACAAATCTTTTGGAATAACATGTCCTTTTTTTCAATAAATGTATGTTTTGCATTCTGTTCCAGTTACTCTGATTATATTAAAATTATATTTGTTAGACTATATTATTTTTCTCATAACTATTAATGTATTTTTTGAACTACCTCTTGGCAGTTAACCAGTTTTGATATCTACTGGTAATTATTTTCTATTAAATGCCTTCATTTTTTGAACTTAGAGTTTTATTAACCTCTTGGTGAGCTGGAATATATCATCAATCAGTTTTTGTAAAAAAAGTATTGGGTGGTAAATTTATCAGCTTTTTTTATCTGATAGCTGAGGTTTGTTTTTTTTTTAATAACATTCCTCATTTGCAGGTGTAGTTACTTAACAGATGTTGTCCTAACATATGAACAACACATAGATATTTATAAAATTCCTAAATCATAACTTTCCTCTTCCATGTGCTGTAAACTGCCTTGTTGTCTGGCATTTATTAATATAGAGAAGATAATGGAAAAGAAGCTATAGTCGATTTTTCCCCCCAGTTTGGTTGATTTTAAGACTCCTTAAACATATTCTTTAAGTTTTAAATTTTTATGAGGCTATACCATAATATTTATTTCTGCTCATTAAGTTTCTCTGGAAGATGTTAAACTATCAATTTCTGATGTCAAGTTTGCTTTTTTAGGTCTGGAATATTTTGTCCTCTCCTACCTCCTATTATTGCTTCTTATCCATACATTTATTCTTTTACTAGTGGGTTTTCTCTCTAAGACTTGTCCTTCAAGTATGCTATTCCCTTTGTGCATAATTTTTTACAACTTTATTCATTTGGCCTTTATTCTGGGGATGCTTCTCAAGTTTATTCTCTATGATATGAATTGATTTTATGTATACCTACTGATTTTATTTCAGTTACTACATATTTCATTTTGCTATGCTTGTATCTTATTTCAAACAGTTCTTACTTAATTCTTTTATCATATTGGGCTCAAAAAGCAGATACTCTTGAAAATGTTTTTCTGTTTCTTAAAGTCCGTGTGAGGGAGAGGATGAGGAGGAGGCAATAGAGGATTTTTCTTTAAGCCATATACTTTGCTTTTTCTTTTCTTGGGCAAGAGAAATTTGTGGATAGATAATTGATTAATTTAGCACATATTTACTGTGCATCTACTACATCCCAGGCACAGTTCCAGGCACAGGGTATATAGCGGTGAACAAAATAGGCACACACACATCCCCATTGTCATGGAGGTTATAGTCTATCAGGGAGACACAGGCAATAAGCAAACAAAACATTTACACATCAGTGGAGAGATGTGATCTAGAGAAAAAATAAAGTGAAGAAATGAGAGAGGAAGTGTTGCATGGGGGTGCGTGGGGGGCTGCTTTCAAACTAAGAAGGTGAAGATTTTTAGGGAAGACGATTCCAGTGGAAAAAACTGCTAGTCCAAAAGCCTTCAGCAGGAGCATGCCTGGAATATAGGAGGACTGACAAGAATGCCAAGGTGACTTGAGTAGAACCAGTGAGGGCCCCAGTAGCAGGAAGTGATGTCAGGAAGGCACCAGGGACCAGATCACACAGGGCTCCCAGGCTTTGACTTTTGTCTTCATGAGATTGGCATGCAGCAGAGAATTTGAGAACTGATGTGTGACGTGATCTTACTTTTTTGTGTTTTTTTTTTTTTTTTTTAACAGGATCACTCTGGCTTCTGGGTTGGACATTGAGTGCAGAGGCCAGAAGACCAGCTGAGAGGCTGCTGCAGTGGCCCAGGTAAGGGATGCTGGTGACTCGGGCCAGGTGGTAGCGGTGGAGAAGTGCCAGCTCGATTTTTTATATATTTTGAAGCAGAGCTAACATGATTGGCTGAAGCTTTGGATGTCAGGTGGAGGAGAGAAGAAATCAGGATAAGTTCAAGTTCAAGGCTATTTGCCTGAGAAGTGAAATGGCGTTGCCACCTCTGAGCAGAAGACAGAGAGAGGATAAGGTTTGGGAAGAGGAGGGCTTCTGTTTTATATGTCATAGGTTTGAGATGCCTCTTGGATATGTAAGCAGAGCTGACATGTAGACAATTGGACTCACCAGTGTGAAGTTCAAGGGAGAGGTCAGTCTAGAGAAGTGACTGGAGAGTTATCAGTGGATGAATGGTCTTTAAAACACCAAAGGGGGAACTGTAGATAAATAAGTGTGCTGACATTTTTCACCTGTTTAATTCACTTTTGAGTTTGACTTGTTGATCTTTACTTATGTAAAAAAATCCTGGGAGATTGGCTTTAGGGCTTCTCTGGCGTTTGTGAGCATGTTGGGTGGTTCTGTTTTGTTTTTTGTTTTGTGAACATAGAAGGTCCATCTGGATCTATGTGGGAGCAGATACAGAGTGGGAGGTTTGTGCTCACCTCATCACTGCTGAGTGCAAAGATTTTCTTCTAGACCTAAAGACTGTGCAGGTTGATATGAAAAACATCTATCGTACTTGGGATAAAAGAGACATTGCCAAATCCTGGATTGTTCTACTAGATATGGATTTCCCACTCCTTCAGTTTGGTTGCTTAGCACATTGTCCAGCCCCAGCTCTGTTGCTCTTCAGCTAGACCATGGGGCTGAGCAATGCACTCAGGCTTGTATCCCTGGACAAGGAATTTGTCCAGTGGTGGACATACAGGCCCCTCGAGTCATTCCTGGGATTGATAAAAGGCTCTTGGAAGAAAGAAATCCTCTTTCCACTGAAATTACTTATTAATACAGTCCTGGAATTGACAGTTGTTACTCCCTTACTGCATAGAGGGAGCATATTTATAACAGGAGAGAATACAGCTTTCGTAAAGAGGAGAAGTGAGGTGAGAGATAGGAGAGAAATGTGCCCTAACAACATTGTTTAAAGATCTTGCTCTGAGCCATATCTGAAGTCACCGTTGGACAGCTGCTTGCTTGCTTGCTTCCTTCCTTTCTTATTCCTCTCCTTTCTTCCTTCCTTTCCTTTCCTCCTTGCCTCTCTTCCTTCCTTCCTTCTTTCTGGAATATGCTTTTTGGAATTGGCTTTCTGTGCATTTGCAATTGGAATAGTAATAATTTCATGCCTGTTCAATCCTTCAGGCAATCCTCAGGCACAGGTGTGGGAAATAAAGGTCCTTACAAATGGTTCATTGAACTAAAGAAACACGTTCAGATGCTCAAATAAACTCTTTTTTCTGTATCTCAGAGATGCCATCACTAAGGAGCATCAGGATATGTTTTTCTGTAGACATATAGGCTGGGTGTGCAGAGGCAGCTCTGGGCAGCTTGAGCTGCCAGCCAAGACTGGAATGGGGGTCAGCGGTGAATGAGTTCGTAGAAGTCCTTTCCTCCCTGTTTTTATTTTAGTGGAGGAGACAGATATCAAAGAAATAAATGTAATTTAAATAATAAAGCAGAAAAGGGGACAGGGAGCTCAGGCCCAATTATGGATAGGAAGGGCCACTCTGAGGAGATGTCTTCGAAGATCATAAGAGCAAAGTGTGTGAACACGTGGTGATCTGGGGGGATGCATTCCAGGCAGAGGAAATAAGGCCCTGAGATGGAATGAGCTTGTGTGAGCAACTGCCAGAAGGCTGGTGTGTGTGTGGGGAGAACAGGGTGAAGGATGGGAAGAATGGCAGTCCGAGTTGTAAAGGGACCTGGTCCTGTCCAGCCTCGGGGTGTGAAGGTAAGGATTTGGGATGTTCTGCAGAGATGAACTCCATATGGGTAAAATTAGGGAGGACTGCTGGGAGGAAGCAGCAGGGCCAGGAATGCTGGCCTGAGCTCTTCCCTCCCCATCTAGGCCTCTTTCTGCTTCACTAGAGCCTTGGGGGGCTTGGTGGAGGGAGGAGGGGAATGGAGCAGGGTCTGCAGGCTACAGCAGGATTTTGGTATTTGTCCAAGAGCAATGAGGAGCCACAGAAGGGTTTTAAACTGCAACAGGATATTGTTGGGTCTCCATCTCCATATAGTACTTGGAACCAGAGGAAGGGAGGATTATATAGTAGAAGTGTCTATTATTCCCCCCTAAAAAATATGTTTAAGATTGTCAACAACAAAAATAAAATTCCTTGTAATCCACACCTTCCCCCACCTCCTCAAAAAAAGAAACCAAACCACTTCTGAGTGTAATGAGGAGCTTTAGGTTGGTGCTTTTTTTTTTTTTTTTTTAAGATTTATTTATTTATTTGAGGCAGGGCGGGGCAAAGGGAGAGGGAGAGAGAGTCCCAGGCAGACTCCGTGCTGAGCATGGAGCCTCGAGGCAGGGCTTGATCTCACAACCCTGAGCTGAAACCAAGAATTGGCACTCAATTCACTGCACCACCCAGGCACCCCTGGACTGGCTTTGAACAGGGAAGTGATGTGATTCGATTTATGCTTTAAAACCATCACTAATGTTAGGGGCTGACGCCGTGGTCCAGGGGAGAAGCAGTGGTGACAGAGAGTCATCAGAAAGCTGGAGATAAAGTTGATGGGATTTGCTGATGGAATAGTCATGGGGTTTGAGCACATGACATAAGTCTCATATTGCCTGAGTGAGTAAGTCATTGTGCCCCTTACGGATATGGGGAAGTCAAAGGGGCGCATTCTGAGAGAGGATGTAAAAGAGTTCTGTTCGAGTGCTGTTTGTGCTAACATAGTATGATTGCACGGAGCTGCTCCATATGTCCGGCTGGAAGGGGATGTCTGCTGTGTGGATTTGTCTGGAGCTCTGGGGAGAGGCCAGAGAAGGAGATACTTGAAGAAGTCAGTGACGTGAAGATGGATTTAAGGCAGTCGAACTGGATGAGAGGTCCTGGGGTGTGAGTGTGGGGAAGTTGGAAGCCTGAGCCCCAGGAAGTTCTGAAAGAAGAGGCTTCTAGATTTGAGAAGGGCTGCTATAAATCAGGACACTCGGGCAGTGTGGTGCCCTGGGGACCAGGTGCCTGAGTGTTTTCAGGAGAAGGGAGATTTGTATAAAATATTGCTGAGTGGCCAGGTATAATCGGAGTGGGAAATAGTCATTGGATTTACCTTTATCATCATAAACATCAAGGCCAAGGTTTGAGAGGGGTGGAAGAAGCAGCCAGGGACTGATTCTTGACCAAGCATAGAAGGGGCAGTCCCTCTTCTCTGCCAACAGCTAATGCAAAGCAGGACGTACGGAAGCTGCCCGGACCCAGTGCCGCCTCTGGATAAGTATTACGAGTGATGAGTTGGCTTATCTGGTGGAAAAGCCAAAATGGTACCACTAGTGCTGTGGTGGAGAAAAACACAGATTGCTGGGAGTTTCAGTAAGATTAAGATTATTTTATTACATCAATGTAATGTTTGAATGTGACCTGCCCCGGAAACCTGAATGTTAAGCTGGGCACCGAATTGAGGCTGCCTCCCCAGGGGCTCCAGGCAACAGATGAACTTTGCAAAAATCAGGGAGTGTTTATGGTAGTTGTTAGCACAGTCTGTTGGCAGTCCTATCCAACATCTATTTCTATGATTAGCTCATATTTATTGCTTCTTTTGCACATCACCTTTTTTTTTAAAAGATTTTATTTATTTATTTGACAGATAGAGACATAGCGAGAAAGGGAACACAAGCAGGGGGAGTGGGAGAGGGAGAAGCAGGCTTCCCGCTGAGCAGGGAGCCCGATGCGGGGCTCGATCCCAGGACCCCGGGATCATGACCTGAGCCGAAGGCAGATGCTTAACGACTGAGCCACCCAGGCGCCCCTGCACATCACCTTTAAGTTGAGCATGTGATATGTGCTAAAGTTAGCCCGGGGGAAAAAAAAACTTCTCTGGCATTTAAATGGATTTGACATGTGTTTGTTTGGAAAGTTTGGGGGACATTTTATTAGGATATTCCACTGGAATAAATTAATAGCTACTTGAACTATTTTGAAGACAGTACAATTTCATTTACTCTTGATGAAGGATCTAAGGAATAGAGGTAACGAGGGTGGTTATAATATAAACAATTATAATTGTGGAGTTCACACCAGGACTTACCTCGTGAACACTGCACAATAAGTTTTTATATTTTGGAGTTCTAATATTTGAGGGTTATGTCTGATTTATGAACTAACTAATCTCTGGAAAGTAGCCTGCTACTGAGCTATCTGGTGCTGTGAGCCTCTGTTTACAAATTACATTTTTAAAGACTGGTCCTGAGAGAATAGAACAGAACCAGTAAAACTTGCACCTTTTCATATTTAGACTAGTTTTCTCGAACAGCTTTCATTGGGCTGATGTCTGAATATTTGGTTAATATGACCATGTTTTTGATGTGTCCTTTCTAATCTTCAGAAGAAATTTAAATGTCTCTGGGAACAGAGTTAAAGGAGTAATTAACTTTTCCTGGCAGGGGTCAGGAAAGACTTCAGAAAAAAATGTAGCATTTGAGGCCAGGCTGGAAGAATGGATAATTTTATGGTAGAAAAATGGAAGAAAGCATACCCCGCAGAGGGGAATCATGAGCAAAGTTGAGGCCATGTGGAAGTGCCCAAGGTGCTTGGATCCAGGCCAATCCCAATGAGAAAAAGTATACTTTGGAATTAAGGACTTTAAAGACAGGAGCAGACCTCTGTGGTGTCCACAGTTTCTAGTTAGCAAGTACATGAGCTGCTAGATGGCCTGCTGTCTCTGGGGCAGGATTGATTGCCATTTCCTACTGTGGCATTTTCCTGCTGCTTTGACATTTGCATGAACCCAGCAGAGGATGCACACTGGTGTGGCTCAGAACTAAGGATTGATTTTCAGTCCTGCGAAAGTCTGTAGGTGACCTTCAGAGCCAGCTAAACTGGGTGACCTCTCTGAGAACACACTGGAATGAGTGAGGTTAAGGAGGTACCAGGGGTAGGTACGCAGGTCCGACTTCCATAGACCCGGTGGGGTTCACACCCAGAGTGTATCATGAAGGCTGTCAGGGGAGAGGCAGGTATAACCAGTTCCGCATCAGCACTGGGAAGTATGTAAGGGATGCCAGCATGGACATTAATATGAGTATGGGTATGTTAGGACTGGAGAGTTTCCCATCAAAATCAGAATACCCCTGTATTAGTCAGGGTTCTCCAGAGACAGAGAATCAATAGAACTGTGTGTGTGTGTGTGTGTGTGTGTGCGTGCGCGTGTGTATATACATATACATATATATACATATATATATAGAGAGAGAGAGAGAGAGAGATTTTTAGGAATTGGCTCGTGTGATTACTGAAATTGACAAATCCAAAATCTGCAGGTCAGGCAGAAGACTCAGGACAGAGCTCATATTGTGGTTCAGATCTGAAGGCCGTCATCTACTGCAGGTCCATCTTGTTTGGGGGAGGTCAGTCTTTGTTTCTTCAAGGCTTTCAACTGGTGGGGTGAGGCCCACCTACATTATGGAGGGTAATCCGCTTTACTCAATGTTCAGTGATTTCAGTGTCAATATTTGGGTGCTTGGGTGGTGCAGTTGTTTGAACGTCTGACTCTTGATTTTGGCTCAGGTCATGATCTCAGGGTTGTGGGATCAAGCCCCAGGTTGGACTCTGCACTTAGAAAGGAGTCTGCCTGTCTCTCTACCTCCCCCTCTTCCCTTCCAGCTCTCTCTCTCTCAAACAAACAAACAAATAAATAAATAAAATCTTTAAAAATAAATTAAAAAAATATTAATATTATCCAAAAAACACCCTCACAGAAACATTCAGAGTAATGTTTGACAAAATATCTGGGCACCGTTAACCATCCCAACCTCTAAAGACTGATGTAGAATGAGGATTCTCTAACTCAGTATGTGTTTATCATCTTGTTGCCAACAAAACAGCAGGGATTCTTTATTATTTTTTCCACGTTGCTGTATCCCCGGTACCAATAGTATTCCCTGGTACATAGTACATGCTTAAGAAGTGTTATATAAATGAATGAATAATAGAATAAACATTTGATTTCAATTATTTGGAAACACAGAAACTGATCGTTATTTCCATCCTGGCTAGAGTGTTTGTGCTAATGTAATACGACTGCATGGAGCTGCTCCGTATGTTGGGCTTGAGCCTCTGCATCTTCCCCGACGTAAATTAGGCATCTATAGAAATTGATTGTAACTTTTTGCATGTTGCTGATTACCATGGAGACACTGGGAATAGACTTCCTTGCATTGTGGTTTGGCAGGTCCCATTGAACAGCTCTCCACCCACTGAGAAACCCCAATGAACAGTCTGAGGAATTTCAGTGATTTTAGCTGTGTATATATTATAGCACTTTGAAACACAAAGAGAGATGATCTCTTTTCCTCACCAGCAAAGCTTGTGAAGGCTTTTTGTAACTGTACTTGGCCTGCTCATGGGTAGCCTTGGAACACAAGATGGATGAGGGGGAAACTCTCACAGAGCCCACGGTAAAATGAGTGCTAAGTTGCAGCCCGTGCACGGATGGTTAAGCACAGGGAGAGCGTGCTGGAAAGAGGAAGTTCATCAGGCAGTGGGTGCCAATGCAAAGGGCAATGAATAAAAACATCTGCTTCTGATTTTGTCTACAAGTGAATGAAGAGAAGACTGATGCATGCTTATATTTCTCTTGTGGTTCAGATTTTCCCATTATTTTACACCCTTTGTCAACACTGACATTATTCTAAGGACTGCACTGAACAGTCACGCACCCTGTTGCCTGCCTTCCATTCATCTACATCCCAGATAGGTGTTTGGGGCAGAGGTGTGTGTTCACCTTTTCTACCTGGTGTGGCAACATTATTTGTATGGGTTAGAATTTGTGTGAGAACTTCTGTGGGAAAACAGAGGGGCTGGGGTGATGGATCAGGGGATTGTTCTCTGCCAGCTGCAGTGGGGAAGGAGGTCTGGAGATGGGGTTGGAAGGGTGAAACAAAGTGCCAAAGAATATTTGTTTGGTTGGAGTGAAGGAAAGTGAAAGACAATAAGCACAGCAGGAAAGCTTGCAGAAGGCCTTGAAGCCACCTGAGGAAGCCACTTAGGAAGCTAAGACTCCAGGGGGCAGAGGACTATCCTGACTCATAAGAATATCTCTTTTGAAGAGCACTTTATAGTGCTCATAGGGATGTGATATGATCAAAATATTTGGCAAGAAAAAAGACCTCTTTGTGTCTCTGCAGATGAAACTAGCAAGAAACAAGGGGGCAGCTGAGGGGATGGCAGTAGCTAGAGTTTTATCTTGAGGAATAAAAGAGAAAAGAAGGTAATGAAGGTGTTGGAGGAAGTATTGGCATTTTATTTCTTCTAGAATTTGGATGAGGATGGTGATGCATCTTTTTTTTATTTTTATAAAGATTTTATTTATTCATTTGAGAGAGAGAGAGAGACAGAGAGCACAAGCAGGGGGGGAGGGGCAGAGAGAGAAGCAGACTCCCCGCTGAGCCGGGAGCCCTATAGGGGGCTCAATCCCAGGACCTGGAGATCATGATGTGAGCCAAAGGCAGATGCCCAACCATCTGAGCCACCCAGGAGCCCCAGTACTGCATCTTTTATTTTCTGGCCTTCTGACCCTGAGGGACTGGGGTGGCCCTCAGAGATTTTATGAGATGAGCAGTGTGGTGGGCTAAAGATTGTGGTCTTTAGGCAACAAAGAAGATTTCAAGAAAATATACTACCAACACAACTGCAGATCAGCATCTTGGGTGAGGCGAGAACATGTCAGGATGGGGTGACTATTAAGACCATGGTAGTGGAGATAATTATGGGAGCATATTCCTCATTAGGAAAGAATCAAAACTGGATCCCAGAGGAAGAGTCACATATCATGAGGAAAATGATGAAGATGAGCATCAAGGAGATACAAAGGTTTGAAAGATACCGAGGTCAGAAGTGGATTCCTTAAGAACCACAATCTAGAACTGGCTGGCTCTTTTGCAAAAGGTCCAGCTTCCTTCCGAGCACCAGGGCTATTTCTGTAATGGACATTGGGGAAAAAATCCTCATGCCTCCCAGTGTCCTACATTCAGGTTCCCTGGGTCCCCAGTCTAACCAGGTCTAGGCTGGTTTTGTAATGAGAACCAAGTGCCGGAAGCTACAGTTGTGTTGCCCATTTGAATTCCCCAAGAAACCCTATTAATCAGGACCTGCCCATTTGGGATGAATTCCACTGGAGACCCCAAGGCCTATTAGCCAGTTCCTCTAGGCTGCACACCCCTGATGTTCTTAGTTGCTTTACAAAATGAAAGTCCCTAGAAGGGTAGGTTGCCTTTTCTGTGCAGTCCAGCCTGCTCTGTACTTCCTCCTCCTGACCAGACCTCCGCCACTGTCTCCTCCAAAACCTATGCACTGAGCCTTATGAAGAACAAGTTTCCTAGTGAACAAAAGTCCCTTCTTTTGCCATCCTTTTCAATGGAAGCTATTACCTTTGGGTCTTTTCTTTTTTTAAGATTTATTTTTTTATTTGAAAGAGAGTGAGTGAGAGAGAACACAAGCAGGAGAAGTGGCAGGCAGAGGGAGAAGCTCACTCCCCACTGAGCAGGGAGCCCGACGCAGGGCTCGATCCCGGGACCCTGGGATCATGACCTGAGCCAAATGCAGACGCTCAGCTGACTGAGCCACCCACGCACCCCTACCTTTGGGTCTTCACTGACATTTTCCTCCATCTCAAGCCTTCCACATTTACAGCAGCCTCCCTACTGTGGGTTCTGGGAGAGCGGGAAGCATATGTGGTTGTTTATTCAAGAATCTTCCTAGCATCTAGCATAGCCCCCAAAGTTGCAGCTACTCAAGAAATACTTCTTGAATGAATGAATGAAAGAATGAATGTAGAATTTGCTCATTTGCCACAGTGTGTGTTCTGAGACCCAGGAGTGGGGGTTGAGACCCCTTTGTTCCCCCATCATTGTCAACAGCTGTCCTCACTTTGTCCCCCGTGTCATCAAGTCTTTGCTCTCTGGCTCCTGCCTTGCTGCTACACCAAGTCTAAAAAGTGATTTCAGTGCCCCACCGTCACTTGGAATTATGCCACAGCTGACATTTTTGTTTTCATTGGTGGAAATTTCTAGAAGTGGACATTCACAGTTCATGAAAATGTTCTTTACACTCATCTCAAATCCCTCACCTCCAAGTACATCCTAATTCAGTCCAATTGAGCATTTGTACAACCAAGATTCCCAACTCATCTATCATCCTTCTCCTTTTTATTAAATCCACTGTACTTTTCTATTTCAATTGACAACTTGGCAGCACTTGCCAATTCTGACCATGACTGCCTTCTTGAAGTCTTTGTCTTTGGCTTTCTCTATATGTACTCTTATAGTTTCTTCCTTCTCTCTTTGAATTCTCTTCCCGCTGTGCCCATTTCTAAAATGTGGGTGCTTTCTTAGTGTTTAGTCTTCTGTGCTTTTTTTCCTTAACCCTGAAGTTTCTACCTGTGCTGTCTCTGCCATCCCTTGAATAATCATTTGTATTAGAGATGTCTTCCAAATTTAGATCCCCCTTCCACCAGCTTCTGAGGTCCAGATAGATATCTCACTGTTATGCACTGACTAACTATACATTTGACTTTAAATGCAACCAGTTATAAATTGAACACATCATTTCCCAACCATCTCTCCAAATTTGCTTTGTTCCTCTTTTTTTTTTTTTTTTTTTTTTTTTGGTAACCTTCCTTGTATGTCTTGATTCTATTTCATTCTCTCGAATCTCACTCCCACAGATTTCTGGCCATCAACATTTATTGCCTGGGCTAGTGCAGTCCTTCTTAAGCTGCTTTCCAGGTATCTACTTCTAACTGCATCCTAGCTGCATCTACTCCTAATATCCAAACTGTCATCTTTCTTTATTTTTATTTTTTAAAATTTTTAAAAAGATTTTATTTATTTATTTGACAGAGAGAGAGAGCACAATTAGGCAGAGCAGCAGCAGAGGGAGGAGAAGCAGACTCCCTGCTAAGCAGAGAGCCCAATGTGGGGCTCGATCCCAAGACCTTGGGATCTTGACATGAGCCGAAGGCAGACACTTGACCAACTGAGCCACCCAGGAACCCCAGCTGTCATCTTTCTAAAATAAAATTCTGATCATGTCATTCTCCTACTTAAGACCCTTCACTTCCTCTGCATTGCCCTTCGTAAAAGTCAACTTTTTGGCCTCACCTGCAACAATCGTTCAAAATCTAACCCAGAGTATACTTGCTGAATAAATGAATGACTAATTTAAGAGCATGAATGAGAAACTATGACGGACTAATGGTGTCATAAATGCAGGAGGGTTCCAGTAGCAGCATCCTGGCAGAATGAACTTGGTCTTGTTTTATATTAACATTAATATGTTCAAGGACTTCCTGAGCTGGGAAATATTTGAGGTTTAGTGCTTCATCAGCAAGCATGCACCTTGTCTTTCTTACCCATAACAGGCTGGGTGTTATTAGAGTGCCTCTTGCAATGCTGTGTGTGGCATCCTGTGCCCAGGAACGGATGTATTGTTTGGGAGGTTTATTCATTCACAGATTTTAATAATTTAAACCAATGAGAGTTCTATGTGCTGAGGCATTTTGAAATGTAAGCGGAAACCGTGTCTTCTAGTTTCCATTTCCCCACATTATGAGTCATGAGGTCCTTACAGGAGCTAAAATGTCTTTTGGATAAGATACCATTTCTCCATCTCTTCCCTAGTGCCCTTGAATTTACTTTCAGTATGAAAAAAAAATACTCAATTTCATCCCATTTTACCATGATTGATGAAATTAATTTGTCAGTGTGGCTAATGGTCTTGCAAATCAAATAATTTCCTTGGTTTAACAAATCTGGTTGAAGAAAAATGTGAAGAAGGAGTTTTAACATCCTGGCTTCCTTTACTATATTAAGAGCCATCTCCAGGGGCTTCCTGTCAGATTATGTGTCTTGAAAGTATTTGTAACTAATTATGGGCAATGGAAACTCAGGTTCAGGTTTTGAAAAATGTTGAGAGGAAGGAACATCAGCAGACCTATTTTATTGTGTCTGCTTTTTAAATAAATTTTCTGGAAAATTGTCTTTATAGGCAAAAAGTGGGTCTGCTGTGTTATTATTTGTTTTGCTTTTGACAGCGGATTCTGTGTTTCCTATCCCTCAGGTTAGAGGGAAGACAGAAGCAGTTTGTGGGTATTTGTGAGCCCTTGCTAGAGCCAGCTGGATGCTGGCTATCTGTGTTCAATTATCCTATGGTGTATGTTAAGCACAAGATAGTTTATTCATAAAGAAACAGAATGAATTTCACTGTGAACATTTTCATCAATTCCTGAAATCTCAGAATGTCATTATTTAGCAGTTGGAAGTGTTGTGTTATGTGTCAGGAGCGATTTAATGAAATGAAATAGTATTAACTTTGACTTTTGTTTTTTGTTTTTGGTTCCTAAGAAATTTACATTTTATTTACTCTTTAGCTGTGGGCTTAAGCAAGCCCCCCCCTTTCTTTTAAGAGTGGAAATCATTGAACAAAATATTTGTTTGCTTCAAAGGTAGGTTTATTTTATTGCTTTGAATTGCATGGGGGGGAAATTGTACTTTGATCCAAATGTTAATTGAATGCTGAAGAATTGTTTCTGAAAATTTGACTATTTTTAACCACCTTGATATAAACTCTAATTAAAATAACCACATATGACATTCACCTTTATTTTCGTTAACTCAGAATTAAGAAGCATGTTATAGATATAATTTTCCACTATTCATGCAATATTCCACTTTCTCTATTTCCCTGAGGTATTTTATGTTTGATTACATTTATTTTGAAATGATTTTTCATCCTCTTATTTCAAAAGCATTAGTTATGACATGTTACTAATGAATGTAAGCATAAAGGAGAGACATTTTTATTAAATCCTAAGCATTAGATTTTATTCAGTGCCTTTAGGTTGTTGGCTTTAAAAAAAAACCCTCATCATGAGCCAAAGTAAATAGGTTATTTGCTGGGTGCCTTCAGTGGTTCAGCCCTGTGCTAAGCTATGTATGCTACATATATTATTGCATTAAACCATATAAGAGCCCTATAAAGTATTAATCATCTCCACTTTCCATAGAAGGTAGCTGAGGCACAAAGAGGTTGAGTACCTAGCCCAGGTTTGCATATTGATGGGTTTGGGGTCATAGAGCTTTGACATTAGTGATAAATGCTTCGCAAACCTATTCACCAGTTAAATGCTTCTTATTTTTTAAGGGAGCTCAAATCTTATATAGAAAGTATTTTTGCTTATTTGAAAAAGATTACAGATTTGATAAATAGTGGTGCCAATGAAGTAGATAATAAAGGAACAATAATAGAGGAAAAACTGGCTAAGACTAGTGTCACTGGTTATAATCAGAGTGCCTATGGTCATCATTTAAAAGGCTTATAGAAATAAAAGGTGAAATCCTCAGTACAAGGAATAGGAGATCATTGTACCCAAAGAAGCATGACCACTAAATTCACAATTAATAGAAATAATTTGAGAGCTTTGGATTGCAACACATTCTATCTATTATGCCTATTTCATCTGTATATTTGCTTGTGAACATAACCAAAAGTCAAATGGCTATCCATCTGTTTCTTGGTTGAAGTAACAGCATAGTTTTAGAAAATTTAGGATGCAAGCTGGGAATTAAATTTGGAGTTTTGCAGTTTGCATGCGCCTGAGTTGACCCAACTCTCTATAATATACTCTCAAAACATTTGAGAACAGGAATTTCATTGATTGAAGCAAGAGTCATCCATGCTTCCAGGTTCTAGAAGAATGTTGGAGAACAGAATGGTGGTCTAATTCATTATAAGCAAATTAATCTTTTTTAAGGATTGAAAGCACCATATATCCAAACTCTAACTAATCTCAACAGCTGATCAAAGAAAAATAATAAAGATCTTTTGATATACCAACCTAACATGAGTTTTAAGATGTCTATTTTTCAGAACATAAAGGAAATCATAGATCATAAAACTTACAGACTTTCAACTTCACCTTTGCAGCTTAATTTTTCTATCCCCTCCTTGTCTTCCTTGCAAACTGTTACTTACCTGCAAGACCCAGCTTAAGTGTCCTCATCTATGAATTCTCTCCCCAACTATTTGCTCACTGTTCCCTCCTCCCTGCCCCCATCAGAGTTAATGCCTCCCAGATGTCCTCTATACTATTTAATGACCAGCCTTCCTGGATATCTCCTCTGCTGAGCTGGAAGTGCCTGGAGAGGAGTGGGATTCATTTCAGAAACGTCAGGGTATGGTACGGTGCCTGGAACATAAGAGGCATTCAATGTTTGTTGAATAAATGAATCAGTGGCACAAGGTAGCCAAAGTGTGTGTGTGTACTGGAGACAATCATATCAAAGAAGAGAGAGAAAAGGAAGGGGAAGTTAGTTTCCCAGAAGAACTACAAAGACAGAAGGATCCCATTACTGATTAATCTCTGTTTTGAAGGATACCTGGTAATCGCTCATGGCAGAGTGCTCCTGGCACCATGTGACCCACGGAAGGAGTTTCTTTAGATTGAAGCTTCTCTAAAATGCAGAGTTTTGATGTTCTGCTCAGGGACCTTCCCAGTATTTTCCCAGATAGCCTAATAGACAGACTCTCCCTCCTTTCTTGTTACGATCTTTGACGAATCTTGTTGGATATTCTGATCCTGACAGCCTTTAATGGGGCACAGTTGAGGCCTCAGGGGGTGGGGGGTAGATGTCAAGGCTGCTGTCTCCATATCCTCCTCCTCTCTCTATCCCTTTCATCCTTAATGTCCCCATGTCCCAAGCATATAACATCCCTCCCCTTGTGATTCTGCTCTCCATCTTCTCTTTGGGGCCCTTAAATTCTGACATTCAGCTTCCAAATGTTCCTTTTTTGTTGCTTTCTCATGTTTCCTTGATATCTGGGCATCCTCTGAGGGAAGGAGCTGTTGGGTCCATTTTACCATTCCCTACAATTTTTTTTTAATGAGGATTGCTAATTTTTTCCACTTGTGAGCCATAATAGGTGGTATTTAATGGCTGCATTAAGAGGAAGGATAGAATCAAAGGAAAAGGAATTTTAAAATACCATTGGCAAATGATTTAGAACCACGAAATTATCAAAACAATAATTAAATACAAACTGAATTTCATCCTCGTTATACAAATACTCAGGCAAATCACAGGCTGTATAACTGCCAGGGTTGACACTTCCGATCCAGAGGTCTGCAGCTGTACCACCCCCACGCAGACTCTTCAAGGCCCAGCTGCCTCGGGCTGTGGCCCACATTCTTTCCTGAGCTGCAGAGCAAACGGAACAAAAAAGTTTGGAAAAGAAAATAGCTTGGATCCTTGGAATTGGCTAAGAGAAATTAAAATCCTGAAGAAATCTTCAGAACCCGAATCTATGGATAGAGAAACAAATTTTTAAGTGTATATATGCAGTTCCTAACCTTGGATCTTTTGCCATGATCCAGTGGATGAAGACTCCTGGTGTAGTCCCAATACAGCTGAGTAATTCAGTTTTATTACCCAACTGGCCATATAATTTTATCTGAGTCTCTCAATCTCTGTCATCTTCAGTGATCATAATAGTCCCTAATAGTGCCGAAGTTCAATACCTCTGTGATCCTATTGGTGAGAGCATTCAGAATGTGCAATGTAGAGATGAATGGAGATTACCTTTTCTCCCCAGTGGCCTCGAGTGAGGAGTGAAATACTCACAACCACGTGAATGCAAAGCAAAAACAAATGAAGAATAAAAAAAAAAGAGGAGAAACAGAAAATAATAAGCCTAGAGGGAGAAGATCTAATATGTTTTGTAGAAAGTACCAATACCGGCAGGGAAAAAATAGAAAAGTCAATAGTCAACACAAGAAGTTTGGCTGTGCTGTGTGTCACTGAGAGCCTGATGGACTGATTGTGAGCTAATGATTACAAAAAGCATTTCAGTTTGCCTCAAGTAACCATCTACACCTCCTGTCATTTACGATTGTGAAGCAGTATATTAGCACATTGATATTTCTTTTTACTTTCTATTGGTTCACATGGATTCGTATTACCTGTGGTTACTATGTGATTCTGAGGCCTGCTTTAAAGACGTATAAGGTTAAAAAAAATGGAAACATTGTGAATTAGTGTTTTCATTTTCTTTGGCTAAATACCCAGACGTGGAATTACTAGACTGTATGGTACTTCTATTTGAGTCTTATTGCAGCATTATTTACAATGGAATGATGAAGGGACAAACAAGAAGTGGCATATATACACAAGGGAATATTAATGGAATACTACTCAGCCACAAAAAGAATGAGATCATCCCGTTCACAACAACATGGATGGGACCTGGGCTGTATTATGCTAGGTGAAATAGATCAGACAGAAAGACAAATACCAGAGGTTTCACTTATATGTGAAATCAAAACAACAAAACAAATGAATGAACAAACAAACAAAGATATCAACTCATAACTGTAGAGAACAAACTGGTGGTTGGAACAGATGAAACAGGTGATGGGCATGAAGAAGTACAAACTTCCAGTTATAAAATAAGTAAGTCTGTACTTGCTGACAAGTACAGCATTGGGAATATAATCAATTATACTGTAATGACTTTGTATGGTAACACAGATAGTAACTACACTTATCATGGTGAGCATTTTGTAATGTATATAATTGTCAAATCACTATGTTGTACACCTGAAACTAATATAATACTATGTGTCAACTATGCTTCAATGAAAAATTTTAGAAAAGAACAAAAAAGTAGAAACCTGTAGATAAATAGGAATTGGTGTGGGTTAATATTTTGAAAAGTTGTATTGGGAATGCTAAAGATAAGTTTGATGGTCAAATATATGGTGTTTGTAGTGTTTGTTTTTTAAAGGATTGCTGTCGATTTTCAGATTATAAATGTTGAAATTTTTTTACATTTTCCGGTTTTTATTGGAAAATACACATAATGTAGAATTTATCTTAACCATTTTTAAGTGTACAGTTCAGTGGCATTAATACACTTATATTGTTATGCAACCATCTCCACCATCCATCTCCAAAATGGTTTTTATCTTGCAAAACTGAAACTCTATACTTATGAAACAATAACTCCCCAATTTCCTCCTTCCTCCAGCCCCTGGCAACCACCATTCTACTTTCTGTCTCTGTCGTTGTGACTGCTCCAAGTCCCTCTTATCGGTGGAATCATACGGTGTTTGTCTCTTCTTGACTGGCCTAGTTCACTTAGCATAAAGTCCTCAAGTTTCATCCATGTTGTGGTCCACAGCAGGATTTCCTTCTTTTATTAGGGTTGAATAGTACGCCATTGTACTTACATACCACATTTTGTTTATCTGTTCGTTGGACACTTGAATTACCTCCACATTTTAGCTATTGTGAATAATGCAGCTTGAACATGGGTATACAGATATCTCTTCCAGACCCTGCTTTCACTTCTTTTGGTTATATATCTGGAATAGGAATTACTAGATCATGTGGTCATTCTATTTTAAATTTTTTGAAGAGACACCGTGCTGTTTTCTACAATGGCTGTACCATTTTACATTCTTAACAATGCACAAGGATTCCTTTCTTCATATCCTTGCCAAAACTTTTCTTTTTTTTTCTTTTTTCTTAATGTAATAGTCATTCTAATGGGTCTGAGGTGGTATCTCATTATAGTTTTGATTTGCATTTCCCTGGTGATTAGTGATGTCGAGCATCTTTCCATGTGCTTATTGGCCACTTGTATATCTTCTTTAGAGAAATGTCCATTCAAATTCTTTGGCCATTTTTGAATCAGGCTGTTTATTTTTGTTGCTGTTGTTGAGTTTTAGTAGTTCTCTCTTATATATATGATTTGCAAATACTTTCTCCTATTCAGTCTGTTGCCTTTTTATTCTATTGATAGTGTTTTCTGATGCACATTTTAAAATTTTCATGAAGCCCAACCTGTTTACTTTTCTTTTGTTGTCTGTGTCTTTGGTATCATATCCAAGAAATCTAATATTGTGAAGCTTTTGTTCTCTATTGTCTTCTTTTATTTATTTATTTATTTATTTAAAGATTTTATTTATTTATTTGACAGAGAGAGATAGTGAGAGCAGGAACACAAGCAGGGGGAGAGGGAGAGGGAGAAGCAGGCTTCCCGCTGAGCAGGGAGCCCAACGTGGGGCTCGATCCCAGGACCCTGGGATCATGACCTGAGCCGAAGGCAGATGCTTAACGACTGAGCCACCCAGGCCCCCTGTTCTCTATTGTCTTCCAAGAGTGTTTTTTTCTCTTTTGGGGTCTTACATTTAGGTCATGGATCCATTTTAGGTTGATTTTTATATACAGTTTTAGGTAAAGGTCTAACTTCATTTGTTTGCATATGGAAATCCAGGTTTCCCAGCACCATTTGTTGAAAAGATTTCTTATGGTCTTGACATCCTTTGTCAAAAATCATTGGACCATATGAGTGCGGGTTTATTTTTGGACTCTATTCTATATCCTTGGTATGTATGTCTCTCTTTATGCCATTACCACACTGTTTTGATTACTGTAGTTTTGTGGTAAGTTGAAGTCAGGAAGTATGAGAACTCCAATTTTGTTCTTCTTTCAGGATTGTTTTGGCTATTCAGGGTCCCTTATGATTCCATGTGAATTAGGATGGATTTTTCTATTGTAAGAAATGTCTTCGGGATTTTGATATGGATTGCACTGAATCTGCAGTGCAGATTGACTAGTATTAACAACACTGTTAACCCGTTCAACCCATAAATAAATGGAATGTCTTTTCATTTGTTCATGTCTTGTTTAATTTCTTTCAAAAGCTTTCATTGAGCAAGTCTTTCACATCCTTTGTTCAGTTAGTAGGAGGGAAATTCTTTTTGATGCTACTGTAGATGGAAATAATTTTTTTAATCTTCCTTTCAGATTGTTCATTGTTAGTGTTTAGAAATACAACTGATTTTTGTGTGTTGAATTTTTATTCTGCTACTTTGCTGAATTTTTTTTTATTAATTCTAACTTTTTTGCATGGAATCTTTAGAGTTTTCTATATATAAGATAAAAACACGTGAACAGAGATATTTTTACTGCTTCCTTTCTAATTTGGATACCTTTTATTTCTCTTTCTTGCCTAATTTCTCTGGCTAGGAGTTCCAGTACTGTTTTTTTTTTTTTTTAAATCCCCCCCTCCATTTTATTGAGAAATAATTGACTTACATCACTGTGAAGTTTAAGGTGTAGAGCATGATGGTTTGATCCAGAAATATTGTGAAATGATTACCCTAATAGATTTAGTTAACATCCATCATCTCATATAGTTACAGTGAAAAGAAAAGAAAAATAAACTTCTTGTGTTGAGAACTCTAAGGATCTACTCTCATAATAACTTTCCTGTATACCATAGAGCAGTGTTGGTTATAGACACCATTATATCACTAATACTTATTTATCTTACAACTGGAAGTTTGTACCTTTTGACCACCTTCCTCTAATTCTCCCTTCTCCCACACCCCACCTCTGGTAACCACAAATCTGCAAATCTGATCTCTTTTTCTATGAATTTGGTATCTATTTTTTTTTTTTTTAGATTCCATATATAAGTGAGATCATGTAGTATTTATCTTTCTCTGTCTGATTTATTTCATTTAACATAATGCCTTCAAAGTCCATCTTTATTGTCACTAGTGGTAGGATTTCCTCATTTTTTAATGGCTGAACAATAGTCCCTTGTACATGTGTACCACAACTTCTTTTTTATTTTATTTTGTTTTATTATGTTATTAGTCACCATACAATACATCATTAGTTTTTGATGTAGTGATCCACGATTCATTGTTTTCGTATAACACCCAGTGCTCCATGCAGTACGTGCCCTCTTTAATACCCATCACCTGGCTAACCCATCCCCCCACTCCCCTCGCCTCTAAAACCCTCAGTTTGTTTCTCGGAGTCCATAGTCTCTCATGGTTCTTCTCCCCCTCTGATTTCCCCTCCTTCATTTTTCCCTTCCTTCTCCTAATGTCCTCCATGCTATTCCTTATGTTCCACAAATAAGTGAAACCATATGATAATTGACTTTCTCTGCTTGACTTATTTCACTTAGCATAGTCTCCTCCAGGCCCATCCGTGTTGATGTAAAAGGATGAGTACCACAGCTTCTTTATCCATTCATCTGGTGATGGACACTTATGTTGTTTTCATGTCTCAGCTATTGTATATAATGCTACTGTAAATGTAGAGGTGCAGATATCCTTTTCGAGCTAGTGCTTTTATTTCCTTTGGATATGTTCCCAGAAGTGGAATTGCTGAATCATATGACAGTTCTATTTTAATTTTTGAGGGACCTCCAAATTGTTTTCCATTATGGGTCTACCAATTTATAATCCCACCAACAGTGCATAGGGGTTACCTTTCCTTCACATCTAGGCCAGCATTTGTTATCTCTTATCTTTTTAATGATGGCCATTCTAATAAGGTGATATGCTAATGAGTTGATATCTTATTATGGTTTTAATTTGCATTTCCCTAGTGGTGTTGGACATCTTCATATACCTATAGCCATTCATATATTTTCATTGGAAAAATTCTATTTAGATCCTTTGCCCATTTTCCACTCACAAAAGATTAACTCAAAATGGATTAGAGACTTAAATGTAAGACCAGAAACCATGAAACTCTAAAAGAAAATATAGGAAAAACACTCCTTGACATGGCTCTTGGTCATGATTTTTTGGAAATCACACCTAATGCACAGGCAACAAAATAAAAAATAAACAAGTGGGACTACATCAAAATAAAAAGGTTCTGCACAGCAAAAGGAACCATCAGCAAGGTGAAAAGACAACCTACAGAATGGGAAAAAATATCTTCAAATCATATTTCTGATAGGGGATTAATACCCAGAATATATAAAGAACTCATACAATTAAATAGCAAAAAAGCAGGACTATGTTGAATAGAAGTGGCAACAGTGGGCATCCTTGCATTGTTTCTGATCTTAGAGAAAAGCTTTCTGACTTTCACCATCAATATGATGTTTGCTGTAGGTTTTTAATGTATGGCTTTTATTGTGTTGAAGTATATTAATGCTTAATTTTGAATGTTACAATGTCTCTGAAGGCCTGATTTCAGAACAGGTAGCTTTACTGAGTAGAAGGCAACAACAGAAACAACAGTAATACTAATAATGATTTGACAATGGTGTAGAGAGAGGATAATTATGTCTGACAGACCATGGGCTGATTCACAACTCTTCTGTTTTCTGGATATCAGATTGGAACAAGGTGCTTAACTTCTGTGAGCCACAGGTTTCCTGTCTGTGGAATTTCCCTCAAAAAGTTGTACGTGTGCTTCAAAAGTCTCCATCCGTACCTGCAATGCATGTATGAAGAGTGCATTACTTTCCTGTGCTTCTTGAGTAGAAAGAGGAGGAAATTATTTCCTTTTATTTGATACCATATTCCCATTTAGCTCCCTTCTCCCATTGCCTCATGAACACCTTATTAAGGAACTAGCTAATTTTATTTTATTCTGAGCTCTGCATATGCTTATGTTGAGGCAGTTTACCAGTTGGTAAAGAAAGAAAAGCTCAAGGATTTGAATAAGTATCCACGTTCAAAGCTGATCTAGTCTCAAATTCAGTCACTAAAACTTTAATGTGATTTTAAAAAATTTAATTGGGCAAGCCATGTACTTTGAACTTCCTTATTAATAGTTGTTGCAGTGTTAGTTGTGATAAACACTGCAGGACAGTTGGATAGAAAACTCTTTTCCTTCTTTTCTCTTTTCCTTCTCTTTATCACTTTTTTCCAACCCCAGAAATACGTATTAAACATTGGAATAAAAAGCATTCACTTGCTATCCTACCTAACATCTGCAACTTTCAAATTTCCATGTCTTATCAGGGTTACTCAGTAATTTAATTTTTTTGAATATTTACAGTAAGGGAGAATTTGAAGGCGACTTGCCGAAGAAAATGTGGCTAATAAGAAGTAGAAAGCAATTAAATTTCTTTAATTAGCAATGATTTCAGTATTATTCTAATCTGTAGGAGATTGGAGTCAGATGACAAGTTGAAAATCATGTATTGTGAAAGAAAACTGGGTCCTTCCCCAAGAGACATTTACAGCTTCTAAATCAAGGGTGGTTTCTAGAAGAAATAGATGCCCTGTAATCGTCACTAGTGGTGTGGTAGGGTGAATATGGCAAATACTGGTTTTGCTTTTGTAATATTTAAAGAATAGCTTTTATTTATGGCAGTGATCTTGACATTCAAACAATTACCATAGTTTGATCAAGTTTATTATGATGTGATTTCCTCTAGGCACTGCTTAACAGCAAAGAACAATAATTTATTTTTCAACCCCAATGTTAACTGGAAGTTGATTCAGCAAATATTTAGGTTCGCAGAAGCCATTGACGGCAGAAGCATGGTTATCACTCTGTGCTCATGTGGCCTCTCCGGAAACATGCCATTCTTATTCACATTTCTGTTAGTCATTCTTTCAACAAACATTCATCCAGAGCCTATCCTGTGCTAAGCAGAAGAGATCCAGAGGTAAGCATACAGAATCCTAGCTCCTTAGGACCTTATGGATTAGCCAGGAGATGCAGGAACATTCAGGGTTCTGTGGGAACACAGAGAAGCAGTGAATAATTAGGGTATTGGTGAGCAAGGATGGTCAGAAGTGGTTTCTAAAAAGAGATGGACAAAGAGGGTGGTGAGTGAGTGGGAAGAGGCTGAACATGTGTGTAATGTCCCCCGAAACTTACAGTTGAGAGAGAGAAGATGGGACAAGAGAGGCGTGTCACGTGAAGAAGCTGGGCTTTGCTCTGAAAGCTTTGGGGAGACAGAAGATTCCAAGCAAGAGAGTGATATGATCAGGTTTGCACATTCCTGGTGAGAGGTGCTAAAGCCCCAACGAAGGAAACAGAAATGAGAAGGACATATTTACATTCTACCAGGAAAGAATTGGAAGGGCAAGGTAACCTACTGAGAGTAAGGGAAAAGAAGGACACGAGGACCACTTGGGTTGGGCACTGGGGAGGCACGGTTTACTGAGAAAACAAAGGGCTGGCAATGAATTGGGGGGGGGGGGAATGGCATTTTAATGCCCTTCTCCCTTCTGTAGTTCCCTAACATAGAAGTGTATACATAAGGAAAAAATGCAAATGAGACATAAAGCACTGCTTTAGTAATAATCAGGTAAGCAACTTACACCCCAAAGTAAGCCCAGACACGAGGCCTAAGTCTGGGACTCTAAGAAGGACTTTCTCCTTCCTCCTCGAACAGGGATGGCTGAATCTGGGAAGCAGATGCTGGGTCTTCTATTTCAGGAGACCAGAAGAAGTGGGCTGGCTTGTTGCCCCCAGGGAGTACTAACCTTGGGAGAGCAAGACTTAGGAGTAAAGTTACCTCTGAAGTAGAAAGTGATAACGATGTGAATGAAGCCTCATTCTGTCTCCAAAGAACAGAAATCCCACACATCCTCAAAAATGAGTCTCAATTAGTATTTCAAGAGCTGACCAATAAGATTTGTAACTTTTCCCTCCGGGAAGAACTAGTGAGGGGGTGGAACAGTGCAGCGGGGACATTATGTCTTCTACAGTCAGAAGTACAAGCCTAAGGACTGTGACAGAAGCATGTTCCTTTTCATCCAGCTGCCCCCAGCACTGGACACAGTGACTCTGGAGGCTCTGACGAAGCCAAGAGGAAACGTGGCAGGGATTTTTGCTCTGGAGAGAAAGCTGCTTAGCAAGTCATCCAAATGTTCGTCGTAGTGAAGTGTGGGAATGGGAGAGGTCACAGGAGAAGAATGTTTCATGAATGAGAAGGGAAGTGTGTTGAGGGTGGAACATGGGAGCGCCAGTATTTAAGGGACAGACAAAAGTAATGGTGTCTCAGTAGGTAATTAAAAGCAGGAGAAAACATCATCCCTGAATCCAAGATATGAGGAAGTGTCCAAAAGTGTCAAGAGGAAGGGGGCAAACTACTGTCGACAGATCAAAAGTGCCCATTGAAGTTCTCAAGTAGGGGCTACAGGTAACTGTTAGGGTGTGGATGGATAGTGGGAGGGAGAGGACAGATTGTGTGCACACCAAAGGGAAGAAGAGAAGGAAAGGCTGGAAGTGCAGGGGGCAGTGGAGATAAAAGGAGCCAAGTTCCTCGATGCTGGGAAAGATGGATGGGAGCTGGAGCCTCATGAGCACCAGCCTCCTTCCTGCCTCAGGGACTTGACATCTGTGCTCAGACTTCTTTTTATTTTTATTTAAATTCATTTAGCCAACATACAGTACATCATTAGTTTCAGATGTAGTGTTCGATAATTTATCAGTTGCCTATAACACCCAGTGTTCATCACATCATGTGCCCTCCTTAACGCCCATCATCCAGTTACCCCATCCCCCAACCCACCTCCCCTCCGGCAACCCTCAGTTTGTTTCCTATAGTTAAGAGTCTCTCATCGTTTTTCTCCCCTCATACTTCTGATTCTTTACCTGCTAACACCTGCTTATCTTACATGTCACTTCCTCAAAGAACATTCCCCAGAAACCTCAATCTAAATTAAGTATCTCTATTTTTTTTTTTTAAAGATTTTATTTATTTATTTGAGAGAGAGAGAATGAGAGAGAGCACATGAGAGGGGGGAGGGTCAGAGGGAGAAGCAGACTCCCTGCTGAGCAGGGAACCCGATGCGGGACTCGATCCAGGGACTCCAGGATCATGACCTGAGCCGAAGGCAGTCGCTTAACCAACTGAGCCACCCAGGCGCCCTAAGTATCTCTATTTTATTCCTTCATCAACACCTTACATCTATTCTTGAATTTCAGAGCACTTGCCACTGTTGGCAATTACATAGTTTTCTCCATGCTTATTTGTTTAATTCTTGCCTCTCTTACTAGACCAAAAGCCACATGAGGGCAAGGATCAGATCTGGTTTTGCTCATGGTTGTGTTTTTGGCTCTTAGGATGGTCTCAGGCACATATTTAATGCTCCGTAAACATTTGTTGAATCTATGAGTAAAGTTTCTTGGACTACTCCTGTCTACTGAAAGATACTTCGATTTTAATTGTTCCAGAACAAAAGTATATTTGTGAACTCTGTATAAGGAAAGCATAAGCTGCCATTTTAAGACTATAGGGAAAATTAGTCCTGATTTTTTAACAGAGCAGTTGACTTTCACTGTGCTCAGTATCACAAGAGATGAAGGGTTGAAAAAAAATACATGAACATGTCTCTTTACTATTTACTACAGCCCAGAAATGGGGTAATTCAAGGATCATTGACTTGCCCATGGGCTGCTGTGCTGGGCTGAACTTGCTGGAGCCGAAGGTGGTGCAGGTTTGCCTGAAATTTCTGGAGTCACACAGAACTACAGCAAACAATCTTCCAGACCCAGCCCAGAGAGGTCAGTGAGCACTGATCTCTGCACTGGGTGGTACCCACTGCTAAGGGCTGGGTATCCTCAGCTGAACAATGCATAAGCCCCCATTCCCACAGAATTTCAAGTCTGGTCAGGACTGAGGGTAATGGAGAAGGAGGTGAGCCAGCAAGTGTGTTTTATCAAAGGAGTGGGATTGAATACTACTACATCATTCTTTCATCCCAGCTCTCTCACAGGTTTTGCTTTAATGACTTTGGAGTCTAAGAAGCTCTATTCAGAACACCAGAGCACATTTGGCTCTGACATATGCAATCAGTGCATGCCATGGGAGCTTGGCTCCCTTTAAACTCAAAATTAATTATAGGCATTTATATTTTCAGAAACCAAAATGGGTAATCAGACTTAATTAACTGGTAATCAATCAATGCTTCTTTTCTTCCCCATGTACAATGGCAAGTAAGTGAAGATAATTTTGATTCTGAGAAGATTAAAAACCCTTTGGAGACTGGGGAGAACTATTCTAACATCATGCATGGGGAACCTGCTGTGTGGGTTTCCACTATTATTAATGACGTATGGTAGAGACATAGCTATCTTTCTCATTGTGCTCCAAACCCTGTGCCAGAGGCTGTACTAAAATTTGCAAATCCCGTTTCTCAAGTAGTTACATGCTGGAGAGTCGTGATACTTGCTATCTTCCTCGTTCAGGTTGCAGTTGAGTTAAATTGAGTTGAGTTTCACATTGTTGCAAAGATCCTTTCATCTAAGCTTAATTTTCACCAACTACTCACTAGAGGCAACATTCAATGAGTTCAGATGTGGCGATGGAAGGGAAAAAGACAGGAGTGGGTGACATATCCCTTCAAGAACAAGAGCAAAATATTGCTGCATTAGCCTTCAAGGATGGAGAAGACCCTTTGAAGAAAGTTATACTTTATCAGCAATCTAAAATGTTATTTTCTAAAAGAAAGTTATTGTATTGAAGCACCAATCTAAAAAGTTTCTAAAAGAAGAGATCTAAAAAGTTCTTATATCAAGAAAAAAAATTGTAACTATGTTTTAAAAAAAAGTCAGTTTCCAATGATCTTTTTGAGAAAATGATAGTGGTTTTCCTCTTATTCACCACTGAGTCAATCTAGATCATCTAGAATCTCCATGATGCATGGGGCTTCCAATTTCCCCAAACAAATGGAAAGACAGGACTAGCTTCTGTGCATAGATTGCCTATTGTGTGTCTCCAGAGTTTTCCAAGAGCCCATCTGTTTTTCCAATGTCGTGGAACTCAGTGGAGCGGGAAGCCTGATAGGATTAAGGAATATACTGGTTATAGAACACAAGTCACCTTTTTATGACTGGCAATATTAGTGCTGCACATTCAAGGTACTTCTAGTCAAGTTTGAGTCACTTCCTTAATATGACAGCATAAATTAGCATATTATCAACCCAGCATTCTTTTGGTGATCAGCCTTTCACTTCTTTCATCGCCTTGATAGAAGTCCTTGAGTTTTTCAAAGTTCTAAGGAACTGTACTCTGTAAGAGCTGAAGTATTACTATTGTAAGGATGCCAGTCCATATGATAATGGTTTTTCTTATGCCACTGTTAGATCTACTCCAGGGATGGTTTCCAAAGACATAGTTTTGCCTCCTACGTAGTGCAGGTTGAATAAAGCTCTCTTCTAATTCAAATTACCCAATTTGTAGAGTTTCTGCAGTGAATTGTAGAACTTAGTTGTACTTCCTCTTCATATAGGGTGCTTTTGAACCGCTTCTTTGTGCTAGAGGTTTTGATTTAGGAAATGCAAGAAAACTTTTAATATTAGCATGAATAAGATAGAGTTGGAAAAATATATGTTTTACTACCAGATCCTCCAAATCATATTACTCTACTTCGGGCCATTAATTTGTGCATCGAGGGTAATGGTGCTTCTTGATGATACTTTGTAATGTTTATGTTATATATGGCAACCCTGACCACTGTACAAAAGATAAAATTGAAAATCTTAAGGGCTGAACAAGATACAGTTTATTTCTCAGTCACATAGTGTGCGTTCCTGATTAGCGGATAGTACCCATCCAAGTAGTGATTTGGAAACTCTGCTTTTTCTCTTCTTGTGGCCATGTTATCATGAAAGAGGAAAGAGCTCAAAGGATTGCATGTGTTCAAGGACCAGGCTTGCAAGAAGCACACATAATTTCTGACTCACATTCCCTTGGCCAGAATTCAGTCAAGTGCGAGGAAAACTGAGACTGGAGTCCAGCTGTAGAAGACACAGCCGCAGTCCGTGACTGGCCTGTCTCTGTCACAATTGTTTCCTCTTTTCCTTTATATCCTCTCCATTCCTTTGCAATTTGTCTTTTTTGCTTCTACAGTGTAAAACTTGGCAGAGTAGCCCAAGTGTTGAAAATTTAAGACAGCTTTTAGAAATATACAATCTGTCAAATTTTATGAATTTTAAACTATGCGAATTTAAAAAGTGTGATTTAAATGTTAGTAAATATTAGCAGAATCTCATTTTATGTGTAAAATTTGAAAAAAACAAAATATACCAAATTTAAAAATAATCTAAATTGTATAATTTCAAAGTTGGCTGGCAAAGCGAATCGTAAAGTATTTCTGCCATTGACACAGTGGATGCTCTCTACCTTATATGGTAACAGAAATATCCACCATCCTCGGCAAGTGTATCCTCAATCACAAATTTCTTTACATGCATTAGAATCTCTAATGATGATTTTAATGACTGATGTGCTTTCATCTTAATGTCCATGGTTATTTCTAATTTAAAATCTTTTTTATATTCTAAAACAATATTAAACACCCATTAAGTGGTGGTATTAGGGGCAGTGCTGGAAATGTACTTAAAAGTCAATACCACTGAAATGGAAAGTGAATAATAGTAATCAGGAGGTGGAAGAGGATAAGAAGAAACAAAGGAAGAACAGAAGGAAAAGATTAGCTAACATTTATGAGCACCTGGCATCGTTCTAAGCCCTTGCATTGTATTGATTCTTTTAATTCTCACACTAACCCTCTGAGGTAGGTAGGAATGTACTATTATCATTCTCGTTTTCTAAGTGTAGAAACATACCACTCTGGGTAGAAGGCCACACACTACCATATTGTGCCATTCCACAGTGCTAATTTAGAATGAACATTCTACAAACTATTAGAGATATTGCAGAAAAGAATTCTGCAAGAATTTTGTCAGAATTCATAAGAGAATGAAAGCAATCTTTTTACCCTGCCCCATTCTAGAATTAATCATTTAGGATAATTAACAATTATCTGTTGTGACAATATAACCCTTTAGAAACTCATCTCTGGTATACAAGCAGCTGCCTTCTAACTTTCTTTACATACAACCAAGAAGACACACCCTTGTGAGTTCTTCATACTTTTGGAACTAGAGCCCTAATTTACTTTCTAGTTTCCCTTTCCTCCATGTCCTCTTGTAAACAGCCTGTTTCACTCCCATCAGTGTAGTGCAGTTTTATTTTTCCCTCCTGGAACCCCAGATGGATTTAGAAATCCAAATATGAGAATGGAAATTAAGGAGGCAAGCAACAAGGATGGGCTGAGATAGGGGCATAATTGATCAATTCATTCATTAATTTCCTCTTTCGTTCATTAAACTGTTACCAAGGGTGCTATGTACCAGGCCTTTTGGTAGACTTGGGAGATTCAAAGAGGAAGGAACAGGCAAGGCCTGGGAGTCTACTAGGGAAGAGGACTGTTAGAATATATAAAAAAAGAACTACAAAATGTTTCTAACTTCCTTGGTAAAAGACTTCACATACAGCTTGTCCAGACAGGAAGAAGTGAAAGGACTTGCTATATTCCAGGAATCAAGAGGCTTTCCATGTTGCTGGTGTGTGGGGTGTGCTGGAGAATGGCACTGCCCTTATAATTAGGTGACAGGCACCCTTCCTTGATTTAGGTCTTACACTTTAGAGGGTGTTACTCTGGCAAGAGGTTCATGGGGCTTGGGGTAACCTGCCAACCTGGAGCATGCTCCCTATGCTCCAGGTACTGGGTACCCCAGGATGCCCTGCTCAGACAGCCCATGCTCACTTCCAAGGTCTGTGTAGACCTCTACTGGCAGTTCTCCTGTGGGTGGGAATGTACAGTGGATGTAAGCCTCTTTAGGCCTAGGTGGCTGTTTTCAGGGGTGTGTGGTTGAACTCTGACATCAGCCAGGGGTGTCCACACCCTGCCCACAAGATCGTTCATGGAGGAAACCCAGGAGTGGAAGCAAAGGGGAATGAAGTGATGGGGTGCAGCCTGGGGGCCCAGAGTATTCTTATGCTGCTCTTTTCCATGCAAGACTCTTTTTCATGTGAGGACTTCAAGCATTCTAAATCCCACCCCCCTGGTCTCCAAGTCCTTTAAGCAGTTTTGTTTGTTAAGATAGAAGCCTTGAGTATATTTAACAGTTTATAAACTTGATTTATAAGTTTTAATCTTCATACCTATGGTGTATGGGCCCCCATTTCTGCTCTTGCCTAGGCCTGCAAGTAGAAAGAGTGGGCTTCTTGCAGAACATGAAGCTGATAAGATAGATTGCTGCAAAATGATGAAAATCTTCTGTATCATGCCAAGTAGCAACAGGGAGTCAACAGACATTTTTAAGAAGATAAATTTTTGTAAAAGACATCCCTGGAGTCCGGGTGAGGTATGGATGGGGAAGACCTTCAGGCAATGAGCCAATTAGAAGCTGTTGCAGTTGATTAGCTCACAGATGAGGAGGAACTGAGGAAAGGCTGTGGGAGAGGCCGGGAATGTGAAGGTATGATGATGCGGAGATTCTGGGTTTAAGGGACATTTATGAGGTGGAATCAGTGAGCTTTGCTGATGGATTAATAGGTTTATGGGTGGAGTGACAGAATGGGAGTCGGGCTGTTAGAAAAACAGCACTCAGGGGGGATTGAGAGGGCCTATTTTAGTTGCTGTCCGGGAAACTGCAAGGATGGCAGTGCCATTGGTGGAAACTGGAAAGCAGAGCAGGTTTAGGGGGAGATATACGAGTTCAGTTTCAGGAACCCCGAGTTGGAGGTGTCGCTAAGACATGCAGAGGCAGGCGTGATGCAGTCAGTGAGCAGTATGGAGCACGTACTGGGGGAGAGGTCAGCGCTGCACCCAGACCTTCATCTTGTCTCGTTCCTTAAACCACATCTACGTTGTTGCATGTGAGGGTAGACCAACATTTCATATAAAACGAATGGCCAGCATTAATGATCACTTTGACTAAATAGACTATAAATGCTTGAGTTAATTCAAGATTTTCAACTTATTTTTTGATGGACTTAACATTTTAGGTCATGCTAGTATTTCATGTTATATGGAGCTTCAGTGTGATTGAATTAACTTTCTATAAGTATTGCATGAAAATAGGATATATCTGCATTTTCTTCCTTTGATGTAACTGATATAATTGATGCAAGGCATTTCCATCACAGACTTTTTCCCACTAATCAGTGGTTTCTCTCTGTATTTTATATAGTCTTAATTTAAACCATTTTATTATGTTAGCTTCTATAACTATAAAACATAATTATCCCTCAGACATATCAGATAATGTTATGAAAGTAACATTGAATCAAAATTACTTTCACTGAGTCAGGTAAAGATCTCTAATGATTTCTTTTAAAATTATAGGGCAGGCCATGTTGGGGAAAGAATCAAATATTAAGTAGAGGAATTACATTGGATCAGTGCCCAGATTTTTTTTTTTTTAAATTTTATTACGTTATGTTACTCACCATACAATACATCATTGGTTTTTGATGTGGTGATCCACGATCCATTGTTTTCGTATAACACCCAGTGCTCTATGCAGTAACCCATCCCCCCTCCCTCCTCCCCTCTAAAACCCTATTTGTTTCTCAGAGTCCATAGTCTCTCATGGTTCATCTCTCCCTCCAATTCTTGCCCCCCATTTTTCCCTTCCTTCTCCTAATGTCCTCCATGCTATTCCTTATGTTCCACAAATGAGTGAAACCATATGATAATTGACTTTCTCTGCTTGACTTATTTCACTTAGCATAATCTCCTCCAGTCCCATCCATGTTGATGTAAAAGTTGGGTATTCATCCTTTCTGATGGCTGAGTAATATTCCATTGTATATATGGACCACATCTTCTTTATCCATTCATCAGGTGAAGGGCATCTCGGCTCTTTCCACAGTTTGGCCATTGTGGACATTGCTGCTATTAACATTGGGGTGCATATGGCCCTTCTTTTCACTACATCTGTGTCTTTGGGTAAATACCAAGGAGTGCAATTGCTGGGTCATAGGGTAGCTCTATTTTTTAATTTTTGAGGAACCTCCACACTGTTTTCCAAAGTGGCTGTACCAACTTGCATTCCCACCAACAGTGTAAGAGGGTTCCCCTTTCTCCACAACCTCTCCAACATTTGTTGTTTCTTTCCCTGTCCATTTTTGCCATTCTAACTGGTGTAAGGTGGTATCTCAATGTGGTTTTGATTTGGATTTCCCTGATGGCTAAAAAAGCTTCTGCACAGCAAAGGAAACAGTCAACAAAACAAAGAGGCAACCCACAGAATAGGAGAAGATATTTGCAAATGACACTACAGATAAAGGGCTGGTATCCAAGATCTATAAAGAACTTCTCAAACTCAACACCCAAAAAACAAATAATCAAGTCAAAAAGTGGGCAGAAGATATGATAAGACACTCCTCTGAAGAAGACATACAAATGGCTAACAGACACATGAAAAAGTGCCCAGATTCTTAAGAGAGACCACTGAAGATGATAATCTGGTTTCCTTTGGAGCTTGAATCTAAATCATGTCTCCTTGATATAGCAGTCCCTGACAGCAAGCTTGAGGATGAGTCTGATTCTTCAGATTCTTTTCTAAAGGGTCCTGGTAATAGTGTGGTTTATAACTTGATTCTTTAAGGAATTTAGTCAATGCTAAAGATATGAACTTTGGGGAACTATTGGGTTCCCCCCATATATATATATATATGTATATATATATGTATATATATATATATATATACATATATATAGTACACATAAATAAATGTTTATACATTTAAAACTTTTCACCTAGGAAAATGTAGATGATGATATTCCTGTGCTTAGCTCATTATTGCTTTATTCACACATTTATTTCATACACTTATTCATAATATTCTCTTATGTTAGGCTCTTCTTCCAGGTGACAATTATATACACCACAAGGGGCATATTTGGATATAGACATTACCTGGGGCTAGTATCTCAATAAAATATTAATATTCATAAACTCTAAAGACCTACTCGTATTTTAAGATGTATAGATAAAATTACTAGGAAAAATACATTGGAATTACTAGTATGTACACTGAATGGAATGACAATAGGTACTTTTCTTTTCCTTTATACAATGTCCTATATTTTCCAAAATTTCTCCAGTGAACCTACTATTCTTACATTTGGGAAAAGGAAATCTATCATTTAAAAAGAAAGAAACAAGATGCGTAAGGGACACATATGGTTGAGGAACCGAGTGATGAAATCACAAGAAATCATATGAAGGCTCATGCATTCACTAAAAGGAAATAAAGGCAAGAAAAAAAAAAGAAAGAGAACAACTATAAATATCTCACCATCCTTGTAGGGTGGAAAAAAGTTGAATTACAGAAAATACTTGCTTTCTGTCTTTAAAAAGTCACCAACTACCAATATTAACTAAGGATGTATTTGTGGTAAGTAGAAGCATCAATTCCTGCATGAGAAATATTTTCACTTCATGACTGGAAGAGTTACCATTACAATTGCTTTTTAGTATCATTAAGGATTTAAGCACAAGAAAAAGTATAGAGAAAAATGGAACAACCATCAGCCCATAATCCAGCTTTGTCAAAATGTGGCATTTTGCTAGATTTGCTTCAGGTACTGTGTTTGCGTTAAGTAAAATATCACGTTTTTATCCTGGGAAAAGAGAGTTCAGGTATGCCCCGATTGGAAACTGTTGGCGGGGGGGGAATTGTAGGTGGGCTGAGTAGTAGTGGGGCACCCTCTGTGATTGGTTAGAGGTGTATATTTGACTTTCTTTGGTCTGTCCTAAGTTGGAAGCAAGACAGAAATTAGAGAAGTTATTAATCAAGTCCTGGCCATCATGGGCTGACTGTTATAGAAATTATTGTGCAGCCTTGTGGATGGTCCCTATGGAGAGCAGTCTGGCTTCCTGAAAGTCTGACTTAAAGCAGACTGGCTTCCTTGGTTGTTTATAGGAGATAAGGGGTTGTTTAGCTGGGTTGTTGGTCAGAGATCTATTTTTATATATGGTTTGGCCATTGTCTCTTGATATGATCTGTCTCTCATGATACACAAGCCTCAAATTCATGCCTGTGTACCTGTTGAATGATAGTTCAGTGTGTGAGTATACAATAATGTTTATCCATCATGCGGTTGATAAATTCGGACCCCAGCTTTTTACCATTATGAATACCGCTGCAATTAATATTCGTGTCTGTTTGTAGAAAGAATGTTTCATACCATGACTTTCCTGCTATATGTCTCCTTTTGGTTTTTGGACATGAAAGACATGATGACTTCTTGTCTTTCCCTTTGGTCAAATCTAATGTTCAGGATCACTAGAATTAGTAAACACTATCTGGGACTTCTAGAGCCTACAGAGGTAGGCCAGCAAATCACATTTGCCTGGTGTTTACATTCTTCTGGTAAAAAAAAAAAAAATCACAGTTTCTCCTCCTTCTGCAAAAATACGAGTCCCACTTTCTCTTCCTCCTTCTCTTCTTTTCATCTGAAATTAATTAGGATGGCAACTCCACCACTTTACCAGCATAGGTATCTCTTTAAGCTAGCCATTATAAATAGCCTACAGTGTGACGAATACAGGACATTATCACATAAAGCTTACTGAGTGTGAATGTTTTCAGTCAAGGCCATGTGACTAGTAGATACTTAACTAGAAGTTAAATTGACTGCAAGTTCTAAGATGAACCCTTTGTACTAAATAATTGTCAACACACTTATTTTATGTTTACCCTCTCCTTGAAAAGCTCTACTGTGTATTGAGTATTAATATTGTATTACAACCTTTTATATGTATATACAGCTTTCTAGGATTTTCATAGTTTTTCTCTTCACTCCAGATAATCGCTTATGTAAACAGAAAATATTTATTTCAAAGAAATAGTAAAAAAATAAATAAAACATACCCGATAGGAAAAATATGAACTTACGATCCTTATTTATGTGACCAAGTTTTAAAAATCCAATCTCTTACCCGACAAACCTGTTCCCTTTTTTATATTCCATTGCCTCCATTATTTCTTGCCTGAATTTTCAAAACAAAAAGGCACTTTATAAGGAATCTCGCTGTCTCTGGGCTTGTGCCCTTCAGTCTATTCTTCCAACTGCTATCAGAGTGATCTTTCTAAAATGAAAATATAATTATTCCCCTACTTAAAATTCATTAAGGTCTTTTATCACCTGTAAGATAAATTAACAACTACTTAGTCTGATATGAAAGGCCCTTTGTGACCAGATGCTTTTTCTGGAAGCTCCCCTTCTGGCACTCTCCAGTGTAGCCGCACACCAGGCGGCCCTATTCCCCAGCTGCACCCCTTGATACCATAGGGAGGGCCCTAGACCCCTTGCCTGGAATATTCCTCTTTCCCCTATTCATCTGAATAACTCACCTTTCAGGACTCACCTCCAGACTGACTTGTTCTGTGAAGCTGTTCCAGAGCCTACTCCCTTGCCCACTGATCAGGATCCCCCCTCCCACTCTGTGCCCTGGGCCTACATGTGCCAAAGACTTTTGTAATTGAGAACGTGTTTGCTTCCCCCAGCTAGACTGTGGGCTCTTTCAGGGCAGAACCTGTCTTGAAATGTTAATCTATTTTTGTTTTTCATAGTTTGGAATTTTAATTTTAAAAATATATACACATATATACATGTATACAAACACACACACACACACACACTCACATACACATACCTGGCTTTAGCTCCTCTCTGCCACTTGGTTTCTGCACTTGGACATGCTACTTAACCTCAAGGCTTCAGTTTTCTTATGAAGAAGTTGAGCCTAGTTAGATTTGGAGACTTTGGAAAAGTCATTGAAAATCTGAACCAAAGATCTACCAAGAATAAGGCCATTTCTCTAGATTCCTTTTTCTATCCATAGCACCCAGGGAATACCTAGCTCGGTAAGTGTTTATTGACCAATCTGAAGGAAGAAAGAAATGAACGAGGAAGAAGAGTGGGGAGGGAAGGAGGAAGGAAAAAGGGAACAGAGGAAGGAGAAGGGGACAGAAGGGGTGAGGGGGTAGGAAAAGGAACATATAACAGTATGAAGCACTTCTTGAGATCTGTACAGGTGAGGGGGATTCCTAACCCACACTGGAATTCTGTTGGAATGAGGAAACTGATGCTGGGTAGGCAACTAACAGTGCCTACACCAAAAATGTTTCTGGGATATAAAACTAAATCAGACATGAAACTTGCCCCCGAGGAACTTTCTCTTTAGTAAGGGTGATTAAAACATGAGTCTACACAGAACTGCAAAGCAAGTGGTGAGAATTGTCTGGGGCAATAAGGCCTTCTATAAAAGTCTATTGAATGAATAAATAAATGAGCAAACAGAAGAACAGTTAAAGTTCTTCTTTTAACTGTTCTTCTGGGACTTCAGAGGAGGAATAAATTCCACCTAGCTGAAAGGCTCTGGGAAGGGAAAAACAAACTTACTTGGGCCTTGAGGACGGGGAGGATTCAGAGAAAGTGGGTAAGGGTCAAGGTTTTGGGGTGAACGAGGATGAGGAGGGGAACATTCCAGGTAAAGTGAAGAGTGGAGAGGAGTATATGGGGACTGGGATGAATTCTGTTTGGCCAAACAACTCGGTTTTGATGGCTCACAATGAGGATGGGCATGCCATTGTTGCCAAAAATCCTACAAATTAAACATGCATTATTCTCTCATCTTGGCTTTTCTACTGCTATGGTGACCACCAGGCACCATTTTCACCCCTCCAAAATCTTAAAAATATAATCAGAAGTAACCAAAAGAATAGTAGTCAAAATGTGATAGGTGACTATTGTAACTCCAGCCTTTTTACATGCACCAAACCTGGGGACTAGGAGGAGAGCTCCCAAGTGTTGGCGGTGACAGAGTTTTCATACCCTTGTTGCCTAATGGATGATTGGAAATTCTTTAGCCAGAGTAAACCAAAGGCTAAATGGGGTGCTGAGATCAGCAGGTGCAGCAAACCCAGATAGAGACTGAAATGGGACCACACTTGATCACATGGCATCGCACTTTCTGCTAGTGCTGCTCAGAAGCCTGAGTTCCTAAAAAAAATAAATAAATAAAGAATACTTTACCAATCATCAAAGTTTAACCTTAAATGGTCATGACAGCTATGTTTGTGTACCACTCACAGGTCCTGGATAGAGGAGGTTGAGTATGACAATGAGAAAGGAAAAAATGTTTTGTTTTATAGACATTTAAAAAGTCAACATTTAATAGGATGATCTTTTTCTTTCTAGTAACATTTTAAAAATTTGAAATAGATTCCTGAATCATTTTGTACTATAAGCAATTGTATAAGAAACAGTAAAAGGGGAAGTTCAATATATTTTTTAAATGTTAGGAAAGAAAACAATTTCCTGATTATCATGGATTATCTCATATTTCTAAATGTTCAACAATCACATTGATTCTCTGGGGCAGTTTAAATATAGGACTTGATAAATGGAAAATCCTCTTGCTTGACAATAGAATGAGAGTATATGAGATTCTAAGAGATTTATGTTATTCAGCTTTCGATAATTCCGAGTTACCTGCTGCTGTGTCTGCTACTAGGCTGACTGTTGGGGATATAATACTGAAACTTCCCTCAATGTCATGGGAAGGTCAGGAGAAGCAAGCAGGGCCACACAATTCTGGCCCATGCAGGTAAAGAGAGTGGGAAACACGAGTGTTTAGGAGCTTGCGCAAGGGCACGTAACCCAATCTTGAGGGTCAACGAAGGATCCTGGAAGACACCCCATTGAGAGGGAATGCTCTGGGACAGAAGAAACAGCACATTCGGAGGCTCAGAGGTGATAAAAAGCAATATTGTAAGGAGCTGTGAGAAAACCAAAGCAACCAAACCAGAACCCATCATGTTGCCCATGCTCCATGTTCAATGTGCCATATACATATTGTATTTTCTGAAACAGAAATAGCCTTCCTTGACTGATATTTTGCTTCTAAACTAATTGGTGAAGCAATGATTTTTAAAATGTTAATCTACTATAATTCATTCCTTCTGGAGCATATTCTTTAAGACAGAAATTTGTGAAAAGTCAGTTAACTTGTGTTTAGGATTTTGTCACTGGTAAATCCTCTTTTAAACATAGTTGGCTATTTTAGGAAAAATTAAGATCCTTTCCTCACCACTTGTAGATAGCCTGATGGGAGAAACATGGAATATCTGAGCCAGAATTCCTCATGGAATTCACAGGCCTCGGCTCACTGAGAAAGCCACTGAGTTCCAGATGGAGAAAACACCTTGCCCAAGGTCACTCAGTTTCTGTAGCTAGAGTGAGATCCATCTACATACAGCTCAGGGTTTTAAATCCCCATCCAGTGCTGTTTCCTTCCCTAACACCTGAAGTTTAGTCCTAAATGTTCCTACTAAGGCTTTGTAGGGATCTGCTAGTTCTTTTGTTAGGTGTCTATCATGACGTTATTCTTTGCTCCCAACTTCCCTCCTCCCCCATGCGGAGCTTTCAATTAATTAATGAAAGGTCAGGTGACAAATGATTTGCTTTCTGATGGGATTTTGATAGGAATTGTTGAGCATGATTATGTGTGCATATTTTGGGGACAGTGGTTCCCCTACAGCTCTCATTTACATGGCTAATTTACCACGTGCGGCACTTGCCAGCCAACTCTGTCAGGTAGGGCAGGACAGGGACAGGGAGAAACCACCAAGGACATAACACAAAACACCCAAATTATGCTGTTTCATAACTGAACAATCAGAGGCACATCTTAGATAAAGCTGAGTGAATTGTTATTACAATTCTCAAGGTCCTTTTACTTGAGGCTGCAGATGACCATAGAATGCAATGGCATGAAAGAGATGAGCTGCAGATCACAGGGGGCTACTTTTGATAAATTTCTTTACAGTGCGAGGGGGTAAGTGAGCTCTCAATTACCAATAAAATGCAAAGCTCTTTTTACATCTCTCTAATTCTCAATAAAACTCTTACAGAGACCAGATGAGAAAGACTTGTTTTTTTCTATTTCCCTCCCTCTGATTGCCAAATAAATTTATAAGAGAAAGGAGGAATGACTTAAATTTTATTCTTTTTTTTTTTTTTTTTTTGGTATTTTATTACACTGGACCTAGTTAAGTCATCAAAATTAGACCTTTGTGATTCTTACCAGTGTTGGTGACTTTTGTTTATAATCTTTGGTGATTAAACTTTTGTATCTTGATTTCTGAAGCAGACCACTGTGTGAGTCATCTGGGATCACACAGTACACTGATCACCTGCAGCAGAAAACTGCCATTTCTTAGCTTCTCCTTTTTATGTGGACATATGGTTCAGAATCTCCTTTGAATGCAGGCTCTGGAATCTGATATTTTTTCATTCCTCTCTGAGCTGAGCTTCTCAACCTCTGAAAGACATTAGGTAAGTTTACTTAAACTTTCTAAGGCTCAGTTTTCCTACCTGTACAATTGGCTTGACAATAGTGTCTGTATTAAAAAAAAAAATTCCCTAGCATCTTTGCTGTCATATGAACATTTGCATGTTGTTACATATAAACACATATTTTATTTTATTTTATTTTAAAGATTTTATTTATTTATTTGACAGAGAGAGAGCCAAGCATGAGCAGGCTCCTCACTGAGCAGGGAGCCAGATGCGAGGCTGGATCCCAGGACCCTGGGATCATGACCTGAGCCGGAAACAGACGCTTAACCGACTGAGCCACCCAGGCACCCCTAAACACATATTTTAAATGAATCTTAGTACTTTTCTAAGCAGAGTGCATATTTTTAAAAATCTCGGGTTTTGTTTTTTAGTTGGAAAGAATTACATTGTGCATATTCTTTAAATTACTGTAGCACAATATTGAAGACAAAATTTGAATTTGCTTTGCAACTAACTATCAGTCAATGAAATAAAATGCAACTTTGTTTTTCTCTTTGGTTAAAAAAAATAGTGTCCATATCACAGGCTCGGAGGATTCAATGAGATAAAGTGGATAAGGCCCCTCAGCAAGGTACCTAGACAGACCGTCATAAGAACTCAGTAAATGCTATCAAAATATAATGTGACTGGCAAGGTAGAATTTTTAAAACTTTCGAGATTGCATTTGATATTTTAAGCTGTCATAACTGCAGTGACCCTGAATTCCGTTACTGAGAAATGGCCAACTTCAGTTATAAATGCTGAAGCATCTATTTCTCTAACATTTACTAAGTTGTCAGTAAGTGATCATATTAGTGATATTTGTAGTAAATTGTATGCAGAAATTTTGGGGGTGAAAATAGCTCATTTTTATTTTTATTTATTTATTTATTTTTAAAGTAGGCTCCACGCCCAGCATGGAGCCCAACATGGGGCTTGAACTCATGACTCTGAGATCAAGACCTGAGCTGAGATGCTTAACTGACTGAGCCACCCAGGTACCTCAGGGTGAAATAGCTCATTTTTAAAGAATAAGTGATATTTTCTCATTGTACTACCAAGTAAAATGAGGGAGAAAGGACTGCTTGATAAATCTGTAAATCTCTTGATGCATAGCTTTCTTTCAAGGGTCCTGGTTAATTTGTTTTATTGATATAGACATCCTTAAGCTAATAATATTATGACTTCTGCTCATAATAATAATCAAATCTTTTTTTAAAAGATTTTATTTATTTATTTGACAGAGAGAGAGAGAGCACAAGCAGGTGGAGTGGCAGGCAAAGGGAGAGGGAGAAGCAGACTCCCCGCTGAGCAGAGAGCTGGACATGGGGCAATAAACAAATCTTCGAATGCTGCTTTTAAAAACTTTGCAGCATGAAAAGTTCAAACATATGCAGAAATGGACAGAATAGTAAAATAAACCTCCATATATATATCATCCAGCCTCTATAATTAATACATGGACTGTTTTTAAAAATTTTTTATTGTTTTTTTTTCTAGCTTTTAATATTGTGTAGGTTTAACATGTGCAATGTGATGATTTGATACATGCATATATTGTGAAATTACCCTAATAAGATTAGTTAACACCTCCATCATGTTACGTAATTATTATTTTCTTGTGTGTGCGTGTGTGTGGGGGGGTAAGAACAGTTAAGATTTAAAAGTCAAGCACGTAATACAGTATTGTTAACTATAGTCACCATGCTGAGCATTATATCCCCAGAACTTATTCATGTCGTAGGTGTAAGTTTGATGAACATCTTCTTGTTTCCCCAACCCCCAGCCCCTGGCATCCACCAGTCTACTCTCCCTTGCTATGAGTTTGGCTTTTTTAGGTTTCACGTATTAAGTGAGATCGTACAGTATTTGTCTTTCTCTATCTGACTTACTTCACTGAACATGATACCCTCAAGTTCCATCCATGTTGTTGCAAAAGGCAGAATTTCCTTCTTTTTATAGCTGAATAATGTGTGTGTGTGTGTGTGTGTGTGTGTGTGTGTTTATTCTTTATCCATTCATCTGTCCATGGACACCTACATTGCTTCTATGTCTTGGCTCTTATAAATAATGCTGCAATGAGCATAGGGGTGCATATATCTCTTCAAGTTAGTGTTTTTGTTTCCTTTGATTTTAGGTCTTGCATTTAAGTCTTTAAGACATTTCGAGTTAGTTTTTGTGTGTGGCATAGGATAGGATTCCAATTTCATTCTCTTGCATGTGAAAATCCAGTTTTCTCATCACTATTTATCAAAGAGACTATCTTTTCCCCATTGAGTATTCCTGGCTCCCTTGTCAAACGTTAGTTGGTCCTATGTGCATGGGTTTATTTCTGTTCTATTGGTCTGTGTGTCTGTTTTTATGCCAATATCATTCTGCTTTGATTACTATAGCTTTGTAATATAATTTGAAATCAGGAAGTGTGATGTCTCCAGCTTTGTTCTTTCTCAGAATTGCATTGGCTGTTCAGGATCTTTTGTGATTCTGTACAAATTTTAGTATTGTTTGCTCTATTTCTGGAATAAATGCCATTGGAATTTTGATAGAGATTGCTCTGAAACTATAGATAGCTTTGGACAGTATGGACATTTTAACAACATTAATTTTTCTGACCCATGAACAAAGGATATCTTTCCATTTATTTATATCTTCTTCAATTTCTTTCACCAATGTCTTACAATTTTCAGTATACAGATCTTTTACCTCCTTGGCCAAGTTTATTTATAAGTATTTATTATTTATATATGTATATGAGTGTTTCTGAAGGTACTCTAAATGGGATTGTTTTCTTTATTTTTCAGATAGTTTGTTGTTAGTGTATAAAAACACAACTGATTTTTGTATGTTGATTTTATATCCTGCAATTTTACTGAATGTGTTTATTAATTCCAGCAGGTTTTTGGTGGAGCCTTTAGGGTTTTCTACATAAAAGATCATGTCATCTACAAACAGACAATTTTACTTCTTCCTTTCCAATTTAGATGTCTTTTATTTCTTTTTCTTGACTAATTGTTCTGGCTAGGACTTCCAGTGCTATGTTGAGTAGGAGAGGTGAGAGCTGGTACTTTTGTTCTTTATTGCAGAGGGAAAGCTTTTAACCTTCATAGAGTATGGTGTTAGCTGTGGGCTTGTCATATATGGCCTTTATAATGTTGAAGTACCTTTCTTCTGTATCTAATTTGTTGAGAGTTTTTATTATGTAAGGATGTTGAATTTTGTCAAATGCTTTTTCTGCATCTATTGACATGATCACATGATTTTGACCTTTCATTCTGTTAATTTTGTGTATCACATTGTCTTATTTGCATATGTTGAACCATCTTTGTGTTCCATGGATAAATCCCACTTGAACATGGTGTATGATCATTTTAATGTGCTGTTGAATTCATTTCACTAACATTTTTCTTCAGGATTTTTGCATCTATATTCATCAGGAATACTGGCCTATAGTTTTCTTTTCTTGCAGTGTCCTTATTTAGTTTTGGTATCAGGGTAATTCTGGCTTCATAAAATGAATTTGGAAGTGATCCCTCTTCAATTTTTTGGAAAAGCTAGAGAATAATTGGCATTAATTCTTCTTTTTAAAATTGAAGTATAATTAACATACAGTGTTATCTTAGTTTCAGGTATCTAATATAATGACTCAACAATTGCTCATCATAAGTGTACTTTTAAAACCCTTTTAACTATTTCACCCATCCCCCCACCCACCTCTCCAGTAACCACCAGTTTGTTCTCTGTATTTTTGTTTTTGGTTTTTTTTTTTCAGTTTGTTCTCTGTATTTAACAGTGTTTTTCTGTTTGTTTCATTTTTTCTTTGTTCATTTGTTTTGTTTCTTAAATTCCACATATGAATGAAATCATACGGTATTTGTCTTTCTCTGACTGACTTATTTCACTTAGCATAATACCCTCTATCTAGTTCCATCTATGTTGTTCCAAGTGGCAAGATCTCATTTTTTTTATGGCTGAGTTATATTTCATATTTACAAACCACATTTTTGTATTTTGTATATTTTGTATTTTTGTATATTTAAAAATCACATCTTCTTTGTCTATTCATCTATGGATAGATATTTGGATTGCTTTCACACTTTGGCTTTTGGAAATAATGTTACACTAAGCATAAAATGCTGCATATATTTTTCAAGTTAGTGTTTTTGGTTTTTTTGGGTAAATACCCAGTAGTGAAATTACTGGATCATATGGTAATTCTATTTTTAATTTTTTGAGGAATCTCCATCCTGTTTTCCACAGCGGCTACTCCAATTTGCATTCCCACCAACAGTGTACAGGGTTCCTTTTTCTCCACATCCTTGCCAATAACTTGTTATTTCTTGTCTTTTTGATTCTAGCCATTCTGACAGGTGTAAGGTGATATCTCATTGTGGTTTGGATTTGCATTTTTCTGATGATTAGTGATGTTGAGCAATTTTTCATGTGTTTGTTGGCCATCTGTATGTCTTTGGAAAAATGTCTATCCAGGTCCTCTGCCCATTTTTAAATCAGATTATTTTTTTTTCTTTAGTGTTCAGTTGTATAAGTTCTTTATATATTTTGGATATTTTAAAAATATATTTTTAAGATTTTTACTTATTTGTCAGAGAGAGAGAGCACAAGCGGGGGAGTGGTGGCAGAGGGAGAAGCAGGGTCCCTGCTGAGCAAGAAGCCCAAAGTGAGATTCAGTCCCAGGACCCTAGGATCATGACCTGAGCCATTTAACTGACTGAGCCACCCAGGCATCCTTATATATTTTGGATATTAACCACTTATCAGTTACTTCATTTACAAATATCTTTTCCCATTAAGTAAGTTGCCTTGTCATTTTGTTGATGGTTTTATTTGCTGTGCAAAAGCTTTTTATTTTGGTGTAGTCCTAATAGTTTACTTTTGCTTTTGTTTCCCCTTGCTTAAGGAGATATATCTAGAAAAATGTTTCTATAGCCAATGTCAAGGAAATTACTACTTGTGTTTTCTTCTAGGAGTTTTTAATCACATTTATGTTTTTAATCCATTTTGAGATCTAAGAAAGTGGTTCAGTTTTATTTTTATGCATGAAGCTGTCTAGTTTCCAAATGCCATTTGTTGAAGAGACTGTCTTTTCCCCATTGTATGTTCTTAACTTCTTTGTTATAGATTAATTGGCCATATAAATATGGGTTTATTTCTGGGCTCCCTATTCTGTTCTATTGATCTATGTGTCTATTTTTGTGCCAGTACCATACTGTTTTGATTATTACAGCTTTGCAGTATATCTTGAAATCTGGGATTGTGATACCTCTAGCTTTGTTCTTTTTCTCAAGATTGTTCTGGCTCTTTGGGGTCTTTTGTGGATCAGTGCAAATTTTAGTATTATTTAGAAAGCTAAGGCCAATATCTCTGATAAAGATAGATGCAAAAATCCTCAACAAAATATTAGTAAACTAAATTCAACAATACATTAAAAAATTAATTCACCATGATCAAGTGGGATTTATTCCAGGGATGCATGGGTGGGTTAATATTTGCAAATCAATCAACATGATACATCACATTAATAAGAAAAAGGATAAAAATCATATGATCATCTCAATAGATGCAGAAAAAGCATTTGACGAAGTACGACATCCATTCATGATAAAAACTCTCAACAAAGAAGGTTTAGAAGGAACATACCTCAATGTAATAAAGGCCATATATGAAAAACCCACAGCTAACATCATACTCAATGATGAAAACCTGAGATTTTTTTTTCCCTCTAAGATCAGGAACAAGACAAGGATGTCTACTTGCACTACTTCTATTCAATATAGTATTGGAGGTCCTAGCCACAGCAACCAGGCAAGAAAAAGAAATAAAAAACACCTAAATTGGTAAGTAAATAAATTAAATTGGTAATTAAAATAAGTGAAGTAAACTCACTGTTAGCTGATGACATGATACTATATATAGAAAACTCCAAAGTCTCCACCAAAAAACTACTAGAACTGGTAAATAAATTCAGGAAAGTCACAGGATAAAAAATTAATACACAGAAATCTTTAGCATTTCTTTACACTAATAATGAAGTAGAAGAAAGAGAAATTAAGAAAACAGTCCCATTTCCAAATGCACCAAAACAATAAAATACCTAGAAATAAATTTAACCAGGGAGGGGAAAGACCTGTACTCTGAAAACTATAAAACACTGATGAAAGAAATTGAAGGTGACACAAACAAATGGAAAGATATTCCATACTTATGGATTGGAATAACTAATATTGTTAAAATGTCCATACTACCCAGAATCTACAGATTTAATGCAATCCTTACCAAAATACCAACAACATTTTTCCTAGAACTAGACCAAACAGTACTAAAATTGGCATTAATTCTTTAAATATTTGGTAGAATTCACCTTTGAAGCCAGTTGGACCTGGGCTTTTCTTTGTTGGGAATTTTTGATTACTGATTCAATCTCCTTGACATTATTGGTCTCTTCAGATTTTCTGTTTCTTCATGAATAATCTCAATAGGTTGCATGTTTCTAGGAATTTATCCATTTCTTTTAGGTTTTCCAATTTGTTGGTGTGTAATTGTTCCTGGTGGTCTCTTATGATCTTTTGTATTTCTGCGGTATCATTTGTAATGTCTCCTCTTTCCTTTCTGAGTTTATTTACTTGAGTATTCCCTTGTCCCCTAGTTTAGCAGAGGGTTTGTTTATTTTCTTCATTTTTTTCAATAAACCAGCTCTTAGTTTTGTTGATCTTTTCTATTGTTTTTCTGTTCTCTATTTGATTTATTTATGCACTGATCATTGTTATTTTCTTCATTCTGCTAACTTTGGGTTTAGTTTCTTCTTTTTCTAGTTTCTTAAGATGTCAAGTTAGGTTGTTTATTTGAGATCTTTTTTTTATTCTTAATGTAGGCATTTATCAGTATAAACTTCCTTCTTACAATTGCTTTTGCTGCATCCCAGACAGTTTGGTATGATGTATTTCCACTTTGATTTATTTCAAGATGTTTTTTGATTCCCTTTTTGATTACTCTTTTGACTCACTGGTTGCTCAGGAATGTGTTGTTTAATTCCATATGTTCATGAATTTTCCTCCTGTTATTGATAATAATATTGACTGCATGCCGTTATGACTGGAAAAGATACTTGATGTGATCTCATCTTCTTAAATTTGCTAATACTTGTTTTGTGATCTAACATGTGATTTATCCTGGAGAATTTTCCCTATGTGTTGAGAAGAATGTGTATTCTGCTACTGTTGTATGAAATGCTCTGTATATGTCTTTTAGGATCATTTTGGCCTAAAGTATGGTTCAAGTCCAGTGTTTCTTTATTGATTTTCTGTCTTGATAATTTATCCACTGTTGAAAGTGGGGTACTGCAGTTTCACTATTATGGTATTGTTGTCTATATCTCCCTTCAGATCTGTATCTTTGTCTCTTATTGCCATTTTTTGGCTTAAAATCAATTTTACTTGATATAAGTATAGCTACCCTTGTTCTCTTTTAGTTTCCATTTGCATGGAATATCTTTTCATCCCTTCACTTTGAACCTGTCTGTGTCCTTAAAGCTGAAGTGATTCTCTTGTAGGCAGCATATAGTTGAGTCTTGTTTTTTAATCCATTTGGTCACTCTGTACCTTTTGGTTGGAGACTTTAATCCATTTACATTTAAAGTAATTACTGATAAATAAGGACTTACTAATGACATCTTAATTGTTTTCTGGCTGTTTTGTCGTTCCCTTGTTTCTTTCTTATTTGTTGTTTTCCTTTGTGAATTGATGATTTTTCATATCTCTGCTTCACACATTTTATGTTTTTGATATCAGTTTACCTCTTTTTATATTGTATATTCTTTAACAAATTATTATAACTACAGTTAGCTTTAATACTTTCATCCTTTAACATTTACACTATAATTAAGTAGTTAACACACTGCAATCTTACAGTATTAGAGCACTCTGAATTTGACTATATAGTAACCTTTACCAGCATGTTTTATATTTTCATGATAGTGATTAACATCCTTTTATTTCAGCTTGAAGAACTACCTTTAACTTTTCTTGTAAGGCATGGTGATGAACTCTTTCAACCTTTTACTTTTTTGGAAAACTCTTTATCTCTCCTTCAGTTCTGAAGGACAACTTTGCCAGGTAAAGTATTATTGGTTGGCAGGTGTCTTGTTTTGTTTTATTTTGTTTTGTTTTCAGCACTTTGAATATATCATTCCACTCTCTTCTGGCTTCCTTCATTGCTGAGAAATCTGCTGATAGCCTTATGGCGATTCTTGTATGTGTGAGGAATTTTTTTCTCTTGGTGCTTTTAAATTTTTCACTTTGTCTTTGATTTTAATTATGCGTTTGAGAAGATTGTTTTGGGTTGAAATTTTGGGGTGACTAATTACCTTCATGAACATGGATGTTCAAACACCTTCTCAGATTTGGGAAGTTCTCCTTCATTATCTCTTTAAATAAGTTTTCTTCCCCTTTCTCCCTCTCTTTGCCTTCTGGGATTCCAATAATGTATAGATTGTTTTGCTTAATAATATCCTGTAATTCTTAAACTCTAGAATTTCCATTCAAGTTTTTTTTTTTAATGTTTTCGTTTCTTTGTTGAACTTCTCATTTTGTTCATGCATTGTTTTCCTAATTTCTTCTAGTGGTCTACCTGTGTTTTCTTGTAGTTAACTCAATTTCTTTAAAAAGATTATTCTGAATTCTTTGTCAGTTCATAGATCCGCATTTCTTTAGAGTCAGTCATCGGAGCTTTATTAGTTTCCTTTGGTGTTTTCTTGATTATTTATGATCCTCATGGCCTGTGTTGGTTTCTGTTTGAGGAAGTAAGCACCTCTTCCAGTTCTTACAGACTGGATTCAGTAGGGAAAGCCCTTCACCAATCAATGGGCTGTCTGGTGGTGTCTGTGGGCAGGCTTACTGATGGAGTTCTCAGGTGGGCAGGTCTGATGCCTGGGTCAGCAGTTGGGCAGGCCTGGTACCTGGAAGCTTGGAAGCAGGCCTGGAGCCTGTAATTACTGGAGTGGGCCAGGTGCTTGAATCTATGGTGATAGAATCTGGGCCTGTGTGGCTCACCTGGACCCTGGCTCCATGGGGCTGGCCCAGTGCTGGCATAGCCCTGGACCTCCATGCTGAGGCCATAGAGGCTGGTCTGAAGCCTGGGTATGCAGGAGCAAGTCTAGAGGCTAAGTCTGTGGGGGCTGGCCTGGCACTGGGTTGAACTGGGCGCCTGGGTTCATGGGAGCTGCCTGGGGCCTGGGGCTGCAGGAACTGGCCTGGAGCCTGGTCTGCCAGGGCTGGCTTGCAGCTACAGTGGGTTGGGAGCCTGGGTTCACAGGATCTGGTCTGGAAGTTAAGTCTGTGGATACCAGCCTGGTGCTGGGGTGGGCTGTGAGCCCAGGTTGTAGGAGCCTGCATAGATCCTAGGGCCTGGGTCCATGGGAACTGGCCTGGTGCTGGGGTGGGCTGAGAGACTGGGGCTGCAGGAGTTTGCCTGGAACTGGTGTGGGTTCTGTGGTGAAGTCAGGTGTTTACTTCAGTCTCCTTTCCCTATGGGAACAGGATCTCTCTCCACTCTGGACTCCCTGGGCTTGGGGGAGGGGATGGGAGAAATACAAACTCTTTCCTACCCTCTTCAATGCATCTTTTCTTATTTCTGTGCTTTACTCAGGTGCTGTAATCCCTCACTTGGAATACTTAGCTCTTGTGAAAGTATTTTCGTGCATAGATAGTTGTTTAAATTGATGTTTCTGAGAGAAGACAAGAGATAGAAATTTCTATACCACCATTTTGCTGACATCACTCCACTACATTGGGGGCTGTCTTGTTTCATCTAAATCCCCACTCATTTCCCTCCTGCCCATCATACTGGGTTCTTTTGAAACAAATGTCAGATACCATATCATTTCATTCCTAGATAATTAGGAATTTATAACCAGAGGATAAAGACTCTTTGATGGTAATATAATTACAATACCATTATCACACCTTAAAGCCATTAAGTTTTAAAGTCTTTAACATCATCAAATATCCAGTCAGTTCTCAAATTTCTCCAAATTATTTTATGCATATTGTTTGACAGTTTGAGAATACCACTTTTGAATAAAGGAAAATTTAAAAATATACTGCATAAAAATAATTTTACTGTGAATTTATGTTCATGTGATATACCATAGTAATTTCTGGCAATTGCCTCTTAGAGAGTAAAATTATACCACCTAAAGTATGGAAAAATATATCTTAGTACATGAATTTTACAATTCTATGGAAGGTTTCATGACTTTCATCTCTAAAAGTGCTGAGTATCCTAGGAATGAATTGAACACAAACTCTTATCTTTTGGGTGATTATTTTAGGATACTTTATCTTTGCAAACTATGACACTAGAGGGCAAAACAAACATTTAACCTGTCCAGCAGGGCTAGGAAAAGGGCCAACCTCTTCACTTTCTGCCATAGATATTCCGGAATGGTTGCAGGTAAATCATACTTTCAGAGTAAAGCCATGCTTTCAATGTCTACAGAAGCTGGCTTTTTATGGAGAACTACAGAGAAATCTTTCATGAAGTGAGGAATACATTGTTCTGAACCTTGAACAAATATTATTAATTTAATTCTCTTACAGTAAGCTTTCATATATTAGGCTTTTCCAAATGGATCTTATTTGAATGACATTGCTATTAAATTATTATCCTATTCTTACTGTTTGTCCTGAAGTGAAAATGGATATGGATAAAAATTCTAAGCTTCTATGGTGTTGGAACTGCTCCATCTTACAGAATTGCATTTCCCTGAGAACAGTTTGCTTTCTTTTCTCTGTGCCAGTGATAGACTGTCATGGCGCCAATGCATATTCTTTATTTCTGGATGCCTTAAGATGTTAGACCCTTGATTTGAGTGATTGTCCAGAAACCATTACTTCCACATAGGAGAAGTAATGGCAGGAGGGATGCAAGGTCATTTAGGCTCTAGACCAAGTCATGGAAGAAATGAGTGAAGTCTTGTGGACAGTTCTCTTCCACTGTTTAATAACTGTGTGTATTATATTCCCATCAGCCTACATATCCTACCATCAGAATAAGACCCCTAACTCTATTCAGTTGTACCACTGTCGTCACAGAGGGAACCCTTGGGCACGGCTGGCCCAAGGAACGCACTTCCACTCATGGGAAAGCAGCTCACAGGGTGAGCTAATCGGGCATTGGCATCACCTGGAGTTCCTATGCCATCCCCAGATAGCATCTGCCCAATATCTGTTTGGTGCTCTTGCTTGTTGTTTATTCCAAGGAGCTTCTGACTTCCTCGCTAAGGGTTAGATGTATGTGTGAGCCAGTAGCCACATTCCCTTTCATGCCTTCTGTTCTCTTTCCCTTCTTTTCTTCCAGTCGTGGTGCCATTTTCTTCCTTGATGGTATGGACTGCTTCCAGGAGAAAATTCAGTCATTCAGTGAAGGTTTAGCACTGTTAAATGTACTTCTACTGAGAACATTCTTGGCAAGAGAAACAGTGACTTGGCCGGCAATTCACTGCCTGAAACACTCTGATGGTTCCTAACCATGCACAGTTTTGCATATAAAGTGTCTAGTTTGGAAGCACCTGCTTCTGGGTCTGGCTTCTTTGCTCTCTCTGGTGCAGGAGCTGCTGCCGCCGTCTTCTGACCTGCTGCACAGACTAGCCATGGACAAATATGACGCATAGCCTGTGTGAGCTGTGGTCTCAAAGCCGGCAGAGGTAATTTAGGCTTCTGTCAGTAAAAGCACTTAAAAGCAAAGGAGATTATTTCATTTTGACCTTTTCTCCCCATGGTTCAAATCAGGTGAAATTAATTTGTATAGTCATTCATCAAAGGCATTTTGACTATTATAATAAAATCATTGCTTTTAAAAGTAAGCAAATGTCTATTAAGAGGAAATTATTGGGCTTTCAAAGTCTTCAATTTAAAAACCATCCTTTAGGGGTGCCTAGGGTCATGATCCCGGGGTCCTGAATCCAGCCCCGCATCCGGCTCCCTGCTCGGTGGGGAGCCTGCTTCTCCCTCTCCCTGTTCCCCTCCCCTCTTCTCATGCTCACTCTCTCTCAAAAAATAAATAAAATCTTTCAAAAAATCCCTTAACGGGGCGCCTAGGTGGCTCAGTCGGTTAAGCGTCTGCCTTCGGCTCAGGTCATGATCCCAGGGTCCTGGGATCGAGCCCCGCATCGGGCTCCCTGCTCGGCGGGAAGCCCGCTTCTCCCTCTCCCACTCCCCCTTGCTTGTGTTCTCTCTCTCTGTCAAATAAATAAATAAAATCATTAAAAAAAAATCCCTTAACAACATAAAATCATAGAACTTCTGGAGCTTCTTAAACTCTGCTTCACAACTTGCTTTTAAGCCATTCATTTATAGTCCAGGGTGCAGAGAGAAATACATCATTTCTTCCCAACTATTTGGGAGGTTCCTTTTTTAAATGGGTGCTTATGCATTGTCCAGTTCTTCTGAGGTGCCCGTTTCTTGTTGATGGTCATTATCACTAATAAAGTACTTAAATATTTAGGGGAATATCCTAACACATATGAAATGAATGTTGGGGGGAGATAAAAATCTTTTATACAATAGCTTGACTTGTGGGTAAGTTGAGTAGTAAGGCATCTGCCTGGCTGGTTCTGCTTTCTACCTCCTTGTGATTATAAGGGACCAAGCAAAGCTCAAGTTTTCACTAAAGAGGAACACATTTTTCCTTAACTTTTGCTTACAAAAGCAGAAAAAGCTGTTGTTCGTGTTTTCATGTAGCTGACAAAATTGCAGTTATCTATTTTAGGGAGTATTTGATTTTTGTTAACAACTGTGAGTCATTTCATATATAATACATGCTTTGGTTTTCATTTTGTCAAATTTCAGAACAAAATTTTAGATTTCCTGAAATAAACATGGAATGCATGATTTATTCAATGTAGTATAAACCAGACATATAAAGGTGATGAAGTTAAAATAAATGTGTAATGACTTACCTTCACCTGGGAACTAGGGATCCCTGGATGATCTGAAAATGCTCTGGGAAATGTGTGCTGATTTTAATGGATATGTGCATGTCTCTTTTGCTGATAAGAATATAAAGATATATTCTTTTATCTAATTGTCAGAGGACACTTGACTATCACTTAATTTTACCCCCCTCCCCTTGCAACACCATGTCAGTGGGGCCTCATACTCTCTGAAGAGCTGCTTATGCTGGCCTGACTCACTCCCCAGCTTGTGACACCCCAAAATCTATGGGAGAGCTGGGAGGCCCTGGGGCTTTCTTCCTCAGGGGACCCTCAGCCTTGGAGCTCCCAGGTTTGTGCAGCAGTTCCTGCTTCACCTGGCCCTGCCTCGCCCCAGAACACAGCCTCTTTCCCATCAGGTTATATGAGAAGAGCCCCACTGATAACATTTCCTGATTTGAGTAGCCCTTATTGTGATTTGGGGGAAGTGGGGAGGGATCATTCAAGAAGATCTCCCTCTGTGTCTTCCTGGCTCCACCTCACCCTCTCCCAATCCATTTCCTCTGCTCTTATCGAAGAAGCAGATTCCTCTACTCAGGCCTCACTAGTCCCCTTGAGGTTCTCAACCTCTACCCTTGGTGTTTATCTAGATATTTTCCAAGGAAACATGTAATATAAAATGATCTCCATCTTGTTACATGCTGCACAAAGATATTGGCTTGGGTTCCCAAGGGGCACGGTGGTGGGTTAGGGAAGAGCATTTCGTCTCTCTAATCCTCAGTTTCTCCATTTGTCCAGTGGAGGTAACATCACAGGCTTCGCCTTCCTTAGAAGCTGCCTACCATGTTTGTTTCTCCTGCCCCACCCTCCCCCTGCCCCTGTCCTATATCCTGGAGGGTAGATCTGTTCCAGAGTCTCCTCCTTCAGCCCAATGCCCACAGGATTACAGAACAGCTGTACCCTTGATGTCCTTAGGACAGGAGCCTTCCTTAGAGGAGCAGAGTACTTTGAGTACAATGACTTGAGCATTTTGTAAAGTGTATATTTTAATACAAATACTGGCCATGCTATCATGTATGTCCGGAATATTTTAGCCATATCACCCTTCCCTGTGAGGGTGCTGAATAGACATAAGGGTATTATCAGGCTTGATGGATTGAGAGGGAAGAACTTTGTCCCCCTGGATGATGATAGGGATGTCTTTATTGAACACCCTTGGTGTTACTGGGCACTTTATATTCATTTTGCATTTACTACTCAACAACCACCTTGAAGATAAAATATTTTTATCTCTAGTTCAGAAAGAAGGAAACCAGAATTTCTGAGAGATTAAGCAACTTGCTCAAGGTCACACAATTTAGAAGTATGTCTGATTCCAAACTTATGTATGCCTGACTCCAACTCATGGTGATCTTATTCCAAGTTAGGGTAGAGATTGGCATTCATCTTAGCAGACAAATAGCATCTGTACTTCCTACAGCCACTGGTTCTCTTGAACCACAGAAGGAAATTTAAACTCAGAGGAGCAATATATTAAGAAGACCTTTCAGTTCACACTCACTTACAGCATTCTGAGGGGTTATGAATCCAGTTCTTCAGCCACAAGTTAACCTGGGTGCTCATGAAAGGGATTTCTTTATTCCTTGCTTTGTCCCTTCCTTTAGAACAATGGTCTCTGGAGTGTGACGTGAAAACAACCCATTAGCTTGTGGGAATAAAATACCAGGCCAGAAGAGGAAGTTTCCAGGCTCTTAAGGCCTGGCTTGGAAACCAGCATTCTGTATTCTGTTGGTCAGATGTTCACAGCACTCATTCGGACTCAAGAGGCGGAGGGAGGCCCCACCTGTAGATAGAAGCAGTGTCACAGAACGTCTTGCAGAGAACCATTTGTTGGAGCTACGTGCCCGTGCTCCTGTTCTCCACCACCTCCATGCATTGGCTGGAGCAACTGACCCTCTGATCACTCCAGGGTATTTTAAAAAGATGTATCCCAAGTTGTTGGAGCTAAAGATGTAAGCTATCCCTTGAATTTAGCAATTTTCAGCTATGAACCAAACAGAAAACTTAATGGTGTGGTGAAGGTAGGCTCCCTAGAGTTTGTGGTCTATCTCATGATACTGGAAAAAACAGGTACAGATTATGTGTCCCCAAGTCTTCTGAAACATGTAGTGATCCCTGCTGAGCAGAGCATTCTACTTCTATGGATTAACATCATAGTAACAGGTAGCAGATTCTTTGCAGACAGAGTCCTGACTAGGATGTTCAGGTTGGCTAGAATGTAGAGTCCACTGGATGGAGTGATGAGTGATGATGAGAAAGAAAAGAGGGACAGATCATGGGGAACCTTTGTATTAGTTTGCAAGGGCTGCTGTAACAAAGTACCACAAACTGCAGATTACACAACAGAAAATTACTGTCTCATGGTTCTGGACACTACAAGGCCAGGATCAAGGTGTTGGCAGGGTTGGCTCCTTGTGAGGGCCGTGAGGGAGGATTTGTTCCCTGCCTCCCGCCCAGCTCTTGTGTTGGCAATCTTTGGCATTCCTTGCCTTGTAGAAGTGTCGCCCCAATCTCTGCCTTCGTCATCACATGGCATTTCCCCTTGTGTATGCGTCCGTCCCCAGATTTCTTCTTTTGGTAGGGACACCAGTCATATTGGATTAGAGCTCACCCTGTTGACCTCATTGTAACTTGATTACCTCCCTAAACCCCTATCTTCCAATGAGGTCATATTCTGAGGTACTGGGGGTTAGGATTTCAACATATGGATTATTGGAGGGGGGAGAATTCAACCCATAGCAGCCTTGTAAACCAGCAGGGGAATTTAAACTTTGTCATCAGAGCTTTTATTAAGATTATGTAAGATAATGTTTATGAAAGCACTTCACAAACTGTGAAGTACAACACAGATGTGAGCTATTGCTATTGTAATTGCTATGTATTTAAGTTTCTCAGCCTATTTCTTCCAATTTTCCTCTGATTTTTGGACATTGCAGAGCAGGCTGGCGCTCTCTAGAAAATGTGAAGAAGGCAAAAATGCTTCTGCTACCATAGGATTATTGAGAGAGAGAGAGAATGCTGCCTTTAGCATATTCTTTTAAGAATTAGGATCTACTAATTAATTTCTGATTTTCTAAGGGAATTCAAGAAACTTCCTCCAGAATTTTTATTGGACTTATTAAGACTCACTCTTATACTCAAGGCCACTGGGCTTATGTATGAAATTGAAATGTTCTGTTAAAGGAAACCTAGCAGCTTCCATTCTCTGCTTAAATGAAAAAGCCTGAGGACCACCTTTTTTATAATGTCAGATTGAAAATATAGGAAAGGATTTATATTAAAAGAAGCAACAAAGAGGATAGTGTTATAGTAGACTAAGAATTAAGAATATATTAGCCCTACAAGAAATGCCTTTCTAAGATATAAACAAGATTAATTTTAAAGTGATTTCTTTTTCTTTGCCTGTACAATATTTTTTTGGGAGCAGTTTTGTTTGCTTTGAAAACTATCACCACCGGGTGTCTTAGAAATTTCTTGATTGCTTTTTCATCTGCTTATAGCCCACCAGTCCTCCACCCTAGCCTCTTATATTTTCACAATAGATGATCCAAATTCATTAAACAGGATGGAGAACACCTATAAAACAGAGCAAATAGCATAATAGGAAACAAGACACTCATCTGTTCTATATAGATTTGTTGCTCTGTTTAGGTGCATAATGTCTTTATTACTCAATAGATTTGTTGTGGTTCATAAAACCACATAAATTACAAGATTAAATAACAACTGAGGTAACAAGGGCCAAGGAGGGAAAATGGGGGATGAAATTATAAACTAGGGATAGGTTTAATATAGTGAAATGCATAACACAGGGTCATGCGTCCTTGCTGGAGCTCCCCTCCGATGGTCCCGGCTTCTCAGAGGTCATGGCATTCATCACAAGGTGGCTGGACTCTTTAAGATAATAAAGCTAATGAGCTCTTCATCGGATCAGCTTCCCTGTTTCTTGGCCTACAGAGAGATTTCTCTTGAAGACGGGCAGGGCCAATAGATAAGTAGCAGGTGCCATGTGGTTGGCTGACAGTATAATTCTAAGGCCTAATTAAAAAAAAGCAAGAGCTATAAGAATATAGTCCAAATCAAAACTTTCTGATGGCCTAACTCCATCAAAGTTTTAACCGAGAATATCCAGAGCAGTGTTTCTGAATCTTTTTGGAGTTATGGACTCCTTCAATAAGAGGAATAATGGCAAATACAAACTGAGCACCTACCATGGTAGGGCATTGTTTGAGGTGGCTCACCCAGATACCTGAGATTATCTTGTTAATTCTGCACAACAACCCCAAGCATAGGTACTATTATTATCCTCCTGTTACAAATTAGGTATTTGAGGCCCTGAAAGATAAGTAACTCGCCCAAAGACACACAGTAGTGGAAGTAGGTATAATTCAGGCAGTCTGAGTTCAGCCTGCCCTTAACCACCATACAGAACTGCCTATAACAAGCCCTTTGATAACCTGGTGAAAATCGTCACTCTGTCTCTCTAGAAAAATACATACATGGACATAAACACAAAAACGCACACCTCATCTTTACGGTGTTCACATATTCCCTGAATTTCCCCCAAATACAGTAAAAGCCCCCACTTGAGAAGACTGAATGATGACTGTCATTCAAATATTTTCAGGAATATTTGTCTCATTAGGACTTTGTAACTGGGGAGAAGAAAGCCAAGGGCTCTGGTCAATGGCAGGCCTCATGAAATAGACATGCTAAGTTGCGGATTGACAGGTCCATGAGCATTTACAGTCAGGTAAGATATGGGGAAGGGGAGAGCTCTCTCAGGAAAGTTGAGGATGGTCATTGAGTGGGTGGTCATTCTTGCTCCATAAGTGGAGATAGTTGGTCCAGGAATACCTGCATCAACATGTGCAGCGTCTTCCTCAATGCATGGATGAAGGAGGAATTGAGGCCTGGCACTTTTTTTGCCAACATAATCATTTTAGCCAGGAAATATTGCTCCAGTAGCACAAGGTGGCCATAAGAAAATTTAAAAAAAACAGCCACAGTGTATCTTCCTTTTAAATGGTGCTATTTCCTGGCAACCTCCCTAGATAACTCTCTCCAAATTGTGCCCCCAGGTATCTGATTGACTTGACCTGTTGCATAAAATTAGTGCATATGAGCATTCAAGGTTGGGGGACATCTGACAGTGATGATGGGTTTTGGCTTTAAAATAGTTGACCTGATGCTATCGTTTCTTCTATTCTCAATTATCTATTGAAGCCATGTCTCCTGACAATAAAACTAAGAACAGAGGAGAAACTTACCTTTTTTCTTATTAGTGCCATGGAAGTCAACCAAAGGCAGTGTGCAATCATTGGGCTACCACCAGAAAAGAGGTGGGTGGGAAACACATCACAGGAATGTAAAATGCTAGGAGACTGAGCAGACTTCTGACTCTGACCCTTGAAGTGGCTTGTGAAGCAGATTCTGAATAAGCATTAGTAACCATGAAGTGATATTGAGCTCAGAGAGTTTTCCAAAAATAATAATGCTGGTTATAGCTGTGTGACAGGTGCTCTTCTAAGACCTTTGCATGGATAATTTAATTCATTCTGCACACCCCATGAAGTAAGGACTATTATTACCAACCCTATTTTACAGATAAAGGAACTGAAGCCCATTCCACAAAGTGGGCGAGCATTTTATGCCAGTCAGATTTCCCTACAAGGTGATCGAGGGCACTTTTCCATGTGGAAAATCTGGATTACAGTTGACTCACTAATCTAAGAAGCAAGATTATCAAGAAGAAAAATCATAAAGTTTAGGAGGAATATTTCATAGAAGAGTGGACTTATAATTTGGGGTAAGAAGTAATGGCCCTCATAAAAAAGTAAGATGGGGGCACCTGGGTGGCTCAGTCAGTTAAGCATCTGCCTTCGGCTTGGGTCACGATCCCAGGGTGATGGGATTGAGCCCCACGCTGGGATCCCTATGAGGGTGGGGAATCTGCTTCTCCCTCTCCCTCTCCATCTGTCTCTCCCCATCTCATGTGCACGTGCTCTCTCTCTCTCTCTCAAATAAATAAATTTTAAAAATCTAAAAAAAAAAATGAGATGGGCCATGAATGTCTTGTAGTGATGCTGTGGTACACCACCCATGTCTCCCCCACCCCCTTTCAGGCCCAAAGCTTGCATTTTCCCAGCTGCTTGGTGTGTCACTGCCAATGGCTCAGAACTGAGTCAATCCCCAAGCATTGCCAAGGTTGTGCCCCATCACCAAGGACAGCCAACATCTGAAGACTGGCCAAGACAGGGGTGCAGGAACCCAGCCCCCTTTTGAAACTGAATGGCCATTCACTTCCAACCTCTCCCTATCCTGGTGTCTTCACTCCCCATAAAGTGCTACTCCCAAGGGCACTCTGCAGTAAACATCACACAGACACATTTTAATCTCAGAATCTGCTTCTTGGGGAACCTAACCTATGACATCTGTCTTTGTTTACAATACTCCCTTCTTCAATTTTAAATCAATGAAAGATTGCTTTCTCATTTCACATAGGATGTCTCTTAAATCAGTTTCTTATGGATAAATTTATTTTTCTTGTATTCCACTGCTTTGTGGAAGAAATACATCTTCAATTGCAGCTTAATAAGACTTACCATGAGAATACTGTGATTTTACTCGGTGATTTGTACACACACACACACACACACACACACATACACACACCCCTAAAGGACCAAGACAGTGATACAGATTCATACAAATATATGTGTGTGTATATAAAATGAAAATTATTATATATAACTTCATGAACTAGTGATATAAACATGGACAAAAATATAGACATAAAAATAAAAATGTTTTGCAAACACAAAACCATTGTGTGTGGTTCTATAGACATATAGATGTGATATAAACAAAATGTTGACTTATAAACAAGAGTATTGCCAAGGATATAGATATGGCTTTTTGTTGTTGGCCCATACTCCTTTTTCTCTTCACTGCTGGTACTTCACCTTTATTAAGAGAACAGGTGAAGTGAAACTGTTCAAATATGGCTTAAATCAACTGCTGGGATACTTCAGAGAAGGGTATAATTATATGCGGTAGATATGCTGCAAAATCCTGCAGGGCAGTGAGTAAATCTTCCTGAACCCCTTGTCAAGTGGCTTGGTTTCTGTAGAGGTAAGGGTGATAGGGAGTTGGGTGAGAGGTGCTATTAAACATTCTGAATTTCTTTTCTTTGTGTGAGTGCAGGCCAGAGGAACCAGTCACTCGATGCTTTGTCTTTGTTAACATGACACACAACCAGATTTCTTGCCTATATGAATAAATGTTGGCCTTTTCACTTAGGCAAACTTAAAAAAAAAAAATTTAAACAGAGACTATGTGCTTGGGCACATGAACACGACTCTTGTCCTTGGTGCTCCTGTCAGTTGGCTTTGTGCTCTGAATTACTTTTCCAGGGCAGTGCTGCAGGTATCCACCCTCGCCAGTGTCTCCTGAACTGATGGTATGTGTTGGGAGGTAGCTGTCTGGATGCAAGTGTGTAGTCTCAGACCGTGGACCAGATAATGTCATTCCCATTAGTCCTCTAGTCAACTAACCAATCCTCATGCATTGAATGAAACCTCCATTTGAACTCAAGACCAGGTCCCTGAAAGAAGACACTGTAAGGCAAATAATTTTAGTTAAATCTCTGATCATCTGGGGGTGCCTAGGTGGCACAGTTGGTTGAGCATCTGTCTCTTGGTTTTGGCTGGGGTGGTGATCTCAGGGTCGTGAGTTCGAGCCCCCTGCCCAGCTCCACATTCAGCGTGGGGTCTGCTTGAGATGCTCTCCCTCCCTCTCCCTCTGCCCTTCCTGCTTGTGCTCTTTCTCTCTCTCTAAAATAAATAAATAAATCTTTTAAAAAAAATCTCTAGTCATCTGATCAGATGGAATTCACCATCTTGGGAATTCCTAAGATTTTCAACCCAGAGATGCCTAAGAGTGGATTGAAGTGTGTGTGTGTGTGTGTGTGTGTGTGTGTGTGTGTAAGAAGAGTGAGAAGGAATGGAATGGAAATGTGTGTTGAAAAGAATCTTGTCATTGATGAGTTATACGACAATATTCCCCCAGGTAAAGAGCATGCATATCTAAGTGCAAATTAAAAGTGTTGGATAAACAGGTCCAAATAGTAAAATAAATAAGAAATGAATGATAAATGGGAATAATTTTTTTACACGAAATTGACTCTACTTTTAGGTAATAGCATAAAACTGGAGCCCCAGTCAGTAATTTTTCATTTCTTCAGATTCTGCTCTAATTACTAAAGCTCTGTTTACCTTCTGTTGACCTTCTATTTTAACATTCATCAGCCTTCCTAAGAATACCATTCTGCATTCTTATGAATCATGCTATGAAAAAAATTCTCAAAACAAACATCTGGGTGTTTTTATTTATTTTTTTTTAGTATTCACATTTCATATTCTATTACTTTCCTCTGTCATCTTTTCTAGGAATAATGATTTTTTGCTGGCTTAGTTGAATCTTCTTAGGTTTCAACCAACTGTCTTTACTTTTTTGAATGAGTTTAATTTGCACTGCTACTTTTTCTTTTTGCCGACTCTTTGAAGATTGCAATCAACTCCTTTTTGGCCTTCACTGTACATTTTCAAGTTATTGATTCACTTGCTATGTGGTATATAAATGAAGCTTACAAATGCAATTTTTTTCTTAAGGTGTTTTTTCCCCCTTTAGTTCACTGATGTCCCAGCATTTCTAACTCCACATTCACAACATCTTGGCCCATTAGCAGCTAGGATTTGTTTGCACACAGTGAACTATATTTCCTTGCTCTAATGAAGGACACAAAATATAACTGCTATCTCCTCAGCAGGCTGCCCTTTCTAAGGAGGGCAGAATGAATATTCGCCGAGAACAGGGAGCTCAGCCCTGAGAACTTAATGAACTCCAAGGTACTGTCTACATGGGACGATTGCATCTGAATGAAACTCAGCAACTCACTTTGGCTGGGTCAGCTGCTCTTGTCAGCTCACCACCTTCCTGGCCTTTTGAATGGACACTCTCACTGTCCTGTTTGGGTTTTGTTTAGTTTTACTGCATTGGTGACCTCGATGACACGGTCAGCTGTGCTTTTAAACCCCAATTTATATTTTCTGGAATGGAAGATTAACAGAGTTTGAAAGTTCACAGTCTCGATGAAGGTAACAAAATATCATTATTAGAAATAGAAATTGGACCTACAAGCCACCCTTCAATGACATTTCTTAAAGATGTGATGTTACATGGAATATTGGGGAATGAGCTCTGGGTTATTATTGCTGAAGTAAGGGGTGTGGGAGTTAGAGATATGGTTGCAGGTGAAGTTTGGGAGCCAGAATCCTACCTGGATGTGGAGTTTTTAAAATAGCCAGAAAAAGAGGTTGACTTTATTCTTCAAAAAAATGGGTACCCATTAAAGGCAATGTGATCACATTGTGTTTAGAAAGCTAGGATGGATATGATGCAGTTGATGTGAAACAGCTTCCTGGCCTTTCACTTCAACACACAGGAATCTCAGCAAAATATAAAAATGTAAATAACTAGCCCAGGTTCAAAATCAAGAAATGGAAATCCTGAGCTGTCAAAAATAAAGAACTCAAAGCCAGATCAGTGAGCAGGAACTGAAGCTTAAATGGGCCATGAGAGAAAGCAATAAGGATGTAGGCCTTAACTGTTGTCAACTGAAGTTTTAAGTCCCGTGGAGAGGTAGGTCAGGCCACAGTCTCAGATCGAAGCTACATGTACCAAACCAGGAATCACAAAGGGCTGCCTAGCCCATTAAAAAAGGACTAAGAAAACTGTACACAGTCTCAGAGAATTTGTGACAAAGCTTGCTGTACATTGGGGGGCACAGAGAAAAATATCACCCAAGAAAACTGAGAACTCCAGGCTATTGTTATTACAGATTTACACTATTCATGGGGTAGAGAACCCAATATTAAGAAGGTAACATGAAAACTTCTGGAGCAGGAGGAATTAGTAGACCTTTGGCAGAGGTTTCCACAACCATCACATTGGTATTCTTCCCAAAAGAACTCTGACGGAAAACAACTCCCACTGAAAATGAGCTCATAAAAAGTACAAACCATACAAGTAACAAAGTGCTTCAGAGAGAACTAGAAGACCCAACAAATGGGACAATGTAAGCTCTAAAAACTAGAAATGATAAAATAACCAGGAACATCAGTATAAATATATTTAGAATGTTCAAAGAAATAAAGGAACTCAGAAACACCATAGGGCAAGTACAGAACTGTATACAAGTAGGCCTATTTGAAAATAACCAATAGACTTTCTAAAACTAGAACTGCAGCCATTTCAGTAAAAAGTGGGTTGCATAATCAAAAAAGATACAAAAAAGGGGTGAACAGGGATATTAATTGGAGGAAATCATGGAGAAATTCAGTGCAGAAAGACAGAGATGAAAAATATATAATAGAAGTTTAGAGAAATGGTGGCCACATTGAGAAAAGTCAACACACATTTAATACAGGTACCAGGAGGAGAGAAAATAAAGAATGAGAAAGAAGCAATATTCAAAGTAGGAGTGGTAAGAATATTCCAGATTTAAAGTGAAGGAGCACTGAATATGGAGAGCAGATAATAAAATAAAAATATAAACCCACACAAGTTCCATGACTGTGAAAATACAGAACATCAATAGCATAAAGAGAATTTTATAAAGTTCTAGAGAGAAAAGTAAACATCTAACAAGGAAGGGCAGTTAGAATAACAGGACACTTTGCATCTGCAATAAGACATGTCATAAAACAATGAAATAATGTCTTCAAAGTGCAGAGGAAAAATAATTGTCAGCTTAGAATAATATGCCCAGATAAATTATTTAATAGTGATGGTAAAATAAAGATAATTTCTGATTTACAAAGAAAAAAGCATTTACTACTTTCACTCCACAGTTGAAAGATATCATTCAGAAAGAAGGAAATTAAATCCAAAAAAGATTGGTGAATGAGGAATTTTATAAACAGGCATGCAAATAAAGTAATATTTAAAACATCTAATTATGGGGATTTAACAAAAAAGGTAGACATTGAACAGTAATAACATAAGATGTTGGGGATGGACAGAAAATCAAGTCCTTTGTTACTCAGAAGGGGAGATTTAGAGACACAGGTTAAATATAGACATACAAAGATCAAGATTATATGTGAAAACTTTAAAGGTAAATATTATAAGAAGTAGGATGTATAAATTTGGGAAACAAGATTGTAGCAGAAAAATAAAAAGGAATAAAGAAAAAATTCAACAAAGAAAGAAAGGAAAGAAAAAGCAAGGTAAGTTCAAAACACAAAATAAAATGGCACAGTAAGGCTAAATGTGTAAGCAATCACAGTAACTATACATACTTTAAGCAGACTTTGTAAAATATAAAATCTCTCAGAAAGAATTACAAATTATTAGGACTTTAAAAGGTCACTAAATTGAAGTTCAGTATACAAAAACTGTATTTATATAATACATAATGGCAACAAAATACATTTTGCAAGATAATATAGACAATGGTTGCTAGGAAGAGGACAGAGTAGGGAGCACCGAGACTGTCTTCCCACCTGGACAACAAACTACACTGGCAGGATCTGTCTAATGCAACTATTTTGGGACTCTGGAGTCTGTGGAAGGCTTACAACTTCCAGGGGAAGTTGTGTGATAAAATTTGGTCATTTTTGATCAATTTCAGCTCTTGGCACAGTAGCAGCTACCTACCCGATGGCAGGCATGTGTTCCATGAGCAGCTTGCTTCCAGCTTGTGGCAGCCAGTGTGGGTGGAAAAGGACCCTTCCTCCAAATATCAGGGATCTGTGCTATGATGCTAATTGTTGCTTCTTATCTCAGAGATATAAATAAAGAGGCAGGCAGTCATTGTTCTTGTATCTCCTCTCATTGTTGCAAGCCCTTCCTCTCTGGCCCAAGTGATTTCCAGGGGGTTTAAAGGGGCAGATCCTTTTTATTTCCCTTCCCTTTGTTTTTCTCTTTTTCCCCTTTTGGGAGTCAGACATTGAAGACTAAGACATTCAAAAGTAACTGCATATAGAGGGGAAATTAGAAAGTCACTGTGCTTGCCCATGGAAAGGCATAGGCTCAGAAAAGACCTGAGAAGGCCTTAAATTTCATCTCTGGCTAATCCTCAGCACAGAGACAACCTACAAAAAACAAACACAATAATCAAAAAACAGCAAACCCTGGAGAAGTTTACCCTTGATTGATAAGATGATTTCTAGATTTACCATATTATTAGGTGCAAATGTCCAGTTTTTAACAACAACAAAAAATCACAAGACATACAAAGAAACAGCTAAGTGTGGCCTATTCAAAAGAAAACAAAAAGATTAATGGACACTATACCTGAAAAAGACCTGATAATGGATCTACTAGGAAAGACTTTAAAACAATTGTCTTAAGGAGGCTAAAGGTCTAAAAGAAGATGTGGAGAAAGCCAAGAAAATGATGTGTGAACAAAATGGAAATGTCAATAAAGAGAAAACTTAGAAAGAAACCAAAAAGAAGTCTGAAGCTGAAAAGTACAATAACTGAAATGAAAATTTCACTAGAGGGAATGAAAGGCAGATGTGAGCAGGCAGAAGAAGGAATCAGCAACTTGAAGATAAGAATGGAAATGATAAGGGCGCCTGGGTGGCTCAGTCATTGGGCATCTGCCTTTGGCTCAGGTCATGATCCCAGGGCCCTGGGATCGAGCCCCGCATTGGTCTCTGTGCTCCGTGGGAAACCTGCTTCTCCCTTTCCCACTCCCTTTGCTTGTGTTCCCTCTCTCGCTGTCTCTCTCTCTGTCAGATGAATAAATAAAACCTTAAAAAAAAAAAAGGAAATGATCAAATCTGAGGAATAGAAAAAAAAAATCAAAGAAAAGTGAACGGAACTGAAGGAACCCATAGAACACCATCAAGGGGGCCAATATACACATTGTGGGAGTCCCAGAAGGAGAAGAGAGAGAGAAAGGGGCAGAGAGAATATTTGAAAAAAATAATGACTGAAAACATCCCAAATTTGATGAAATACATGAATATAAACATCCAAGAAGCTCAATGAACTCCAAATAAGATGAATGTAAAAAGACTCACACTGAGACACATTTTAATCAAAATTTTAAAAGCCAAAGACAAAAAGGGGCACCTGGGTGCCTTAGTCAGTTAAGTGTCCGACTCTTGGTTTTGGCTCAGGTCATGATCTCATGGTCGTGAGATCGAGCCCTGTGTTGAGCTCCACACTCACCAGAGAGTCTGCTTGGGATTCTCTCCCTCTCCCTCTGCCCATCCCCCTGCTCTCCTTCTCTCTCTCTCTTTCTCTCCCCCCCAAAAAATAAATAAAGAAATAAATAAAGAAATAAAGAAACAAATAAATAAAGAGGAAGGAAGAAAGGAAGGAAGAAGAAAGAAAGAAAGAAAGAAAAAGAAAGAAAGTAAAGAAAGGAAATCTTTAAAAAAGAAAAAGTGCCAATGACAGAGAGAGAATCTTGAAAGCAGCAAGAAAGAAGTGACTCATCACATACAAGGGATCCTCAATAAAATTATCAACAGAGTTCTTTTCCTCAGAAGTCTGGAGGCCAGAGGCAGTGGGCCAATATATTTGAAGTGCTAAAAGAAACAACTATGAACCCAGAACCTCTTATCTGACATAACTGTCCTTCAGAAGTGAAGAAAAAAAAAACGAAAGCATTCCCAGATAAGCAAAAACTAAGGGATTTCACTACCATTAGAGTGCCCTGCAAGAAATGCTAAAGAAGTATTACCAGTTGGAATGAAAGGACACTAGACAAAACCTCAAAGCCATATGAAGAAATAAAGATCCCATAGAGGTAAACACAAAAAAGGTAAAGGTTACACAAAGGTAAAAACCCACTAGTATTGTAACAGTGGTTTGCAACTCTACTTTTCTACATGATTTAGGAGACTAATATATTTTTTTTAAAGAAATGTTTCTAAAGCAGTTTCTTCTTCCTTTGGGAACCGACAAATTACACAAATATTTCTGCTTTGTCAGGTTCTTCTGAATCTGTTTATTCCTTCAGCTTAGCTCTCAAATTCCACTGAATTCTACTCCCCACCAAACTCATATCTCTGCCTTCAACTCTTAGGAATGTCCCTGTTTCTTATCCCTGGCCTCACTGTATTATAAAATTCTACTTCTTAGCCACCCCTTACATGTGCTATTCTCTTTTTCATTCCCTCTCACCTAGGCAAAACTTACTCTTATTTTTTGTGAACAAAGTTGTTCTGAACTTTTATGCTTTCTTCAGAAATTATCTATTACAAATTTCATCAGTAACTTTCTCCAACCTTTCCTATTAATGACACTGGCCTCCTCTTCTTTCTGTGCATGAAGCTCTGAAGGGTGATCCTAGCCACATTTAGTTGCTTGTTAATGATGAATCCTGATTTCAAATTCATCTCCCCCCATATTTCAGTTTACAGTTTCTTCTGGAAAGTACAGACCCACTTAATAATATCATTGCTATATTTTACATGTCTAATCTGAAGAACCAAAAGCTCTCTATGTGGAGATATTTGCACAACATTGTAAATGTAATTAATACCACAGAGTCATACACTTAAAATAGTTAAAATGGTAAATTTTGTATTATGTATATTTTATTACAATAAAAAATACAAAAATGTTAAAAAAGCCAATTTACAATAGTATCAAAAAATCAAATACCAAGGAATAAGTCTAATAAAGGTATGCTCGACATTCACTTAGAAAACTATTAAACATTATTTAGAAAAGTTAAAGAAAAACTAAATAAATGAAAAGCTATTTCAAGTTCATGGATTTGAAAACTCAATATTGTACAGAAGTGAGAACTTCCTCAACTGATCTATAGATTCAGTGCAATACCAAATAATAATCCTAGTAAGTATTTTTATGGAAATGGAATTAACTGATTTCAAAAGTTATATAAAAATGCAAATGGGAAAGGCTATATAAAACAGTTTTGAAGAACAAATTTGGAGAACTAATAATACTAGATATCAAGACTTTTTATAAAGTTATAGTAAATGAAAGAGCTTGATGTTGACACAACATAGATAAATAGACTAATGCACAGAAAAGAGAGTCAGAAACAGATTCTATATATCAGTCACCTGATCTACAACGAAGGTGCTGCTTCAGTGTAGTGCAGTAAAGATGCACCTGTCTTTGATGGAAAAATAGACATTGATCTCTATTCATACCATATGCCAAAATGAATTTGAAGTCAATCATATATCTACATAGTACAACAATAAAATTTCTTGAGGAAAACAGCCTGATAATATAGATGAAAAGTTTTTGAACAGGGTACAGAAAAACAGCATAAGGAAAGATGGATTAGACGTCATTACAATTAAGAATTTGTTTACTCTTATGATTAAGAAAATGAAAAGTGAGGAAGATGTTTATAATTCATATATTTCTTAAATGTCTAATATCTAAAATGTATCAAGAACACCCACAAATCAGTATGAAAAGGAAAACAACCCAATAAATGCTGAGCAAAAACTAGAACAGGCACTTTGCCAAAGAGGATCAACATGGCCAATAAGTATACAAAAAAGTGTTTAATATAATTTATCAGGGAAATAAATAGACCCACCATAATGGCTTTTTAAAAAGGGAGGGGCAATGCCAAATATTGGTTATGATGAAGAGCAACTAGAACTTTCATTTACTACTGTTGGGATTGTAAAGGTAGAAACTGGAGGTGTCTGCTTAACACTGAACATGCATAGACTTAATGACACACCAGTTCCATTCTAGGTCTATGCTCACCAGAATTATATACATATAAGTTTCAAAAGACATGTATAAGAATATTCATGGCAAAATTATTATTATAGTTCAAACTGGGAATGACCCAAATGCCCACCATGGAGTATATACATAAAATGGAACGCTATACAGCAATGAAAAATAGCTACTATCTACTACACTTAGCAGCATGGGTAAAACTCACAGATGTGTTGAATGAAAGAAGTCAAATACAAAAGAGAATACATACACTTTATTAATTTATTTCCACTCCGGTAGCATTCAAAAATAGGCAAAATTTGTCTATAGTTGATAGAGGTTAAAATAATGGTGATGGAAAGTAATGACCAGGGCCAGGGGCAGGTGCAAAGGAAGCTTCTAAGGTTCTTGATCTGAGAGATGGTGATACAAGCATGTTCATTTGGTAAATTCATCAAGACATACCCTTAAGATATGTACCATTTATTGTACTTATGTTACACCTCAATGAAAAAGTTAAAAAATTTAAAACATACAAAACAATATATATTGTACATGTATGTGTGTGTGTGTATTAAAAGTATGTACTGGAATTATGCACCCACATTCATAAAAACGTCTTTGGGGCAGGAGGGAAGTGAGGGAGACTGGAAAGGGAGCAAAGGTAAATGCAGTTTTGGCTGAAATCTCCATTTCTTCTTAGAAAAAATATTATTTAGAGCAAAAGTTACATTGGGTTAAGATGTGTTAGTTCTCTGGTTCTTATATGATTTTCTGTATTTAAGTGTGTTTTCATCTTTAAAAAATAAAGTTTACAGAGAAGGGAATTAACAGTTACTGTAACCTGGGGACAAGAATTGGAGGGAGAGGCTAGAATGAGAGGCGTGATTTAGGAAATTGTTGTCCTGTCCTAGGTGAAGATGGGGAAGGCACGAACCAGGCAGTGCGAGAGAGTGGAGCCTTACCTGCAGCAACATTTTTGAGGTAGGATTATAAAACCTTGGTGATGGCCTGGGTTGGGAGCTGAGGCAGTGAGCAGATTCAGGTGATTCTGAGATTTCTAGACCCAATTTCTGGGAGGATGCCATTCCAGGCTCTACCCGAGAGGTAGAAAAGGGAAGAGGTGTGCATTTGGTAGAGCAAGAAGGGGGCAGGAATGGAGAATTAAAATATTGTTTAAAACTTCTGTGTGAGATGTTAGCTGGACACCCAAGTGGATATTTACAGAAGAAAGTTGGAAATACAGTTCTGATTCGGTAGAAATCTACAATAAGTGACAAAGTTATGTATGAGCGCTTAGAAAAAGTGGAGTGAGAAATGATAATCCCCATTCTTTATTCTTTGTAATATTGTGACAACATATGTGTAATCTATATAAGTAGGTATATATATATATATATATACACATGTATAATGTATATACATATATGTATATGTATATACATTAGGTATATATATACATATATGTGTGTGATTGTGTATATATATATATACATATATATATATATATATCTCATAGCATTATTACTTCTAGCATGGATTAGAGTTAATCATGTAAACTTGAAAACAAAGGGGTTGATTTTATTTGTGAATCTTTCATTGCGTTTAGCACAGGCCGTGGTAAGAGCTTATTGTAGGACTGATGGATGAAATAATGAGAATAATTAGTCGTGCTCCCTTGGTTTTTTAAATCCGTTTTATTGAGATATAGTTCACATATCATATGATTCACTCATTTAAAGTTCAGAGAAATATACAGAAGGAATTGTTGATTCATCATATTTTATGAGGTACTGTGTTATACATGACACTAACATTGTATGTTAATTATACTTGAATAAAAAATTTTAAAATATTAAAAACAATTAAAAATTAAAAGTTCCAATTAAGAAAAACAAAAACCAAAAAAGTAAAGTGCCCAATTCAGTGGTTCTTAATATATTTACAAAATTGTGCAACCATCACTGTCATCACTCTTAGAACTTTTTCATTACTCCCAAAAGAAACCCATACCCATTTGCTCTCACTTCCCCCAACACCCCTTCCCTCCATCCACCTTCCACCATAGTCTTATTAACCACCAACCTATTTCCCATCTCTCTAGATTTGCCTATTCTCGATATTTTGTATAGATAGACTCATGCAATACATAGTTCTTTACAGACTGACTTCTTTCACTTAGCATAGTGTTATTGAGATTTACCCATTTTGTAGCATGGATCATTACTTAATTTCTTTTTATTGTCAAGTAATAGTTCATTACATGGCCATAGCACATTTTATTTATCCATTCATCAGTTGATGAATAATTGGGTTGTTTCCCAATTACTCATTCATGAATAATGCTGTTATGAATAATACTGTTATGAACATTCATGTATGAATAATGCTGTTATGAGCATTCATGTACAAGTTCTTGTGTGGATTTATGTTTTTATTTCTCTTGGGTAGATACCCAGGAGGGGAATTCCTGGGCCAGATGGTAACTTACTGCTAAAGCATTTGAGGAATTGCCAGATTGTTTTCTAAAGTAGCTTTACCACTTTACATTCCCAACAGCAGTGTATGAGGCTTCCAATTTCTTTGCATCCTCCCCAATATTTGCTATTATCTGACTTTTTGATTATAGCATCCTAGTGGGTGTGAAGTGGTATCTCATTGTGGTTTGGGTTTGTATTTCCTTGATGGCTAATCATTTGCATATATTTTCATGTGCCTATCATACATTTATATATCTTCTTTGGACAACTCAGTTTCTTGGGCTATTTTAAAAATTGGGCTGTCTTTTTATTAATGAGCTTCAATAGTTTTTTAGATATTCTAGATACAATTCCCTTATGAGACATGATTTGCAAAAATTTCCTCCCATCCTGTGGGATGTCTTTGCACTTTGTTGATGGTATCTTTTGAAGCACAAAATATTGCTGATGTTTATTTTTTCATTTGTTGCTGGTGCTTTTGGTGTTATATCTAAAAAATATTGCCTAATCCAAATTAATTCTCCTTTGATTTTTAAGAAATAACTTTTATTACTTTTGGCTACTTTTTTTAAAAAGATTTTATTTATTTATTTTTGAGAGAGAGAGAACACACCAGCACCTGAGCAGGGGGAGGAGCAAAGGGAGAGGGGGAGGAAAAAAAAAAAGATAGTAGGAAGGGAAAAATGAAGAGGAGGGAATCGGAGGGGGAGACGAACCCTGAGAGACTATGGACTCTGAGAAACAAACTGAGGGTTCTAAAGGGGCGGGGGTGGGGGGATGGGTTAGCCTGGTGATGGGTATTAAAGAGGGCACATATTGAGGGGGGGAAAGATGGCAGAGGAGTAGGGGACCCTATTTTAGCTGGTCCCCAGAATTGAGCTGGATATCTACCAGACAACTCTGAGCACCCACAAAACCAGCCTGAGATGTAAGATCTGGATCTCTACAAACAGAATATCGCAGGTGGTTGGTTTTGAGGTACGAAGCGGGGAGCCGTGATTCCACGGGCAGATATCGGAGGATAAACGGCAGCGGGAGGGTACCTGGCCGTGGGGATCCTACACCGCAGGTGAGCGACAGCCTCGGGCGCTGCGGACGGGCACAAACTCAAAGACCGGTAGCGGCGGGGAAAGGACTTCAGGGCAGCCCCTGGGGTGGAAACCCGGAGTGGGGGTGGGGGGGTCGCGCCTGTGAACTGCAGCCCCCGGGGCGGAAACCCGGAGCAGTGGGGTCATGCCTGTGAACTGCAGCCCCCGGGACGGAAACTCGGAGCAGCAGGGTCGCGCATGCAGGAACTGGGAGCAGCTGGCGGTTTAAGAAGCACAAAGGGCAGAGACGTGCCCCCACCTGGAGGCAGGACTGGGGCACTGCGGAGGGGCACACAACCCAGGCTGCTGCAGTTTATAACAGTACGGAGAGAAACGGAGACGGTGTGGCCTGGAGAGCTCACTGAAGAACAGACAGCAATCTCTCTGCTCTGAGGCAGAGGGTTGGAAACGGTCTCTTCTGCTCTGACTCTCGGAAGAGATGCAGAAAGCCGCCAGGGAAAGCCACCAGAGAACAAAAGCCCCAAAGACTGATTCCCGCTGAGCCCATCCCCACCACAGGGGGGCAGGGCAATTCCGCCCAAACAGGGTTGCCTGAGTAACAGCGCGGCAGGCCCCTCCCACAGAAGACAGGCTGGGGAAACAAGAGGCCAGCAACCCTAAGGTCCCAAGAAAACAGGTGCATCTTGCTTGGGTTCTGGTCAATAATTTGGACTCTATACATTCCCTCAAACACCCATCAACAGAATGACTAGGAGGAGGAGCCCCCAAAATAGAAAAGACTCAGAGATTATGACTTATGCTGCAGATTTACAAATGGAGGCAGATATAACCAAGATGTCGGAGATGGAATTCAGGCTAGCAATCGTGAAGACAATGGCTAGGTTGGAGAAATCAATTAATGGCAACATAGAGTCTCTAAGGGCAGAAATAAAAGGTGAATTGGCAGAACTTAAAAATGCTATCAATGAGATCCAATCCAATTTAGATAATCTAACAGCTAGGGTAACTGAGCCAGAAGAGCGAATAAGCGACCTAGAAGACAATATAATAGATAAAAAGGGAAAAGAGGAGGCCAGGGAAAAACAATTCAGAATCCATGAAAATAGAATTAGAGAAGTAAGCGACACCATGAAGCGTTCCAATGTCAGAATAATTGGAATCCCGGAGGGAGTGGAGAAACAGAGAGGACTAGAAGATGTATTTGAGCAAATCATAGCTGAGCACTTCCCTAATCTGGGGAATGAAACAAACATTCGAGTCCTAGAGGCAGAGAGGACCCCTCCTAAGATCAAGGAAAACAGGCCAACACCCCGGCATGTAATAGTAAAACTTGCAAATCTTAGAACCAAGGAAACCATCTTAAGGGCAGTTAGGAGGAAGAGATTCCTTACGTACAGAGGGAGGAACATCAGAATAACGTCAGACCTATCCACAGAGACCTGGCAAGCCAGAAAGGCCTGGCAAGACATATTCAGGTACTAAATGAGAAGAACATGCAGCCAAGAATACTTTATCCGGCAAGGCTTTCATTTAGAATGGATGGAGAGATGCAGAGCTTCCACGACCGGCAGAAACTGAAAGAATATGTGACCACTAAGCTGGCCCTGCAAGAAATATTAAGGGGGGGTTCTATAAAAGGAGAAAGAACCCCAAGAGTGATATACAACAGAAATTTACAGGGACAATCTATAAAAACAATGTCTTCACAGGCAGCATGATGACAATTAATTCATATCTTTCAATAATCACTCTCAACGTGAATGGCCTAAACACTCCCATAAAACGGCACAGGGTTGCAGATTGGATAAAAAGACAGGACCCAGGCAGCAACCTCTTCGACCTCAGCCGCAGCAACTTCTTCCTAGAAACATCGCCAAAGGCAAGGGAAGCAAGGGCAAAAATGAACTACTGGGACTTCATCAAGATAAAAAGCTTTTGCACAGCAAAGGAAACAGTCAACAAAACCAAAAGACAACTGACAGAATGGGAGAAGATATTTGCAAATGACATATCAGATAAAGGGCTAGTATCCAAAATCTATAAAGAACTCATCAAACTCAACACCCAAAGAACAAAGAATCCAATCAAGAAATGGGCAGAAGACATGAACAGACATTTTTCCAAAGAAGACATCCAAATGGCCAACAGACACATGAAAAAGTGTTCAATATCGCTCGGCATCAGGGAAATCCAAATCAAAACCTCAATGAGATACCACCTCACACCAGTCAGAATAGCTAAAATTAACAAGTCAGGAAATGACAGATGTTGGCGGGGATGCGGAGAAAGGGGAACCCTCCTCCACTGTTGGTGGGAATGCAAGCTGGTGCAGCCACTCTGGAAAACAGTATGGAGGTTCCTCAAAAAGTTGGAAATAGAGCTACCATATGATCCAGCAATTGCACTACTGGGTATTTACCCCAAAGATACAAAAGTAGGGACCCGAAAGGCTACGTGCACCCCGATGTTATAGCAGCAATGTCCACAATAGCCAAACTGTGGAAAGAGCCAAGATGTCCATCAACAGATGAATGGATAAAGAAGATGTGGTATATATATACAATGGAATATTATGCAGCCATCAAAAGGAATAAGATCTTGCCATTTGCAACGACGTGGATGGAACTGGAGGGTATTATGCTGAGCGAAATAAGTCAAACAGAGAAAGACATGTATCATATGACCTCACTGATATGAGGAATTCTTAATCTCAGAAAACAAACTGAGGGTTGCTGGAGTGGGGGGTGGGGTGGGAGGGATGGGGTGACTGGGTGATGGACACTGGGGAGGGTATGTGTTCTGGTAAGCGCTGTGAACTGTGCAAGACTGTTGAATCTCAGATCTGTACCTCTGAAACAAATAATGCAATATATGTTAAGAAAGAAAAAAAGAAGAAGAAGAATGTAGCAGGAGGGGAAGAATGAAGGGGGGGAAATCGGAGGGGGAGAAGAACCATGAGAGACGATGGACTCTGAAAAACAAACTGAGGGTTCTAGAGGGGAGGGGGTTGGGAGGATGGGTTAGCCTGGTGATGGGTATTGAGGAGGGCACGTTCTGCATGGAGCACTGGGTGTTATGCACAAACAATGAATCATGGAACACTATATCTAAAACTAATGATGTAATGTATGGGGATTAACATAACAATTAAAAAAAAAAAAAAAAAAGACAGGACCCATCCATATGCTGTCTACAAGAGACTCATTTTGAAGCTAAAGATACATCCAGACTGAAAGTGAAGGGATGGAGATCCATCTTCCATGCCAGCGGACCTCAAAAGAAAGCTGGGGTAGCAATTCTTATATCAGACAAATTAGATTTTAAACTAAAGTCTGTAATAAGAGACACAGAAGGACACTATATCATTCTTAAAGGGTCTATCCAACAAGAAGATCTAACAATTGTAAATATCTATGCCCCCAGCATGGGAGCAGCCATCTACATAAGCCAACTGTTAACCAGAATAAAGAGTCACATTGATAACAATACGTTAATTGTAGGAGACCTCAATACTCCACTCTCAGCAATGGACAGATCATCTAAGCAGAAAATCAACAAGGAAACAAGAGCTTTGAATGATACATTGGACCAGAGTGACCTCATAGATATATACAGAACATTCCACCCTAAAACAACAGAATACTCATTCTTCTCGAGCGCACATGGAACTTTCTCCAGAATAGACCATATACTGGGTCACAAATCAGGTCTCAACCGATACCAAAAGATTGAAATTATTCCCTGCATATTCTCAGACCACAATGCTCTAAAACTGGAACTCAATCACAAGAAAAAAATTGGCAGAAATTCAAACACTTGGAAGCTAAAGTCCACTCTGCTCAAGAATGTTTGGGTCAACCAGGAAATCAAAGAAGAACTTAAACAATTCATGGAAATCAATGGGAACAAAAACACATCGGTCCAAAACCTATGGGATACTGCAAAGGCGGTCCTAAGGGGGAAATACATAGCCATCCAAGCCTCACTCAAAAAAATAGAAAAATCCCGAATTCGCCAACTAACTCCACACCTTAAAGAACTAGAGAAAAAGCAACAAACGATGCCTAAACCACGCATTAGAAGAGAAATAATTAAAATTAGAGCAGAGATCAATGAATTAGAAACCAGAAACACAGTAGATCAGATCAACGAAACTAGAAGTTGGTTCTTTGAAAGAATTAATAAGATCGATAAACCACTGGCCAGACTTATTCAAAAGAAAAGAGAAAAGACCCAAATTAATAAAATTATGAATGAAAGGGGAGAGATCACGACTAACACCAAGGAAATAGAAACAATTATTAGAAATTATTATCAACAACTATGTGCCAATAAACTGAGCAATCTGGATGAAATGGAGGCCTTCCTGGAAACCTTTAAGCTGCCAAGACTGAAACAGGAAGAAATTGACAACCTGAATAGGCCAATAACCAGTAACGAGATTGAAGCAGTGATCAAAAACCTCCCCAAAAACAAGAGTCCAGGGCCTGATGGATTCCCTGGGGAATTCTACCAAACATTCAAAGAAGAAATAATACCTATTCTCCTGAAGCTGTTTCAAAAAATAGAAACAGAAGGAAAACTTCCAAACTCATTCTATGAGGCCAGCACTACCTTAATCCCCAAACCAGGCAAAGACCCCATCAAAAAGGAGAATTTCAGACCGATATCCCTGATGAATATGGATTCCAAAATCCTCAACAAAATCCTAGCTAATAGGATCCAACAATACATTAAAAGGATCATCCACCACGACCAAGTAGGATTTATCCCCGGGATGCAAGGGTGGTTCAACATTTGCAAATCAATCAATGTGATAGAACACATTAATAAGAGGAGGGAGAAGAACCATATGGTCCTCTCAATTGATGCAGAAAAAGCATTTGACAAAATACAACATCCTTTCCTGATTAAAACTCTCCAGAGTATAGGGATAGAGGGAACATTCCTCAAGTTCATAAAATCCATCTATGAAAACCCCACAGCAAATATCATCCTCAACGGGGAAAAGCTGAGAGCCTTTCCCTTAAGATCAGGAACACGTCAAGGATGCTCACTCTCACCACTATTGTTCAACATAGTACTAGAAGTCCTAGCAACAGCAATCAGACAACAAAAAGAAATAAAAGGTATTCAAATTGGCAAAGAAGAAGTCAAACTCTCTCTTTTCGCAGACAACATGATACTTTATGTGGAAAACCCAAAAGACTCCACCCCCAAATTACTAGAACTCATCCAGCAATTCAGTAATGTGGCAGGATACAAAATCAATGCACAGAAATCAGTTGCTTTCTTATACACTAACAACGCAACTGTAGAAAGAGAAATTAGAGAAACGATTCCATTTACAATAGCACCAAAAACCGTAAGATACCTCAGAATAAACCTAACCAAAGAGGTAAAGGATCTATACTCTAGAAACTACAGAACACTCATGAAAGAAATTGAAGAAGACACAAAAAGATGGAAAGATATTCCATGCTCATGGACCGGAAGAATAAACATTGTTAAAATGTCTATGCTACCCAGAGCAATCTATACCTTCAATGCCATCCCGATCAAAATTCCCAGGACATTTTCAAAGCGCTGGAACAAACAATCCTAAAATTTGTATGGAATCAGAAAAGACCCCGAATCGCCAAGGAAATGTTGAAAAAGAAAAACAAAGCTGGGGGCGTCACGTTTCCCGATTTCAAGCTATATTACAAAGCTGTGATCACCAAGACAGCATGGTACTGGCACAAAAACAGACATATAGACCAATGGAACAGAATAGAGAACCCAGATATGGACCCTCAACTCTATGGTCAAATAATCTTCAACAAAGCAGGAAAAAAACATGCAATGGAAAAAAGACAGTCTCTTCAATAAATGGTGCTGGGAAAATTGGACAGCCACATGCAGAAGAATGAAACTCAACCATTTTCTAACACCATTCACAAAGATAAACTCAAAGTGGATGAAAGACCTCAATGTGAGACAGGAATCCGTCAAAATCCTAGAGGAGAACATAGGCAGTAACCTCTTTGACATCGGCCACAGCAACTTCTTTCAAGATACATCTCCAAAAGCTAGTGAAACAAAAGCAAAAATGAACTTTTGGGACTTCATCAAGATGAAAAGCTTCTGCACAGCAAAGGAAACAGTCAACAAAACAAAGAGGCAACCCACAGAATGGGAGAAGATATTTGCAAATGACACTACAGATAAAGGGCTGGTATCTAAGATCTGTAAAGAACTTCTCAAACTCAACACCCAAAAAACAAATAATCAAGTCAAAAAGTGGGCAGAAGATATGAAAAGACACTTCTCTGAAGAAGACAGACAAATGGCTAACAGACACATGAAAAAATGTTCATCATCATTAGCCATCAGGGAAATCCAAATCAAAACCACATTGAGATACCACCTTACACCAGTTAGAATGGCAAAAATGGACAGGGAGAGAAACAACAAATGTTGGAGAGGTTGTGGAGAAAGGGGAACCCTCTTACACTGTTGGTGGGAATGCAAGTTGGTACAGCCACTTTGGAAAACAGTGTGGAGGTTCCTCAAAAATTAAAAAATAGAGCTACCCTATGACCCAGCAATTACACTCCTGGGTATTTACCCCAAAGACACAGATGTAGTGAAAAGAAGGGCCATATGCACCCCAGTGTTCATAGCAGCAATGTCCACAATAGGCAAACTGTGGAAAGAGCCGAGATGCCCTTCAACAGATGAATGGATAAAGAAGATGTGGTCCATATATACAATGGAATATTACTCAGCCATCAGAAAGGATGAATACCCAACTTTTACATCAACATGGATGGGACTGGAGGAGATTATGCTAAGTGAAATATGGTTTCATTTATTTGTGGAACATAAGGAATAGCATGGAGGACATTAGGAGAAGGAAGGGAAAAATGGGGGGTTGGAATTGGAGGGAGAGATGAACCATGAGAGACTATGGATTCTGAGAAACAAACAGGGTTTTAGAGGGGAGGGGGGAGAGGGGATGGGTTACTGCATAGAGCACTGGGTGTTATACGAAAACAATGGATCGTGGAGCACCACATCAAAAACCAATGATGTATTGTATGGTAACTAACATAACATAATAAAATTAAAAAAAAAAGAAAAGGAATTCTAAACACACACACACACACACACAAAAGAGGGCATGTATTGAGTGGAGCACTAGGTGTTATACTCAAACAATGAATCATGGAACCTTACATCAAAAACTAAAGATGTACTGTATGGTGATTAACATAACAATAAAAAAAATCTCCAGCAGAGTCTGTGCTGATCCCAACGTGAGGCCCCATCTCACAACCCTGAGATCATGACCTGAGCCGAAATCAAGAGTTGAACGCTTAAGCGACTGGGCCACCCAGGCACCCCACTTTTTGGTTACTTTTATACTTTTTTGTTTTGTTTAATTAGTTTTTTTAATGCATATGAACCTTGTCCTTTTCCCTCTCTGTAATAATCTTTGGAAAAGGTCTTCATGCATACAATGGTTTGTATGTTTTTGTATATTTTGTCACTTAAAATTTTGTAGTGAATGTTTTCCCTACATTAAAAATATTTGGAAAGAGCACATAAATGGCTGTAAATCCTGCTATGTAAATTATACATTATAATGTATTTAATCATTTCCATATTCTTACACATTTATAAACTACTTTCAATGTTGTGGTATTTCTATAAAGAGTTAGAGAACATGCATATAAATATACCTTGGTGCAAATATCTAATTCTTTCCCTAGAATAGATTCTAGTTAAGAGATGGAGTTACTGGGGCAAAGGGCATGAACCATCTTTTTAGACTGAATGCAAATTGCTTTCCAGAAAGTTGTGTCAGTTTACCCTCTCCTAGTCAGTGCCTGCTTCATTGTATCTTCATCAGTATGAATGTTATTTTTAAAAATCAAGTGGTGACTATAGGATACTTCTTTTCTTTGCAGTCCCTTCCTTTATTTAAAGCTGAGAATGCAAGTGCCAATTCCAGTATGATGCAGTCCCCCTGGGAAGCCATAAATTCTGCCAAAGCTTTTACAGTATTTCCGTGACTTTTTGGTGACTTCACACTTCATTTAAAAAGGCATAAAACAATTACCAGGTCATTAGCAAGCACTTTTTTCAAGGAGTTTCAAAAAAGCTTTTCTAGAAATGGCTTGTGAGCTGGTGTTTTATTTTGGAGAGAGAGGTGGAGGATGGGACAGGGATAGTTAACAGAAATGAACAATTTAAAGGCAAGTATTGGGTTATGGCAAGAATGAGTGGATCATCCTGCTCACTAGATCTGGGTGATTCTTCTCAAGGCAGGGGTACTAGTTTACTCTTATAATGAGAGGCCCTTAACAACATAGCCTCTGGGCAGGCAGATCCATGTTTTAGAACCAGACACAACTATTTTCTGGCTGTGTGACCTTATTTTGGCCTTAACTATATACAAAGCGCTTAGCATAGCTAAGCACATACTACCTTCTCATAAATATTAGCTATTTTTTATTATTCTTCATCTCTGTATCCCCAAAAGGACAACAAGCACTGGAGATAGCTGATAACAGTACAATTATTGAATGAATAAATGAATAAGTTATGAAAAATCTAAAGAGTATGTATGGAAGAAACCTTCCAATTTCCATATTATAGGCCACTCATAATCCTCCATTCCAAATTTGAGCCATCTCACATTTGAAGCTTCCCTAGGCTATTACCCACTTAGGGTCTGTGATGAGATTTTATTCTTAAATAAACCATTATTTGTAGCCTGTTGTGTTTCTGTTCTTGCAGGGGTATGCATTTTGCTTTAGTTCTTCTATTTTAAATCATTTAACAGTTAACACCAAAAAAAAAAAAAAATCACTTAAGAGTCTGATTTAATCAAGAGGCACAGGATGAAGTGTGAAAAATCCAGTGTTGTTCTGATCCTCGGCTTTATTGAGGACTGCAAAAAGGTATAAATTAAGTGACCTTTCCAGGTCAGGATTTTATGGCTCTGATAAATTCCCCAGGTTTAGCAGTTGTCAGTGAAAAACATGGAGTGAGAATATGAAGATCCTCTCTCCCAACCACATCTTTTCAATGAGTAGTGAGATAATGGATTTGAAAGTGCCTCAAGAAAAGTAGTTTTATAAATTTAAAACATGATTATTATAATGTAGATGATATAAGCACAACAGAAATTTGAAGGAGTTAGAATTGAGGCAAAGTTTTTTTTTTTTTTTGGAATCATAAGATCTTACAACTAAAGGGATTGTTAGGGGTTTTGTGGTCCCAATATCTTATTTTTATATATGAAAAAAGAGTAAAGTTACTTTGTCAAGATCACATTATGTAAAACTAAAGTCCTATTACTTTATATAAAAATAATGGATGGTAAGAATTAAAATTTAAAGTGTTCCTAAAAGATTATTATTTATCTTCACAATGCAAGAAAATATAAACTTACGTTAATATAGTTTATTTATAATGAGTTTGAGTGCATTTTAAATATTACTGTCCTAAGGTAAATTTAAAAATCTGAAATGAGAAATTTCAATTATGAAGGCTTCCTTGGAATCGATCATTTCAGTGTTTTGCAAATGTTTTTGCTGCATAAGCCCCACAAAGTTTAAGTTTCCAGTCTCCACGCTCATGGTCAGTTAACTGAACAGCCTCTTCCTTTGGAGAACTGCTTATAAGGAGGGTGTGATCTTTCCTGGAGTTAATTTACACTGGAATTAATAAAGGTTAATGAAGTCTTTTGGGAACTCCTTTTTCCTGTGGGGTCCCATATTTAAAGTTAAGCTGCTGTTTCCCTTAAGCAAAAGTTTAAGAAAGTGATTTCCCAGTAGCAAGCATTCACATTACCTTCAGCTATAAAAGTACTGTATGCAAGGTATGGAGTGACATTTTGAACGTACAAAAGCAAACACTAAGTTGCAATTTTTTTTTTGCAAATATTGATCCTTAGGAGGAGCAGTTTCCCACACTCAGTTTTGGATGGTACTCTGTTTAAAATACAGCTCTTTTTTTGTCCAGCTCTATTTGGAGGAACTGAAGGGGGGTGGGGGGTGAGAAATCTAAACCACTTTAGAGAGCTCTAGAAAAACTACATTTTACCATTGTAATTTGAAGGATAAATGGACAAGTGATTGGAGGTTAAAGCTTTTGTATCACTTGTCATAACTGAAGAGGCCCTACTCAAGAGGGGAGCACTGGAAATCATCCAGTTGGGCACTATTCTTTCTGCATCTGAGTGGGGCACTCACAGATTCTGGAAAGGAAGCATAAGCAAAGAAAGGGAAATGGAAAAAAAAAAAAAAAAGGTGACTGTGCTCTTCTCAGGCTACCACCTATACTGCTTTCCCTGCTCTATGAACTTGAAATAATGAATGCTGCAGAGTATATATTGCATAAGCGCTTGACATCAGATTACCTTGCATAGTTGGGAAGCAAGATGATTTTTTTCCCCTTGCAAAAAGACAGAGTACTTGTTCTTCCAAAGCAGTACTCTAAGACTATTACATAACACTCAATTTTAAATGATTTGAAATAATTTTAATTGGTACTTACCTGGGAGTCTATATCACTTTCATTTCACCAACTCCCCCAAAATGGCTTCAAGAATTGCCACTCATCAGCAGCTGTGAAAGTATGATAAGACAGGATGATGTATACAAATGAATTCATCCAGAAGAATCGTCAAATTATTTTTAAATGGCTGTAGTTCTTATTGAAACATTGCAAGAGAAGTTTAAAGCTTCACTTGCATTCTGTGACCTTGCTATTTGGGAATCCTATGGTAGAATCGTGGGATATGTTTGAGCCGGGGACTATCTTTTATAAAGCGTTCAGTTTTTGCAAATGAGATAGCATCCAGAGAGGTTAGGTAACTTGAAGACTATAAAGTCAGTTCGGGGCTAAAAGGAACCTTCAGAAATCCGAAAGATCATAGTCACTCATAGAATTGATTGTGAAGCAGATTGAAGGATTTTTAGTTTCTTCAGTATTGACAGGGAGCAAGTATTGACAGGGAGCAATTGGAGATGGGAGCAAGAGAGAAAAGGAACCAGGTTGATAGGAGAAAGAGTACTTCATTGATTTTGGTTACAATGTTGAAATAATACTAGTCTCATTTTGAGATAATATTTCAGCAGTTTTTTGGCTGATAATAATGTGGGTTTTCTATATGAAGTATGGGGGGTCAGGCTCTTATGCTGAACAGCTATCTGGGAAGGGCTCAAAGGGACTGATTAGGTCCAATGTGGAAAATATTTTGTTATTTATTTAAAACCTAAATTTTGAGTAACATAGTTTCCAGACCCCTCTTGGTAGTATCCCCAGCATGAGGAATAGGAAAGAAGAATCCAGTCTCAGTCTCTGTAGTTTGGATGTGGACACCAAGACACAGGGCATTCTGTGACAGAGGCAGAAACCAAATCTCAGTCTGTGACTTCTTGCTTTGAAGTGCTTGTCTGATCTGGACATGAGCGACCAGAATCAGCTGAGGAGAATGAAGAGCCTCGGTTGCCTTGGCAATGATTTGGCCTTTGGCAGGGTTGAAGGGAGTAGGAAAGAGGCAGACGAGGTGGGTGGAAGGGGCTGGCCAGACTCTTGAAGAAATTGCACACTCCTGGAAGCTCTCTTGACAAATGTCATGACCTGGTGAATAATTTCTTGCCCTATGAACGATTTTCTAATAGCCCTGGGATTATTTTGCTACTGTTAGTATCAATAAGGTAAAGATGTGAGCTTATAATAATTGCATTCTAATAAAATATTCCTTATGTACTAAATGTGTTTCAAATGATTGTTATTATGCTAGTTCATATTACTTTATCCCTATAAATCATAGCATTCTATTTTAGTACCTGGATTATTTGCATAATATTAAGGTATTCTTTGAATTTGTCAAGAAGGGGATTGCTGAGCAGAAATTCTGTGAAAAAGGATCCTGGTAGCTCCTCCTATTTATTCTTTCCTTCTTGCCTAGTAACAGAACCCTGATATTAGTGGGGCACGTGACCACCATGATAAAAGACTACATGGTCCAGGATCCTTTGCAGCCAGGTGGGGCCACATGACTAGGTTATAGTTAAGATGATGTAAACAGAACTGTTGTTCACGAACTCCAAGAGATCTTCTCAAAGACCGAGGTGTGCCTTTTCTCTGCCCCTTCTCCTTCTTGCTGGCTGAATTTAGAGGACATGGATGAAGCTCCAGGAACAACTGAAGCTCAAGTAAAATATGAGAAAGACCTGGAGCGGAAGGGACATGGCTCAGACCAGTCTTGGGTCCCCTGCTGCTGGACTTCTTTAGGTGACAGAAAAATGAATGTCATTTTTAATTATTACTTGTGGATCTCTGGATATGTTCAGCCAAAGATAATCTAAACAATAAACATCTTAAAATATTATGCAAAGATATTTAGCCCATATCAAAAAATCATCAAGCAAAAGGCTTTGCCAATAGACGCAGAAAAAATCATGACATCATTTAAGTATCAATTTGCCCTAGAGGCTTGAAAGTTTTTATGACATAATATTGAGTGTTTGAACCTGACTTCCTCTTACATGCTGTAAGGGGAGTCTTGAGAGGGTTCAGGAGCCTGAATTCTGTGCCATCTGTGTCACTTATTTGTGCTATGCTCTTGAATAAGACATCCTGACCTCAGTTTCTCCCTCTAAAATAAAAATTCTTGGCTAAGTATTCTCCATAATTCTTCCAAGCTCTGTAAGCTATAAATTTATAAAATTGCCTGTGTCCTTTTAAGTAGCCTCCACGCCCAATGTGGAACCCAACTCAGGGCTCAAACTCCCAACCGTGAGATCAAGAGTTGGACACTTAACTGACTGATTCACCCAGGCTCCCCTTGCTTGTTTCTTTTTAAAACCACTAAAACTGATTGGCCCTAGCTACATATGCAAATATGTGGTAACAAAGACTTACTGATGCTTGGTATATGCCGATGATCAACCAGCTTTGCATTGTATGAGATATGTGTGTGTGTTGTTGGGAGAGGAGGGCCACAAGCTTATTTTCAAGGTATTTACTTTCCAATTGTGTAGAAAAACTGGGCAAACATCAAGCCACAGGATTTTGAATGACCTATGTCTCCTAGCTCCTTGTTCAATGCTATTTCATGCTATCTCATCTCAGGGCTATCTTGTCTCAGTGCTACCTCATCTCGTCTATGTTCCGTCTCTAACAGAACTCCACATATTTAATTGACAGAGGTCTACTAGCTTTGTGGTTTATAGAGCTCTTGTTAAACCCCCAAAATTTTATTTGTGCCACAAGATACAATTCTACTCTGTTATACTCATGTAAGATTGATCTGTTTGCTGTGATAACAGTCATTCAACCTCTCTCTAATTAACATTAGCTGTGCTTTATCTTGCTTATAAAGCTACATGTCAACAAGGGCAAAAGATTCTGTTCTTAACCGGATACTCACGTGTTGGAAGAATTCATGGAACAGTTAAATCAGAAAAAAAGGCTTTCTGGAGAAGGTTAGTTTTGATCCAGAGTTCTAGAGAGGTGACAAATGTGAGTTGTTAGAGAAGTGGTCAAGTCGTTATAAAGGGGCTGCATGGTAGTTGCAAAGAGACTGAGTAAAAATGATCAAGTGGTGTGGGCAGATGGCGGCCAGGTTGGCTGCAGTGGGGTGTAGGATGGATCTGTGAGGAGTACCACCTGAGAATTTCCCTGCCGTTCTTTTTCTGCCCTTACTCTCTTGTTGTCATGAAATACTCCCTTTTAGCCCAGCGTTTGTTTGGAGTATGAAAAGAGCTCATGTAAAAGAGAGATGAATGAGAGTATGACTCTGGTGGAAGTCATTTTAAAGAAACAGAGCAGAGGATGGCAAAATCATCACTGCAAGAATGTGTCCCCTTTGCACAAAAGATATTCCATTTGCATATTTAGGTTTCATGCTTCACTGTGTGCTTATGTGGTGGGGATGAGATAAAGTTGTAGAAGGAACTTAGAATTCCCTGACTTTTGAAAGTTAAGTCAACTGTGACTTTCTACTAATAAAGTATCTTCATGGGCTTAATTTTCTTGAGGGGGTGTGTGTGTGTGTGTGTATGCTATTTAATGAAGAAAATAAGTAGGCAGCTGATTTATCACAAGCAGTGTATTTACCTGGGTGTATCATCACCAAAATTATCATTGACATTGGAAATGGAAAAAACATCATGGTGTTTAGTGTCAGCTCCAACCTCTTCTGTTTGCAGCACAAACCAGCCCAACAGAGTCATGACAGTTCCTAAGCACTGATTTGGACATTGTCACAGGAATAAAGCACATAGCCACATGTTCCCATAACACATCACAAATTGTCTCCAGCAAACTGGATTGGCCAAATGGAAAGGGTTGCATGCACACTACAAATCAATGTTAGTATTGCTTTGTGTTTTCTATCAGAGCCATGGAAGTTTTTCTTCCTTGGTCTTCTTTCAAGCTTCTCTGCAATCTTGTTTGAATGTGCCTAGTAAATATCCATGCATAGCAGCAAACACAAACAACAGAGAAAAATTTGATAAGAAGAAGAAAGCAGGGCCCTTTCCACTTTCCTTTTTTTTTTTAAATAGCTAATTTCTTGGATTCCTTTCATTTACTCATTCTCATCTACCCATCCATGCATACCAACATAGCTGACATGAATTTCTCTGCAATAGTCATATACAAAAACACCACATTGCTTTATGTTTCTATTTCTAATTAAATCTTTGTTTTAGCATCTGTTGGCTAGGGTAGCCAGAGACCCAATACCAGTCATCATTGGAGGCCCCTGCCCCTAATAATGGCCCAAGAGACCAATGGTCTTGTGCAGTTTAAAAAAATTGAGGAGGGCCTCCAACTCTTTAGGCAGTTTTGATTACTGCTGAGATGCATGCTGTTCAAGCCCTTGTGGTCAATTCCAAGGCAGGAGGCCCTTCCCCTGCAGTACCAAATATGGGCATCATTCTCCACTTCAACCAAGGCCATAGCTCCTGTGCTCAGACTCCAGCATCCCAGACCATCCCATCAGACATCCTGGACAGTAAACAGGAATTGGGGGCAGCTCCTTGCACTTACCACTTCCTTCTTTTAGTTTTGATGTCATGTTCACCATCTAAACTCAAAGCCACATCCATCTTTTTAGCTAGTAACAGACTCCAAGGCCTGAGTAGGGGTTCTAGCAGTTTGTTTTCATCTCCTAATCCTAAAATCTCTGAAAGCCCTGAATTCAGAACTCAAGAGTTTGTTCTGTTTAGAAAATGGGGGGAGGGTGCAAAATTTGCCTTATTTCTCCTAGGTCCTATTGCAGTAGCAGGAATGAGAATATAAATTCCTATTTTAATAGACTATTTTGCCATATATCTATTACATGAATTTGGGGCAGATGAGAAGGAAAACAAGATTGTTTTTACTAGAGAAAATTGGCAAAGTTTTTGATTTGTTTTTATTATTGCTGTTGATGTTGTTTGATGTTATAAGGCACAAGAATTCTCTTAAGGTCAATGTGACTGAAAAATTGAGTCAATAGGCAGAATCAACTAGTTGTTTCTGCATCATGGATCTAACAACCTGTTGTTCTATTTATAAATTTAGGTTAAATATTCTTCCATTTTGGTAGTGTGGTGGAGGATAGTATATCCCTTGAATGCTTGAAGAAGCAAAATGTTTTCCTTACATCTCTTAAAAGTTTGAAGAGATATTTAGAAAAAGCCAAATGAGGAAGTTTTTCCAAAAAAATTTTGTGAGAATGATAATCAACTAAGTGTTGACAGTAATGATATGTGTTTTGAGAATGAGTCCCTTTAGATTACTAAGTTTATCCTTTGATCTGAAAACATGACAGTGATCATAAAATCAATTAGCACGTGCACCATATGTCCAAACAGCCTAAAATAAAGATGAGAGAGGCAATTCTTTTATTTATGGGAGCCACTAACCATGAGCCACTCCTCCCCAAATTAAACAGGGTAAATATAATGTATAAATACTCTATTAGTTTTCAGTTGCTGCTGTAACACATTGCTACAAGTTATAGTGGCTTAAAACACCCATCTGTTATCTCACAGTTCTTGGAAGTCCTGATACAGCCTGCTTCAACTGGGTCATCCACTTAGAGTCTCCCAAAGCCAAAATCAAGGTGTTGGCAAGGCTGTGTTCCTTTCTGCTTTCAAGCACATTCTGGTTGTTGGTAGAATCCAGTTTCTTGTGGTTGTAAGACTGGGGTCTTGTCTCCTTGCTTGCTGTCAACTGGGGTCCACCCTTAGCTCCTAGAGGCTCTCTCTGATCCTTGCACATGGCCAATCCCATCATGTGACCATCTCCAGCAACAGCTTTGAATCCTTCTCAAGCTTAGACTATCTTTAGCTCTCTCTTTTTCTGTGTCTCTTCTGTTTCTAGCTGGAGAAATTTCTCCACTTTTACAGGCTCATGTAAGTGAGTTGGGTTTACCCAGATAATCCAACATAATCTTCTTTTAAAATCTATAACCTTAATCATGCCTGCAAAGTCCCTTTTGCCATGTAATTTAGCATATTCATAGGTTCCAGAGATTTGGGTATAGATATCTTTGGGGGGTCATTCTACCTACCAAAATGCCTTTTTTTTTTTTTAGAAAAAGAAATGTGAAACATTCAATTCAGCTGCTTTCAAGTTAAAAAGCAAAGAACACAAAACTATTCCATAAAAGTGAAAAATTTTAGATACTCGGGGAAAGATGGCAGAGGAGTAGGGGACCCTATTTCAACTGGTCCCCAGAATTGAGCTGGATATCTACCAGACCACTCTGAGCACCCACAAAACCAGCCTGAGATGTAAGAAGATCTGGATCTCTACAAATAGAATAGTCGCAGGTGGTTGGTTTTGAGGTACGAAGCGGGGAGCCGTGATTCCGCAGGCAGATATCGGAGGATAAATGGCAGCCTGGCTGTGGGGATCCTACACCGCCGGTGAGCGACAGCCTCGCGCCCTGCGGACGGGGCACAGACTCGCAGACCAGTAGCAGCAGGGAAAGGGCTCTAGGGCAGCCCCTGGGATGGAAACCCGGAGCATAGCGGTCGTGCCTGCGAACTGCAGCCCCCAGGATGGAAACCCGGAGCGGCGGGGTCCCGCGCACAAACTGGGAGCAGCTGGCGGTTTTAGAAGCACAAAGAGCAGAGACGTGCTCCGACCTGCAGGCAGGACTGGGAGCGCTGCGGAGGGGCGCACAACCCAGGCCGCTGCAGTTTATAACAGCATGGACAGAAACGGAGATGGTGTGGCCTGGAGAGCTCACTGAAGAACAGACTGCAATCTCTCTGCTCTGAGGCAGAGGGTTGGAAACAGTCTCTTCTGCTCTGACTCGCAGAAGAGACTCAGAAAGCCGCCAGGGAAAGCCGCCAAAGAACAAAAGCCCCAAAGACTGATTCCCGCTGAGCCCATCCCCACCACAGGGGGGCAGGGCAACTCCGCCCAAACAGGGTTGCCTGAGTAACAGCGTGACAGGGCCTCCCACAGAAGACAGGCTGGGGAAACAAGAGGCCAGCAACCCTAAGGTCCCAAGAAAACAGGTGCATCTTGCTTGGGTTCTGGTCAATAATTTGGACTCTATATATTCCCTCAAACACCCATCAACAGAATGACTAGGAGGAAGAGCCCCAAAATAGAAAAGACTCAGAGATTATGACTTATGCTGCAGATTTACAAATGGAGGCAGATATAACCAAGATGTCGGAGATGGAATTCAGGCTAGCAATCGTGAAGACAGTGGCTAGGATGGAGAAATCAATTAATGGCAACATAGAGTCTCTAAGGGCAGAAATAAAAGGTGAATTGGCAGAACTTAAAAATGCTATCAATGAGATCCAATCCAATCTAGATAATCTAACAGCTAGGGTAACTAAAAAGGCAGAAGAGCAAATAAGTGACCTGGAAAACAATATAATAGATAAAAAGGGAAAAGAGGAGGCCAGGGAAAAACAATTCAGAATCCATGAAAATAGAATTAGAGAAGTAAGTGACATCATGAAGCGTTCCAATGTCAGAATAATTGGAATCCCGGAAGGAGTGTAGAGACAGAGAGGACTAGAAGATGTATTTGAGCAAATCGTAGCTGAGAGCTTCCCTAATCTGGGGAATGAAACAAACATTCAAGTCCTAGAGGCAGAGAGGACCCCTCCTAAGATCAAGGAAAACAGGCCAACACCCCGGCATGTAGTAGTAAAACTTGCTAATCTTAGAACCAAGGAAACCATCTTAAGGGCAGTTAGGAGGAAGAGATTCCTTATGTACAGAGGGAGGAACATCAGAATAACATCAGACCTATCCACAGAGACCTGGCAAGCCAGAAAGGCCTGGCAAGACATATTCAGGGTACTAAATGAGAAGAACATGCAGCCAAGAATACTTTATCCGGCAAGGCTTTCATTTAGAATGGATGGAGAGATGCAGAGCTTCCACGACCGGCAGAAACTGAAAGAATATGTGACCACTAAGCTGGCCCTGCAAGAAATATTAAGGGGGGGTTCTATAAAAGGAGAAAGAACCCCAAGAGTGATATACAACAGAAATTTACAGGGACAATCTATAAAAACAATGTCTTCACAGGCAGCATGATGACAATTAATTCATATCTTTCAATAATCACTCTCAACGTGAATGGCCTAAACACTCCCATAAAACGGCACAGGGTTGCAGATTGGATAAAAAGACAGGACCCAGGCAGCAACCTCTTCGACCTCAGCCGCAGCAACTTCTTCCTAGAAACATCGCCAAAGGCAAGGGAAGCAAGGGCAAAAATGAACTATTGGGACTTCATCAAGATAAAAAGCTTTTGCAAAGCAAAGGAAACAGTCAACAAAACCAAAAGACAACTGACAGAATGGGAGAAGATATTTGCAAATGACATATCAGATAAAGGGCTAGTATCCAAAATCTATAAAGAACTCATCAAACTCAACACCCAAAGAACAAAGAATCCAATCAAGAAATGGGCAGAAGACATGAACAGACATTTTTCCAAAGAAGACATCCAAATGGCCAACAGACACATGAAAAAGTGTTCAATATCGCTCGGCATCAGGGAAATCCAAATCAAAACCTCAATGAGATACCACCTCACACCAGTCAGAATGGCTAAAATTAACAAGTCAGGAAATGACAGATGTTGGCGGGGATGCGGAGAAAGGGGAACCCTCCTCCACTGTTGGTGGGAATGCAAGCTGGTGCAGCCACTCTGGAAAACAGTATGGAGGTTCCTCAAAAAGTTGGAAATAGAGCTACCATATGATCCAGCAATTGCACTACTGGGTATTTACCCCAAAGATACAAAAGTAGGGACCCGAAAGGCTACGTGCACCCCGATGTTTATAGCAGCAATGTCCACAATAGCCAAACTGTGGAAAGAGCCAAGATGTCCATCAACAGATGAATGGATAAAGAAGATGTGGTATATATATACAATGGAATATTATGCAGCCATCAAAAGGAATAAGATCTTGCCATTTGCAACGACGTGGATGGAACTGGAGGGTATTATGCTGAGCGAAATAAGTCAAACAGAGAAAGACATGTATCATATGACCTCACTGATATGAGGAATTCTTAATCTCAGAAAACAAACTGAGGGTTGCTGGAGTGGGGGGTGGGGTGGGAGGGATGGGGTGACTGGGTGATGGACACTGGGGAGGGTATGTGTTCTGGTAAGCGCTGTGAACTGTGCAAGACTGTTGAATCTCAGATCTGTACCTCTGAAACAAATAATGCAATATATGTTAAGAAAGAAAAAAAGAAGAAGAAGAATGTAGCAGGAGGGGAAGAATGAAGGGGGGGAAATCGGAGGGGGAGAAGAACCATGAGAGACGATGGACTCTGAAAAACAAACTGAGGGTTCTAGAGGGGAGGGGGTTGGGAGGATGGGTTAGCCTGGTGATGGGTATTGAGGAGGGCACGTTCTGCATGGAGCACTGGGTGTTATGCACAAACAATGAATCATGGAACACTATATCTAAAACTAATGATGTAATGTATGGGGATTAACATAACAATTAAAAAAAAAAAAAAAAAAGACAGGACCCATCCATATGCTGTCTACAAGAGACTCATTTTGAAGCTAAAGATACATCCAGACTGAAAGTGAAGGGATGGAGATCATCTTCCATGCCAGCGGACCTCAAAAGAAAGCTGGGGTAGCAATTCTTATATCAGACAAATTAGATTTTAAACTAAAGTCTGTAATAAGAGACACAGAAGGACCCTCTATCATTCTTAAAGGGTCTATCCAACAAGAAGATCTAACAATTGTAAATATCTATGCCCCCAGCATGGGAGCAGCCATCTACATAAGCCAACTGTTAACCAGAATAAAGAGTCACATTGATAACAATACGTTAATTGTAGGAGACCTCAATACTCCACTCTCAGCAATGGACAGATCATCTAAGCAGAAAATCAACAAGGAAACAAGAGCTTTGAATGATACATTGGACCAGAGTGACCTCATAGATATATACAGAACATTCCACCCTAAAACAACAGAATACTCATTCTTCTCGAGCGCACATGGAACTTTCTCCAGAATAGACCATATACTGGGTCACAAATCAGGTCTCAACCGATACCAAAAGATTGAAATTATTCCCTGCATATTCTCAGACCACAATGCTCTAAAACTGGAACTCAATCACAAGAAAAAAATTGGCAGAAATTCAAACACTTGGAAGCTAAAGACCACTCTGCTCAAGAATGTTTGGGTCAACCAGGAAATCAAAGAAGAACTTAAACAATTCATGGAAATCAATGGAAACAAAAACACATCGGTCCAAAACCTATGGGATACTGCAAAGGCGGTCCTAAGGGGGAAATACATAGCCATCCAAGCCTCACTCAAAAAAATAGAAAAATCCCGAATTCGCCAACTAACTCCACACCTTAAAGAACTAGAGAAAAAGCAACAAACGATGCCTAAACCACGCATTAGAAGAGAAATAATTAAAATTAGAGCAGAGATCAATGAATTAGAAACCAGAAACACAGTAGATCAGATCAACGAAACTAGAAGTTGGTTCTTTGAAAGAATTAATAAGATCGATAAACCACTGGCCAGACTTATTCAAAAGAAAAGAGAAAAGACCCAAATTAATAAAATTATGAATGAAAGGGGAGAGATCACGACTAACACCAAGGAAATAGAAACAATTATTAGAAATTATTATCAACAACTATGTGCCAATAAACTGAGCAATCTGGATGAAATGGAGGCCTTCCTGGAAACCTTTAAGCTGCCAAGACTGAAACAGGAAGAAATTGACAACCTGAATAGGCCAATAACCAGTAACGAGATTGAAGCAGTGATCAAAAACCTCCCCAAAAACAAGAGTCCAGGGCCTGATGGATTCCCTGGGGAATTCTACCAAACATTCAAAGAAGAAATAATACCTATTCTCCTGAAGCTGTTTCAAAAAATAGAAACAGAAGGAAAACTTCCAAACTCATTCTATGAGGCCAGCACTACCTTAATCCCCAAACCAGGCAAAGACCCCATCAAAAAGGAGAATTTCAGACCGATATCCCTGATGAATATGGATTCCAAAATCCTCAACAAAATCCTAGCTAATAGGATCCAACAATACATTAAAAGGATCATCCACCACGACCAAGTAGGATTTATCCCCGGGATGCAAGGGTGGTTCAACATTTGCAAATCAATCAATGTGATAGAACACATTAATAAGAGGAGGGAGAAGAACCATATGGTCCTCTCAATTGATGCAGAAAAAGCATTTGACAAAATACAACATCCTTTCCTGATTAAAACTCTCCAGAGTATAGGGATAGAGGGAACATTCCTCAAGTTCATAAAATCCATCTATGAAAAACCCACAGCAAATATCATCCTCAATGGGGAAAAGCTGAGAGCCTTTCCCTTAAGATCAGGAACACGTCAAGGATGCTCACTCTCACCACTATTGTTCAACATAGTACTAGAAGTCCTAGCAACAGCAATCAGACAACAAAAAGAAATAAAAGGTATTCAAATTGGCAAAGAAGAAGTCAAACTCTCTCTTTTCGCAGACAACATGATACTTTATGTGGAAAACCCAAAAGACTCCACCCCCAAATTACTAGAACTCATCCAGCAATTCAGTAATGTGGCAGGATACAAAATCAATGCACAGAAATCAGTTGCTTTCTTATACACTAACAACGCAACTGTAGAAAGAGAAATTAGAGAAACGATTCCATTTACAATAGCACCAAAAACCGTAAGATACCTCAGAATAAACCTAACCAAAGAGGTAAAGGATCTATACTCTAGAAACTACAGAACACTCATGAAAGAAATTGAAGAAGACACAAAAAGATGGAAAGATATTCCATGCTCATGGATCGGAAGAATAAACATTGTTAAAATGTCTATGCTACCCAGAGCAATCTATACCTTCAATGCCATCCCGATCAAAATTCCCAGGACATTTTCAAAGCGCTGGAACAAACAATCCTAAAATTTGTATGGAATCAGAAAAGACCCCGAATCGCCAAGGAAATGTTGAAAAAGAAAAACAAAGCTGGGGGCGTCACGTTTCCCGATTTCAAGCTATATTACAAAGCTGTGATCACCAAGACAGCATGGTACTGGCACAAAAACAGACATATAGACCAATGGAACAGAATAGAGAACCCAGATATGGACCCTCAACTCTATGGTCAAATAATCTTCAACAAAGCAGGAAAAAAACATGCAATGGAAAAAAGACAGTCTCTTCAATAAATGGTGCTGGGAAAATTGGACAGCCACATGCAGAAGAATGAAACTCAACCATTTTCTAACACCATTCACAAAGATAAACTCAAAGTGGATGAAAGACCTCAATGTGAGACAGGAATCCGTCAAAATCCTAGAGGAGAACATAGGCAGTAACCTCTTTGACATCGGCCACAGCAACTTCTTTCAAGATACATCTCCAAAAGCTAGTGAAACAAAAGCAAAAATGAACTTTTGGGACTTCATCAAGATGAAAAGCTTCTGCACAGCAAAGGAAACAGTCAACAAAACAAAGAGGCAACCCACAGAATGGGAGAAGATATTTGCAAATGACACTACAGATAAAGGGCTGGTATCTAAGATCTGTAAAGAACTTCTCAAACTCAACACCCAAAAAACAAATAATCAAGTCAAAAAGTGGGCAGAAGATATGAAAAGACACTTCTCTGAAGAAGACAGACAAATGGCTAACAGACACATGAAAAAATGTTCATCATCATTAGCCATCAGGGAAATCCAAATCAAAACCACATTGAGATACCACCTTACACAGTTAGAATGGCAAAAATGGACAGGGAGAGAAACAACAAATGTTGGAGAGGTTGTGGAGAAAGGGGAACCCTCTTACACTGTTGGTGGGAATGCAAGTTGGTACAGCCACTTTGGAAAACAGTGTGGAGGTTCCTCAAAAATTTAAAAATAGAGCTACCCTATGACCCAGCAGTTACACTCCTGGGTATTTACCCCAAAGACACAGATGTAGTGAAAAGAAGGGCTATATGCACCCCAATGTTCATAGCAGCAATGTCCTCAATAGCCAAACTGTGGAAAGAGCCGAGATGCCCTTCAACAGATGAATGGATAAAGAAGATGTGGTCCATATATACAATGGAATATTACTCAGCCATCAGAAAGGATGAATACCCAACTTTTACATCAACATGGATGGGACTGGAGGAGATTACGCTAAGTGAAATAAGTCAAGCAGAGAAAGTCAATTATCATATGGTTTCACTTATTTGTGGAACATAAGGAATAGCATGGAGGACATTAGGAGAAGGAAGGGAAAAATGGGGGGGGAATTGGAGGGAGAGATGAACCATGAGAGACTATGGACTCTGAGAAACAAACAGGGTTTTAGAGGGGAGGGGAGAGGGGGGATTGGGTAACTGGGTGATGGGTATTAAGGAGGGCACGTACTGCATGGAGCACTGGGTGTTATACAAAAACAATGGATCGTGGATCACCACATCAAAAATCAATGATGTATTGTATGGTGACTAACATAACATAATAAAATTTTTTTAAAAAGTGAAAAATTTTAAACTTTATTTCAGTCCCAGGTAATGGCAAATTGGGATGGGCTTGGCAGGATGGAGGCAACATAGAATCTAGAAGAGAGAATTTGTTTTAAAATGAAGAAAAGGGTTGGGGTGCCTGGCTGGCTCAGCCAGTAGAGTGTGCAACTCTTTTTTTTTTTTTTTAAGTAAACTCCATACTTAGTGTGGAGCCCAGTGCAGGGCTTGAACTCACAACCCTGAGTTCAAGACTTGAGCTGAGGTCAAGAGTCAGACACTTAACCCACTGGGCCACCCAGGTGCCCCTAGAGCATGTGACTCTTGATCTCTGTGTTGTGAGTTTGAGCCCCATGTTGGGTGCAGAGATTACTTTAAAAAGAATAAAATCTTTAAAAATAAATAAATAAAACGGAGAAGAGGGAAGAAGGAGAGAGCTTCATTGATGGAGAAAGGCAGAGCCATGGAAAGAGAGGAGAGAAAAGGAAGGAGAAAGAAAGGGAAAGGAAGGGGTGGAGCTAGAAGTAAAGGTGAAGAGAAGATGAAAAGGAGGGACAATATATAAAGGTTAAGAAAGATACGTAATTATCCAAAAGAAATAAAATCTGGATGTCAAGGACCTATCTGCACTCCTTTGTCCACTTCAACATTATTGTAAATAGCCAAGACACGCAAAAAACTTAAATATCTGTTGACAGATGAATGGAGAAAGAAGATATGGTTTATATATACAATGGAGTATTAGCCATCAGAAAGGATGAATACCAACCATTTGCACTGACATGGCTGGAACTGGAGGGGATTAAGCTAAATGAAATAAGTCAAGCAGAGAAAGACAATTATCATACAGTTTCACTCGTATGTGGAACATAAGGAATAGCATGGAGGACTATAGGGGAAGGGAGGGAAAACTGAAGGGGAAGAAATCAGAGAGGGAGACAAACCATGAGAGACTCTGGACTCCGGGAACCAAACTGAGGGTTACAGAAGGGAGGGGGGTGGGGGGATGGGGTAACTGGGTGATGGGTATTAAGAAGGGCACGTGTTGTACTGAGCACTGGGTGGTATATGCAGCTAATGAATCATTGAACACTACATCAAAAACTAATGATGTACTATATGTTGGCTCACTGAACATAATAAAAAAATTTAAAAAGTATTGAAAAAGAAATAAAGAGGAATGAAATTAAAAAATAGAAAAAAAAAAGAAGGAAATCCTGCCATTTGTCACAACATGAATGAACTGGAAGTACATTATGTTAAGTGAGATAAGCCAGACAGAGACAAATACTACATGATCTCATTTATATGTAAAATCTAAAAACATCAAGTTCATAGAACTAGAGAATGGAACAGTGGTTACCAGAGGGTGGGAGCATGGGGTGGGGAAAATGGAAAGGGGTTGGTCAAAGGATACAAACTTTGGTATAGGATGAGAAAGTTCTGGAGCTCTAATGTAAGGCATGGTGAGTAGTGTTGATACTGTATTATATATTGAAGTTGCCAAGAGAGTAGGTCTTAACCATTCTCACCACACCAAAAAAAAAAAAAAAAAGGTAACTACGAGGTGATGGATGTACTAATCAACCTGATTGTGGTAATAACTTCACAAACGTATACATACATCAAGCCATCCTATTTTACACCTTAAAAATACACAATTTGCTTTTGTCAATTATACCTCAATAAAACTGAAAAAAGAGAAAGATCATATAAAAATATTTAAAGGAGAAAGATGTCTGAAGGCATGTAAATAAAGTTCAATAGGCTGTAAAGGGAAGGTCAGTTGAAGATCTTTTGGGCATTTAGGGCATTTGTCATCTATTAAGGTGACCGTACCAAGACAGTTCCAGGTTACACTGGTTGTCCTGGCATATTTGCTTAGTAGCATCCCTTCACGCTCATAAGTGTCCTGATTTGGACCACGTATTACATAGTAATCTTCCCTTAATAGGATTCCATCTGAAAGGTACATTAGCTTTTTACCACTTTTTGTAGCTTTTAACATGGTATCAGGACATCTGTTCCACGTGCATTTGGTCTCAGAATTCTGCAAAATGCATGACATTCATTAATGATTGACTCAGGTCCCTGAATCAAGTTTCTAATTCCTGACTTCATCTATTGTTTGTTTGTCTCTAACATTAATAGTCTGTAAGCTCTATTAGTGGTATTAGAAAATGGCTGTGTTTTTTTCTTTAAACATATTTCCTCTCCTCAGTATATCATCGTGTAACACACAATTTACAATGTAATCTTATGCTTTTTGGAAGGAGAAAAATGAAAATTATTATCTCTTAGATATTAAAATATGTTTCTAGTTTTTTGGTTTTTCCACATTAAAATCTCAGCTTTTCCTTAACATTTGGATGCACTTTAAATGATTTAAGTTCTTAGAAGCCATATTCATGTTTGCCTGCTAATTAATATGTATTGATGAACACATGTATAAATCATGATGATAAATAAAAGAGCAGGTGACCAACAGAAAAATTAACTCTGGCTTTAATGAGGCTGTTTTTCAGGTTGCTTTTGGTTATTAAACAACATATAAAGCTCTTGCCTTACAGTTATTACACTCAGCAAGACTGGTTATTTGATTATGAGATGGTTTCAATATTGGTTTAAGTAAAATTGATTTTTGCAGTTTAGTTATGAATAATCTGGGTATTATTCTGATTTGTAATGTGTTTAGGAAATAGCAGATAAAGGAAATATCCAATTTGCCATAGATTATCATGGTATGCTTTGCCCAGGTCTGGTAACAAGGCAATGTGGTAAAATAAAGCAAACGTGGCAATCAGGCAGATAGATCAAATGCTAGCTTGGGTCCTTAGCAGTTATGTGACTTGAGACTAACAAATTGCTTATCTTCTCTGATACTCAATATCTTTATGTGGAAAATGAGGACATCAGTTTCAACCTGGGCAGGGGGGGTTGATATGGGTTAAATGACATTAATGAGGAATCCCTAGTACTGTTGCTGATAGTCAGGGCTCAAAAATTATTGGTTATCATCTTGTCTTTTGGGGTGGCTAGTATACTAGTATGTTAACTTCTTTTTGTCACCCAATGTGAACTGAAACCCTAATTTTGTGATGAAAAAATTGGTCTATTTAGATTTAATATCCTTTTAATTTAATATAGTTTTACCGTATTTGAATTTTTTCTTTCAGTTACACCCTCAGGGTCTACTAAAAGAAGTTTAAGTGTTTTATATGATCATTTGCTAAATCAGTAAAAAGTGCATTTTTAAAAAGATTAGAAATTTGAAATCTTATAACAGGGCCAGAAACAATAGAATTTTATTATTTACTTTAGATTTGTCAATTCAATAGCAAATGCTCCTCATTGATGTCTTACCATGAAGAGCTTAGCGTTAGTCATTCTTCTGAAGAGTAGCAAAAATCTGTTGCATGTTTTTTGGAATAAAAGAAAATTGTTTTGATTGGTGATTTGGGAGCAGGGCCCTAGTCTCCCTATGTTCTTTTGGTGCCTCTTTTATCACGCCTTTGAGATGCTCTTGTCCATGGTACTGACCTCCAGATAGGCTGTGCTCCAGTTTAAATATTTGCTGGCCCAGAGTGCCAGGCACATAAATAGTGCCCTTAAGTTTGTAGCTGCTGTTCTTCTGTGCTGGGTCTGTTGTCATTTTAAAGCTCTTCTTAGACATCTCAAATGCTCAAAGGGCCCATTTGTTCCTGGTTACTATTTTTTAAACACTCTTATTCAGTGTCTTGATTCGTGCTATGATTCAGAGTTTTTTGAAATGTTTCTTGGCCCAGCTCATTCCTGGTTGTTGAAATTCAAGTCCCCTACAGTGGTATCCATTCATTTATTCCACAAAATTGTACTAATCCCCTCCTATTTAGTAAAATCTCAGTCATCCTCCTGTGTTTCTCTTTTACTCTCACACTACTACTGTACTCACAATGCTTCAGATGCCAAATGCCAACAGCAAATCCAAATTGTCACCTGTGCTTCTGACCAGCTGGCTACAGATCCCAGGTTCCAATGACTCCACTCCTTGGGTTCCATTAATTTGCTAGAGCAGTTCACAGAACTCAGAAGAAAAGTATAGATTATTGGTTTGTTATAAAAAGATATAACTCAGGGATGGCAAATGGAAGAGGTGCATAGGGCAAGGTATGGGAAAAGGGCAGGGAACTTCCATGCCCTCTCTGAGTACATCTCTCTCCAAGCACCTCCATGTGTTCACCAACTTGGAAGCTCTCCTAACCTGTCCTATTGGGTTTTTATGGAGGCTTCTTCACATAATCATGATTGATTAAATCACTGGCCATTGACAGTTGATTCAACCTGCAGCTCCTCTTCCCTTCCTGAGGTCAGGGGGTGGGACTGAAAGTTCCAAACCTCTAATCACATGGTGGGGTCCCAGGCAATTAGTTACCATGCTTGGTTTACCTAGCAGCTTTCCAAAAGTCACATCATTAACATAACAAAGGACACATTTATCACTCTCATCACTTAGGAAATTCCAAGGATTTGGGGGGCTCTGTGCCAGAAATGGGGATGAAGACAAAATATGTATTTCTCCTTATATATCATACCCCTTAAGTAGGCACTATAGGGAAATAAAAGGTGGAGATGATTTGTTAACTGACTACAAGAAGCTTAGAATCTGGGGAGAGGTATGTGTGTTGCAGGGGAATTAGGAAACAGATTCAGGAAAGTGAGGCAAATAAACTAAGTACTGTAGGAGAGATACAAGTGGTGTGTTGTGTGAGCCTACAGTAGTGCCTCTCAACCCTGGCTATCCAGAAGAATCACTTGGGGGAGGGGAGGCTTTTAAAAATCTTGGTCCACATGCTCAATCCCAGATATATTCAGAAACTCTAGGGATGGAGGTCAAGGCATCAGTAGTTTGAAGTCCCCAGGTGATTCCTGTGTGCAGATCTAGTTGAGAAATACTGACCTAAACATGGACCTCACATATTTAATTCTAACTGGCTCTGCAGCAGGACAATATTAAAGTCTTAGACACCTTTGTTTTTGTTGATTTCATGCACCTGTGTTCATGCTTCATATTGGATTTTGATGGCTACCCACTTCAGTGTTGGTAGGACCTTGTATAATTAGGATATGCTTAATAAACATTTGTTGATAGAGGAATACCCACTTTTTAAATGCTCCTGCCCCTTAACAACAAACATTTATTGAACAGCCACTATGTTTGGGCCACTGTACTAAGTGGTGGGATAGGGCAGCAAGTGCAACCCAGTTTCTGCCTGGATACATTCTATTTTCCACACCATGCTTTCCCTTCCATCAGAACCATGTGGGAAGCTTGTTAACAGAGCACACTCTTGGATCCCTACCCAGCCTATTACTGAGTCTCTGAAGTTGAAGTCCAGGGATCTTCTCTGTTCACAAACTGCCTGGATGATTCCTGTGCACACGAAAGCCTGAAAGTGCTAAGTTATGGTGCTTGCAAGGAGCGCTGCAGGTGCCACAACAGAGAGGCTGACTTCTGAGGAGCCAAAAGACGGTGCTGGGATGGGGTGGCCTTTGAAATGGGTCTTCAAGGATAGCTGTGCTCACACAGTGGGAAAAGGAGAAAGAGCATTTCAGGCAAAAGAAGACTCTGAGTCAAGTCATGGAGACATGAAAGAATAGGGCACATTGAGGAGATTGGAGGCCAACTGTGAGCGGCCTTTTGTAAATTTAAGTTAATTAACTTTTATTGATTTCCTACAATGTTCTAAGTATTGAGCACAAAGAGGGTGGCAAACTGCTCAAGGTACAAGGTGTTCCTGGGTCTGGCTCTGAGCTCTTATTTGGTTCAGCAGAGTGGTGCCAAGCTCTGGAAGTCTCCCAAGAGGCCAGAGGCCTTTTCAACTCAGTGTTCTGAAGCCACACCCTGGTGTGGCAGTGTCTCTGCAGGAAAGGCACAGAGTTCTGGCTTATGTAGTCAAGATGACCTCTCCCTGATCTGGCAGGTGGGCAGGGACTTCCCATCTCCAAGCATCCAGAGGCTCTAGAAGGAGGTAGAGTCTGGTCTGGGAGATTGGACATGGGGGTTGGCTCTCAGAGGTAACAGCTGGTGATCCTAAGAAATTGGTAGGTTGTTCTTATAATACTATCAATGCCAGGCTATAAACACTATGAGTAAAATATGCTTTGGTATCCTAACCTGGAATTTTAACCACCACTTACAACTTGTCTAAAGCAAAGAGTAAACCATGTTCCAAATTCTAAAATTTTTTGAGTTACAGTAGTAAATGCTCTGAGTTTTATCTTCTCATTACTACTTACCTACTTTTCTCACCAACCTTCTGAAATATGCCGTATTATTCTAGAATAATCTGCTTTACAGATTGTGTGGCTTGTAACTGGCAGAGTTGGGATTTGAACCCAGTGTGTAGCATTGGAAACCAAGTGTGTAACAACCTTGCTGGGCCATTTTTGGAAGGGGGCTTTTTATTAAATTGATAATTTTCTCTGCTTTCTTATTTTACATACATATCTCATAGTGTCTGTAGAGGATTTGGTGAATAGTTAAGGTAAAACAGATTGAAAATAAATAAAATGCCCCAAATAACTAGGAAGAAAAATACTATCCCCTTTTTTCTATTCTTCTATAATGCTTATTGCTATACATGAAATCCTTCCTCCTGAGTACTTTTGCTTTAAGAATGCCGGATAAAGGGGTAAGAAAATATAAAGCTATTCAATTTGGCAGGAATTTCAGCTAAGGCTGCATATCCGATTACTCAGCTCCAAGGAATGTTTTTAGACATAGTGGCTATAAGATGATTCTGCTTCTGTGAAACAAAACTTAGAAGGTTAGGATGAATTCAACAGAGTTATGAAAACAAGTGTTGGGATTTGCTAAGTATGTTCCTTGGTCATCTACTTTTGCCCCTGATACCTAGACAATTGCATGGGGCTTGAATCAATTTACACCTAGCCATTTGATTGTCCAAAGTACCTGAAGGGAAAGGTAAACTATTGGCTCCGTGGATTCTATTTGAAGGTATCATCTCCACAGGAGAAACACAGAGACTTCTTTGATGAGAACTTGTAGTTCAAATACACAAAAGGGGAGAACTGCAGAAACAAAATGCCTTCACAGCGATCTGGAGTTTCAGTAATATTCAGTTATGATCTATTTGCTCCTTTTTATTCAAAAGTTGAATTATTCACACATTTACAATTTTCTGCATGGCTTGACATCTAATCCAACTGTTTCATGTTTATTCATTGGATTGTCTAAATATGTTCTCCCTTTCTAAACTATTGCTGATATTTATAGTAATTTGATATGATTAAATTATATCATATAATTTAAATAACACTCTATTGAGTGCCTTCTATGTACCAAGTATTGTATTTGTAATTTTTTTGTACATGTGGTGATTTCTGGTACCAAAGGGTTAACAAAGCATTACATAGTTGTTAACATCTCAAAATATTTTTAGTGAAGATATGAATTCACACAACCTCTTAGTAAAAAGAAATTAATTGAACTCTTGCTGTGAAACCAAATAAATCAGTAGGAAGAAAAATGGCCGGGTTTACTAGCGGAAGTAATTAGATCAAAAGAATCTTCTCCATTGTACTAAGTTGCCTCTGTTTGTTTCTGAACGGCTGCTAATGTTTAAAACTCTGGGCAGCCAGATTTTCACTATTTTGCCAACAACATTTTCTCTACTCCAAGTGTTACTGGAAAACTAATCAGATGCAGTAATTGATTTAACGACAGAATGATTCAATAGTTGCAATCTTCTGTAAAGTCTCCCTTCTTTATTCTTAAGGTAAATTATCAATTCATGGGTCTTCACAGAAAAGCAGTTCTCTTTGCTCCCTTAAAAAGAAGAGTTGTCAGCACTCAAATTTTTGGGGGGTAAAATGTTCCACCTATGGAGCCCTGTGCTGGGGTGCAAATTCTTCATTAACGATTGAGTCAAAGATTGTAGTTCCATGTGATAATTAGAGAGTTGTTTCCAATTGCATGTAATCAAAATGATGCAGCCTTGATAGAAAGATGACCTTGTCCAGGGATGTCTGAGAAAAATTCAGTGGTAGAAGTTTGTGTGCTTGCCTGTTTCTGTAATAAAGGGTCTGGGGTTTTGTTTTTGGGAGCCTCCACTCTGTCTGAACACCCATCTGTACCCCTAGTGCCAGTCTTCGGATGGCCAGCATGCAGTCCTCCCCTTACAGGCATGTGTAATGTAAGGTGTATGTACGCACATATCCACATAGATGTATATATGATTCGTATGTATGTATATATGTTTAATGACCAGAGAAAGTACCAAACAGACATGACAATTGCAGATTTCATGTCAATGCTTCTCCATGTCAAGTGTCCTCCAATGTCCACAGGTACTGAGTGTGGCACAGGGCTGCAGTGAGGGAAAGGGGCAGGAGACACTACTCTCTAGAGCCCTGAGCTGAGTTGACCCCCCTGTTTCTCAAACTTGCTTCTGTGCTGATTCCTGGGTAATTTGGCATCTTTTCTCCTGGCAACCAGGGACCCTCTTGCTTTCTGCATGCCTCTACTGTCCCCACAGCTGCTCTTTTATATCCGGCTTGTACACTTGAAGGATTTTATTATAAATGTCATGTGCACACTGATAGTAAAATTTGAATAGTACAGAAACGAGAACACAGAAAGTAAATATCCCTCCCCCAGCCTTATCCTCCATCTCCTCCCATTTCTGTTTTTAGTTCTTCTTGTGGTTAAATCTGTAGTGATCCCAGATAATGTGCTGATACTTCCACCTTTTGATTTATCAACTTTAAACAGTAGATATTGATTTCCTGCTATGAAAGATTACAAATTTAGCATACTTGTACTATTGCTTCCATCTCTTAAGAAGATTTTATTCATATTAATGATCCATTTATTAATTGACTTTATAACTCTAAATAACATACTTAAATCTCTTTCTCCTAATGCACCCACCTTAGGCACTATATCTAGACTCCTCAATGTATCTGTAAAATGGGGATAATTATTTTATAAGGCTGTTATGAGGATAAAATGAGAGAATACATTTAAAGTATTTAGCAAGAGCCTGGCACTTAGTGAATTCTCAGTAAATTTGGCCAGTAGTGTTCTGTGAGGACAGTTGCTAACTTTCAGCTCTTCACTACCTTCACTAAACATCTGCCTTAGTCAGCCAGGGAGCCTGACTTACACGTTATCAATGTGAATGTCATTTACATTGCAAACTGCAGCATTTCTTGTTAACATAAAAACAATCAGCTGCTTTCACCTGATTTCTAGCATCATCCAGCTCACTAATAGCCCAGTTTGTTACACCTGAAGACATTTCCCTTTGGGTCCTTTGTTTTCCTACTGGAGTTTGGACTGGTAACTTTCTAGGTCTGATAGATGGTCCTCATCTGGTTATCTTAGATAAAATGCTTAGGGAATACCTAATTAGAAAAGTGATATTTTGAGCAAAGAACAAAGGAGGGAAGAATTCTAGGCAGAGGAAACAAGTAAGAAGCCCTGGGGCAGGAGCACTTTGTCTACTTGGGGCACAGCAAAGGGGTCAGTGTGGCTGGAGTGAAGTGAGCAATCAGGCTGGAAGCAATGAAGGTAAAATGAGAAGTACATTGAAGACCAAACTAAATGGATTAGATGTAGAAGAAGGTAGAGAGGAATCCAGGACAACTCTAATAATTGTGTTCTAAGCTATTGGAATGATTGGGTTGCTGTTTACTATGAAAACTTTGGGAAGAACAGGTTTGGGCCATGTGAGGTTGGGCCACATGAGACAGGAAGGGGCAGAGAGCATGAGCTCCATTTTGGAAATATTCATTTAGAATGCCTACTAGATATCCAAGTGGAGATGTGACTTGCGAGGCTGGGTGTGTGCCCTGGAATTCGAACATGTGGTAGTTAAGCCATGAGAGGGGTGAAGCCATGGGAGGGGAGAATGAAATCAGAGACGAGAGTAACTAGAGCTGAGGGTCAAGCTCTGGGTTATGCCTAAGTGTAGAGGTGATCAATGAAGAAGACGAGAAGGAGAGGCCAGTGAAGTACAAGTAGGAAGGGGTGGTCTTTTGGGAAGTCAAGTAAAGAAAGCATTTCAAGAGGAGAGAGTAAAAGAATTGCAAGGAGGATTAAGTATGGAAGAAGTAGAAGAAGAGAGAGTGATCAAACAGATCGAATGCTAATAATAGGAAAAAGACTGGGGAGTTTTGAGAACTGACTGCTGGATTTAGTTAAGTGGAGAGCTCATTGGTAAACTTCATAAAAGCTAAGTGATTTTTTTTAACTTTTCTAAGGAGAGGAAGGGGACCATCCCCAGTCCTTGGAGCATTTTTATTCCCAGAGGTGATGAACACCCCACTGCCTGCTAGCATCTGCATTAGCACTCAGCAGGGCTGGGCTTTAGCCATTGATGTTTCTGTTCTGTTCCTGGTCCAGAGTGATACTTATTTCTTTAAAAACCTGCCTGTGTTGTCTTTGTTTGCTCTTTTTCTATTTGATCACATTGGCATGTGTTTAGAGAAGTGGGAGTGTTAGAAAGTATGAACCTACTAGGCTATTTTGGCTGAAATTTCTTTCTGCTAAATCTTTAACTTCTTTACTAAATATCCCTTTCATCTTTTGGCCTTACCTGACTCACCATTGAGGATGTGATTTTTGTAGTCACTTTCTCACTTTTTCTTCCCCACTCCATGTACAATTGGATTAGTGAAATTTGTGTCTCACTCCACCACAGTGCCGCTAAAAGTCATTTCTCCTTCATTTATGCTCATCTCATTTGATACTGCCCCCTCTGTTCCTCCTAGTTTTTGTCACTTATCAACCTCCTGGTCACTGCCTGTTATGGGCTGAATTATGTCCCCCTCCCCAAATTCAAACGGTGAAGTCCTAACCCCAGCATTTTAGAATGTGACTGTATTTGGATATAGCGTCTTTAAAGAGGTAATTAAGGTTAAATGAATTCATTCAGGTGGGCCCTAATCCATATGACTGGTGTTTTTCCAAGAAAAAGAAAATAGGACACACATATACAAAGAGAAGACCATGTGAAGATCCAGGGAGATGACAGCCATCTGCAAGCCAAGGACAGAGGTCCCAGAAGAAGCCTGTCCTGTCAACACCTTGATCTTGGACTTCTAGCCTCCAGAATTGTGAGAAAACAAATTCGTGTTTTTTAACCTACCCAGTATAGGGTACTTTGTTATGGCAGCTCTAGCAGATTAATATACCACCCCCCCTCCCCATTCACAAAAGATTTTGGCACTTAGTTCACAGACCTTCTTAACACCCAATGTCCTGCCTTCCTCTTGGCTAACTACAAGGGCAGTAACAATGGTTCATTCAATTTAATCATCCTGAGGCCACTCTTCCACTCTACTGAAGCCAAGTACTACCAAGGTAGTCCATGACTTCCTCCTTACCCAGCTTAGACTCCATGACCATTCCTTCAACCAAGCTCTACTAGCAGCCCTCACCCTCTTGTTCTGTTGTCTTTCTGTTGCACCTGCATAGCAAACATCAAACATGGATGGATCTGAATGCCCATGTTCTCTATTTTGGCAACTGAGACACATTATAATTTGTTTAACGATGATTGAACATACGGAGATTATTTCCCTTTTTACTATTAAATGAGACTATGGTGAGTATCATTCATTGTACATATATCTTTGTGTATTTCTTTGATTACTTAAACTAAATTCCTAGAAGTGTAGTTATAGGATCGAAAGGTTTAAGACTTTCAAAATAGATCTGATTGCCTCTCAGTGAGTTTGTAATGATTTTTCATCATTGATGTATGAAAATACATATTTCACTATAAATTTCCCAGAGTTGAGAAAAGTGAGTTTAAATTTTTTTAATCAACTAACTGAATGAAAAATAATACCTATGAGATATTATTTTCTTTTATTGCTAGGAAGATAATAGGTTTGTATGTTTATTGACAATTCATTTTCTTGGGTTTTTTTTTTTGTTTCATTCTATTTCAGGTGTGTGGGTTTTTTATTGATTTTATAAGAGATCTTTTTCTCATTAATTATTTGATGTATTGGTGACTCAGGACTTTCTTAAATTCATAAATGTTCTATTCTAGTATGAGTTTGATTATTGTTTCAATAATCTATTATTTGCTTATTGCATCTTTAGGACTACTGATTGTACATACATAAGGGATTTTTTTCTATTTCATATTTGTCATACTCTTTATCAGTGTTCATCTCCATCCTTTTCCTCTGTATTCTGGAAGATCATCTCCATTTTTTTTTCATGTTACCTTGATGTTTTTGTATTTTTTAATTCTTTTTTTTATAATGTCACAAGCAGATTTTTAATTCTGCCAATACATTGCTAGTTTTCTTATAACATCTCCTTATTTTATCTAGTCCTCTTTTCTTTTCTTCTTATGTCTTAAAGAGCTTCTTATTAATTTCTCGATGTCTTACTCATTTCTTTTCTTGTTTCACAGTCTGTTTAAATTTTGGCAACACAAAGCTATATTGCTGGAAATCTTGTGAGTCTTATAGCTGACCTTTTTCTGAAGTATGTAGTTCCTCTTGATTTTAAATAGGACATTGCTCTTATTTCGAGGTGCAGAATTTTTTATTCTGGTTTTATTCTTTTCCTGTTTGCTTATCTTTAATGAGGAGTTCACTCTTTAGGTCTGATTTTGTCAAGACAGGGTGAATGAGTTCTTTTTGGTGTCTCGCACTGTTCACTCTGTCAGACTTAGAATTTCTCTGTCACATAGTAATAGCCTGGATATTTTACACAGATCCTTTCCTAATTTCCTGAGTTTGGTGGTCATTTGTATACAGTATGATTGTGCTGCACTGCAAGAGGATCTTCTGTTCTCCCATTGTCTATTAATGTGCAGAAGAATTTATTCTTAGATTCTCTGGTGATCATCCCTTTCCAGAAATAGTGTGAGAAAACTATCACCTCCCCAGTTTGCATGGCTCCTGAAAACTCTCTCTTCTCCTTGTACAATAGATTTTGTATCCCAGGATTGATGCTCCACAAATCTGTCCTTTCCATCCCAGTCCAATAGTTTTATTGAAAATGCATGTGTCCAAACAAGTGTGAAAAGCTGTACTTTTAATTGATAGAAATGGGTGGGGAAAGGGATCCTGGGGCTGCACACCACAGCTTCTGCATTTAGCTGATGGATTCCCTCATTTTGTCCAGAGAATGTTCCTAAACCTGAGGCAGTTCTGCTCCATGGGCAATGGCGGAAATCACCTAATATCTTCTCCTTTGGTTCTGTCAATGCTTGGGCAGTATATCTGATATATTATTGACCAGTATTCCTTACTGCCAGTGCTCTTGTAATGATGTTTCTTACAGTGTGGTTGCATTTCAACAAGTTTTTTTAACATGGAAGTCTGTTTTTATTAGAAGTTATAGAATTTGTTTTTATTTTATTTTATTATGTTATGTTAGTCACCATACAATACAAAAGTAAGTTTAATAAGAGAAAGAAACATAGAATGAAGAATTAGTGATCATTTTACATTAGCTTCCATGTAACAAAAAACTTAAACATGATTGAACTTTTATGGATGAAAGTTTTTCACTTATTAGTACATTTTAAAAATTTTATTTTAATTCCTGTGTAGTTAACATACAGAGTTATATTAGTTTCAGGTGTAGAGTATAGTGATGCAACAATTTTATACATTACTCAGTGCTCATCATGCTAAGCTCATCTCAATCCTCTTAAAGTACATTCTAGATTTTTTTAGTTGATGAAGGTACATTTATTGTAAGTTATAATACATTATCTCTAATTCTTAAGTATTTGCAGACCATCTTCAATCTGTAAGGAAATTCATGGGAATGGACATAATCATTAAGACAATATGAAATATTTAAGTTTCCTAGATAGGAAGAATTCAAGAAAGCTGATAATAGTTGACTTTCTTCATATTACTCTACTGGTAGTCACATTTTAGCCATATTTCATTTTAAGAGGAAACAGCATAGTAATCAAGAGCATGAACTCCAGAACCAGACTCCCTGAATTCAACTTTCATGTCCCCCAATTACTAGCTATAGGTCCTTGAGCAATTTTACTTAACCTGTGTGTATTTCCATGTGCTCATGTACAATGTGGAAATAATAATGGTATATGTACATAAAGTTGATAGGAAGATTAAGTAAGTACGTGGGTATAGAATTTAGCTATGGTAAGCACAATGTACATGACTTTTATTAGTATTAGTTCTTTGTGATAAATGTAGGACTATTTAACAATTCTTATAAATGTAATTTTTTTCATAAGGTTGAGTCATTGAATATTGGGAAGGAGGCTGTAATATGAGACTAGAGGGAAAACCATGTCTAGGAGAAACAACTGCAAAGTTTCAGGGATAGGGGTGAACTTGCCAGGTTTTTGTCTACCATGTTCTTCAGTGTAGGATAACATTAGTTGACATTTTTCCTTCTGGAAAACCAATGTCAGTTTCTGTGGGCTTTTTTTCATGGGCTGGGCAGATTTCCCAAAGAAGGCTCAACTAATCTCTTCCTAACCACACGAGCCTGGCAACAATATATAAATCAAGGAAGAGGGCTTTCCATAAATTTTGACTCAAGTCTTCTTTTATTCAACATGGTACTCTATTTCCAGTTTTGAGTGGAGTCCACCAGTCCAGAGTTCTTGTTTTACTCTGCAGAGAATAAATATCTCCTTGTGTGTTGGCATGGGGAAGGGACAGCTGTATAGCTACATGATGTGAAAAGGGCAAATGAAGATTTAATTGCTTTTAAATTATTTTCCACCAATTCTTCTATGTTTAGCAATCCTTTCATCCTTACTTCCAAGGGGACCCAGTGTCATAATTTCTTGAGACTTCTGGCATGATCTGAGATGTAATTTCTGTTGCTATTTTGCTTTTCCTACCAGGTTAGGGTCCAGATTTTTAGAGTATCCAATGGTTTCTATCTTCTCTCCTTTTCTCTTTGTGTTTTATGCCTTTTAAAAAAATTGTTTTAGGGGCGCCTGGGTGGCTCAGTTGGTTAAGCGACTGCCTTCGGCTCAGGTCATGATCCTGGAGTCCCAGGATCGAGTCCCACATCGGGCTCCCCACTCAGCGGGGAGTCTGCTTCTCCCTCTGACCCTCCCCCTCTCATGCTCTCTGTCTCCCATTCTCTCTCTCAGATAAATAAATAAAACCTTTAAAAAAAAATTGTTTTACTTCTGTTTTAGTGGGGTTTTGGAAGAGAGTGGGATAAAAGTCTGTTTCAACCCACCACCTTTAACTGGTGGTCTCTCACTCTCTTTCACCTTATTCAAGATACCATTTCTGTCTCCATTATACCACTAAAATATCCCTTGCTAAGTTACTAATGACTTGTGTCATATCAGAAATGCAGACCTAATTCTCATTTTACTTGATATTTTAGCAGCATTTAATTATGTTGACAGCTCTTCTTTGAAAGAGTCTATCTTATGAATTTCAAGATAGCACACTCTTCTGGTTTTCTCTCTTTCTTTGCTCCTCTCCTTCTCAATATCCTAAGCTAATAAATGTTGGAGTGCCTCAAGGCTCAGTTCCAGGCCCTCTTCTGAGCTCACTATATACCATTTCCATAGACATCCTAATCCATGATTCTGCCTTTAGTTTTCTCCCATTTCCTCATGACTCTCAAATTTATCTCTCTAACTAGGTATCACCTCAGAACTCCAAATGCCCACCCAGCATGTCTATTTGAATGTCTCAAGAGAACCCAAAATCAACATGTCCAAAACTAAACTTAGCATCTCTTGCAACATGCATGAAACACATGTACTATCTGTCAACAAATCAAAGATGTCTTGTAGCTTTTCATATTTTAGTAGATGACAATATCAGCCATGTAGCATGACAAGTCTCTGGGAGTCATCCTTGACACCACCCTATTTCTCACCCTGCATGTCTAATACATCTCCATTTTCTCTTGTTTTACCTCCCATCTATATAGCGAGTTGCCATTTAGAGGACACTTGTCTGCCTGGAGAATTGAATGGTTCCATAGCAGATTTTTGTGAACAAGAAATTACCTTTGTTGTTGCAAGCAATGAGATATGGAGATTGTTTGTGGTCAGAACATAATTTAGCCCATCCTGACTAATATGATACATGTCATAGTTGGTAATTATACATTCCTTTTAATTATTAACCTAATGTCTTCCTCCCTTTCAATTGTTAGCTTGAGTAGGGGAGAAATTGTGTCTATTTTTTGTATCCCCAGTACAATCCTAGCACATAGAAGGGACTCGAAAGTATATGTTCATTAAAAGACACTAAAAGACAACATAAAGCCTAACGTTATTGTTGATACAGTTCCTCAAATAGGTAGCCATAAGTATTGGTAGAAATGCTATAATTTATAGCATTTTACAAATGGAAGCCTTAAAATATGTAAATTTTAAATCAAGAAGTAGAAATTAATGTTGGAAATGAGCAAGAGCCAGGCTTGAGTTGAATTTTCTGGGAACCAGTTCTCATTTACACATGCAATCGGCATCCATCTAAATTCTGATGTTTAGGGAACTTCAATAGCAGCTAGTTCTTGTGAAAAATTCTTTGCTCACCCTCTTCTCAGGACAAGCACTCTGGGTCTGTGTTGAAATAAGGGGAAGTGAGGCATTTGTTCTAAAATCACCTAGAGTAGCACTTGGTTAATAGCATGTTACTCCATCAATCCCTCATAAGGGATATTCTGAAAGTTCATATCAAGATAGCATTCTCTAAAATACAGCTGAGCCTCACACCTCACTAATGCTTAAGAATTGCTCTTGCTGGCTTTTCTTAACCTTCCAGCTCTGCTAACTCCCCTCTCATTCCCTAGATCAGTCAGGAGGCTTTCTCTTCAAATTCACTCTCTGCTATGATGGCCTAAGGTCTTCTGATGTGACAGTCTCTTCTTAGTTGGTCTTTCTCTCTTCTCTCAGGAGTCTTCTGCTAATTTCTAGGCACTTATGAACATTCATGCCTACAACAGACACATTGCAATCTTGCTTGCTTTCTCATCTGAAGGGCCTGTATATCCAACCTTCAGGGACTACTGTGATTTTTTTATTGTGTGCTCAAACCTGGAAGCTATTTTTAAACACAATTTACAAATTGGACTTTGGAAAATGAGGTGGACCAAATTCTAGAATTTACCCTAAGTAAATGCCTTAAAGTCCATTCCATTAAAGAGTTTTTAATTAAAAAGAACAACCCACAGATGCCTCATTGTTCTAGCGTACAGGATCATTCAGCAGCCTTTGGAGGAAACAGAAGAGTTGGCTCCATGGTTAATGTCCTCCTGACAGAATTAACCCTAGGAAAGAGCTAGGATGGCTATTAGAGGCCAAGGTAATTTTGTTTGAAGTGTTACCAGCTCCTCACTTTCATTTCTTTAAGTTTCCTAGAATAACAAAGGAAAAAGTAATTATGGTCTCAATTCTTTTATTTTCTCCAGACACTATTTTAATATGAATCTCAAAGGACACCAGCTGACAATACCACCATAAGAGAAAACCAATGCAAAAGTGTAAATAAAAATATGAGCCTTCTTTTTACTACTAAGCTGTGATCTTCATGAAGGAGGGCCAAAGATTAACACACCTTATACAGTACATCAAATGTAATAAGCTTTCAATCAATATTTGTTGAATGAAATTCACATAAGATTTTGCAATGTTTTCAATTAATAAATTATGATCTCAGATGGATAAAGTCCCAATGCCTTATTAACTTATGATGGACTTCAGGGATCAGTAAATTTTATTCTTCAAGCTTTGAGAGTTTCCTCTGTCACTTCTACTGAACATATTGTCCAATAGAGTCGATCAGCTCACTTTATTTATTAGAGGAACAATGACAGGACTGAATTCGGGAGGCCAGAGATAGAAAGGAGTGGGAATCAAATGACCAACTAAAGAAGGCAGTTGCTGGAAACAAAGTTCTGTCATTAATAATGATGATCTTTATTTGATCGAAACTGCTTTGTAGATTTATTCACACCCGTGTGCTTTGGAGTAGAGGTCCCCAAGCCTGTGTCTGTATCAGAATCACCTGAGGAGTGATGGATTCAAGTAAAAGATGCTGAATCAGAAGATCTAGTGCTAGGACCCAGGAATCTGCATTTTATAAGTGGCTCACATGTCTCTGATGCACAGCTAGTTAGGAAACTCCATGCCTCTAAACATATCCAGTATGAGTGGAATGCCATACCCTCCCCTTAAGGAAAGGGTGGTGAGTCTTTCCTCAAGAACTTCACATTGATGGATGAATGAATAAAGAAAATGTGGTTATATATACACAATGGGATAGTATTCAGGCATAAAAAAGAAAGAAATCTTGCCATTTGTGACAACATGGATGGAACTTAAGGGCATTATGCTAAGTGAAATAAGTCAGGCAGAGAAAGACAAGTACCATACAATCTCACTTATATGTAGAATCTTAAAAAAAAAGGTCATGGGGATGTAATGTACAGCATGACTATAGTTAATAATACTCTATTGTATATTTGAAAGTTTCTAAGAGAGTAGATCGTACGTCACAGGAAAAAATGTAATTACGTGAAGCAATAGATGTTTAACTAGACATATTGTGGTGATCATTTTGCAATATAAACAAATACCAAATCATCATGGTGTACACTAACTAATATAATGTTATATGTCAATTATATCCAAATAGAAAAAGAAAACTTCACAAAGAATCAGTTGTAATACACTGAAAGAGAAAAGCAATTTCATGATTGATTGAGAGAAAGCTATGCATATGGTAAAAATTTTTCTGATGTAAAAGTTCAGGGAAAATAAAAATTTTATTAAGTTTATGTCAAAGAATTTTAAACTTTAATCTGGTTGAAGGAAGGCAGTAGTTCAAAAGACTTCAAGCAGGAGGCAGTAGAGATAAGACAGGGCAAGACAATCAGGGAGTGCCACTGGTAGCTTTTTCTTGGATGCAGCAGGAAGAACGATCAGAGAAGGATCTCCCTGACCACTCACAGAGGGGCAGCCAGGGCCAAATCCCCTTCTTCCTCTGACTCCACCTATGATGTAGTGGGACAAACTGGGCTCCGTGACAGCTCAGACTGTAGTTTGCCAGATTGTTCAGGGAAAATAACTTAATCTTGCCAAGTCTGTCTCCTCTCCTAAAAAATGAGAGGGACTGAGAAAAGCAGTGATTTTCAATTCAGCATGAGAATCTGTTTTTCCACATCATTGTTTTTATGTCCTCGTGAGGAAACCAGCATGATGGTCATTGTCATTTTAGTGACAATTGATTGAAAAATTCATAGTATTGCAGCCACGCTGGAAAACAGTATGGAGGTTCCTCAAAAAGTTAAAAATAGAGCTACCTTAGGACCCAGCAATTACACTACTAGGTATTTATCCATAGGATACAAGCATAGTGATTCGAAGAAGCATATGTGCCCCAATGTTTATAGCAGCAATGTCCACAATAGCCAAAATATGAAAAGAGCCCAGATGTCCATCAACAGATGAATGGATAAGGAAGATGTGGAGTGTATATATATATAATGGAATATTACTCAGCCATCAAAAAGAATGAAACCTTGCCATTTGCCATGACGTGGATGGAACTGGAGGGTATTATGCTAAGCGAAATAAGTCAGTCAGAGAAAGACAAATACCATATGATTTCACTCATATGTGGAATTTAAGAAACAAAACAGATGAACATAGGGGAAGGGAAGGAAAAATAAAATAAGACAAAAACAGAGAAGAAAGCAAATCATAAGAGACTCTTAACTATAGGAAACAAACTGAGAGTTGTGGAGGGGTGGAGGGTGGGGGGATGGGGTAACTGGGTGATGGGCATTAAGGAGAGCACTTGAAGTAATGAGCACTGGATGTTGTACGCAACTGATGAATCACTAAATTCTACCTCTGAAACTAATAATACAGTATATGTTAATTAAATTGAATTTAAATAAAAATTTAAAAAAAAGAAAAATTCATGATACCTGAAGAATGACAAACATAGCACTTCTTTTAATTAAATTTCATTTCATTTACCACAGTATCATCTATATACATTGTCAGAGAGGTTGTATAATGTGTTTATAGCAGATACCAGTATTATTCCAAAAACTCTGGTACATATGAAATGTCACTTTTTAAAAACAACTTAAATCTGGCTCTGAATATCACAAAAATGATTTTTCCAGAATAGTAATTTATCTAATTTCAGTCATTGTTGGGGCTCCCCCCTCCAATCCTAGGATCCCTCCAATCTTTTACTATACTGGTTACCATTGAAGTCTCAGTGTCCAAAACCACTTAGTCCTCTTACAGTTGTATCATTTGCTGGTTCTTGGGAATGGTCAACCTTGCCAAGCCTAAAAGTCCTGGTTGTCAGTTGGCATGCCTTCCCAGACACACCAGCCATATTAGAAAACTAGAAAATGTCCCTACCACATTGATTCTATTGCTCTCCCAGTCTACTGTCCAATCTCAAAAGACGTTCATATCTTTATCAGGATAGAAAACCTTCCTTTGAGTTAAAGCTCCCGCCTCTCTCCCCTGCTTATAACTTAATTCATTCAGGGAGCTTAGGGTTTCAGAAATAAAAAACCTGGAAGAAATTCAAACCTATTCTGAGCCAATGTTGTACAAAGAGCCTGACTACCATCTTGGAAAGAAGAGAACACAAATGATTTCAATGTCTTGTAATTGAAAATGTAATAAGTACGTGTGGATGTATTTGTGTGTGCGTGCGTGTGTGTGTGTGTGTGCTCATGTGCTATGTATATATGAGGCTTGTTGCATTTATAGATTTATAGTTCCTTTCTTACGATAGCAGCTGGAAGCCCATGGACTGGGATCCTCTGGATTAGAGGATCTTAGTGCTCTTAGGATCTCTTTGCCCTTTGTCATTGACCTTGACTGAGAGCTGCTGCAACCTACCGCTTCCAAAAATAAGCACTGAGCTTTCCATGTGTAATGACAGGAGCAACTTTGGATAGAATTGTCATTGTTGGTTGGTTGAATGGTTTTCTAACCTGAGGTGAAATAAAAATATATTCAGAATGATATCTGGAAAAATAATGGCAACAACCTTCCACTAACCACATGCCTTGGGGCATTCTTTGCTCCCATACCCAAGGGATAACCACTGCCTACAACAGTCAGACTGTGGCTTAGTGCTTCATGGGTTCTTCCACATATAAGCAGCTGTTTAATATTTCACATTTAAATCTGAACTTTATTACTTTTGGTCATGGCATGTTGCCAGGCTTTCAATCCAAAAAACAAGTACAGTGTGTACTTCAGAAAAGGTTATATGCTTACCGCAGCATTTCCAAAGACACCTATTTACAACATTTTAGAGATGGGTTTATTAGCCTCATAAAAGCATCACTGTGGTTGGACTGAAGTGCCTAAAATGACTTTACTCTGATTTTTTTTGGCAGCCAGTACGAAAACAATTACTCAGGGTCACAGACGTATCAGGCTTTTGCTTCTGATTTAGAATAGCATATAGACTTTCAGCAGCAGATATGCTCACCGCCATATGCTCATTTGCCTAATGGCACTCACAGCCACTGTGCTGAGTGTCATTCGTCTAAGGATAAGAAGGGGGAGGGTGAGTGGAGGCCTGAGGCACACAAGCAGCCCTGCCTCTCCCACGTCCCCACTTCCACGGCCTTTTCCTTTCAACCTAGGGAGAAGCACACACTAGGTCTCACGGCCCAGCACAGGGTCCTGCTTGCTTTAGTTCTCTGTTGCCTGACTTTCTTCTCTTTGGTGCAGCTGAAGTAAGTGCATGTTTTTATCTTGACAGTAAACTCTAACTGACCTTAGTGGTGAAACCTTTAAAAGTTTATGCCTCTGGTTTCCTAGGTGATAATTTAATATCATTCCTCCTTGTTTCCACCCTACCTGGAAACTATTCCCTTTCACTTTGGTCCTTTTTTTAGTGTGGTTTCCATGATATTACCCTCTTCAAAGCTGGCAGGATTCCTTTGCCACCTGTAAGAAGTATATCGTTTAATGACATTAATATTACACGTAGTAATGGAATGTCTATATGCAGGACTAACCACGTATAAAATAAATAGATTAAACAAGTAGAGTTTTAGGGTTAAGAATTCTTATTCTAAGTACTCTGGATGTTCCTTTATTTATAAACAATTTAGGCATCCATTTTTTTTAACTATTCAAATACATTACAGCTATAGTAATTAAAGTAATAAAATAGCACCAATCATGCAGACTATAACTATCTTTATGGTTTGCTTTCAACTTGCTATGGGCAAAATAAAGGGCAAGAAACATTAATTTTTTTAAAAATGTTCTTTCTTATCTCCCCCCACACCGCCACCCCCCAGGTAAGTGTTCACTATTCCTGTGTTATACAAAGAATCTGACTCTTCAAAGTTCTTGGTAGGATTCATAGATAGAATGTTTGTGTCCTCCTAAAATTCATGTGTTGAAACCTAATCCCCACTGTGATGGTATCTGGAGGTGGGGTCTTTGGGAGTGATCCCTCATGAATGGGATTAGTGCTCTCATATATAGACTCCAGCGAGCTCCCTCATCCCTTAGTGCTCTCATAAAAGAGACTCCAGAGATCTCCCTCCCCGCTTTGGCCAGGTAAGGACACAGAGAACAGACGGCCATCTATGCAGGAAGCAGGCACCAGATCTGCCAGGGCCTTGATCTTGGACTTCCAGCATCCAGACTATAAGAAATAAATGTTATTTAGGCCGCCCAGTGTATGGTATTCTATCATAGCAGCCCTAGCAGATGGACCATGGAATGGATCTTGTCTGATAACACAGGCATGAAACCTGCATGAAGGAAGGCACACTTTGCAAATTTCAAGTTAACTGGAGTTGAGTGATGACACACAGAGACACGGGGTGGGGGAGGGACTATGGTCATCATTTATGGGCTGGAGCAGTGAGTAGGCAGAATCGATTCCAAAAATGTCCGTGCTCCAATCCCTGGAAAATGTGAATATGTCCTATTACGTGACAATGCAGATTTTGCAGATATAATTAAGGTTATAGACTTTGCAATAGGGAGATTCCCCTGGATTATCTGAGTGGGCCCAATTTAATTGCATTAATCTTTAAAAGCAGAGGACTTGCTCTGGCAGGAGTCAGAGAGACGTTGCAGAAGGGAGAGTCAAAGTATCAGGAGAGAGCCTGGGGCACCTGGGTGGCTCAATCGGCTAAGCGTCTGACTCTTGGTTTCGGCTCAGGTCATGATCTCATTGGTCCTGGGATCCACCCCCACGTCTGGCTCCCCGCTCAGTGGGGAGTCTGCTTAAAGATTCTCTCCCTCTGCTCCTTTCCTCCCTCCTCTCAAATAAATAAATAAATCTTTAAAAAAGATAGAGAGAGAGCCTGCTGTTGCTGGCTCTGAGATGGAGGGGGTTTTATGATGGGGGTATAGCATGGAAAGGAGGGCCCCAATCCTGCAGCCACATGGAAATGAGCTCTTCCTATAATGGGAATGAGCCTGGAAGTGGATTCTCCCCCCGCCCCCAAGCTTCCAGGTAAGAGTCTAGACCAGCTGACACCTTGATTTCCACCTTTGGAAACACAAAGCAGAGAAACCAATCAAGCCACTAGGATTTCCGACCATGAGCACCAAGGGAATCAAATGGAACCGTAAGAAACAAACTGTGTTGTTTAAAGCTACTAAAGTATCGTCATCTTTGGGTGCTCGGGAATTCCATTTGGGGTGAATGCACTAGCCCTGTGGTTCTCAGTCTGGATGCATTTTATTAGCATCTGAGGAACTCTGTGAACCTATTGGTGCCCAGACCACACTCTAAGTTTCTGAATTAATTGGGTGGGGCAGGGCCTGGCCATAAGTATTCGTTAAAGCTCTCCCAGTGACTATAAAGTGAAGTTAGAATTGCGAAGCAGGGGCTGAGCCAGGAGCTAAGGCATTAGGTGACATGAGAGTGACTTAGATGGGCTTTCCATGCCTCTTAAGTACAAGCGATGGAAAACGTCATCAGTGTTTTTTAAATCACATCAATGCTGAATGATCCGCCGTAAAATTTCTTGAAACTTGTTGGAGGAAAACATATATAAATAAAACTAAAGGGCAAATCCCAGTTTTGCTAGAGGAATTTCTTCGGTGTTGTGTGTGTGTAAGAGAGAAAGAGAGAGAAATATCATTAATAATGTATTTTGAGCCCTCCAGAGAATTATCTCCACATGACTTTCTCTTTTAATCTTCCTTCACCCCCTGTCTTCAGATAAAACATTACTCATTCTTCACTTATACTTCCCTTCTTGCAAATGCAACTTCCTGTCTTCTTCCCCCTAAATCTGACTTGAGCCCCATTACTGGTTGATCTCAACCTACTGTCTATTCTATGAGACTTGTGTGCTCTGTTTTTGTACTACATTAACTTGTGGTACTTCAATATTTTGTGTGTGTGCACATTATATACACACAATTAAATTATGGGCTTCCTGAAAAGTACACAGTCTCTCAGATTCATTCAATACCCCTAACAAATCTTTATTGAGCTTCTATCATGTATTAACAACTGTTTCAGTTGCTGAAGATACTATAAGGAACAAAGTCCCTCTTCTCATGAAGCTCATATTTGGTGTTGGAAGGCAAATGCTAAACAAATAAATATATGGTAATGGTGATGAGTGCTATGAAGAAAAACAAAACAAAAAGAACAATGGAGGGGCGCCTGGGTGGCACAGTCGGTTAAGCAACTGAGTCTTGGTTTCGGCTCAGGTCGTGATCTCAGGGTGGTAAGATCAAGCCCCGAGTTGGGCTCCACACTCAGCACAGAGTCTGCTTGTGACTCTCTATCTCCCTCTGTCCCCACCCCCACCTCTGCTCTTGCTCTCTCTCAAATAAATAAATAAATCTTTTTTTTATAAGAACAATGGAAAAATGATGGGATAGAAGGAATGCTGTTTTGAATAAGTTGATCAGGGGAGGTTTCTGACAAGGAGACATAACAAACATCCTGGGGAACAGTGGTTCAGGCCAAGGGGATAGTGGAGTGTAAAGCGTCCCCATGACAGGAGGGTTGTGTGTGCCAGGAACAACGAGGAGGCCAGTGAAGCTGGAGCACAGTTGGTCAGAGGGAGATTGGCAGGTGATGGAACCAAAGAGATAGGTGGGGGCCAGATCAGACAGGACCTTGTAGGCTAATGTAAGGATTTTATTTTATTCTGAGGGAGTTACGGAGCCTTTGGAGGGTTTCGGGCAGAGGCAAGACATTATAACTGCCTTCCTATCTAGCTTCTGTCCTTGGCTGTTATATTCTTTGAAAAAATTAGTCACTATTAACCATTTCCTTTTACGTATGCTCTGCTCTTAAAGCTATCGAACTCAGACCCTAGTAAGGATAAGGTTGCCTCCCAATTGCCAAATCCAGTGTCTTTTTTCAATATTTTTTCTTCCAGACTTCTGGCAACCCTAATGCCTTTGACTATGGCCTCCATTTTGAAACTCTCATCTATTCATAACCCAGTTCCAGGGATTGTTAGTTCTGTGACCCTGAGCAAGTTGTTTAATGTCTCTGTTCTTCAGTTTTGTCATCTGTGAAATGGGGAAAGTAATTGTAACAACTGTGTAGAGTGTGGTCAGGGTCATAAGAAATAAGCATTCAATAAATATTAGTTATCATTGTGTCCCAAACCAAACTTTTTTCTTCTTTTTTCTTTTCTTAAAGATTTATTTATTTATTTTAGAGAGTGAGCAAGGGAGGGGCAGAGAGAGAGAGGCATGGAGCCTGACACGGGGCTGTATCTCATCATCCTGAGATCATGATCTGAGTCAAAATCAAGAGTTGGTCACTTAACAGATTGAGCCACCCAGGTGCCCCCCAAACTCTTTATCTTATACCCTTCTCCCAAACCTGCTTCTCGTCCCTTGTTAACAATGCTATCTACTCCAGGAACCTCGGCGGCATCTTTAATATTGAATTAATCTTGCAGATTTTGCCTCTGAGGTCCTCCCTTCCACTCATTCCCTCTGCCACCACCTCTTCCCTCTAAGTGTGTTGGCTGTGTGTACACACACACATACACACACACACACATCCCTTTCCTTATGTAGCTCTGGCTGTATTGAACTACTCTACCAACCACTGAACTACTCTTTGCAAATTTTGATGGACTCTTTCCATGGTCCCCCAGTAATCTCACACTATCTCTAATAACAATAACAAAAGCTATGGGAGTAATAAAGGTAACTACTTTGTGTCAGCATACAGCATACTGAGTGCCTTTCATATATAATCTCATTGGATACTCACCCACAAAGGTTTGTGAAGGAGGTATTATTATTAATCCCATTTTATAGATAAGGCACTGGAATCATACACAACAGATCACACTCAAGTAAGTCTGCTCATTTAAATGTTAATCACACCTAAAAAAAGATCTTCACGGCAACGTCTAGACTGCTGTTTGACCAAATATCCAGGCACCATAGCCTAGTCAAACTGACACAGAAAATTAACCATCACAGTGCATTTCTTTATAACTGGATCTTTCTCACAAACAAGGTCTCATTGGCATCCTTCCATGTCAGTAGTTACAGATCTCACTTATTCTTCTTAATAACTACACAACATTTCATGTTTTACATATTTTTAACAATATCATGCACCATAATTTATTTAACCTTCTGTCAGTTGATGGATATTCAGGTTATTTTAACTGAGTACGTTCCTCTATTTTCAGGGAGGGAGTTCACTACAAATAATGCTACACATTGCAATTATTTTGCTAGATGTCATCATTTTTTTAAACTATAGTATCCATGTTTCCACCAGCCATATATAAGACTGGCACAGGGGATTAGTGTTCTTTGTAATTACTGCCAATCTAATGGATGGGATGTGACATCTTGCAGTACATTTAATTTGTATTTTCCAGACTAGAGTGAAGTCGAGCATTTTTTTATGTTTATTAACCGTTTAGATTGTCTTTTGTGAATTGTATTTTGAGAATTGCGTTGTATTCCTTTCCCATTTTTGGACTGATTTATATGCCCTTTTAAAAATCAATTTATATACTATAGAATTGAACTCTCAATCTCTCATGTGGTTTGCAAATAATTTTTATAGTCTGTCATTTGTCTTTTGACACTGTGGAATCATTTATCATCCCAAATATTTTTTTAAATTTCTTTTTATAATCAAAACTGCTTTTATAGCTTTGGATTATAGCTTTGGAGATCCCCGTGCTGCTGAAGAACTCTAAGTTTCATCTTCCTTTTTAATTTTTAAACATTTAAGTCTTTAATTCATCTAGAATTTATTTTTTTATTTGGTGTGGGGTCAGAACTAAATTTGTTTTCCTCAAAATGGTTAGTCATTTATGCTAGCCAAATTCATCAAAAAATTGAAGTTCTCTGAAAAGAAATTATTAAATTTTAACTTAGAGGAGACAAGGCTAAGTAAGCCATCCTTTCTCCTCTAAATTAAAATACCATTTTTGTTCCATGTCAATTTCCCAAAGATATTCAGATCTTTTTCTGGACTCTCTATTGATTTACTTGTCGCTTCTATGTTGGTTTGATCAAAGAAACTTTAAAATAAGTTTTATAGCTGGTAAGGCAAATCAACAATTTCTTCAGCCTCAAACACATTATGTTTTATTTCTATTTCTTTAATTTCATAATACTATCGGAGGTTTATGCCTCCATGCAAACATCAAATTACTTCACCCAGTTCCAAAAATAAAATAAATAAAATAACCCTTATTCTACTAAACCAAACATGCAACCCTCTAGGATTCTACTTAGAATTGCGTTACATGTTATTTCAGGGAGAAACCCTACTGTCTTCATGATATTAAGTTTTCTCATCTCAATAAGAGTTGCTTATTTGCTGAACCAGTATCATAATAGTTACTTCAAGTTGATCAAGTCTCAAGGAGGACTACCCCATTGGGTCTGGATGATTCTATTTCACTGATTTAAAAGCACTAAAATAAAAATAGGTGAAATTTAGTAAAATAAAATTTTATATTTTCACAAGTTTCTCTCTTTGCTAGGTAAGGACCCAACATTTCCTGCCAGTATATCCACTCTTTAGTATTCCAAAGAGTAAGAAATCCCCAAGATGTCATAGGATATCAAGGGCAGGGGTGGGGGTGTTTGGGGGGGAGGCTGCTGATTTCCTCTGTGCAGCTGCACCCTTGCCCCAGGCATGTCTTCCTCCAGTGGGAGGGGGACCCCACCCTCCTGTGTACCCTACCCAGGCTTAGAAGGGAAGGTGCCATGAGAGGTTCTTGGATGCTGCTCTCCCTCACCTTCCTGGTTCACCTGAGCCTCCTGGCCTGGCCACACTGTTTTCAGAGCTTTGCGTGCTGTAGGTCCTAAGCCATCGTGCTGCAGCAGAGGCAACGGGAGCAAGCCTGGCACCCCGGAGCTCCTGTCCTTGGTGCCATCTTGGTATGCACTTCCTTGTGTTTCCTCATTTCCCTCAGGTTCAGGCCCATTTGTTTTTGTGTTCTTTTTACCCTTTCTCAACCCATAAAATAACTTCGGACAACATGGTTTTCTTCGTCACTGAGAAAGCAACCAGAGAGATGGCTGCTCAGCTAAAACCAGTCTTGGCATGAAGGATTCCAAGACAGACCAGCAAATAGTCTGAGCAAAGCCTAGGCAAAGATTGCCCTGACCCAAGGGCACCATGACACTCAACCCACTGCTTACATTGCGCCCGAGGCTCTGGGAAGAATGGGCAAGAGTATTTGCCTAAATCTCTGTCCTTGTCTGTATTCTCTTTTTATGGATATTAAAAAAAATGTCCATCTGTCACCAAACCATGCATGGCTCTCCTGGCAGCCTGCCTGAGTCAAGCTGCAGTGGTTACTCCTTGTTCCTTCTGCAGGTTGACATTTTCTAACATCTGCAGCCTCGATGTTGAGCAAATAACTGGCTGTCAATTCACTCAGAGGGAATATCCTTCATTTCTCTCGTGACCTCTGTCTAAGACACATGGCAGGGCCTGAGCTGTCTATCCTCATTATTAGCAGAGTCTTCCAGCAATCAGGCCTGCTGCATGGTCCGGATGTTTGAAAAGGCACTTTACTGGATGTAGTAGCTAATAAAAAGTTAGCTCTTCGTATCACAAGTTGGGGCTACACTTTGAGTGCATATTTTTGAATAACATTTGAAAAAGCGTCTTTCCTTTGGAAAAGCTAGAATGCCTTTTATAAAAATAGACCTATTCTAATGTCAATTTTCTGCCTGAATAAAAGTGAATGAATATTAAACATTGCTGCAGGCCATCTTGTCATTGAAATTAAAGATTCTCTGTTATAATAAATAATTCTGTGAAAACACAAATCTTGTCTAAGCAACGTTCAGCCCCAATTTTTTGTAAATGTATTTTCAGTCCAGGGTACATATATTTGCAACTTAATGTATGAACATGAAACAGACGTTTTAGCATGAGTAGCATATATTTTGAAATAGTTGTATAGCCCTGTAAAAACGTGGTTCACTGGCTTAATGGAGAGTTAGATGATTCTTCCTAGTGGGAAGGAAGTATATATCTTGGAGGAAGAGTGAGTCACATCCAGCACTCCTAAATGGTTATTCACTTGAATAACACATCAGGTGTGTGATGAGGGAAATGTGATGTGTCATGTAAAAAGAGCATTGGACTCAAATCATCAGCTTTGGTTTCGAGTGGGTGGTGGCTTTGTTACTTGCTAGCTGTGTAACCTCGGGCAACTTATTTATGCTTTCTGAGCATCACTTTTATCGACTACAAAAGGGAAGAATCCGACTATGCGGGAGCTCTAAACCACATTATTTTACACATTGGCATGTCTCAGTCGATTCTGAGGTAAGTAATTTATGCTACTAGAAATAAAGTCCTGACGTTTGCAAACAATTTATGGTTGTAGCACAGATAAGTTTAGTTAGCCCTGTGATGTCATTCTCACCAACGTGGCTTCTGAAGTGGCTTCTTGAGAGAGAGAAGAGTGTGAGTTGTGGCTGCCACACTGGTAAGACAAGTGTTACCGTCACCAGAAACTTCCAAATGGCCAATTTCATTATTTACATGCCCATAAAATGTTTTCATGGATACCACACCCATAAAGTTTCGGGTCATCTGCCTTGCTTTCGTACAAATATTTCTTGTGCATGTTTTCTCAGTATTTGTCAACATCTGGGCACAGCATGAGGAGGGCAGCGCCTCTTAAATGTGGTCCACCGTGTGTCGACTTCTGGGCTGGATTCTCCCCTGTATTCGTTCCAGTTAACTACCCTCTACACAGTAACAAGAGAGGACTTTCATACATCCAGAGTTGGGTGGCTGAGGGAGAAGATGCTAACTAGGTCCAGAGGTGGGAATGTATCTGGAGGCAGACACATCTCTGGAATGTTTCTGCTGCTCTGATTCTGGGTTTGAGCTGCTGGCTGCTTGATCACAGACATGGACTTCCTTGCATTTTAGTACTTTCAGTTTCACATTCCATATTTTCACATTCTAGATTTTCTTTGCCTCGAGGCATCATCATAAAGTTATGTGATATGAACTGAACCATGATGAATCTCCTTCGTACCCCACCCCGCGACACCCCTAGCCCACCTGCTCCCACCAAATACACATACTTAGAGAAACAACAGTAAAGGGACACGACAACACCAAGGAGTGGTGCTAATAGCCAGCATAGTGAGAACTCAGCCCAAGTTGGGCCAGGGCTTACTTATTGCTTCTTCTGTGCCAGACAGGGGGCTAAGTTTTTCCATACATTAATTCATTAATTTGCATAACTCTGTGAGATAGGCATTAATAGCCACATTTTATAGATGAGAATTCTGAGGCTCAGAGAATTTAAGTAAGTCACCCAACAGGTGGCTGTTGGCTGAGAGTTACACTCAGTCAGTCTGGCTCCAAAATCAAGGCTCTCGACCACTCTTCTCTGCCACATCATCTGCACTATAAGTTAACAGCATTTCTGCAACTACTTTCACATCACCATCCTATGAAGTCTCTCTTATTATCTCAGTGTTCTCTTTGAAGAAGCCAGGGATCAGTGAAATTAAATAATGTGACTAGGGTCTCATGGCTGGAAATAGTGACAGGCAGTGAAGGAGCCCGGATTTGAATCATGGTCTCTTCGATCTAGGAAATATAAGAGGAGCATAGGAAAGTGAGCATCAGTACCTTCAAAAAGGCAAACACGTCCCAGGAGCAGATGAAAGGAGAACATTCTTGGAATGAACCTGGAAAGGACTACTAGATTTAGTCTAGGAGAAATACTTAGGAGAAGTAGATAGAAAATGAAAGGCATTTAAACATTATTACTAATCCTCATTCTCAACTTATAGGAGAAAAAGTTTGCCCTCAGCTTCTGGAGAGCAAAAGCTGCAGGGGCCGACTGTACCATCAGCCTCGCGGGGACAATCCCCTCAAGACTGTGTTGTGCCAGCCTTGCTAAGACCACAGAGAGCTTCATTTACCACTGCTTAAATACCTCCATTAGCTAATGTTCAGATTAAGGGAGACAGTTAGCGAGTTAATTATTTTTTTTCCTGGCTTTTCTATTTTCAAAGCTGCTTTGCCTTGATCAGTAGCCTAAGCACTTTTATATGCTCACCAACCTTGATTCTCAATGCAAGGTTTGTGAAAATATAGCATTGCAGAAAAAAGCTAGTCAACTAAAGTGAAAGTTTAATTTCTAAAGACTGTACTCAGTGGAGGCTCTTTACACATGTACTCACAATTAATTTTTAGAATAGAAATGGAGTCATATTTTCAGTTGTTCTTCCTGGAGTTTGTCAATGACATTCAGTATTCGAGATCAGATTTCCAGCATTTGCAGAATGAAGCAAACCAGAATAAGCAAGTGAACAGTCTAAAGTGAAGTACCAGTAAGTGACAAAAATCTGTTAAAAAGCTCATGCATTTCATCCCACCAGGAATGTAGAGCCTCTTATGGGTTAGAAATCATGTAAAAGAAAGAAAGAACCAAATTAAAAGCAGGATATTCTGATAGTGGAAATCAGGATCAGAACAACACAGTATAAGGACAATAATCTGAGGCCATTAAATGCAAGGACAAATAACTTTCCATACCTTAACATCCTTTCCGAGCACCACATCTTTTAAATAAAATAATTGCTAACCATACTCTTCTCAAGAATAAAATCAAATTAGGTTTAGCATAGACTAAGAAAAACAGGGTCATGATTAATGTTCTTTATACATAATTCAATAAAAATAATAATATTTTTCTGAAAGATTACTTAAAGGTATAAAATTTATCTGAAAAATGGATTTGTGTGGAATAGTTCTGTGAAGATGCTAGATGATGCATTAGGATATATCATGGAGCATGGTGCATCCTATCTTATAAGTTAGGTATTATACTCCCAATTTTAAGATGGGGCAATGCATTTTCGTAAGGTGAATGGACTTGAGCAGTGTTTGAGCATGCCAGGACCAATCCAAGATGTCAACCCCTCTTCTCCAGTTACTAATTTCATTCTATGCAAGTTCAACCTAGAAGGTTGGAGGGAAAAAAGGGAGAGCCCCATTGCTATCCTCTTTTGGTCCTCTGACCGATCTTTCTGTCTCTTTCTTTTTCTCTCTCATTGCTCAAAATTGAATTGAAAGTTAAAATATTCTTTGCCTTAGGTCAATGGAGATTACAAATTTTCAGTCTTATGCCACTGTAAGGCAAGAAAACTTGGGTACATACCCAGTATGATAGTAATGCTTTCCAATTATATGAACTACCACCATCCAATTCAGTTGGATTTTACATAGTGGTAGCAGTGAAGTGAAGCAGCACCTATCATTAATTGAGCACTTACTGTATGCCAAGCACTACACTGTACATGGTAAGAACATATCCAACATGACCTTTACTTACATGGTGAGAAAATATGCAAAATTTATGGAATCATTTTTGTAATTCATCCAAACCTGTATTCTGTTCGATATTTTTTTTTAAGATTTTATTTATTTTTCCACAGAGAGATACAGTGAGAGAGGGAACACAAGCAGGGGGAGTGGGAGAGAGAAGCAGGCTTCCCGCCGAGCAGGGAGCCCGATGCAGGCCTCAATACCAGGACCCCAGGACCATGACCTGAGCCGAAGGCAGACGCTTAATGACTGAGCCACCCAGGCGCCCCAAAACCTGTATTCTGTTTGATATTAACCAAATCATGTTTGGTTTTTACCTTGACTTTCACCACTCATAGTTTGCTATCATATGTCAAGCCCCCAGCTTCTCCTAGGAGTCTGCTGTGAGCCATAATGGATTTATCTAATAATATATCCTTGAATGGTGTTATGACGGTCACCTCTTGATTGCCATGTTTTATATTTTCTGAGTAAAGCTATAACTTCCTTTTATTATATTCTAAATGTTCTCTCCTAGCTGTCAAGGAAGATCTCTTCACTGTTTAGTCAGTTCATGAGGTCATGTGACCAGAGTTCGGGCTATGCCACTAGTTTTGAGATCTTGATTTTTTTTTTTTTAGACAGAGTGTGTGCGCGCATGCATAAGGGGTGGGGGCAGAGGGAGACAGAGAGACAGATCTTTTTTTTTTTTTTTTTTAAAGATTTTATTTATTTATTTGACAGAGAGCGAGAGCAGGAACACAAGCAGGGGGAGTGGGAGAGGGAGAAGCAGGCTTCCCGCCGAGCAGGGAGCCCGATGTGGGACTCGATCCCAGGACCCTGGGATCATGACCTGAGCCGAAGGCAGACGCTTAACGACTGAGCCACCCAGGCGCCCAGAGAGAGACAGATCTTAAGTAGGATCCATGCCCAGGGGGAGCCTGAGGAGGAGCTCAATTGATCTCATGACCCTGAGATCATGATCTGAGCCAAAATCAAGAGTCAGACACTTAACAGACTGAACCACCAAGGTGCCCCTGAGACCTTGACTTATTCAGTTAGTATCCCTTGACTTCAGTTTCCTCATCATTATAATAAAGGGTGGTCCTTAAGCCTCTAATGTCCCTTCCAGCTCTAAAATTGTGTTCAATTCATACCCATCATGATTCCATAATCCCTGCTCATATTTCCTTTATCTAGAAAAGTGTTGTAATTATATATACCAACATGTATATGCGTGTGTGTGTATATATATATATATATACCATCATTTGGAAAATACCTGATACTGGGCCCCCACTCCAGACCAATTAAATCTGGGGATGGAATCCAACATCATATTTTCAAAAATTCTCCAGATTATTCGAACATGCAGCTGGAACCAAGAACTACTGGTCTTCACTAAAGCATCCTGATTTTATCTTTGATGTCTCCACTGGTCACTACTACAAATAAACAGCCAGAAGAGAAAGGGGAAGATGTCCTCAGATCCTTCTTTATAGAAGTAAGGGGCCAGGAGTCTGAAAGGAGGAAGGTAGCCAATAGCAGAAGAGATCATGGCTTCATATAAAGGAGCCATTATTATTTAGGTACAAAATATAATCCTTCAAAGGCTTGGCTGGTGGAGTTCCAGAATAACCAAGAAAAAGAGTGTTTGGTCTCCATTTTAACCACTGTTTAAATTTGAGTATTCCCCATGAAAACACACCTCTGGTTTTATAAGGCACAGTGGTGGACATGGAGTATGCTTTATGAATATGTTATGGGGTCAACATTGTTGGAACGGAGCTCCATAAACATGAGGCATGCACACATCTGTTACAACACTGACCTGTGTCCCATGTCGTATGGCCTCCCCTTTCATAAATTCCACTTCCTTGGAAAGCCATCTCGTAGCACTTGAACTGGGATCTATAATTCAGTGCTTTTTTTCTTGACTGAAACGTTTACCTTTCTTCCCATAAAAAAGAAATGGTTGGATTTAAAGCAATATGGGCTCAGGGCTGAGACCATCATGAAATTCTACAGCTATATTTGATGACAACAATAAGGGGTGAGTTATGAAGAGTTAGTTTAGGGTGAGAGATGGCATAGAGCAGGAGACACTGGCTTATGCGTCCCTCTTTCTGGAAATTAGACTCACTCTGCCACTGAGCGATTTGATCCTGCAACCTTCTTTTTAACTTGTAAAAGCTCTCCATTTTCAGAACTGTGGAATGGGAGCAGGTGACACGATCTTCTCCAGGGTCCCTTTCATCAGTCAGGTTCTACAGTTTTCACTAGCTGTGTTTCTTTGGCTAACAGATGAATTGTCTAATTTTCCTCTTTAATTGGTACTGAACTTTCTAAGACTTCTATGAGATGGGGTCACACGGGAGGCAGAGAGCCCAGTGACTGTCTTCCCCAGAGCAGGCATTAGACCAAGGAACTTAATAAGTCCCAGCCATGGTGCTGCATCCTGATTGATTCCTCACTTTAATTTCATATAGGCTTCTGTATCTACAGGACAAAATTTGGTTTTTATATGGGCGCCTGGGTGGCTCAGTTGGTTAAGTGACTGCCTTCGGCTCAGGTCATGATCCTGGAGTCCCAGGATCGAGTCCCGCATTGGGCTCTCTGCTCAGCAGGGAGTCTGCTTCTCCCTCTGACCCTCCCCCGTCTCATGCTCTCTCTCTATCTCATTCTCTCTCTCAAATAAATAAATAAAATCTTAAAAAAAAAAATTTTGGTTTTTATACGTCCTGATGTGTGAAGTTCTATTTATCATGTTTAACATTTCTAGGACAGTTCCCCTTGACCTTCAGTCTAACATTTTCCATCCATGAGCAAAACTTTTCATAGCTAGAGATATTGAATCTGGGTGAGGGAGACAACTCCATATCGACATGTTTGTATAACAATGTGCATGCCGTGGTGTCTTGAGAAGTTAATATATTTTTGCCTAAAGTAATTACAGTTTCCCTATGAGCACATGGACAGGTTTCCATGGTCTGTGTATCTTTTTCCCTGTCAGATATGTACAATTGTCTTTAAAAATTAGGAAGCTAATTCTCTTTGATAGCTTCTGAATAAATGTTCACTATGAAAGGCTTTAACATTAGCTATAAATTGACACTGGAATATAAAATAGGCTTTAAAAATTTCTCTTCTTAGTCGGCTATCATCTGTTTTGTTACATACCAAATAAACACGGGTATATAAAAGATTCACATTGGGATGCCAGTGTTCCTGATAGAGGGGTTCACGGAGACAGAGAAATCTTGATTTGCAGCCACATAAAGGCACAGGTTTTCCACTGTTTCTTGTCCATCTTCTGCAGAGGCACCGTGGGAACCAGATTGCCCAGGGCACACAGTTCAGCTGCATCTACAGCAAGTGCAGGGGAGTTACCGTAACACAGATACATATTGTCACAGTAAAGAGCCACATTTGCCCTTTGCTTTTTTCCTGGCAGGAAGGCTCTAAAACATGAAGACTGACTTATGAGACAGCTTGGCTCTGAGCAGCGTGAGACGTTGAGTCAGATCACAGCAAGAAAAAACCCAGACATGATTTAGATTGAAATAACATACTCTTCACATATGACATTTTTTTGGAGGAGGCATTTTTACGTGCCAGAATGTTTATTCGGTATCTCCAAACTACTGGATGGCATCAAAAGGTGGTGTTCCAACCACAGTTTGGGTCAACTCTTCCTTCTTGCTTAAAATGATCACACTGTTTTTCTCTTGATTTAGTTATAGAAGTTTATTTCCAGAGGGGTTTGTTTGCTAGGATATAAAAGATTCAATGGTTCATTCAACAAATATTTATGTTCATGTTCTAGGTTCTATTTCGGATGTTGGGCCCTCTTGAGTCTGTATTTGAAGAGAGTGACAGAATTAATAAACAAATAAATAAAAGATGTGGTATGTCACATTGTGATAAATGCAATCGAATAAAATAAAGCAGAGAGCAGGAATAGGGCATGCAGGGTGGGAGAAGGTGCCTTTTAAAACAGAGTGGTCAGGGAAGGTCTCCCTGAGTAGATGATATTTGGGCAATATGCTGAAAGAAGTAGGGAGCAAGCCACGTGCATGTCTGGGAGAAAGTGATGGGGTTTGGAGCAGGGTGGTAATAACAGAGGTGGTGGGAAGTGACAGGTTCTCCTACTATTTTGGAGGTGAAAATGACAGAATTTCCTTCCAGATTGCATGTAGGGTATGAGAGGAAAATGATCAAGGATAACTCCAAGGATTTTGGCTGGAGCAACTGTAAGATGGAATTGTCCTTTACTGGCATGGAGAAGACCACAAAAGCAAGTTTGGAGAGGGTAGGATTAAGCATTCTGCTTTAGCTCTATAAAGTTTGATATACTTATTAGACATCCAGGTACAGAAGTCATGTGGGCAGTTGGATACTCAAGTGTGGAGTCCTGGGGTAAGTTCTGTGAAGACATATATTCCAAGGTATCAGTTCTTAGATGGCATTCAAGGCTACGAAACTGGATGAGATCATCTAAGGTAGTGATTTTCAATCAGTGCCTACCTCCACCCTTAGAAATTCTTCCCTAATTGGTCTGTGATGGGTCCCAGACATTGTAAAACCTCTCCAGATGATTAGTATGTGCAGAGTAGGTTAGAGAATAAGTGTGGCTAGAGAAGGTTAAGACAGAGTCCAGGGCATGCTAACATTTAGAGTCCAAGGAGATGAGGAAGACCCAGCAAAGAGAAGGAGCTACTGTGAGGCAGGAGGAAAATTGGGAGAGTGAGGGGTTCTGGAAGCCGAGTGAACAGAGTATTGAGGAGGAGGGAGTGACCAACTTTATCAAATGCTATGGACAGTGGTTAAATTAGTGAAGACTGAGACCTGACGATTAGATTTAGCAATATGAGGCCACTATGGCTTTCATAGGAGCTGTGTCAGTGGCTCAGCAAGGGTGATAGTTTGATTGGAATGGATTCAAGAAAGAAAAGAGGAAGAAAAATTGGAGTGAGTCCTTATAGACTGCCCTTTTGACAAGTTTATCTGTAAAAGGGAGCAGAGAAGTGGGGACTTAGCTGGAGGGAGAGATGAGAGTAAGAGAGTTTTATTGTTTTAAGATGGGAAAAATAATAGCACATACAAATAGGACATTTGTATGCTCTTAGAAATGATCCAGTAGAGAAGGGAAATGATGATGTAGGAGAAAGAAGGAAGAATTGTTGGAACAAACCCATTGGGTAGGGAAGAGGGGGATGTTTGTGCAGTGGATGGTTTACTCTGGATGGAAGCATGGCTGGTTGCTCCATAGTGACAGGGAATGTTAGAGTTTGTGGACCATTTGCAGATAGGTGGATGCTTCTGGTGACAGGTGTGAACGACATTGTCTTCTGAGTGCTTCCATTTTCTCAGAAAAATAGGAAGCAAGTTCTTCAGATGAGAGAGGGAATGGGAAAAAAGGATAAGAGGCTTAGGAGAGAGCAAAGCATGAAATACACGTAGGGAAAATAAGTCAATGGACAAGGGAAATGACTAGATTGGCAGTTTAAGGATCACGGGTTGGAGTAAGACCAGAAACATGGCAGCGTGTGTGTTTTCCAGCCATATTCAGCTGCTTGCCTGATGCAGATGACCTGGAGCACTGGACTCAAGTAAGGTGGAGTTTTTGCCAGATGAATAAAAAGAAGAGACAGTGGGCCACAAAGTTGAGTTATTTGTAATGGTGCAATTATAATGATGAACCCTCCAAATTAGGCTAGTTGGAGTAAAGTGAGGACACCATGGAGAAGTATAATGAAAATGAGGTAGGATTAATGGATTAGAGGTTTGAATAGGGTCAGGAAATTGCTGAAGACATAGTTCTAGTAGTTCTTTTATGCCACAAAACCACTGTCTATTTTGATGGAAGGTAAGCACATTCATCACTGAAGCTGATTTCACTTTGAATCTACTTAATTAAGTTTTCAACCATTAAAATTAGTTAAGTTATGCAAAAGGACCACAGCTTTGAACATTAGTATGCATTCTTTCACTTACAATTATGAAATGAATATATTAGTGTATAATCTAAAAACAATTAGTGATTGCTAGAATACATCTCAGTAATCTGTCTCTTGTAAAGTAATAAATTGCCAAAGACAGAATTAAACTATCCTGAGCACTTTTTAAATATTTATGCTTCTTTGTAACCCCAGTGGTTTGGGAAAATGATGACAACATAATGTATCTCTCCGTCTATTTTGTAAATCACTTTAATTTTGCTAAATTGCTGAAAAGGGATTTACTATGGTTAAGAAACACTTTTCAAAAATGTAATTGATGAAATTGTGTTATATAAGACTGATGCCAGAGCTATAAAATGCTTGACTTTGAGAAGAGTTTGTCCATTACACTTCAGAATTTCTATGTGTGAATGGGGATTTAGCCGTCAGACAACCTAATCTAATGACCTTTCACTCCACTGACTGGAGAGGGTGGCTTGGGGGTTTTGCTCCATGCCCTGCTTCCCTGATTGGATGAAGAGTGCCAACTTCTTCTACATGAGGACCTTGCATGGTGGGCCCATGTACAGCTGCCCTCCTGTGACACAATCTTGTGGCCAGGTCAGTTTCCACCAATTCTGTGTTGACTGGTCCTGGCTTATGTTCTCACGTCTGCTACTGAAACCGCCCCCCGCCCCCATTCATTCACCAAGATATAATCACCTGACAGGTGTGAGGGAAACATGAATTTGTGCTCTTTACCTCTTTCTTTAGGATAAAATATGGTTTCCAATTCTGAAAAATGAAATGCTTCTTCATGGTCTCAAAAATGTTGTAACTTTCACCCCCATCAATATTAGACAAAAACTCTGAACACGTTTTAAAACAATAACATCACATACAATCCCCCCCCCCCCCCACACACACACACAATTTTGAGGTTTACTGGATTCCTGGCTAGGATGAGATGACTCATTGTTTGCTTGAGATGACTCAGTGTTTGCTTCTGTTTCTCAATTTTGGAGTTTTGTGCCCTCCGTCTTCTCCCACACTCATTTTCTTGGCCCATCCATACCAATGGCACTATGTTCGAGATGAAATTAAAAGTACTCATTATTGTTCTCCAGATTCTCAAGTCCAGGTCTTTTAACCATTCTTTTGTCTTCAAATAAGATCAGTCTGGAGCAGCAAATGGCATTTTGGAGAATTACTCCCAGAAATATTTCTCATGCTAAGTATTAAGTACTGGAACACCTCCTACTTCATTTTGGGCTTAAGCATGTTTATAAATTCTTCTTTGTGAGGCATCGTATAGATTGGAAAACATCTGTGTGATTCTTCATGACAGTGGGCTGAAGAATAAAAAACTGTGATGAATGCCACAATTAAAAAATTAATTAGAAAATAATTCAAAAAGTTTGGGCAGAGACGATGAGACAGAGTAACAGTCTCGTCGGTAGAGTTTACTCTTTCAGAATGGATTTCTCTGATAAGCCATATGATGTTTTTACCGACAGTGTTTTGCATTATAGTAATAGCTGCTTCAGCTCATGTTCCCTTTAAAAAAAAAACAACATATCAAAGCATCAAAGGCAGGGACAGATGTATTCCTTGAATTATTATGGTCACTTCAAGAGCCAATCAAATAATACTATGCTTTATTAAAATCACAGAATCTTGAACTGAGCCAAATTAAGAGGCACAGTCTGTTCTAAGTTAAACTTTCCAGCAACGAGTTGAAGATGGAGTGCTAGGGTTAATGAGTAACTGTGGAGACCTGGGATTATTAGCATCCTGGGGAAACCAGCAGATGCCAAACCCTTTACTATTCCAATTCCATTGTCATTGTCATAGTCATTGTCCAGTCATTGTCTTAACTCATTTTTGACCTCAGGCAAATAACCTAAAGGAAGGGCATGAGACTAGTTAATATTTCAGATTCTAACTTTTACATTTTAAATTGTGCAGAATAAAAGGTAGGAGGCAGGTGAGCCATTTTTACCTCTAGCTTAAAAAATTAAATTAAAGTAAAAAAATGTTGTACCCGAGTATCGGTTGCTAGATACAAAAGAAAATATTGGTGTGCTTTTCTTACCCATTTTTGATTACTCTGAAGCCTTAAAGTGTCTCTGTCGGTGATCAGAGATGCCTGACCATTGGAAACACGTTGACAACAGGAAAGGGGAATGTGCTGTCAGTCTAGTGACTGCCTACTTGTCCCTTCTCAGAGCAGCAAAGTGGGCATGCCATAGCTTTCATTCACTTGGTCATCTTTTAAACCAATTTACCCTGTAATGCATTGTCAGTTCTATAGTCTCAGAAGCAAAATTATTTTTCAAGGTAAGGAGGCCTCTTTCTCACCAGTGGCCAGGCTGTTATCCAGGGAAAAATAAAATTCAGCCACTATAATACATAATCTCTTGCTTTTGCAATTGCCTCTTTAATTATCCTATCACAGACACTGATACATGGTAGAATTAGAGGAATTATTCCAGCAGATTTGCCCTTCACTGCAGGCTTCAGGTTTGTTCCAAGTAATTCGTATATTTTATATCCTATTCTTTGGAATAGTAAAGGGTCTGGCACCTGCTGGTTTCCCCGGGATGCTAATAATCCCAGGTCTCCACAGTTACTCATTAACCCTAGCACTCCATCTTCAACTCATTGCCTGGAAGTTTAACTTAGAACAGAGCTCTTTAGGGTGGGTCACCCCTGCCACCTTTCCCTCTCTCCTCTCTGTCTTATCATGCCGCACTATTCTCTCCTGGTTGCTTAAATTGCTATTTTGTGGAAGAAAGCATTTCTGCTTCCTCCTGTCAAAGAAACTGGGTGGTTTTCTGAGTTTTATACTTCACAGTGTACTGTTTTAAGCACCTAAGCTGAAATTTCTAGATGAGGACAAGGATGGAAAGTAGACTTGAAGATGAGGGACCTCACCAAGGAGGAGGGTTAGGCGGAAGCAATATAGGGAGCAAATAAGAATGACAAATGCTTCTCTATAGACAGATGATCCTTTATAGACTTGACCTCCGTAAGTTCAGGAAAAGTGCCTTTTTCATTTTGTATCTTCAGCATGTAGTCCTGTGTTTGGCCCTTAGGAAGTACTTGATAAATATTTGTTGCACTGAATAGAACACAAATGCACACAGCTGAACCAGGGATGGTGGACAATTAGTGACTGAGTACAATTGAAAATGGAGCGATGGGAGAAAGAAGGAAATAAATTTCTCATCCCGGCTTCTGTCTCCAAATATCTCTCTGCTGTATCCCTGTTGGAAGCTGTGTGCTTATATAACCCATTTGCACAATTAGCTCTAAATTGAGTTGTCTTTCAAATCATTGAAATATTAGCAGTTGTTGTACCCATGTTTAGTGGATTATTTGTGTAACCAAAGGGGCTCAGACAAAATAGCTATTTCCTGTGGTCGCTTCACAAATGTGAAGCATTGCTGCTATTTGAAATGTAATGACTTGTATTTCTGATTCCACTCTGGATATGTTAGCAATGGTGAAGCCTGTGCCGAGGGTGGCTGTAGCGTCTGTGGCTGTTAGTAGATAAAGCATTATTGTGATGTTGGCTCGTGTTTATCATCTGCCTAGATTTTACAAAGAGTCAAAAAAAAGAAGAAAAGCTGACACTTTAGTGACACTGTAGTGAGTGTTCCTGATTTCTAATAGCCGGGAGCAGCAAGTGTTGCTTTTATAGTTTTTATTGCTTACTGAGTGGATGTCAACATAGGTATCTTTGTATTTGAATCAGAAAACGGTATTTCTCTAAAACACATTTCTTTGAAAATCTGGTGTCTCATATTTCATTCAAAAGCATGTCACCAGTTTACATGGGTGCCTGAGTCGACCAGTCATTGTTATTTATTCAAAGCCCTACCCGAAAGACAAAAGCTCTGTGTTAAGCATGGTTGGGAGAAGTGATTGCAGGAGAAGCCCTATCAGTCTAGTATTAGGAGGTCAGACCAAGGAATCCGCCAGGCTTTGGTAAATTTAATTCATTTTCACCGTGCTCGCTAGGGTGCAGCAGTGAGAAATTGTGTGCGTTCCCTGGAACTGATGTTCTCCACCACTGGAAGCCAAATAAATGACTTAAATCAAGGACAGCCGAATGACTGGAGGAGACTCAAAGTTCAGATTCAGATTCATGTTACATGTGTTCATTATCTGAAAAGATAAGTCTTCTGTTACTAATTTCACTTCTCTGAGATGGGGCGGTTATATCTTTGTTATAATTTAAAAGTATTTTTCCCCCTAAAAAGGTGATTTGTTAACAAATTAGTAGTTATTAGGGTACTAGGAGCTAGGAGAACTTTTTAATTTTTTTTTAATTTTGTAAGAAAAGTGTAGCTGGAATGTTAACCACCTTGAATTTTGGACTCAAGTTCCTCAACTGCTGGACCAGTAGAGAACATGTTCCAATGCCTCATCTTATAAGTCTACTAGTAATGGAAGGGATTTGAGGTCCCTCCTAACTTAATCTTTGCCATTAAGATATTTCTGGTTATATCTGAAAGAGAAATAGATTCAAATTCAGGAGTCCTAGATTTTAGGTTTGGTATTGCCAGTTTCTAGCTTTCTTGCACTGGGGACATCATTTAACCCCACTGAACTCAGTTTCCCCAATTGTAAAAGACAGAAGGATAATGGTATCTCACCCATTGATGATCACATTCAATAAAGTATGTCAGAGTAGTTCTTAAAAGTATAAAGCATTATGTAAGTGTTTCTATTTAAGACAGGATATGGATGCAGAAAATACATTGTGTAACTGATGGGGGGTGGTGTTTGTTTTTAGTCTCTACATCACTTTCCCTTCAAATTTTTCCATTACTGATGTTCTTACAACAGAGTTTCAAAAAAACAAAGTAAAGAAAGAAAGAAAGAAACACAGCTATAGGCAGCCATTAGGATAAATTAGAATCTGTGTCTCAAGAATATAAGGCTTTCGCATCTCTGTCCTGAGGGGTCAATATCTAGTTACCCAAGAAAAACAAAATTATATCTGTGAATATAAGGCAGTCCTGAAATTTACTTATACTGATTATAATCAGAATGTAAGAGCACTCATTTTTGGTTATCTCTTTTATATCACATTTCTTAGTTTCTGTTAAAAAAAAAAAAAACTACCTTGTCTGGCTTCCATGAAGATCCAGATGTTGTATGTGCACACCTGCTTGCTCTCTTGCTCTCTCTCTCTCTCTCAAAAAAAATAAAAAATAAAAAAAATCATCTGGGCGCCTGGGTGGCTCAGTTGGTTAAGCGACTGCCTTCGGCTCAGGTCATAATCCTGGAGTCCCGGGATCGAGTCCCGCATTGGGCTACCTGCTCAGCAGGGAGTCTGCTTCTCCCTCTGACCCTCCCCTCTCTCATGCTCTCTGTCTCATTCTCTCTCTCAAATAAATAAATAAAATCTTTTTTAAAAAAATCATCTGTCTGGATTTTGAAATTTAGGGATAATATTAAGTATATTGTTTCACATTTAATTTTCAGCTAGGCTTTTTCTTACAATTTGAGTATAGAAAGCCAGGTAATGTGCAGAGGCAGATGAGAATGAGACTATTTTTAAGTGTATAATTTAATGAATTTTGCCAACTATATAGGTCCATGTAAGCAACACCCATATCAAGATATAGAATGTTTCTATCACCCAGAAAGTTCTTTCTTGCAGAGTTTCAGTCAGTCAACTGCCTCTCCCCACCCCCAGCAATTACTGAACTGATTTCTAGCACTATGGATTAGTTTTTCTCTGTTTTAGAGCATCATGTACTTGGAGTCACGCAGTAATGTACATATTCAACTATGTCTGACTTCTTTTAGTCAGTATTACTCTTTTGAGATTCATCCATTTTGTGACATGTATCACTAGTTTGTTCCTTTTTATTGTTGATTAGTTGCTATAGATTGAATCTTTGTGCCCACCCCACCCCCAAAATTCACAGGTTGCAACCTAATCCCCAAAGTGATGCTATTAAGAGGTGGGGGCCTTTGGGAGGTGATCAGGTCATGAGGGTGGAGTCCTCATGAATGGGATTAGTGCCCATATAAAAGAGGCCCTAAGCACTTATCACTACCTTCCTACAGTGTACGGTTGCAAAGAAAAGACAGTGGTCTGTGAACCAGGAAACAGTTTCTCACCAGACACAGAATTTCCCCAGTGCTGTGACCTTGGACTTTCCAGCCTCCAGAACTATAAGAAATAAATTTCTGTTGCTTTTAAGCCACTTAGTCTATGATAATTCTGTTATCGCAGCCTGAAGAGACCAAGGCAGTAGTATAGCTGTCCCCACTAATCTATAGTCTTGCTTTCTGGGATTTCAGTTACCCACAGTCAACCACAGTCTGGAAGCAGATGATCCTCTGTATGACTTATTGCCAGAAGGTCAATAATAGCTAATGCTACATCATAATGCCTATGTCGTTCACTTCACTTCATCTCATCATGTGGGCATTTTATCTCATCATCACAAGAAAGGTGAATACAGTTCAGTAAGATATTTTGAGAGAGAGAGTGACCACATTCACATAACTTTTATAATAGTATATCATTATAATTGTGGTGTTTTATTATTAGTTATTGTTGATAAACTTTTATTGTCCCTAATTTATAAATTAAACTTTATAATAGGTATATAGGTATAGGAAAAACATAGTGTGTATATATATATCTATATATCTATATAGATATATATATATGGTTTGTACTACCCACGGCTTCAGGCATCCACTGGGGGGGGGAGGCCTGGAATGTATTTTCTGCAGATTAGGAGGGGGACTACTGCATTCTGTCTTATGAAAATACCACAGTTCACCTTTTCTGGACATTTGAGTAGTTGACAATTTGGGGCTATTATGATTAAAGCCACTCCGAATCGTTAGCGCAAGCTATGGTTTTGACGTGTTTTTACTTCCCTTGGGTGAATACTCTTGGTCATAGAGTAAGTGCACATACAACTTTAAAAGAAATTATCAAATTGTTCTAAAGTTATGATACCATTTTACACCCCTACTTCTAATGTATGAGAGTTGAGTTGCTCTGCATCCTTGTCAACACTTGGTATGATTGGTTTTTTTGATTATAGACATTCTAATGAGTATATACTGGTATCTCATTGTGGTTTTATCTTGCATTACCTGGTGACTAAAGATGATGGGTATTGTTTTTGGCTATTATCCATTTAACAAGCCTTCTTTTGTGTAATGTCTTTTCTCATCTTTTCTCCATTTATCAGGTTGTCTTCATATTACATATTTGTAAGAGTTCTTTATATATTCTAGATACAAATTATGTGGTAGATTGGGACACCTGGGTGGCTCGGTCGTTAGGCGTCTGCCTTTGGCTCAGGTCGTGATCCCAGGGTCCTGGGATTGAGCCCCGCATTGGGCTCCCTGCTCAGCGGGAAGCCTGCTTCTCCCTCTCCCACTCCCCCTGATTGTGTTCCTGCTCTCGCTGTCTCTCTCTCCATCAAATAAATAAATAAAATCTTAAAAAAAAACACAAATTATGTGGTAGATGTGTTTTGCAAATATTTCCTCCCAGATTGGGATTTGCATTTAATTTTCTTAAAAATACCATTTGAGGAGCAGAAGCATTTAATGTTAATGAAGTCCACTATATCAAGTTTTCTTTTATGGTAACATTTTATCTTATTTTTTTTCCCTATCTAAGAAACATTTGTCCACCTCAGATTAAGTCAACAGGGTTTTGACCCCTTTGTTTTGTTCAGAAATACAATTGTTTTTTGTTTATCTTGTATATATACTTGGAATCGCACAGTAATGTACATATTCTTATATGATTCAAAGCTACAAAATTCAATAATTAATTCTTATTAAAATTTTTTTGGCTTTTTATCTTTATGATTAAAGATTTATGTGATATTTTATGTGATTTATCTTTATTCTCTTCTTTGTGATTCCAATGACATACTATTTTATATTGTTCCATAGGTTCTTGAAACTCTGTTCATTTTTTTACTTAAATCTTTTCATGCTCTGTTCCTTCAGTTGGATCATTTCTACTGGTCTCTCTTCAACTTCACTAACCCATTTATTCTTCCATCTCCAATGCTGTGAATATTTCATCTGGTGAATTTTTAATTTTGGTCATTGTATTGTTCTGTTTTACAACTGCACTTAACATATAATTTCCATTCCTCTTCTGATATTCCTCCTCAGTTGACTTATTATGATCATCTTTTTCTTATGTTCTTGAATGTATTTTTAAAAAGTGGCTATAAAATCTTTATCTGCTAATTTCAACATATAGGTGGCCTGAGGGTCTGTTTGTATTGGTTATTTTTTCTCTTGACAATGGGAGCCATTTTCCTCTTTCTTCAATAAATTCTGACTGATACTGGAAACTGTAAACAATATGCTGTAGAAACTGGATTCTATTTTCTTTCTCTAAAATATATAGATTTTTGGTCTTGTACAAAGTTTAATTTCTGAATAATCATTTTGGACTTGTATTAAACTCTCTTACACTCTGTAAGATTGGATCTTTGGAAAGCTCAGAGTGTTTCCTAAGTTCTTCAAATTGGCAAACCTCTGAACTCTGTCTCCCCTTTGGATCTTGATGAGTTGTAGTTTTAGTTTGTAAAGACAGGCATAATGGAAGCCTTATTTAAAGTTTTGGTACTTTCTCCTAAGACATAGCCTTTCTAGTGTTTCAGCAGTGTCAATATTGTACGTCAGGGTGTCACCAAGGTCTTTCTCATCTGATTGAGCCAGAATAGCAAAATTTCCCAGCACTGCTTGATTTCACTGTCTGTGTTTGACTCTCAACTTGGTAACAACAGCCTTCTGATAAGCCTTGAGTATTGCTCTGTGCATGCACAGAGCAACCCTGATCAAAGAACTTGTGGGAAACATATATTTGGAATTCTGAGTCTATTTCCCCCACATCCTGGCAGTTCTCTGCCCTCCAGGACCCAGCAATTCAAATTTCAACAGTTTAAACAACCTCAAACTCTGATCTTTGCCTTCTCAGATCAGCAGAACTGCTGTGCTTTCCTTGGGCTTCAGCCCCTCATATAAGTCAGGAAATTGTTCTCAGGCAGAATCCCAGGGTAATTAGGGGCTCACCTCATGGGTTTCTCTTCTTTCAGGTATTGCATTCCTGTGATTCCTACTGTCCATTGCCTAGATATTATTGCCTGCGTATTTTGGCTAGTTGTTTGTGGAAGAAGACCTGGTCCTGTTGAGGTTAGAAGTTGAGGTCCTTAAATTTTGCTATAAGTTCCTTTTATCTGTTTTCCCTTTACCTCTACGTGTTATTTTTCTCTTATGTATTACTTTTCCATTGTTTTTCTGTTCTCGGAACTATTTATTTTTACACTTCTTAACTTAAAAATTTATTTCCCTCTGAATTCTTATTTGCTTGATTTAAAAAATGAAAATCATATATATATGTGTGTGTGTGTGTATAATTTGATATGTATAATTTGATTTTTGGAAAGTAAATGTCATTCATTTACACAAGTCATTAATCAAAATATAAAGAAAATATAATCATTAAATGCTTTAATGTCTGTTCTATTTGAAAATTACCTTTTAAATATTGCTTGTCAGGTAACAATATATAAAGGTTTCTTTTATGAGAAAATGGGTAACATTTAAGCAAATAGTACCTTTTATGAGATTTTCCTTTAGTCTGGTTTCTTCTAACTAATGGAAATAAAATTATCATTACAGTAAGCTGGAAAGCTGTTTTTAGTCCCCAATGGCATGCTTCAGAAGCCTTGTTGAGTTTTGTGGTACATCTGGTATAGCCAAGTGAGTCATCTTTCATAATATGTTCAGTGTCTGTTGGCCTCAGGACTAGGAGTCTGCTGACAAATGTTAGCCTCTTAGTAACAGAAATCAGCCTTTGAATTAAGAGTTATTAATGACATGCATTAAGCATCAGTTTTCATTTCCTCGAGGGAGGAGAAATCTCATGGACAATTTCCACAGTGTACCTCATTTATTGTGTTAAATGTCTTTTAATAATGATGGCTTAGTTTTTAATTTTATTCATTTGTTCAGTGTTATAAGTAAAAGAAAAGATGCCTCAGTTAAGAATTTTAATAGAACTGGGAAAAAGAAAATAAACCTACAACTTAAAATAAGTAATGCCGTCATCAACAAACCATGACCTTGCAGTAAAAGAAATAGAATCCCTATTCCTCCTGACTGATTTATGGTATAGAAAACATAACATGACATTGAAGTCTCTTTGAAAAGTGGAAGAATAATCAAAGACAAATGACTCTATATATCTTTATTCAATTTACAGGACCATTTGTGTCCATTTTCCAATTCACTTTGTGTTGTTTTTGTTAATGGTATAATCATCATCCACACTATCCAGTGTACATTAGATGCAACTTTAGATTTTATTTCAACAAGTGAAAAAAATACTTCTGAATGAATTTGTCACACTTTCATCAGCACTCATACCCCACATGCTGTAAGTTCTTGCTGTACACCTCTGTCCTCTTCCTTCCCCTACCCTCATCTCACCCCAAGAAAGTCATTACCTGACTATAATGTCTTAGCTTCAGGCTGTGAATAGTGCTCTTGCTGGTGACCTCCACCGTGCTGTTTATTCTTTGAAAATCATATCTGATTTCATTTTGGCCTCTTGATATCTTTGACCTAATATACAGTTTGATGATGAGGACTTGTGAAGAACAATTTTAAAACAAACTCATGTTTTAGTGCTGCAGTAGATTATTTTGGGAGTAGCATCCTAAAGATTGGGGGAAGCCTTGAGTAGCTGAACCTGGACAACACTTGCATCTCTGCAAAAACATCTTTGGACTTGAGATGTTTTCCATTATCAGTTATTATTTTCAAATTTTTGAGGTTGCCCCAGACCTGGGTTTTTGTTTTATTTTGTTTTTGCAAAGTTGAATCAAATGAGAATAGACTTTGTACATTGAAGCTTTGACTAAGGGTGGGTGGTGATTTATAAGTTAGAGGTTAGAAACTCAACTCAAAGTGGACACCTAAGAATTATGCTGCTTTAAGTTTTTGACTGGCCTCTCTCCATTTTGATAGAAACAGTTGTGGTCAGTGTAGTACTTTAGAGACATTTCTACATTTCCTTAATAACATTTTTGGAAATAAGTGGTGAATTTTTGGAAGGTAAGTATATGAACCTTCCTAGATGTTCATGTAGTTAAAATTTTCAGGATTGATTTTAAGACCTCATTGCTAGAAATAAAGTTCTGATGTAAATAATGCCACTCTTTATTAACAGATACCATAGATTTAAAATGACCTGGTCAGCTCATCAAGTCAAGCATGTGATCTGGGGGTTTCCATCAACTTCTTTCATTCTCATTTTACTTATAAATGAAAATAAAATTGTTTTGCTTCTTTATTTGCAACAGTGGCCCAAGTCGTCTGACATGCCTAAAATTTTCTCAATGTCACTTCTTGATTTGATTTTCCCCTTGTATATCTGCTGCCCCGTCTTTCTGCTCTTGGCTGCCCTCTGAACCATCCACAGGCTTTGTTAATGCTCATCCATGTAGGAGGAACAGCGGACTTAGGTTTCAGCTGATGAGGCTTTCATGGTGGCCAGGGCCGAGGGTGGAAGTTGTGAACCCTTGCAGATTTGACCAGCTATGGAGCCAGGGTGCATGGGTGGATCGCAATCCTTTCTATCTTGAAGAGGTTTCCCATCAGGCCCCTGGAACCAAGAGGAATGAAAGCTAACTGGCAGCATGGAGTCCTGCCATTGTCTTCAACCTTCACAAAAATCTGAATAATAGTAGAGCAATGATTTTTAGTTTTATTTGACATGAGGACAAATCACTGTTCTATGTGTAACCAAAAGGTTATTCTTTTCTAAGTATACAAACTCTTTGAATTTCTATAGAGTATTACAAAAATCTAATTTACTAAGAAAAATCTGACATGACATTTACTGAATAGTAAACAGTCTTTAAATTGTTTTTTTTTAAAAAGTTCCTCTTGGATCCTCAATTCCTCTTCTTTTACAAATAGAATTCTATTTTGGGTTAGGCTAACAGTAATGGTTTAGAAAGAAACTGCCAGAGCATCTGTGATATGGCTGGCTTTTTGTTTTTTTGTTTTTTTTTTCAGTGCCAGTGCTTAGCTGTTGCTAAGCGAGTATAAGAAAACAGTGGCTACTCATATTTTATTGAACAGGCTGCACATAAATTCTGACTCTAACCAGGAGATCGGGCACTTTATTGCAAATAGAATGACTTTCTAACCTGGAACTTGGTTTCATATACTCCATCATACTGATCTCAATTCTGACGTTCAGACCAGAGCTTTCTGGCTAGGAAAAACTTTATATATTCATAAGATGTATGTATGAAATATGTACAACCATAAAACTGTATCCAATACCCAATTCAAGGGTTTGAACACAGCAATCATCATTGAAGACCCCATGTGCTCTTTACTTTTTATTATAGCTTTACCATGAATGTTTGTATCTCTAAGAATTATATGGTAAGTTTTCAGGTGTTTGAGATTCATAAAAATCGAATTATACCCTGTTCATTCTTCTGAAACTTACAAAAAAATTTAATTGTGGTGAAATACATATAATGTAAAATTTAACATTTTAAGCATTTGCAAGTGAACAGATCAGTATTCTTAAGTACATTCTATTCATATTATTGTGCAACTGATCTTCAAAACTTTTTCATCTTGCAAAACTGAAATTCTATACACATTAAACAACTCCTCATTTTCTTCTCCTTCCAGCTCCTAGAAACCATCATTCTACTTTCTGTGTCTATGAATGAGACTACTTTAGATCGCTTATATAAGTAAAATCATATAATATTTGTCCTTTTGTGACTCACTTATTTCACTTAACCGTGATATCATCGAGGTTCATCCACATTGTAGCCTGTGTCAGAATTTTCTTCCTTTTTAAGGTTGAACACAACTTTATTTTGATCCACTCAACATTATATTCATGGGCTAAACCGTGTTGATAAATATAGTTCCTCTTGATTTATTTTCACTGCTGTATGTTATTACGTTATGGAACCATTCCATAACTTATTTACCCATTCTCTTTTTTCTGGACTTTGAGTTGTTTCCAGAGTTCTTAAAATTTACTTTATAACCAATTCCCCTGGAGCCATTTGCTCATGGCATCTTGTTCATGTTGTGTGTGCCTGTGCAAGACTTTCTCTAAAGTATAAACCTAGGGAAGTGCTGAGTGATAGGGTAGATGCATGCTACCTTTACTAGAAATGCCATATTGATGTCCCAAAATGTTTATACTGATTTACAATTTTATATGAGAGTTCTTGTTGCTTCATATCATTGCCAGTACATGGTATTGTCAAAAATTTTAATATCTGCCAATTTGATGAGTGGGAAATAACCTCATTTTGGCTTTATTGTGCATTTCCCTGATTGCTGATGAAGTTGGGGTATTTTTTGTATGTCTAATTTGAATTTTCGAATTTATTTTTGGATTAATGGAGAAGAAATACAAGTCAAGGGAGAAAAAGTAAGTATTCTATATCCAAACCTTAACTCTATAACTCCATAACTGACCATAACTCTGGCAGCTTTGTTCCCCATTAGAGCAGTCTACATATATAAAATGAGCACTGCCTCTAAGTCCCCTGTTGAATGACTTCTTTATTTAATTGAGATATAATTGACATATAAAATTATATTAGCTTCAGGAATAGAGCTTAATAATTCAATATCTGTATATACTGTGAAATGATCAGCACAATAAGTCTAGTTAACATCCATCACCACATATAGTTACAAACATTTTTTTCTTGTGATGAGACTTTTTAAGATTTACTCCCTTAGCAACTTTCAAATATGCAATACAGTATTATTAACTATAGTCACCATGTTGTACATTATATTCTTATGACTTATTTATTTTATAACTGGAAGTTTGTACCTTTTTACCCCCTTCACCCATTTCACCCTTCCTCCATGCCCTCCTCTACTTCTGTTCTTCTGATGCTGCTCAGAACCTTTGAATAAAAAGAATCACAATGGTTTACTAGGCAGGCCATGAGAAAACTCAGAGCATCAGAGTGTAACTTTTTTGACTGTATGTGAATGTGTAAGTGTGTGTGTGCAAATTTATGTAAAACATGTAGAAAAATAACACACAAAATAAAACAAAATTTCATAAAGTAATACATTTACTAAGTATTATATATTTTGATATTTTTACTTTAATTTATTCTAGCCTTTCTTTTTTTCTTCCTCCCTCTCTCTCTCTCTCTCTCTCTCTTTCTTTCTTTTTCTCCCCCCTCCCACCTCCCCAATCAATTTGGATTGATTTCACAATCCAAAAATGCAACAGTTCTCAATGAGGACGATACTGCTTCCAGGGAATGTGTTGGACATTTGTGAGGGCTTTCATGCATTTATTGGCCAGGAACCAGAGATGTGACGTATGTCACAGTCCCAAACAATGAAGAATTATTGCACATATCACAGAACTTTTGATATTGCTACAGGTGATCACTGGATATTCATGTCGGTTTACAAAAAAACAAAAACAAAACTGTTTACCTAAGAACTTCCTTTCACAAAGTTCATTTTGCATAGTTTTAGTATGTCAGTCTTATGTCAGACATAAGTTGGACTTATGTCAGTCTATCTTATAAAATTATGAGGTCTGTCACCTGCTGAAGTGGAAGCTCCTTGAAGGCAGGAGTGGTGTAGTATTCATCTGGGTAACATCTGCAAGTGCTTGACAATGGGCCTTATGTCTAGGAGGTAGGGAGGAGTGAGTGCACAGGCCTTGGTTAGAGAAAGACGTGGTTTATTGTTAGTCACCATACAGTACATCGTTAGTTTTTGATGCAGTGTTCCATGATTCATTATTTGCTTATAACACCCAGTGCTCATTACAACACGTGCCCTCCTTAATACCCATCACCGGGTTACCTCATCCGCCTCCCCCCCTCCCCTCTGAAACCCTCAGATTATTTCCCAGAGTCCATAGTCTCTCATGGTTTGTCTTCCCCTCTGATTTCCCCCCTTTCAGTTTTCCCTTTCTTCCCCTAATGTCCTCTGTGCTATTGAGAAAGACATGGCTTAAATTCTAGCCATATCATGTCTGGTTGGTGTGGGTAAGGGTAAGTCACAAAGCTTCTCTAACCATCAACCAGTCCTCTGCAAAATGAATCAATAATGCACATATCATGAAATTTCTGTGGGGGATTAAGTAAAATAATGTTTGTATTATTTTAACTATTGTGAGTGGTAACAATTATTTTCATTGAAGAAATATTTGTTCCATTTTGACCCATCTTGTTCTAATACGTTTTTTTAACCATGATAACGAGCACTAATATTTATTGAATGCTTGCTTTGTGTCAGACATAAAAGCTTTGTAGGATATTGTACTTCAGTTAATATTTGCTACAACCCTGTAAGATAATTATATATATCTAGTTGAGGAAATTTAGGTAACTTGCTCAAAATCTAACCACAGTGCAGAAGGGTGTGTACCCAGGGAGTTTGATGTCTTAACCGTTTTGCTATCTTGTTTGTTAATATAAAGAACTTTAAAAAATTCCACAAGACCATCTTCACTTCAACTGGTTTCAAGTTTGACAAATCTTTGATATTGTCCTTCAGAAATTAAAGTGTACTGATACAAAGCAGGAATAAAAGCCTGTGCCCAAGAACACAAACATGAGAAACTGTATGTAAGTGTTGCAGAACTAACATGTTGGAAATCAAACCTCTAGCTCCAAAATTTAATGTACGACTTAGGATTGAATCTATTATAGAACCTTGTTTCTCTAACTGTGCTATTTCACTAATCAACTAAGAAGGGAAATATTAAAGAGCTAGCGTATTTAGGTGCAATTCAAGCTAATGGAGGCAACCATAAGGGTAATATGGTTATAATAGTAATATTATATATAATATGATATAATTATAAATTTATCTCATATTAATATTAATACGATTTAATAGGGTTTATAGATATAGATTAATATATAAGGGTAAACTTCAGGTGAATATAAAGAGTTTCTGTACTGAATCATGAAGTATAGTACTTGTGGGCCTTACCTATCTCTTCTCAGTTCTCTGTGTACTGGTCTACAGCCCTCTGACCCATGGCTGTGAGGGAGTTGTATTTTTACCTGCAGCTAAGTATCAAATGTAAGCCTCTAATCTCGTAGAGATGGAGTGAGAAGTCAGGATGGGTTGGCATGAACATCTCGCCGTTACTGGAAACACAACACAGAGCACCTGGCCATCCTGGGCTGGGGTCAGCTGATGCTTCTTGTTTATGATGTATTCTCTGCATATAATGAATTTATGCATGAGTGTGAGAAGGAGGACATGAATGCCATGCTGAGTTCCTGAAGTTTATAGCATTCCTTAAGAGGCTGCATCAGACGGCAGACAAGGCTTTGCCTTACACTCAGTCCAACAATATTGCAAAAGAGCTCATTTACAATTTAATTTTGCTGACAACAACACACAACCAGCTGTTGAAGTGCGGTAGAGTTAAGACAGGAAGAAAGAATCACTCAGCAGAGCTAGGGTCTGGGTATAGCTGCAGAACAGCCCCACTGATTTGACAATATGGTCTTTGAGCTCAGCTTCATCCTAAGGCACAAATGGCCCATAGATGAGAGGATGTTGTGGAAGGAGGATGTTAGCAGAACAGCTGAGGAAAAGACTGAAGTTGTGCCAGAGAGAAAGCCTTGAGGGGCAGGGGCGGGGGTGTTAGTGACAGGAGGAACCTTAAAGTAATGTGGAGCACTTGCAATTGGAGCCAGTTTCTATGTGGCTTTGAAAGAATATATGTGCACAGGAAAATGATGACCCTCATTTTCTTACCATAAAGTGATTTTTGTCACCAGGCCACACAAATGCCAGAAATAAGGAATGAAGATAAGGAAGATCGCTCTCCCAACCCTTTAGTTTGTTGCTGTTTTTGTTAATTTATAAAATGGAGTCATTTTAAGTTTTGGTGTTCCTTAAAACCTTCACACATGGTGAACTTAGTTTCTATCAGGTGTGGGTGATTTGATGGATATTAGGAAAAAACTTCCAGAAACTTTCTAGTCCTGGGATTTGGGGACATGGTGTATGGTGCCTCCTTTAGATTAAATGAAGGAGAAATAACTCCATACAAAATCATCCAAATATCTTCAAATTATCAGAAGTTGTCAGACTAATTTGTTCAAATAAAGTTTAAAATTCCTGTGCTAGAATATACAAATTCATTTCCATGTAGTTCTTGAAGGACAATGTTTCTGTATATTCTGAAATATTTTTTTCAGCTCTTCTCCACCCAACAGTAACCTAGAATGTTCTACAAAGTGAAAGTCTTTTTAGTATGAGTCTTTTGTTTGAAGATGCACCATCATTATGTTTTCAAAAGGTATGCCAAATGTAAATGCACCTGGTATTTAAGACATTTTAAAATCAAAAATAAAATATTGCATATATATTGCCTGGAATAATATCAGAAACATGGTGGGTGCTTTATAGACTTTTGATGATGGCAATGAGATGATGAGAATGACCTACTTTAGCTATAGTCCAGATATGTTATCATGCTACCATGCTATCATGTTATGATGTTATGAAGCTATCATGTATGTTTTCTGTTAGTGTTTTTAACATCATCTTAATAGATACCTGTAATAACCGAATTCACTTTTTTTGAGTGTGTTGTATTTAGCAAAATTTTTCTTATATGTATTTGTCAAGATAGGGTAAGTTTTGTTGTACATATAACAATCTCCAAAATATTCTTGGTTTAACACAACAAAGATTTACGCCTCATTCTTGCAAAGTCAGCTGCAGGGCGAGATGGCCCTCTAGACAGTTGGTCAGGACTGCTTTTGCCTGGGGCACTCCCATATCCATGTGTGCTACCAGAGTCCTACCAGAGTCGTCACAGCAGGCAAAGAGAGAACATGAAAAATCATGCATTGGCTTTTGAATGCTTCCACCTAGAAGTGCCACGTGGACTTTCTATTCAGATTTCATTGGCCAAAGCAAGCCATGTAGCTACATCTAACCTCATGAAAGTGGGCAAGTACCATCCTGTGACACAGAAGGAAATGAGAAAATGAAATATTAGCGAGCAGCAGTAACATCACCACACCTACATCATCTTATATGTCATGTCATCTTTCAAAGAATTCTATGAGGTTCAAAATTTTGGTAATCTTGTTTTGCAGATGAAAGAAAAAAGAATCAGAAAGGTGAAGTAACCTACCCACAGCCAGCCAACTAATAGAAATGGGCCGGCATTTGACCCCAGCCTTCAAACTCCATAGCTCTTATTTTTCCCATCCAATAGACAGTGATGAGTCTATGGCTGAGAGAGTGTGTTTAGGAACAGACTTCACATCACTTTGGGTTTTTTGCAGAGTCACCACCATATTGCCAAGTATGTAGTTGTACCTGAAACTGATGTCAGGAAGGGGCTGCTTACTATGTTGTTGCCGAGAAAGTTCCTAGGTGGAGTGGGAGAAAATGTGCCCAGGTCTCTGGAACACATGCACTGGCTGCTAAGGGTCTGAGTAGAATGAGTCTCTGTAGGTCTCCCCACTTAGAGACTGGCTTTCTAAGTGTCTTGTGGCACCTGTTCCACTCCCACAGCCTAGGATCCTGGATATGAAGGAGTGCAGTCATTAGTTGACCTCTCTTGACCTTCCTTCAGGGGCGTGAAGGGTGCTTTCTACTTTACAGATAACGATAGCAGGTTCTTGAAAAGGTGCAGTCATTAGCCCAAGGTCAAAGAGCTAAGGGGTTGGGGAGATCTCAGGACTCCACGAGCTCAGGGAGACTCTTTCCATTTGCACCACAGGGGCTCTTGAAAGGGGCCCCACAAAATGCTTTGCCACAGACTTCTGAGAGCAGATAAGAGGTAGAGGCAGGGTTACACCCATCAGCTGGAAAGAGCCTATTCTTTGCTGAAAATGGGGAGGAGTTAGTGACTATCTCATTAATTAGATAGCAGTGTCATTATCAGCCCCCAACAACTTTGAAATATTGAAAAGCAAATATGAGCCATTCTTCCAAAATTCCAAGACAGATCACCACGGCAGGGAAGTACCAATAAATGTGCACATGCACACACACACACACACACACACACACACACAAAACATGTAATCAAGGCTTTTCTCATGATCTCTTATGTTCCTAATCTCTTCATTACTCACTACTTTCTTAGAATAGCCACATGTGAAATGGAGTGTGCTTAAACAACAAATGGAAAGTGGAGAAAGAAATTACTTTTGTTGATGTTTGGGATTTTTTTATGGTTATGTATGATCTTAGTTTTTTTGTTTGGAGTAAAACCATAATTAGGGTGAACTTTTATTTTGATTTGTGCAAAGTAGTCCTACTACCAAAAATATTTCATAAGCTCCCCACTTTACAATTTCTTATAGAATTGTGTCTAGGAAAATAGTTCTGGGTGGACTCCTTAAGAAAATTCATCTTCTCCAGGACTAAATCCCAGCATGCATTTCATTTCATGATTGCTAAGAGGTAATGAGCCTGGAGTGTATGAGAGAGCATGTAGGAGAAGATAAGAAAAACTGCACACAGTTCTTGTTACTGGAGCCCAACAGGTGTGTGACGTCAACAGAGGAGAGAAGTCTTGCTGTAGGGCTGATGTCAAATCCCCCCACCCTGTTTCCGTTTCTTTGTTATTAATGATCATACACACAAGGGCCACCATGACGGTGTTCTCTTACATTTTATGAATACCTTCCTTGAGAACATGTGCAATGTAATGGGATAAATTCTATTACAGAGAGAATGTTTATGAGGAAAGAAACCTGCCTTTCTCAATGACTCAAATATTTGTACACTGAGGTACTGAGAACACCAGTGTATATGAAGCCGTCTGAGGCAACGTAAAGCCCTTTAATGGATTTTTATATATAAATAATTGACATGAAAACTGCACACCATTCTCCCATGTGTATTTAAGCAAATGGCCTAAGGGCCTTTTATTGGGCTGCTGCTTTGCTTGAGTTCTTCAGCAAATAGGCTGCATCTATATTCTTTTCTTCCCTTTTTCTTTTCTCCTTACAGCTTTCCTCCTTCCTTCTTTTCTTCAACAAATAATTACCGAGGGCTACTATGGGCCCTCCCCTCTTTTAGGCCCTGGGGAAACAGCCATGAACAAGGTGTAACTCTCTTCTCATGGAGGTAACATTTGAGGGTGAAGGGGAAGCACAGCATCACATGTCTGAAGATCATTTTAGGGGGTGGGGAGTGCCGTGTGGTTGATGACTTAGGGCTTGGCAGTGATGCCAGGTTGGTTAGTCAGGGAAGGAACCTCTGAGGAGTTTGCATTTGAAATGTGAGCCAAGACCACAAGAAAACCTGGGGAAAGAGGATCCCAGGAGGAGTGAAGAGCAGAAGCAAAGGCAGAAGGCAGGGGACAAGATTAGTTGAGACCTGGAGCAAAGACAGGAGCAATGGCAGGGCCAGGATGAGGGGTGGGCAGGATCCATATCACATGGTGGTATCCGCTGCTAAGGAATTCAGGTTTAAGAAGTTCTTGGTATAATGTTTTGTTTCAGCATTTTTTCACAATTTGGATTTCATCTTCTTAGCTCTACGTCCTCCAGTTTCAAAAGCCAATACTCTCCCCTTCAGAACTGGTGTCCCTACCCCCCGATGGTGGTGGCATCATTCTCTCCTTTTCTTCCCACCTCTCTAACTCTTTACCTCTTCTTCTTCACTGACTCTCTTCCTTTCTCTAAACACCTTCTCTGGGTGACCTCTTTTGAACCATGGTTTCTACACCATTAGTTCTCCAACCCAGTCTTGACTTCTCAGCTGCGCTTATGGGCCAGCTCCACTGGGAGATGTCCACTCTTTTCAGTGTCAACCTTTCCAATGTCCTCCTACTCCTAAAGGAGCTAGAGCTCCTGAGTGACCCTTATGCTCTGTCCTTGCTTCATCTCAACCATATACCTGCCTCTTCCTCCCAAGGCTGTGAGACACAAGTAGGGCATCTTGTGGGTTACTGTCACCAATCCAGCTCTTCCCCAGAGGTAGCTTCACTGAAGAGCTTGTTCTAAGAATTTGGCCACCTGCAGTGTGTCAGATGGTGCCCTAAGCTCTGCACATGAAGGTGAATGGGACATCCTGGATTCACCCTCAAGGTGGAGGAAGTCCAAGATGAGGATGACAGAGTTTGGGACAACCAACAAGCACTCAGAGGAAATAAGTGAAAGTGAAAAATGTGCTTAAGATTTTTTAAAGGTCAAATTTTTTTAAAGACAGGAAAGTGAGCAAAGGTATGACTTGAAGGGATGGGGAGGAATAGAAAGCCCCTACGAGCAAGATGCTCGAATCTGATGGGTCCAGCAGCACAGATATGCAGATAGTAAACTTCAAGACTCCTCCAAAAGTCTTTTGATCTGTACTACTTGGGATCAGAGTTGGAAATGTACAAGTTAAAGATGGTCAAGAAGACTATTCAAGAGAATTATTGCAGTGGGGTTTTGCAGTGGAAGGGGAGAGAGGGGGTTCAACTCCAAATACAAGGAAAAGTAGAGATTTATGCCTAAGGAACAGGGTAGGGGTTTGGTGGATGGAACATTTCTTGTCATATGTAGCCTAGAATTTCAGGGATATGGATGGCCATTTCTGGGCCCTGACACAATGTAGATAGATTCAACCAACACTTAAAGAATATCAAAACTAGTGGCGCCTGGGTGGCTCAGTCGTTAAGTGCCTGCCTTCGGCTCAGGTCCTGGGATCGAGCCCTGCATCGGGCTCCCTGCTCGGCGGAAAGCCTGCTTCTCCCTCTCCCACTCCCCCTGCTTGTGTTCCCTCTCTCACTGTGTCTCCCTCTGTCAAATAAATAAATAAAATCTTTAAAAAAAAAGAATATCAAAAATATGCAGGGTACTATGTCGAGTACTTCCACAGATTATTTGATTTCATCTACACAAGTATCCATCCCTGTGATGTATCAGGATCCCATTCAAAATTGAGAACATTGGAAGTTGAAGAAGCAACCAGCCCACGGTCATATCTCCGAATAAAAAGCCAGGAGTCAGGTCATCTGACTTCAGGTTCAGAAGTATTTCCATGGCTATGTAACTGTCAGGGCTGACCTTACTATTTGCCTGCCTCTGGGCCCTTTATCACTTTTAAATGGTAAGAAGGCACCCCAAACAACTTCAGCTCTCCGCTCCTGCCCAGGGGGTATTTCAAATGAGAACTGTTTTAATCACTGTCAGCTTCACAGCCTCTACCATTGAAATGCATAAGACTCGCCCTTTTCATTTTACCTTCACATGTAAGAACAGATGCTGTAAGAAACAAAGGTGTGTGTGTGTGTGTGTGTGTGTGTGTGTGTGTGTGTGTGTGTATTTAGGCGTTTTGTTTCTCTGTCACACCATTCTCTTTCCCACCTGCCCCCTAGATTAAAAATAAATTCATAGTAAGCTTGAGAATGGAATTTTATTACAGGTGTGGTAAAACTGGACTGCCATCACCTGGTGGTCCAGCAAGGCTGGTCCTGCCTTCCACGGTGAAGGTGAACATCGAGGCACAACGTTAATGATGACCCAGGAAGGTCAGTTGAGGCCTTCAGCTCTGACGTCTGTGCAAAACAGCACTTTGGAGTCGGTGGGTAGCTGGGACAGGATTTCTTTGTCCATAACCACCTAGCTCTGCGCATTCACAAGCTGAGTTGCAGTAGCACTGGCTGCTTCAGGTAATGATGAACAGTGGGCAGGATGGGCACAAATCAAACCCTCCACCACGCCACTCCCATCTTCATAGGAGGTAGCCCTTTGCTCCCTTCTGGGAGGTGTGGTTCCTTGCCAGGCTTCTTCCCCCATCTACTTTACTATTTACTATTTACTATCACTGCTTTAAGTGCAGATGCCCTTGAGGAAGGTAACACATTGACCTAAATTGACAACAGAGGTGATGGTTCCCAGAGGATTAGGCCTCAGGTTCTGAGCCTTTGGAAGCTGTTGCCCACCTTTCTGCATCCAGATGGAAATGAGCCCATTAAAGAAGGTCTGGCAGCACCAGGATGAACTGCTATGAGTCTTTAAGGTAAAGTTTAAGGCAGTGCATAATAAAATAGAGAAGACTTCAATGTGATTGGAGGAACATAATACACATTTCGCTGGAAAGAATTTGAGAGGCAGAAACACAGAGCAGACATTTAGGCACTGGCAGCAAGAGGAGACTGGGAATGCCAACCCTCTTAGATCCCCTTTGCTGTCCTTCATAAATACAGTGACACCGTCTCGGCCTGCTACGGCCAGTGTGTCACTGGTGTTTTCCTTAGAGCGTCACTTTCTCTCCTGAGTCGTCTATAGTGCATCCAACACAGCATGACCAGCAGGAGAAAAATGAAAGCAATGTGATTTTTATTCATTTATCCTCAGAAACAAAGGTCACCCTTGGTAACTGTTCTTTCTTAAGACAGCTTGTGTATTCACAATGACTTGTGACAGTCAGCCAGAGTCTTAATGTAGACCTTCCTTTTACTGAGGAGTACTCCCCCAAAGGCTCCGCATTAGCCTCCTTCACTACAGGGCAGATAAAGGAGTTGTCATACTGAATCATGCCCAGAGAACAGACATTCTATCAAGTACATGAATTTACACTGGCAAGGAAGACTAACAAAGCTCCGTCGCACTAGTTTTTTTACCCAATGCCTTTTTGTTCTTGCATAAAGAAAAGGAGGCTCTCCCCTGCTCCATTATTACCCCTGGCCCCACAACCTGCCTTATGAACTTGCATGGACACCTGGAGGTTCTTCTTAGATGACGGTGGGGTGCAGGGAGAGTGGGGAAATGTATTTAATTAGAAGACTAGGGGCTGGAATGGAGAGATAAGTGAGGGCATATCCAGAGGCTGCTGGAGAGTCTGGGGTTGATAGAGCCTTAGGCAGGCTGCCAGGGAGATTCCAGCTTCCAAAATAGTGCTGGCACTCTTGGTTGGCATACACAGGCGTACCTCAGAGATATTGGGGGTTTGGTTCCAGACCACCGTAATAAAACAAATTGATTTTTTTTGTCTCCCAGTGCATATAAAGTTATGTTTATACTGTACTGTAGTCTATTAAGTGTGCAATAGCATTATGTCTGAAGAAACAATGTACATTCCTTAATTAAAAATTACTTTAGGGGCGCCTGGGTGGCTCAGTCGGTTGAGCATCTGACTCTTGGTTTCCGCTCAGGTTGTGATCTCATGGGTGGGGGATTGAGCCCCGGATGTGGCTACCCGCTCAGCAGGGAGTCTGCTTGAAAGATTCTTTCCCTCTGCCTCTCCCCTCACTAACTTTCTCTCTCTCTCTCTCAAATAAATAAACAAATCTTAAAAAAAAGTAAAAAATACTTTATTGCTTAAAAATGCTAACCATCATCTGAGCTTTCGGTGAGTCATAATCATTGATATCAGATCACCATAATGATATAATAATAATAATAATAATAATAATAATAATGAAAAAGCTTGAAATATTGGGAGAATTACCAAAATGTGACACAGAGACACAAATTGAGCAAATACTATTGGAAAAATGCCTCTGAGCGACCCATTTGCTTCAGGTTGCCACAGACCTTCAATTTATAAAAAACACAGTATCTGTGAAGTGAAATAAAACGGGGTATGCCTGTACTCCAAGAGAGAAAAAAAATCGGGCAGATTCTTCAAATAGACTAAAAAATATATTATTTCTATCCCTCTTCTAATTCTGCCTTTACACACTTGGGAGGCAGATAGGCCAACAGACAAACATCTTCAGGATTGGGGGGAGGAGATAGCTGCTTCTGGCTCCTTTGGTCTGTTGTCCTCACCTACATGGAAGGCAGAGCTGGCCAGTCTGTACCCACCCATTTTGCCCTTCATTCATTTAATCAAAATTCACTAGAACCTCCCCAGAGCCCCAGACACTTTGTAGCTGCTGGTGACATATCAGTTAACATGGAAATATTCCCTGCACTGCTGGAAGGCTGGGACCCAATGCTAACCTGGAAGGAGAGCTAAGTTAGAGGAGAGGGGACCCAAACTAGCCTCAGGACTTAAGACTGCCTTGGGAAGGAGAAACTTGGGTCAAGTTCTGTAGGATGGGTGGGCCTTGGCCAGGATTCTTGATAGGGAAGATCTTTCCAGATGCAAGAAAACTTTTTAAAGGCAGGATGCAACTTGCATGAGGATGTGACAGGCCAGTCACCAGTGTATAGACTTCCACATTTTTCTTCCATCATAGTACAAAACCCTGATGTCACCTCTTAGCCACCATGGCTTTGAGGGCATAATCAGATGCCACAGCAAGTTATCCACCTTTGCCCCTCAGTGACCCCAGCCTGGGCTTTGGACAGTGTGAATACCTGTGCAACCCTCTGTGCTTAGGTCCAGCATGAGTCTCCTTTTGGGTCAAATCCATTCAAACAAGGAGGAAATAATTTCCTGGTGAGCTGCCTGTTTTGTTATGTGTGGCAGCCACTGTATCTAACTTAGATACAATCTAAACTCCCAACCCAATGCAGGACAGGGCATGGCAAAATATCTCAGTTTAGGGGGCAGTGGGACTTGGACCCAGGAAGGGAGCAGGCAGATGAGGGGGCAGAGCTGGGCCTACTTGGAGAACAGGTGGGGTCTATGGAGCTATACTCTGATGCCCTGATGCTCAAGGGAGATTAGGGGTGTGAACTAGGTTTGAGTCATTTGATCTATTTATTAATTGGAGAATTAAGGAAGTTCTTGCAGCTAAAATGAGTTGAGTGAGAAGTAAAGAAATTACAGATCCGACCTGAGATAACCAATACTGAAGGGAAGGCAGGAGAAGAGGAACCTCACAAGAGAAAAGAGAAGGGAAGGGAGGGGTGGCGGTACTGGGGAGGGGAGACAGAGAGAGAGGAGGGAAGGAGAGAGGAAGAAAAAGAAATACAGGTATCCTCCATTTTTTCAAAGTTCATACTGGGCCACTTTGTTTTCACAAAAGAGTTACATTAGTACCATTTTCACTAACCAAAAGAAATCCGAAGAGGATTTTTGCTTTTACGAAAAAAGGTGAAAAGCAAAAATAGCGTTCAGTGTTGGTTTTGCAGCGAGTCATCATAGAGGTACCATGCACCCTGGGCACTGCTAAGCTCCTTCCCCTGGGAACTCCACTCAGCATGAACCCACCACAGCTTTGACCAGTGTCTGTGAGCATCTGTGCTTTATCTCGGTATATTTTATGCATCCATTAACGAAATGTGTCCTAAGGTATCAGAAAAGCCTCAGAGACATTATTTTGGGGGTCTGGGAATGCTCAAAATTTTTTTTCATATAAGTGAAAGGTAATTGTTTCTTTGCTTTACCCCATTGCAGTTTACCGAAGTTTTCATAGAACGCTTTGCTTTCCGGATAGCAGGGGAAACCTGTAGCTGGAAGGGAGGATGCAAATAGCTAAGGGAAGTGGTCCAGGCTGCAGAGAAGTCATGTAGCTAAGGAAAAGGGAGCGTTCCCTGGATTTAGAAACACATGGGTCATCCACAACCTGGGAAAGGCCATTCGTTTGTTTTAGCGGTGGCAGTGGGCCGACGTGTGAACAGCAGTTAATCTGTGAGGGAGAAGGGAGACAGGGCCATAACCAAAGGAAGTCATGGATTTGGGACAGTTTTTGTTATTTGTTTTTAATATTGTATGGACTTGGATATGTTAAAATGCTATTGGGGGACAGAAAAAAGAGATGAGGGGAGACTGGCGTAATCGGAGTCAAGTCTGGAGTTTAGTTCATAGTAACAGACCAATGTCTTCAGTCCCTTAATTTTGACAGGCATGCCCCTGTAATGTAAGATGTTAGCATCAGGGAAAGCGGGGTGAAGGGTATGCGGGAACTCTCTGTGCTATTTCTGCAACTTTCCTGGAAATCTAAACCAATTTCAAAACAAAAGTTTATTTTGAAAATGAGCTATTGGGAAGTTGCCTCTAATAAGAGACCAAGAAGAGAGAAAGGAGCAAGACCAGTAGGAAGGCAGGGCCACGAGCAGACAGAGGAGGGAGGTCTGGGCAGAGGGACAAGTGCATTTATAGAAGTGGGAAGTTCAAGGCCATCTCTAGATGGCATCTTTCTCTGACAAAGGAAAGGTCCTATTGTTGGCTAAATTGAGGGAGGAAGGAAATGGAAGATTTAAACAGTGGAGATTCTTTTAAAAGCCACAGAATATAATGGGACAGAAAGAATGCCTTGGGCAATGTGGAGAATATCTGAGTGCCATGGGTGGCTTTTAGGAACTTTATTGTTTGCCGATTACTGATACTCTATTCTGCCACTTAAGAATATTCAGGCATTGGTTGTAGAGACCACAGTCCAAGGTGCTGCTGTCAGATTGTCGACTGACTCAATTCTAATGAAAAAGTTCACTGAAAGTAGCTTTTAGAGAAAAGCAGCATTATTTACATTAGCCATACGATGGGAGCAGCCCAAGAGCCCATCAATCGATGAATGGATAAAGAAGATGTGGTCTATATACACAATGGAATGTTACTCAACCATAAAAAGGAATGAGATCTTGCCATTTGCAACGACATGGATGAACCTAGAGGGTACTATGCTAAGTGAAACAAGTTAGTCAGAGAAAGACAAATACCATATGGTTTTACTCATATATGGAATTTAAGAAATTTAAGAAACAAAACAAATGAGCAAAGAAAAAGAAAAAGAGAGAGACAAACCAAGAAACAGACTGTTAACTATAGAGAACAAACTGGTAGTTACCAGGGGGGAGGTGGAGGGGGATAGGGGAAATGGGAGATGGGGATGAAAAAGTACATTTATCATGATGATGAAAAAATAAAATAAAACGATAAAAAATAAATATAGTCAATTATAGATTGACTAATGTCTAATGAGGGTGAGCTAAACTTTCAATTGTCTGGATTCATAGTAACTGGTACAGAGTGCATCTATTAAACTTCACTAAAACTGTGGGTTTGAGGAAAGTTAAATTAATGCTCATCATCCCTTGCTTTCCTCTTTGGCTCTGAGCAATTCTGACCCAACCACACTTAGAGGGACCCCCCGCCGCCCAACCTCCCCAACATCCTACCCAGGCAGTGTTAGTCACTTTCTTCACTGAACACCAACATTTATATGCTTCAATGAGAAGTCACATTATCTCATTGCATTGCAATCACATGTTTATTTAATACTTTGTAGGTAGAATAAAATAAATACATCATACCTTTCAAAAGCTCAATATAAAAGCACTTCCTTATAAAAGTTACTAGAAGTGGTGCCTGGAGAGTTTGTTACCCATGTAGCTTAAAACCATATCCTTACACCCTAGTAAAGTAGAATTGGAAATCTTTGGCTTAATATTCCTTTTTTTTCCCTCTCTCTCTCTTCTTATAGAATAGAATATGTGTATACTAGTGGGACCCTAAATTTTAACATTTAAAAAATTTAGGTCATACTTCCAGTTCATTTTAGTATGTTAATGATCATGTGGTGGCTATCATGCCCAGATTAAGCAGGAAATACTGGAGGAAAATGCAGATAAAGACAGCATTGCACAGAGACCCTAAAATTAATTCAATATGCAGAATGAAAGTTGTTGAATTGCACTTTCCAAAACCACTGTTACTTACCAAAAAGGAGCCAGTATGATTTCAATCCAGCCAGTGGCTAGATCAATAGGGCTCCCAGGACAGGGGGATACATAGATCCTTATTTCTCCCTGTACAATTCTTAAGAGTGCTTTTCCTGTGAGAGTACTTGCAACAAGCCTACAGTCTGGTCAAAGGAGAACAGTAGAAACAGGAAGTGGAGATTCTGGCTTGCCCGGAAGCGGGGGCAAGGAACAGGTGTATTTGAGAGCCTCTACCCACAGAGAGAAAGAGGGGCAGCAAGACTGAGTAGCAGATTGGAGACTGTGTGCGAGTGGTAAGTGACTTGAGTTTTAGCTGTGAGATGTTCTTTCCTAGAGCTTGTCTGTCACAGCTAATAGGAAAGGTCAACAAAAAAGAGCCAGCTAGAGAGTCCCAAGAAGGTAACACAGGACTCTCCCCAACTGTCCACCCAGCTGTCACTGACAAGTGATGTCTGGCACCTGCTCCCGAAGCTCATCCCAAGTATGATCAACAAGAGAGGATGAAGAGGCCTATTCCATTGCCTAAAGCTAAGGGGGCCTGTGACTCTCTCTTGCCTTTGGTGAGGTTTGATCACTTGACTACTCTGTTTTTAGGTTGAGGTGTGTATTATGTATACCTGTATAGATAATGTGTACATATAATCAGCTGGATCAGTTTTAGTTTGAGTGTTTTTAAATAGGATTTATTCTTTTCAGTTGAGAGACAATATGCTTTTTTTTTTGAGAGAGAGAGAGAGAGAGTATGCTTACGTGAGTTGGGGGAAGAGGGTGGTGTAGAGGGAGAGGGAGAGAGAGAATCTCAAGCAGACTCCCCATTGAGCATGGAGCCTGACTCGGGGCTCCATCTCACGACCCTGAGATCATGACCTCAGCCAAAATCAAGAGTCGGACTGTCAACCAACTGAGCCACCCAGGCGCCCCTGGATATGCTTTTTATCCTGCAATTAGAGAAAAATCCCAAGAGGCTAAGGAGAAATTGGCTCATCTCATCCAAGTGAAAAGTAAATGGAAGAACAACCAGCTGTAAATGGATCTTGTCATAATAATGTAGCATAAATGACCCTTGGCCAGTCCCTTCAGGAAGCTGATTTAAGCCATGGTAACCTTTGCATATGGTCTGCTCCAGTGCTGGGTCATGGCTGAGACCCCTTGGGAAAGTCACCATTCCCACTGTGGCTTCAGCAGGAAGGCCACCTGAGTCCTTCTCCATCGCAGACCTACTGCCATTATGAGGCTGCCATCAGCTTCCACTCCTAGTTCCTTCATGGCTTCTCCAGGGCAGAACTCTTTCTAGAGTTTGCTGAGCTCTCAGAAGCAGGGAGTTTCCTGGGACATGTCCAGAATGAAAGAGTTTCCAAGAAAGAGCAATCCAGGGCTCTGTCCTCCAAGAGAAGACTCCAAATGGAGTGACCTTAAGGAGGCCTTGCCACATGGACCAAAAGTCATTAACCCTACTCCACATTCAACAACTCTAGCACAGGAAGGTACTTGGTTTTGACCCTGCCTCATGAAGTGCTCCCACTAACATGGCCATTTCTGCCTTGATCCACTTTTGGGAGGATTCACATGAGGAGGAGAGGGCCTACATGTTCTCTTCCAGGATCTCACTTGGGCCAACCTTGGGGATGCAGATTCAGGTGTGGCAACTGGACCCTTTCTCTGTTAGCCTCCATCCACTTTGTCCCACCGTATCCTCTCCCTTGGGAAGGTCCCTGACTGGCTGGATTGCTAAAGTGCACTCTCTTTCTGGACCTATAACATTTTGCTTTGAAGGCACCTTGAGCTTTTTGGCTGACTGCAGAATTCACTGGTCTCTCTGAGGTCTTTCAGGTTGATACTAAAAATGAGTCATCAGACCCCTTTAGAGTCATCCTTAGAATAATTAAACATCAAGCTTGCAAGAACCTTTGAGAACATTAAAAGCTGATCGTCTCCTCCATCCCCCTATTTGTCGCTTAAATCACTTTCCAAGAGGTAGTGATTTGGCTTCTTTTATTTTTTTTATTTTTTAAAGATTTTATTTACTTATTTGAGAGAGAAAGAGAGAGAGTAACTGGGAGGGAGAGGGAGAGAGAATCTGAAGCAGACTCCGAGCTGAGCGCAGAGCCCCATGCAGGGCTTGATCCCACGACTGTGTGACCGTGACCTGAGCTGAAATCAAGAGTTGGACACTTAACAGACTGAGTGAGCCAGGCACCCCTGATCTGGCTTCTTTTGAACACAGTCAGTGGTGGCGACTTTTCTACCTTAAGAAGGCCCAATCCACTGATAGCTCTAATGTAAGTTCTGTTGTTATGGGAACCCAGTTTCAGTATATACTTGTTTCCATTTTAATGACAATGCACCTTCATCTTTATGGAGGACCATTTTAGCAACTGGCCCATTTGTCTCTGGTGAAGTGCATGTGTTAGGATTCCTGCACCCCACAGGAAATGACTGATTTCTCTAAGGCATTGGGTCAGAAAGACAGAACACTCCTTCTCGGCAGCTGGAGTCCAAAGCAGTCAACTCTGGGCTCTTTTTTGGCCCAATTTTCTGATCCAGTGAGCAGATGCCATCAGAGAGAGCATTTTGGTTTTTCCTGGCTCCGTCTGCTTGAAAGATTTAGTTTGAGATGCATGCACCTTGTCGTCACTTCCTTCTCTCGTGGTTGGAATAGTGTTGCCTATTTGCTGTTTTATAGATATTTCATGCATAGTGCAAGGAGACCTCTTAAACTTTGCCAGGGAAATCAGAGTCCAGGTGCCAGAATGTTCAAATAGCCTCTGTTTAAAATATGTGATATTTTGAGATGGATGCCTAGCATAGTTTTTGTGGAGTTCAGTGATTTTCTTCTGGGGGGGTGCCTACAGAAGAGCAGATTTTCCCAACTGGCTGTTTGGTTACAGAGACATGCCTGCTCCTTGTCAGAACAGGTGCCAGGGCATTCAGTTTATAGCTCTACTCCTAACTTGTTATTAGCTAAATGTTGTTATTTGCCAGGTTGTGACTATGTGTATCCTTGACTCAAGAGATGAGAACATCAGAATTTAACAGGTACTAAAGACTCTAAGGGGGTTATTTTAACGACAGAAGTTGCTAAAAATATGTCTGGAGGGGACAAAGTAAAGATAAACAGCCAAAACTAAGGGTGCTACCTACAATAACAAAAATATCATAAACTAGGTTGGCTTATAAAGAGCAGAAATTTATTGCTCACAATTCTGGAGGCTAGAAGTCCAAGATCAGGGTTGCAAAATACTGACTTCCCCTTGTGTCCTCACATGGCAGAAGGGGCAAGGGAACTTTCTTGGGCCTCTTTTATAAAGACACTAATCCTATTAATGAGGGCTCTGACCTAATCACCTCCCAAAGACCCGACCTCCTAATATCACCACCTTGGGGGTTAGGATTTTGGTGTATGAATAACAGAATAAGCAACAATACTTTTGAAAATAGTGTAAAGCACTTATTTTTAATGCAGACTATCAGGTAAACTGAGTAAGTCTTTTTAAAATAAGAACCCTGCCCAGAATAATGAGAACAGCATACTCTGGTAGGCTGAATCATGATCTGTACAGATGCCTACACCCTCATCCTAGAACCTGTGATTGTTAGTATATATGGCAAAAGGGACTTTGCAGCTATGTTTAAATGAGGGATTTTGAGAGGGAGAGATTATCCTGGATTATCTGGGTGAGCCCTAACTGTTATCTTGACAGTTCTATAAGAGGGAGACTGAGGGAGCTGTGACCATACAGAGGATGTGCAGACATGGGTGATATGCTTTGAAGATGGAGGGAGGGGTTACAAGCCAAGGAATACAGGTGACCCCTAAGAGCTAATAAGCAAGGAAATGGCTTTTCCTCCAGAGCTTCCAGAAGAAACCAGCCCTCCTGATACCTTGACTTTAGCCCAGTGAAACTGATTCCAGCTTCTGACCTCTACAGCTGGGAGATAATAAATTGGCATTGGTTTAAGCTACTAAGTGTGTGGTATAATTTGTTACAGCAGCAATAGGAAAACAATACACATACCTTCATGTACTTTTTTCTGGTGATCAGAGGAAAGTTAAAAATCTTGGAGCCTGATCAGAGAAAATTAATTACCAGAAAGACCAAATGGAAAATTCTAATCATGAACATAAGATGTGCTAAGTGAATTAAGAAACGTCTGCATGAGAAGACACTGTAAGATTGTTTAGTACCTTACACTGTAAGAGGAAGGTGTAAAGATGATACACATTTTGTGACAAAGCGAGACCAGAGAACAGTGGTAGAATCAGAGTATTTCAGAAGGAAAGTGATCTTGAAGGTCCAAATTCTTCAACTTTACCTTGAATGTCACTTTGTTCATCCTCCTGTACTGAGGATGAAAGAATTTGGACATGGAGAGCTTCAGGAAATAGTCCAAAGTTACACAACCAGGCCACTGTGAGCTGGGACCACACTTCTGCTTCCTGACTCCACATCCCTCCAGGGACTTCGTTCCTGATCCATGACATTTGAAAGTTTGCAAATAACCTATAATGAAAGGAAAAATGCTATAGATGAGTCAGTGCACAGTGCTCGGTAATAGTCACCACGTCTTCATTATTCTTGTCTTCATTATAACTGTTATTGGATCTGAAAAAGGGAGTGGCAGGACATTATTGCCCTTTGCAAATGCTACTAAATCAGGGTATGAAGTTGGGCTGTTAGGGGAAAAGTGAATAGCAAAGAATTTTGAAATATTCTTCAAATTTAGACATTTAAAAAAGCAGATTTACCGAGAGAAGACTTTTTTTTTAATCCAGTAGGCATAATAGCATTATTCTGAGAGATCTGGAAACTTGACATGTTTTTCCCATTCTCTTGACCTGAAATGTCTTTGGGGTAAAATATCTCCCAAGGTTTTGGCCCCCAAAATGTTAAAATTATTTAGAAATGTGGAAGAAAGAGAAGGAGAGGGAGGGAAGGAGGGGCAGAGCCAGAAGAAGAGGAGGAAGAAGAGGAGGAGAAGTAGAATCAGTGGCAGCAGAAGGAGAAGGAAAAGAAATGGAAGGAAACAACTTACAAAGAATGGTATGGCCCACTTTCTTTCTTCTCCTCCAGCAAACACAGGCACGTGCCCTGGGTCAGGCCCTGGGGAGGCATCCATGAGCAAAACTGCTGCAGCTTCTCTCCATTTACCTGCAATAAATCACAGACGTGGTAAGAGAAGCTAGACACTAAGTCCTTCCTTCCTCTCCCACCCCACCTCCTCCCTACCTTTTGCCAGGATCAGTATCTTCTGACTGGCTCTGGCTTTTTCCAGTTTGTTTAATCATTTTCTAAGTTTTTGAAAGAACTTCTTGAGTGAATTGTTGCTTAACATTAGCCTTGATGCTGTTTCATGTTTCATAGGCATAAGCATTATCTTCTCAGGAGCCCTGGACAGTCTTTCAGAATTTGTCATCTCTGATGGCAACTCTGCCCTTGCCTAGCCCTGGAGTGAAAAAGCAGAAGGAACCCTGGGCGAGTTTAACCGGCTCGATTAATGTCTGATCCCTCTCTATTTCTAGCTGTGTGAACTTGGGCAAGTTATTGAATATCCCTAAGCCTAGGGCTTGGGATTTGAGGAGGGCCCATAAAATAGCACTCCTCTTTTCTGCCTGAGTTTTTTTTTTCTTAACTTTATTTATTAATTTATTTCCTAGAGAGAGAGAGAAAGTGGGGGAAGGTGCAGAGGGAGAGGGAGAGAGAGAATCTCAGGCAGACTCTGTGCTGAGCAGTGAGCCCAACATGGGCCTCAATTCCATGACCCCGAGATCATGACCTGAGCCGAAATCAAGAGTTGGATGGTCTGGGATGCCTGGGTGGCTCAGTCGTTAAGCGTCTGCCTTCGGCTCAGGTCATGATCCCAGGGTCCTGGGATCGAGCCCCGCATCGGGCTCCCTGCTCTGCGGGAAGCCTGCTTCTCCCTCTCCCTCTGCACCTGCTTGTGCTCTCCCTCTCTCACTGTGTCTCTCTCTGTCAAATAAATAAATAAAAATCTTTATAAAAAAAAAAAGAGTTGGATGCTCAATGGACTGAGCCACCCAGGTGCCCCTCTGCCTGAGTTTTGATCAGTTGAGAATTGAAACAAAGTGGTAAAGCAGATGGGTGTCAAAGCAACACCTAAGTTCTGGATAAAGATGATACAGGATTATTTGGCTTATATCTTCGGGCTGGGAGACTGTCTGGTATTGAATCTCAGAATGTGTCTACTTACCCACAACCCATCACAGCAGCGCTGGACCCAGCCAGCCTCCTCCCCCTGAGACAGAGCCTGCTCCTGGGCAAGAAGGGTAAAACCTGTGCTTAGGCACATCAGTCCTCAGGAAAGAGAAGGAAGAAGGGGCGGATCCAGACAGGCCTAGTGTCTCTTCCCTGCCTCTCAATTAGCCTGAATCACCTCTCCTCCGCATGGCCAGGTGAGGGATGGGGCGTAGGGGGAAGGGGTATTCACAAACCAGGAGAGTAACCATTGTAGTTTCCTGCACATAGAAGGAAGCAGAAGTCCACAGAAATCTAATACCTGAGTTTCTCATCTTTAAAATGAGGTTAATACTCATCTCCCAGGGATATGATGACCATGAGGCACCTAGGAAATACTCCCTATTGAAGTACCTGAAAAATTGTCACCTGCCTGTGTCCCTTCCCCACTCCCTCTGCTCTCCCTGTTTTCCTTCAATCCCTCTCTTTCTTCCTCTCTGTTTAGAGGAAGTTATTTGAGAAAAGAATTTTTCCTATTTATTTTAACTCCCTGGAAATTTTTACTCCAAATTTATTTCTGCTCTAGCAATAGTACCATTTTCTCTTAACTGGCTTTCCCTAGCAAGTCACAAGAAAGGGGTGTGTGTGTGTGTGTGTGTGTTTAGCCAAATGTGATCTGTTAAGTTAAGGTTCTCCTCTTGTAATACTACTGATAATTATTTTTTTAAAGATTTTATTTATTTATTTGAAAGAGAGAGAGAGCACGAGCTGGGGGGTGGGAAGGGGCAGAGGGAGAGGGAGAAGCAGACTCTCTGCTGAGCAGGAACATGGGGCTCCATCTCAGGACTCTGGGATCATGACCTGAGCCGAAGGCAGATGCTTAACTGACTGAGCCACCCAGACACCCTGATAATTATTTTATTTAATTTTATTTTTATTTAATTTTATTTTTTTAAAGATTTTTCTTTATTTGACAGAGAGATAGGGAGAGCAGGAACACAAGCAGGGGGAGTGGGAGAGGGAGAAGCAGGCTTCTGGGCGAGCAGGGAGCCCGATGCGGGGCTCGATCCCAGGACCCTGGGATCGTGACCTGAGCCAAAGGCAGACGCTTAACAACTGAGCCACCCAGCCGTCCCCTGATAATTATTTTATTTAAGGTGTAACATGGAAATCATCTGAGAATTAATGTTGTATAAAACTTCTAATAAATTAGAGATAGAATTTTGAGGCATCAAAACCAAATTTTACTAAGAAAGAAGGATGGTACCATGCTGAGATGCTCATATGTGATCCACAGTGAGTATGAGTTCACGAAAGTAAAATCCAAGGGAAGATAAAATGGTGAGGCACTAAGCTTTGGGGCAAAGCTTTTCAAGATGGGATTTACAAATCCTCTATATTTTGCCAGAATAAATACTTCTGAATGTTTTCTTGCTTTGTGTCCCCTGAATGTCTCCTGTTTTTGGTATCGTGGGTTTTGTAGCACAGATGCAGGTATAAACAGATGTGTTGTTCTGGCCTCTGGAGACTATGAGCTCTGTATTCAGGCTTAGTTCTGAAACTAGTGTGCAATCGACCAAATGTCACATTTTAAGACTGGGAACTCACATATGAAAATGAATATCATGATAACCACTAATTAAATGGTAAAAACAATTTTTTTTTAACCATAAACCTGCATAATCCAATCACTGAGGACTGGTGCTGCTGAACATTAAGGCAGATGCAGCAACTGGTTCCCAGCAAACCAGCCACACGAGTTCCTGGCATGGTATCTTGCTCTCTGTTTAAAAGCATCACTTAAAAGAAAAAAATGGTTCAACTGTCTACCTTTGTAGGCTTAGCTGGCTTTTGCATAGTCATCAAGCAATCCAGTGCCTCTTTGAGACACTGTGCTTTTGTATTTCGCAAACAAGCCACATCTGGAATCTCTTGCCGAGCTGCACAGGGTCCCATGGGAGCAGGTTAAGCTTGGGAGGGCCACGATCCAGATCTACGTGGTTGCCAGCTCTTCATTTTCGAAACAAATGACACATTCTAGTTGAAATCATTGCCTTGAAAACCAGATACCTGATAAAGTAGCTTACCAGAAATTGCAGTGCAATTCTAGTTTTCATTATCCTGATAGAGCTTTCTGTTCACAAGTGGCCACATATTTAGTGGTCAGTTTGTTTGTTTATTAATTTATTTATAAAAATGTATACAGTTTAAGTTAGTAAGTAGTTATGCCTACTATGTGCCGGCATTATTCTAGGTCCTGGGGATAGAGTATTGAACAGGACATAAGAAGGTCCTTGTTCTCGTGGAACTTAAGAGCCTTCAGGTGTAGAAAACAGTCAATGAACCATGAATTACACACACACACACACACACACACACACACACACAATGCTTGCCATGTGTCAAGCTCCCAATAACCTTATGAGGTAGCTACCATCATCATCTGCACTTGATAGAGGAGAGAATGGAGGTCCTTGCCACTCAAGGGCTCACACAGGTAGTAAGGAACTTGAACACAGGTGTGGTGGAGCTTCAGACTCCCATTTTCTTCACCTCACATGGAAAATTGAAATATGGTGAGGCAAGAGCCCCTGAGTGGCCCTTTTGGATTGAGAGGTCTTAGCAGGCTTCTCCACCTGAGGAGCTGACCTGTCAGCGGAGGTCTGAATAACAAGAAGTCAGCTGTGCAAAGCCCTGAGCACAGAACAGCATGTGCAAAGGCCCTAAGGCACTAACAGCTCAGCACGATGGAGCACCAAGAAGGTGGCCCAGTGTGGCTAGCAAGTCGGAGGGAAAGAACACAAGATGAGGGGTTTATGCAAAGGCCAAAATCAGATAAGGCTTTGTAAGCCAAGAAAAGGAGCGTGAACATTTTTTTTAAAAAAATTGCTATGCCTCCCAAAATAAAATAAACTTGAAAATACAAAAACCTTTCATTTGTTGTTGGTTATTCATACAGTTTCTCTTCATGGCTAAGCACTATGAAGTCTGCACCAGTGAGAAAGGAAAAAAATGGACACACTGAAATAAGGCATTTTATTTATGTATTTATATATTTTTAATATTTTGTTTATTTATTTGAGAGAGAGAGTGCATAAGCAGGGGGAGGGGCAGAGGGAGAGAGAGAGAGCATCTCAAGCAGACTCCTCTCTGAGTGTGGAGCCTCATGCGGGGCTTGATCCCATGACCCTGAGATCATGAACTGAGCCAAAATCAAGAGTTGGATGCTTAACTGACTGAGCCACCCAGGTGCCCCTGAAATAAGGCATTTTAAAACCAACCCCTGGATCTTTCAAAATAAATACAGAAAGATGTCACAGAAGCCTGTGACGTCTGCTTCCACGTCATCTTACATAGTTATTATCTGAACATTCCCACCAGAGAATGGTTGGCATTCCTAGTGCACGGTGGAATGCCTCATAAGAGCAGTTGTTCTGTATCGTACACTCTCTGCTATCAGTTCTACGGCAGACGTTTTCTCACATTTGAATGTTTTTGAAATTGGTTTGCATCTTGCAATCAAGACGTGTATGTAGATGCCACCAAAATAACTGTCAGAGTCTTTTAGAAGTTGCAATTTCTGCAATCTTGCTGGGCAGTATGAAAATTGAGCTCTTCACAGTTTCAGCAGAAGCCAGAGTCGGTGAAATAGATCCTTCCGGTGTATGCATGGCTCCTTGGGAAGGAGTTAGACACTTAAAGATGTTCCGCCTTTTTCTTCATTACACTTTCGCTCTGTCTGATTCCTGCAAGTTAACTCAGTGTGAAGATGGTGTTCCTAAAATTAAAGCCTGGATTCCCTGCCTTCAACAGTCACTTGCCCTGTGTGCTTCACAGCCATCCATGGCCCCTTGGGATTGACCCTGTCCTTCCCCAGATGTGTCCCTCCCTTTGTTCTCTGAAGGATCCAGCCAATTATATGGAACTTCTGCTTCAAATACTTCACTCTCTTTTTCAAAATTAAAAGGCAAATAAGATGTCTTAAGTCTGGGGGGGAGCATCATTGCATAGAATGTAGCAGCAGGGGGTGCCTGGGTGGCTCAGTCGGTTGGGCGTCTGCCTTCAACTCAGGTCATGATCCCCGTGTCCTGGGATCAAGCCCCACATCAGTTCCCTGCTCAGCCTGGAGTCTGCTTCTACCTCTGTCCCTCCCCCCTGTCTGTGCTCTCTCTCTCTCCCCCTCTATAAGTAAATAAATAAAATCTTTAAAAAAAAAAGAATGTAGCAGCAGAATATTATACTAAATGCTTTTCTGTACTTTTCCATAGTCCTTATTTCTAGGCTGTGAGATAACCCACTCCGCCTACTCCTATTAGGTATCACTTATAACAACAAGTAGCATTTATAGTGTGCTTCTTAAGAGTCAAACACCATGTTAAGTTCTCTTCTTGTCTGCCTTGAGTAATTCCTACAACAGCCCTGGATGACTTTAGCATCTATCTCCATTTTATAGATCAACAAACTGAGTCTCAGACAGAATGAGTAACTTATCTTTGGTCACATATCCAGTCAATAGCAAAGCTGGGATTTGAATCTACACAATCTTATTCACCTAATGTTCTTGCCTTTCATCCCTGTTCCTAGAGATACTAAGAGAAAGAAGACTCACTGCCTCAAGGCTACTCTATCTAACACTTACCTAGAGCATCAACTAGACTGTAAACTCCTTGAGACAGAAATTATGGGTTATAGTTTTTCTGTGCCCTGCCCAGTGCCTGACACAAAATCTGTACAGGATAATTATTGGTGGATGGATTATCCCTGTCCAAGTATAGGAAAGGTTATCAGACTGACCTGAAAGTATTAGTTTGCCTACAAAAAATGAGCACCATTTTCCTTTCTTACTGGTGATCTGAGATTTATCTTCTAATATTTTATTTGACTATATGGCAGATTTGCAAAGTCTTGCTTACTCAACCAGAATAACTGAGGACTGTTTACTCAAGGGCTCTTTGCAAAAGGGTGGGCAGGGTTTCAAGGAATACAGTGAAGGGTCATGCAGTCCTCCAGAGCTAGAGGTTTGAAGGGGCTGTCATCACCCCTTTGCCTGAAAAGGCACCAGGGGAAGAGGGCAGGTGCTAGACTCCAGAGAGAGAGCTGAATGGAGAAGACGAGCTGGCAAGAGCCATGGCTGGCCGTTGAGGGAAGAAAACCACAGGGAAAGAGCAGACGGATGACCACTTTGGCCTCTTCTTTCTCCCGCCTCTGTCTCCACTGCTCCTCTTATTGGCTGAAGGTAACTGGAAGCCAAGGCACACGGGATCCCTTACTGCAGCTCTAAAGTCAGTCTTCTGGATGCAGATAAGGTGCAGAGAGCGAGAGTGCAGAAAGCAGGGCCTGTACCTATATATTCAAAACTGTGCTGATGACATAAGATAGCTCTCGCTTACTCCATTCAGTATTCATTCATTCAACAACCAGTTGTCGATAGTCTCCTATGTGCTAGGCAAAGTATATAAATTGAGCCAGATTCTTCTGGTCTTTAAAGTGCAACTTAAGAGAATTTTGGAAACATTAACTTTTCAAAGATGCTTGAGTCATATAATGCATCATCAATTCCGGGAACCTAACATGCAACTTTGAAGAAATTTATACGTGGGGAGTGTGGAATAACTGTAAAATTTTACACACACAGAACTCCGTCAGGGACCATTGAATCCTACCTCATGGAGAATTTTCTTTATGATTTTTAGATAATAATATTTTAGCATCATTTTTACCTTTTACCCTTTATATAATTTTTTTCCACTAAAAAACATGAGTTCTGAACTCATTAGGTGTTATTTTTCTTCAAAATAGACAAATAGATGGTATTAATCATTACTGTCTGGTTCACAGGTTGTTGCACATTAAAATGATTCCCTTTAAAGTGTGTTGGCCTAAATTAACACTTGTGATAATGATGAAGTAAAAATAAATAAGTGAATATAGTTGTGTAGAAGAATTAATAAATATTAGGGTAAAATTCAGGCTATTTATAAGTAATGCCCTTGTTTTTTTTGTTTTTTTGTTTTTTTGTTTTTTTTGTTTTTTTTTAAAGATTTTATTTATTTATTTGACAGAGAGATAGCGAGAGCAGGAACACAAGCAGGGGGAGTGGGAGAGGGAGAAGCAGGCTTCCTGCCGAGCAGGAAGCCCGATGTGGGACTCAATCCCAGGACCCTGGGATCATGACCTGAGCCGAAGGCAGACGCTTAACGACTGAGCCACCCAGGCGCCCTGCCCTTGTTTTTTTTGATTGTTACTTTGACAAATTGAATATCATAAGAAACTGTTACAAACAATTAGTTAGTCAATTACCTAGAACTACTGGCGACTTATAATGGAAGTGCTGTAGAGACACTGTATTAGCATTTCAACATTGCTTATGATTGCTATTATTTGCCCATTCCACTTCCTGTATAATAAAATCAGCATATTCTTTGCTGAATATTGTGGAGCTAGGGTCTGTTAGCACATATTCTGTGTTTACATCTTCCCTGAAAGCTGTTTAATGACACTCTGAAGGGAGAGCTGATAACTGAAGTTGATAGAATTTCAGACTAAAGGATATTGTTTGAAAAGCCTCAAAGGGCAACAGTCTCTTCAACAGGATGGCTGAGTTAGTTTCTGAAATGAACATTCTGCTTTGGACTGGGGTTCTGGGGATACAGGATATGCTCTTTGCTAGGTAACCAACTCTTGTGCCTAGAGCAAGTCTCTCATCTCTCTATATTTCTTCAGTTGTAAAATCATTACACTTTTAATGATCATCAGGTTTCTAAGGACCTAAAGTTCCATAAATTTCTGCTCACCAAACTATTAAGTCATCTTTGAATGTATTTTTTGAGTTCTCTAGGATAAAACATATTCAGAATGAATGCACATTAATCCATCCAACCTCCAAAGATAATGTCTACTGTGAATATTGACCAGAGTATGGAATTGATTACTCTAAGAGTCCATGGACTATTCATATATTCTCCTGTCACATTGGTGGCCTATCTTGTTAAGATAAGTAAGGTCTATATTCTATAAGGAAATGAGTGACAGTGCAGAGAGGGTGATGATACCTCTTGTGTGTTGAATTCTTGGCCTGTCTCAAAGCTGAGAAAACCAAAAGATAGATAGTGCGACATTTAATGACTATGGACTTATTGCTAATTATTAATCTGACTTCAAGTTGATAGAAATGGATATGTTTATCCAAATATCAGACTTCTATCAACCCCAGGCCACTGAGGGAAAAACGTCTGAGCATTCAGAATAGTTGCCAGCAAACCTCTGCATTAAGCTTTACACTTTATTTTGTCTGCCTTTACTCATCATTTCTCAGATCAAATTTAACCTGGGATTCTCAAATTAACATGTAGTATAACCTGAAATTCTATAAACTAGGTTATTTGATCCTTCAGACCAAAGTATATTAGCAACAAATTAGGAGCTAGGTAAAGGGAGACCCAGAAATAACCATAATAGAGGCAAGGGAAGTGAGTCTTCAGAGCCTGGATGCCAGGAATAGATAAAATAAATAAAAGATAGAAAATTATATAATTACAACTATGACAAATATTCATAATAAAGTTCCTGTATTATTAACTTTATTAATTGTACATTAATTATATATAACATTATTATATATTATAACAATATTATATACCATTAATTATATATTAAGTTTTTTGCACCACTACTCATTGAAGATGCAGTACATAACATTATTTCTACAGGTTTTCATCAAAATGGTTAATTTTTTTTTATGTTTTGGTGCTATAAGAGATGAGTTACAAACACATTTTAAAAAAGTAATCACTAATTTAGAAGAACTGAAGCCCAACTGATGTCAGGGTCTCAACAGGAAACAGATGGCACACACAAATTAGGATAATTCTAGATGGCTTGTTAATAAAGGGACTGATTACAAAGGAGACTGTAAGATAGATTGCAGGAGCTATCAGAAGCCAAGCCCTTGGTACAAAGAGCAAGAGGAAGAGTTTACTGGAGGTGGGAACAAGCCAGAGTCAAACAGAGCAGGTGGCCTGGCAACCTTCTGTCAAGGTACACAGCAAGGCTGGGATCACCTCAGAGAAGGGAACCAGGTAAATAAATTCTCTGGCCTTACTCTTCTCAGTCTCTCCAATCTATTTCTGGGGGCCCCCATTTCACTGAACCCAACTAGAAGCCAGAGGTTATGGGAATCCATTGATGTAGCCCATATAAGTCAGCCTCCAGGGTCTGAGAGAACAGTAAAGGATGGAGTGTAGAACTGAAGGTCAAAGGAAGATATCTGACACACTACATGTAGTGGATTGAATTGTGTCCCCCCAAAATGTATGTTAAAGTTCAAATCCTGGTACCTGTGAAGATGGCCTCATTTGGAAACAGGGTCTTTGTAGGTGTAATGCTCCCTTACCCAGCAGCCTTGTGGCACATTGACCAGCCAGCTTCTCCTGGTTTCCCTGGGCCTCACTCTTAGAACCTGTCCTCCCATTTCTTGTGGCTGACCTGGCTTATACGTGTCCTTTCATATTCCACCCTCTTCACCATAAACATCAGGCAATAATGCCTCAATTCTGTTCATCAGAGTCTGCATCTCACCCAGCCTCACCATCGAAGGTTTCATATGTTGCTTTGAAAAAAACCAAAACAAAACAAAAACCCACCACCAACAACAAAAACCAAGTTACAAAAGACTGCTGACAGGAAGATCCATGGAACAGCCAATTAATCCCTTCTTTGCTTCCTTACAGCACATTGCTAAATTTGGCATCATCATAAATAAATAGAAACTTCTGCTTTAAGCCAAATTGGAGTAACAGGGCCCAAGTTTTCCTTCTCTTCTGAAACAACAAATAAACTGAAAAAATATAAGAAACAATGGTTTTCAGACATTGAGCAGGAGGCAATGTAGGGCAGTAATTCCTGAGAGAGAGGAAACAAAGAAATGAGCCCTATTGTTGCCCCAGTTTGTTTATCTCCTGGAGTGAGTTTCCAGACTCCAGCATGAATTCCCGAGGAATCCTTGAGGTGAGAAAATGGAGTTGGGAGCTCAGGGCAGACAAGGTGGTCAGTGTTTCCAGGGCTGAGGGAAGACCTGCTCAGAGACAGAGCACTGGAGATCTGGAGAAGGTCCTTCCCAAGTCAGCACATATGTGTGAAGAAACTTCCTAAGACTGGAGAATGAACCACTCAAAACAGCAAACAGAATTTTCTTCAGCACTCACATAAGACTTGGAATAGTTGGTGTTTTACCAGGCAGGGTAGGAATATTTCATAACACATGGGAAATTAGATAGAGTACTTAAAGGAGTATTGATTCAGTACTGGGGAAGAAAATCAGCCCTAACTGAAGTTTGCCTTGATCCTATTAATTAATCTTAAATGTAAGTCTGAAAAAAATCAAACTGTTTCCAAATAACTAAAATATATCCTTAAAGGTCGTACATGTGTGTATAAAATATGTGTAGTACTCAACCCAGTAAAATTACAATGTGTGATATTCAATCAAAAATTAATAGGCATACAAGAAAGTAGGAAAATATGACATATAATGAGGGGAAAAAAACCATTTAAGCTAACCTATAAATGACACAGATGATAGAATTAGGATAAGGATATTAAAACAGTGATAGCTGTGTCCTGTAAGTCTTTCTGATGACTGTCATGATATTTCAATTTCTTATTTCTATTTCTGTTCAAGAATATGCCAAACTAAATGAAACAATGGAAACATAATAAGCCTCTAAAATATAAGTAAGCAACTTCTCCTAAGGTTTTTGACAAAGCAGATACATATTTCTGCAGGTTTCTGCATATGAAAATGGTTCAGGTGCCTACAGTCTTGCTGGAGGTATAAGCAGTTACAGCTCTGTTATTTAGGCATAGACAAAAATCTGGAGGTGAAAACTTCAAATTTTTAACGATTGTTGTTTGGGGTAGTGAAATTATAGATAATTTTTTTCCTTACTCTATTTTTTGAATTTCAACATTATTCCATAATAGATTGAAAATATATTAATAAAAAACAAAAAAGGGAAAAATCATCCTTATTAAACATATATATGGAAGACTTCTAGAGCTACTAATGGTGGAATGAATTAGATTGGACTAATCATACAGTATATTAACAAGTTTAGCTACTGACAAAATATGAACAATAGCTGTTCAGAGTCCTTACAGAGAGACCAAAAGCAGGCAGAAACTGGAGGAGATTTGATCTTGGATAAAGGGAACCATATTGAACCAGATCAACATTTATACAGCTTTTGGCCTAAGGCTACTCCCCTGCCTGTATAGCATTAGACAACTGAAACTCAAATTTAGCTGTATTCATACTGGCTTGATTTGTCACAGAGTTTGAAAACAGAGAGAGAAAATTCCAGGAGGAGGCAGTCATAGGATGTGCAGCTTGCATATTTGTGTATAAAATCTCCTTAAATTCTTGGTTAACTCCGAACCTGAACATGGATAAAGGAAATTCCAAGTATCCCAGTGGAAAGTAACAGTGAAAGGCTGAGTAGTTCAAATACTTCCTGGCACAGAGGTGACAGTTTGTGACTTAAATTCAGTTATATTAGAGGGTTTTGGTAAACATAAAAAAATTCTACTGAGAGACGCCTGGGTGGCTAAGTTGGTTGGGCACCCGACTCTTGGTTTTGGCTCAGGTCATGATCTCAGGGTCATGAGATCAAGCCCCATTATGGGCTCCACGCTCAGCGCATAGTCTGCTTGGGATTCTTTCCCTCTTCCTCTCCTTTCCCCTCTGCCCCTCTCCCCATTTATGTGCTCTCTCTCTCTCTCTCAAATAAATAAAATCTTTTTTAAAAATTCTGTTGAAACTCCAAAAAAGCCAAGCTTTAGGAGTCAAGTCTATATCCCAAGACTAAGGAATCATCCTAAAAGTAAGGGTAAAAACTAAAACAAACCTTTCCTAAAAAAATGAAAAAACAATGCTTCATAATGTTGACAGTCAACCAGTAATGTAACTGCCCACTAGAACAAAGATCTACCATCTTCAGAGGAAGAAAACAGAATTCAGATTCTCTGTAATATGTCTTTGGCAATGCCCAGTATATAATGAAAATTTTTACTAAACACATGAAAAAAACAAGAAAATGTAGTCAGGAATCAAGAGAAAGGGTCATGAATAGAAACAGTCACTGAGATGACATGGATATGAAGATTGGCAGAAAGGGACAGCTTTTATAAATATGTTAAAGAACATAAAGGAAAAGATGGTAATAATGAATGTGTAAATGAGGAATATCAGAAGAGAAAATGAAAACTTGAAGAAAACAACCAAATGGAAATTCTAGAACTGAAAACTATAATAACAGAAATAAAAGAATTCACTGGATAGGCTTAACAGCAGATTGGAAACTGAAGATGAGGTCTATTAACTTGATTTCAGGTCAGCAGAAATTATACATTATGAAGAGAAGAGAGGAAAAAAAAAAACTTTGGTGAGAGAAAAAATGGAGCAGAAACAGTATTTGAAGAAATGATAGCCAAAAATTTCCTAAATTTATGAAAAACATTACCTACAGATCAATAAATCTAAGGAAACTCAACTCTGATAAATCAAACACATGCAGACCTAAGCTCATCATAGTACCAATGCTAAGTATCAAATACAAATATCCTAAAAGCAACCAAAGGAAAATGATACATTATATACAAAGGAACAAGAATAAACAAGAATGTTTATTGTGCTGGAGACCCTAGCCAAAGAAAATTTATTTATATGTATGTATGTATAAGGAAAGTAAGGGAAAAATAAGAGAAGGGAAAATGAGAAGCAAAAGCTGTCTATATTTACAGATGACATGATTGATTTTTAGAAATTTCTGAGCACTATACAAATCAACTGCTAGAACAAATAAATTTATCAAGTTTTCAGAATTCTAGGTCAGTATATAAAAATCAATTATAGGGGCATCTGGGTGGCTCAGTCGGTTAAGCGTCTGCCTTTGGCTCAGGTCATAATCCCAGGGTCCTGGAATCAAACCCCATGTCGGGGCTCCTTCTCCCTCTCCCTGTGCCCTTCTCCCCCCATGTTCTCTCTCTCAAATAAATAAATAAATAAATAAATCTTTATAAAAACTCAATTATATATCTATATAGTAGCAGCAAACAGGTGTAATGTGAAATTTTTAAAATAAATATAAAATAATTAGGAACAAATTTAATAAAAAATGTATAATACTTATATACTGAAAATGTAAATTATTGCTGAGAGAATTTATAGAGGATCTAAATAAATGAAGAGATATACATGTTTGTGGATTAGAAAGTCAATATTGTTAAGATATCATTTCTTTCAAAATCTATCCATAGGTTAAGTGCAGTTCAGGTCAAAAGCACAATAGACCTTTTTTGAGTAGAAATTGACAGGTTGCTTCTAAAGTTTATATGGAAAAGCAAAGACTCTAAAATAGTTTAATACATCTTGAAGATCAAAGTTGGAAGAACCATAATACCTGATTTCAAGACTTCTATAAAGACAAAATAATCAGGACAGTCTGGTACTACACTAAGGATATATAAATAGAAAATTGATCTCATTACAAGAAAAAAATTGTTAACTATGTATGGTGATGGATGTTAACTAGACTTAATATTGTGATCATTTTACAATGAATGCAAATATTGAATCATCATGTTGTACATCTGAAACTAATATAGTTATATATCAATTATACCTCAGTAAAAACTAATGAATGGAATAGAATAGTCCAGAAATAGACCCATACATATATAGTTGGTTGATTTTTTTACCAAGGTGCTAAGATAGTTCAATAAAGAAAGAAAATTATTCACATATAATGTGGGGAAAAACTGGATACACAGTGGAAATTATACTTTGACACATACTTTATCCTGCACAGAGGAAGTAATATTAGATGTATCTAAAAATAAAAGCTAAAACTATAAGAATCTAAAAACAAGCATAGGTCAATCTCTTTACCATTTTGTTTGGCAAGGATTTTTTTTTTAGAAAAGACACTAAAAGCTCTAAATATGGAAGACAGGAAATTGAAATTAAACTTGTGCTCCTCAAAAGATAACAGGTATTAAAAAATGAAAAACTATATTCCCAATATATAATAAACTCTAGAAAATGATAATAAATAGACAAAAACCCAGTTACAATGTTGGGGAGAAAAACCTTGGACACATAACGTCATCAAAGATGGCATACAAATGACCAGTAAACACATATAAAAGTAGTCAACATTGGGTCATCAGGGAAATGCTGAATGATTCCACAGTAAGATATTATTTCACACCAACAAGGATTTCTAAATTTGGAAAGATCAATGATACCAGCTGGAACTGGCATGCTTTGCTAATGCACACTGGGGCAAGGAGTTTGACAGCTTCTTATAAAGTTAAAGGTCCATCTAGTCTATGATCCAGTAAGTATTTAACCAAGAAAAACAACATATATCCACAGAAAACATTTCTATAAGAATATTCATAATGGCTTTATTCATTATATCCACAATTATTAGTATTTTCATTAATAAAAGAATAAACTAACAAATTGTGATATGCTCATAGAGTGGAACACACTTCAGCAATAAAAAGGAATGAAATATTGACACCACAACCACATGGGTGATTTTCAAAACCATTAAGTAAAGAAGCCAGGTACAAAAGACTGAATCCTATATGAATCCATTAATGTGAGTTTCCAAAAAAGGACAAAACTAATTTGTGGTGTAGAAATTAGAACAATGGTTGCAGGGTGCCTGGGTGGTTCAGTCAGTGAAAAGTCCAACGCTTAGGTGAAAACTCTTCAGGTGAAAAATGAAGAACTGGGAAAATATGTGCAAATAAAATATGCAAATAATGTATTAATATTCCTGACATATTGAGAGCTCCTACCAATCATTAAGATAATGCTGAATAAGGGCACCTGGGTGGCTCAGTCATTTAAGCATCTGACTGTTGATCTCAGCTCAGGTCATGATCTCAGGGTCATGAGATGGAGCCCTGCATCCGGCTCTGAGTTCAGCTCAGCGTCTGCTTGAGATTCTCTCTCTCCCTCTCCCTCTGCCCCTCCACATGCTTGTGCTCTCTCTCAAATAAATAAATAAATAAATAAAACCTTTTAAAAAAAGAAATTAGAACAGTGGTTGCTTATGGGGAGGAGGTGGGGATTGGCTGCAAAGGGGGCATAAGGGAATTTCTGGGGTGATGGAAAGGTTTCATATTTCAATTGAGAAGATAGTTACAGGAGTGTAAACGTTTACCAAGACACAACAAATTTTACATTTAAGATCTGTGCAATGTGAATTTTACCTCAAGAAAAAGACCCCACAAAACCTCATCTCATGGAACTCTAAGAAGCTATCCAAAATCTTTCATAATGCAGGATATATTTTTAAAATTACATATTTCTGAATTTAAAATAAGTGGTGCATTTGCTGGAATTTAGAAGTGATTCTCCTGTATATTTAGTTTCTAATAGTAGTAGGGATAGTGATTATTTTAAGAGTCCACCTCTGTAAGATTCCACACATACGAAACGATAGGACTATTAGCAAGAAAGAAGTAGAATGTCTTTTGTGACGGATGAAAGCTATTCGCAGCTGCAGAAGGGCTCTGCAAATCCTTCTACATATTTTTAGCTCTTGGGTAAATGTAAAGCCTGATTTTTACACCCCGAGAATATTTGACTATGGAACTTCGTCTTGTAGTTAGTAAAGCTCTATGTAGATAATAGTTATAAACCACACAGAATTCATTTTGGCCATACCCATTTTATGAAACCTGACTCACCCTTCTCAGCAGCTTCCCATCCTTCTCCACTGGTTTCTGTCTGCAGCCTGTGTGCTTCCAGTGTCTGTTCTGTTAGAAAGAAAAAAAAGGAAGGAAGCTATTTGGCATGTAGACGAAAAGATCATGTAGGAAAACAACCTGACTAAAATCTCATTAAGGCTTACTGATTTATTTCAGGGGCTCAGATTGTGTAAGTGTTTCCTTAATTATGTATGTATTTCTTTTAAATTCCTATTTTACCCATACACACAGCCACTGTCAAGTTTAAATTCACTTGCCCATAAACAAACAACAAAGTTTCAAGCAAATACAACTGATGTCTTCACCTTCCGGAGAAATGAAAAAGCAGTAATGTAGAATAGAATGTGGAGAAATGATCACGGCTAAGTGTTGTTGTTGATGTTTTAAGATTTTTATTTATTTATTTATTTTGAGAGAAAGAGAGAGTGCGCCTGTGCAAGCGGGGGAGGATCAGAGGGAGAGGGGCAAGCAGACTCTGCATGGAGTGCAGAGCCCACTGTGGGGTTGGATCCCACGACCTGAGATCACAACCTGAGCCAAAACCAAGAGTCGGCTGCCCAACCGACTGAGCCACCAGGCGCCCCTGTGCCTGGTGTTGTTTTTATCTTTCTTTTCTTTTATTATTCTAATGCTTACCTGCAGGACAAAAGTATCATCACATAATCACAGGCTATATATATAGACTCTTCAGGAGTCCATAAGAACCCACCTTGCCAATGGATAAAATGTTGGGATAATATTCTAGTTTGAAGAGATGGGTGTAGGAGGAACTTTAGAAAGGCCACTTTCTTTATTCCTAGTAGAATTAAAATAGAAGGATCAGAGTGTAGATACGTATCGTGAAACATTTATGACTGGAAAAAAATGTAGTTAAATAAAAATATTTCAAAAGAGCCCTTGTTTAGCTGGCCAAAACCAGGATTATGACTTTTATGCAATGAATAAGTGCAATGCATAGATGAACATTTCGAACTTTTAGCCAATCCTATAAATTTCATCCCCTACCAAAGCTTTTCACCTAATTACTCAAGGCAGTAAAAGTAGACTTTTTGCATTTTATGATCTTTCTTCTCCTCCTGTCTTTTTTCACCAAGAGATATTAATAGCTGGTGACTGTAGTAAAGTTACAATTGTAAGATTACCATTAAATTCCTCCATTTATTCAGTAAGTTTTTATTGAGTGCCTTACTATGTGGCAGGCGCTGTTCTTGGCAAGGAGGTAGAGCAGGAGACCACATAGACAGAAATTCTGCCTTCGTGGAGCTTGCACTCTAGTGCGGGGTACAGACGATAAGCAAGACAAGCACGTAGATGACATCATAGATGGTGATGATTAATAAGAGGGAAAGTTAGGAGGAAACACCTAGATATGGGGAAATGCACCTAATCCAGTTTTATAGAACAGAAATTCCTGCGTTCTCACCAGCTCCCAGCCCTGACAGAAAAGAGGATCATTTTCCTTAACTCATAAACTTAGATCCTTCCAACCCTGGTCATTTCCTGAGTTAACCTTTCACCCATTGCTGTGTGAATGCAGAGACTTTCCAGCATGTCTGTGACTGATCTGGTATCTGCATCATGTATATTTTATATACAAAGTTATGTATTGCCGATTTGCTTGCCTTTGGGAGTTTGCTTGGGCTGTTTGCTGGTGGGGCCAATGGCAACCTGTAGAAACGGAGGAAGTTAGTTTGTTAGTAGATAAGCGCATAGACTCTAGAGAAAACTGCCTTTGCTCAAATCCCAGTGCTCACAAGCTGTGTGAACACCACAATATACTGAACTTCTCAGTGCTTCATTCTCTTCAGCTATAGAGTGAGAATGATAATGGCACTTACTTCATAGAACTGTTGTGTTAATGTATACATAAAGCACTCAGAACAGTGTCTGGTAAATTCTTAATTAAGTAAAACAATATACAAAGACCACTTTTGGCATCTGTTCCCTAGGGTTTCAGATTTAGGTTGGGTTGAATGTTGTATTTGATGCCACACCCACTCCTCAAACATTGCGGGTAAATGCCATTTTGTTTAAATACCTTGCAGTGACACTAGATTTAGTAAAGTTTTCTTTGAGACTCAAAGAGAAGGGAGAGGTTGTGTCTCCTACGTATGCTGTGGTTTTGAAAAGAAAACAGAGTCCCTGGGGCACCTGGGTGGCTCAGTCGTTAAGCGTCTGCCTTCGGCTCAGGTCATGATCCCAGTGTCCTGGGATCGAGCCCCGCATCAGGCTCCCTGCTCTGCGGGAAGTCTGCTTCTCCCTCTCCCACTCCCCCTGCTTGTGTTCCCTCTCTCACTATGTCTCTCTGTCAAATAAATAAATAAAATCTTTAAAAAAAAAAAAAAGAAAGAAAGAAAACGGAGTCCCTGTATATCAGAAAAGCTGCATTTGTTGTTTACTCTTTATTGTCTTTGTCTTCCACTGAAAAGCAAGCTCCGTGAGGGCACGGATTTTTGTTTTGTTTTGCTTTGGCTTTTGCTTTTTGTTGTTGTTGTTATTTTTGTTGTTGTTTACAGATGTATTCCAAGTGCCTAGAATAGTGTTCGGCATATGGCAGGCATCCAATACATTGCATCAATAAGTGAACAAAAGAATGAGTGAATGAATGAACGATGAATGAATGAATGAATGAATGAGTGAAATACAATGTAAACAGAAGTCTCAGGAGCCTGGTTTAATTCTGGCTTAGTCACTAATCCCAGTAAGGTTTTGTGACTTATCTATCTGTAAAATTTACTCATTTTTGGAACTTTTATAGAAGGCCAGTCTATGTAAGGTAATCTGCTCAACTATGAGCCCTCAGCAAGTTCACAATTTGGCAGCATAGATAGGAAAGGGACATAAATAAATAACACAGAGTAAAAAGAGCTAGGTATTCTGAAAGAACAAATAGAATGTAGGAATTGTAAAATGAGAGAGAGACCTGGAAGAATCAGAGATTTCTTACCGGTCTTTTACCTTTTAGGGTTACTTGGGCTGATTCAGGCAGTCCCGCCATGAAGTATTCTTACACAAATCTTTTGAAAATTAAGATATTTGTCAAGTTAACAAACCCTGTGAAACCCTGACAGAGAATGCATGGGGAGTTCAAGTGTATTAAGATGCCCTCGTGTACAAAAGCAAATAAGCAGTGAGAGAGGACAGTTGTTCTCCAGGGCCCTCTGATGAGATTTTGTAAGTCTGATTATTTTTTAGTTGATTCATATATATATTTACATTTCCAGTTGCTTTGTTACTTCTCAGAGTTATGTATGTTATTTAATTTGTAGAAATACAAAAGATTGTTTGATATATGCATAGTGAGAATTTTTTTCTCTGACAATGATTACTTATATTTGTACGGAATAACATTACACATGCATTAAATCCAGATACCCAAAAGAAATTGCAGCTATAAATTTCATTTACCAGAAAAGTAGACATCAACAGTTCTTTATTTTTTCCTTTTTTTAGATTTAATCTTTATAATATTGAAGACAAGATCGTCTAGTTTTTTTCTTAAAAGCAATTCTACTGAAAGTCATTTATGATCATGATAATGCAAGTACTGTGAAGGAATTTTTTATTTTATTTTATTTTTTTTTTTTTAAAGATTTTATTTATTCATTTATTTGAGAGAGTGAGAGAGAGAGAGAGCACATGAGAGGGGGGAAGGTCAGAGGGAGAAGCAGACTCCCTGCCGAGCAGGGAGCCCGATGCGGGACTCAATCCCGGGACTCCAGGATCATGACCTGAGCCGAAAGCAGTTGCTTAACCAACTGAGCCACCCAGGCACCCAGGAATTTTTTATTTTAAAAAGCTTTTTGAAAAGTGTTCAATTTCATACATATAAAGTCATCGAGAAATACCAAAATGAGAAAATAATAACTTCTTGATAATTAAAATTCTCTAGTTTGTTTGCTAAAGCATCTCCAGTCTCATTATGAAGGGCGTAAAGTGGGACAGCATGACAATCTTGAATCAGAACAATAACAGCCAACCTTTACTGAACACCTCTTATATGTCAGACACTCTTCTAGACATGTTTTAATTCACTGGATCCTTATAATAACTATGGGAAGTTAATGATTTGATTATCTCAATCGTAGAGATTAATAAGTCCAATGAGAGGCATGAAGGGAATTGCAATCTTCAGGGCCAATAATTGGCAGAGCAGAAATTTGAACCAAGCCCCTCTCCCTATAAAACCCCACCACCCTGAAGAACCCTGGACCCAGTCTGTTGACCCACCAGGCAGATAGTGGTTACATAGTAGTTGTAAGCATGGCAATGATCCAGGCTATGTCCACATGTCTTGGGGCTTATCCCCCATAAGATTACCAGGATTTTTTGGGTAATCATTACATTTTTTTAAAGATTTTATTTATTTATTTGTCAGAGAGAGAGAGAAAGAGCACAAGCAGGGGGAGTGGCAGGGAGAGGGAGAAGCAGGCTCCCCACTGAGCAAGGAGACTGCTGAGCAAGGAGCCTGATGCAGGACTCGATCCCGAGACCCTGGGATCATGATCAGAGCCGAAGGCAGACGCTTAACCAACTGAGCCACCCAGGCGTCCCTGGTAATCATTACATTGAAGAGCTGTGAGAATTCTATGAATGCTCTATGAGAAAATAGCAGCTAAGATAAATTCAAATGCTGAATATTGGAGTCTTTCAACAGTTTTTTCTTATATGTTTTTATAATGTTAGCTTTAAACCTCATTATTTCTGACTCCCTGAAGGCTTTTAAGAGGTAAATGGCAAGACTCAATCGCAGACAGGAGGATGGGGAAGGGGAGGGGACATTTATTGAGTACATAATAGGGCCAGGCCTGTGCTGGAGCCTTTCCTAGCATTAACTCAAACAACACACAAAATAATTCTGTTATTCATTCATTCATTCATTCATTGGTTGGTTGGGGATAGTGATGGAAATGAATTTCAAATTGGAGAAGTGTAGATGAAAATGCAATAGGGTTAGAGACTGGGATGGGGGCTGAAGTTGGGCCCAAAGATGTGGAAAAGGATGGGATGGAGATGGCTTTGAGTTGGGGTGAAGATGGAATGAAGTTGGAGACAGTGTATCACCATCTGACATACTGTGTATTTTACTTATTTGTTGATTGTCTCATTCTCCCTACTAAAATGTAAGCTTCCTGAGGGTTCAGATTATTTGTTTTCTCATTTTTTTCTTTTTTGAGAGAGAGAGAAAGAGCAAGCGAGCTGGGGGAGCGGCAGAGGGAGAGAGAGAATCTCAAACAGACTCTGCGCTCAGCACAGAGCCTGACACGGGGCTCAATCTCAGGACCCTGAGATCATGACCTGAGCCAAAATCAAGTTTTAAGACGCTTGACTGACTGAGCCACGCAGGGGCCCCTATTTCTTGTTTTCTCTACTGTTAACATTTCTAGGATCTAAAACAAGGCCTAACATATAGTAGGTATAAATACTGATCTACTGAATGAAGGAAGGAAGGAAGGAAGGAAGGATGGAAGGAAGGGTTTCTTAATATTCATTTTGCTGTGCCAGTCATTTCACTAGTGCTGGGGTGTCTGTGATGAATGACACTGCCCTTGCTCTTAATAAATTTGCAGTGGAAGGATGAACACATAAGCAGGATACTACCATTGATGTGAAAGGTACTACTGTGAAGGAGGAATTCAAGAAGCACCTGTGTGATCCCGTGAACCTAATCCTAGGGATTAGGGAAGCAGTCCTAGGGAAGGAGAATGGCCTTCCTAGAAGAGACAAGAGCATCTAAGCCGAGACCTAAAGCAACACAGGAGCAGCCAAAAAGTTGAGGGGAAGGATGTTCCAGGCAAAGGAAACAATGAGGAAATATATAACTGTCCGTAAGTCATGCTGAATCAAAAGTCCAGCTCAGTTCTGTCTGCACAGAATGCCACAGCTCCTCCAATCTGCCACATGTGTGTGACCTCATGGACCAGAGTCTCCTCGTGTCTCAAATGCCCTCCTCCTGCTTATGTAGCAATAGTTTTCCAAATGGAAAACATTAGTCTCATTTCTTACTATTTAACATATTCCTCAGAGAGCCACAAAGTTAATAACTTTTCTGTTTTTTCTCATGTGCTATAGACTGGGACCAAGCTAAACATACAGGAAGTTGTGTTCACTTTCTTAGGACCCCAGAGATTTACTGTGTGGACTGGTATGTCCATTTAATGAATGTTGCTTAAAAGGATAAAAGAACTCATGCACCATCCAAAAAGCTCATTTTCTCCTGGGAAATAGTTTGTACACAGGGATTACCATCCCTGTTCCAAGAGAATAATTGCTTAACAATTGTTGGAGCAAATGCCATACAGGCATACCTCAGAGATATTATGGGTTCACGTCCAGACTACTGCAATAAAGCAAATATTATGATAAGGTGAGTCAAACGAATGTTTTGGTTTCCCAGTGCATATAAAAGTTATGTTTACATTATACTGTAGTCTAGTAATTGTGCAATAGCAGTATGTCTTAAAAAACAATGTATATATCCTAATTAAAAATACTTTATTGCTAAAAATGCTAGCCATCATCTGAGCTTTCAGCAAGTTGTAATCATTGATCAAGATCCCCATAACAAATGTGATAATAATGAAAAAGTTTGAAATATTGTGAGAATTACCAAAATGTGACTCAGAGACACAAAGTAAGCAAATGCTGTTAGAAAACGAAGCCGATAGACTTGCTTGCCACAAACCTCCAATTTGTAAAAAATGCAGTGTCTGCAAAACGCAATAAAACAAGATATGCCTGTAATAAGCAGAGACTAATTGGTGGAAGTTTGGGCGCGTGTCCAGCCACTATCATCTGTATATACAACACTCATCATACGTTACCTGTTAGCCAGCTTTGCCTTCTTCCGAAGACTTTATTTGCTCTTGCCCATGGAACCACATTTTTTTTTTTTTGAGTTGGAAATATTTCTACCCTCTTATTTTACATTTCTGCCTTAACTGTCACCTCTCATGTGCTCTAGACTTTTCTGTCTCCCCTTCATCTTTGTGCGCTCAGCAGGTATCTCACAAAGGTAGACCATAGTGAACTTCAGGTCTTTAGAAGGCAACCCTATTGTGATCTGTTCCTGAAACCGTGGGGTACTGTAATAACACCCACTGCTGGGACAAGTTGCCTCTGACCAAATGCTACAAACAGGGCTATTCTAAATATGTGGAGTAACCTGGTGGTGATTCAAGAGCTCTTCTATTATGGCAGTATTAACAAGACTCTTCAGTACTCTTCTTGGCCATTTTCACCTACCTGGGAGCAAGGTACTAGGGTTTGGAAAATCAGAGTCTCAGCTTTAGCTCTGCAGTTCAGGATTCCTTAGACTTTTTAAGCCTCAGTTTCCTGATCTGTGAAATGGATATAGTAACACTGGACTTCCTACTTCATAGTGCTGTCATGAGGAAAATAGGAGATAATGTGTGAACATAACTTGTAAGCCACAGACATTCTGTAATCGTAAGCTGTTAATATTATTATTGTCATCATCCATCGCTTGAGATACAATTAATTGAGTGTTCTCATTTAAAGTCCTCCTTTCAAACAGGAGGACTTGGTTCAATGATGTAGAAATATATTGCAGAGTGTCAGTAATACCTCCAGATCACTTTGACTGCCTTAATTCACAAAAGTGAAGAAGGGCAACCACACTGATTCCAGTGATTTCACGGGAGGGGTTCCATTAACATCACTTCTTGTCTACTTTCTTTTTTTTTTTAAGATTTTATTTATTTATTTGACAGAGAGAGACACAGCAAGAGAGGGAACACAAGCAGGGGGAGTGGGAGAGGGAGAAGCAGGCTTCCTGCTGAGCAGGAAGCCCGATGCAGGGCTCGATCCCAGGACCCCGGGATCATGACCTGAGCTGAAGACAGATGCCTAATGACTGAGCCACCAAGGTGCCCTTCTTGTCTACTTTCTGATAGGCGATGCATTCTATATTCCTATTCAAGCATATCTTAAATATTATTTAAAAAACTAACTTTGGGACTGGGCTCTTGACGGACATGAGGTAAGTGGTCCAGAAGGTATCACATAATGCTTGAGAGTTTGGGCTGGGAAGTCTGCCCAATGTTCTAACGTGATGTTTTAGCTGGGTTTGTACTAACTTATACCTACAGGATATTTCAAGTTAACCTTGAAATATCAGTGGCTTAACATACTGTAAGTTTATTTATCTTTCATGTAAAGTCTTTTTCGTACAATCATTAATGGTTTTCCATTCAATGTCTCAGGAATTCAGCTTAAGACATTGCCATCTCAACATGTGTCTTCCAAATGTGCCAGGGCAAGGAAAAGACTTACTGGAAAATTGACACTCCAGCATGTGAATGCCTTGGCCTCCATGTGTCACCCAGCATTTTCATCCATGTTTCATTGGCTAGGAAAGTCTTGTGGCTTTGCCTAACTACCAGAGTTTGGGTAGTGTAGTCTTTCCACGCCAGAAAGAAGGGGAGAGCCAACAAGGAGAAGCATTAGGGGTCTCTACCATACCCAGTTCCACCCCCTTCTTAGCCAAGTGAGTTTTGGCAAGTTAGATTTCCTTAGGTATAAAGTAGAAGTAAAATAGTTTCTACCTTATGTGACTATTGTGCAGATCAAATGAGATAATGTACATAAAATGCTTAGCATAATGCCTGGCCCAGAATAAGTACATAATAAATGTTAGGTGTTATTATTGTTGCTACTGATTAACCTATTGACCTATTAGTCAACTGTATTTGGAGTTGATGAAGACATTCCATAGCTGATCTCTGAATTACATGATGGAAAGCCTTCAGCACAAGAATCAGTTTATTTCCAGGAGGCTTTGAGTTCTTTCCCCAACAACTGTTAAAACGTGATGAGGGGCGCCTGGGTGGCTCAGTCGTTAAGCGTCTGCCTTCGGCTCAGGTCATGATCCCAGTGTCCTGGGATCGAGTCCCACATCGGGCTCCCTGCTCGGCAGGAAGCCTGCTTCTCCCTCTTCCACTCCCCCTGCTTGTGTTCCTGCTCTCGCTATATCTCTCTCTGTCAAATAAATAAATAAAATCTTTAAAAAAACAAAAACAAAAACGTGATGAGTTTTATAATGTCTAGGCAAAATTCTTCTCTTGCTGTGAAACCAATGCTCCCTAGGTCAATTTTATCCAAAGGCCAGATGAAATTGCATTTGTGTGATAAGATGTCAGCTATTTGAAGGGTTGGTCATTTTTCTACATCTATCTAACAAGATCACGATGGGACTTTTTTTTTTTTTTTCCAGATGGCTGTTTTGTTTGTAGTTAAAACCATCTGGATCTTTCTTCTTCTAGTGAATCAATTGCCACAAAGATTAAGCAGATATACACAGCAGGCAGGAAAATTCTTAGGAGACCTGGTCACTGGCTCAAGAGCCTCAGTGAACATATACTGATTACCTGCTCTGCACTGAGCACCTGACACGTTCTTTCATTTAATCAGCATAGCAAATCTGTGAGATCAGTACTATCCCTCAGTTTAGACATGAGAAAAAGTCTCAGGAGGGTCCAGTAACTCGACCAAAGTCTCAAAGATAGTAATTGGCATGGTTTAGATTTGAACCATGCTTTTGAGGGAAGGGAGGAAAATAACAGAAAGAATATATACTTTGTAGTAAGAATGAGCTGAGTTTGAATCTTGGCTTTGCCACTCACCAACACAGCATCTCAATTAACTTACACAATCCAGTTTATCCACCTGTATAATGAAGATAATAATGCTAACAATAACAACTAACACTTACGTAGGACTTTGGGGCAGCGTTTTTTCTAAGATTTATTTATTTATTTGAGAGAGGATGAGAGGAGGACGGAGGGGCAGAAGGAGAGGGAGAGAGAGCCTTAAGCAGACTCTGTGCTGAGTGCAGAGCCTGACACAAGGCTCAATCTTACCACCTTGGGATCACTACCTAAACCAAAACCAAGAGTCAGATGCTTAACTGACTATGCCACCCAGGTGCCCCTGGGCAGGGATTTTTACATAGAGCTTACTATGTCAAGTTCTCTGCATGTACCTTATGCATATTAACCCACTTACTCTATACAACTATCTGACTGAGATGGTGAACATTATTATCCCTATTTTACAAAAGACAAAACCGAAATACTCAATGATTAGGCAACTTGCCCAAGGTCACACTGCTAGTAAGGAGCAGAACGTGAATTCAAACCCAAGCATTCTGGCTACCCAGTCTGAGTCTTTAGCCACTAGCTGTGCTCTCCTCAAGGTAATAATGCTTCAAGGAACGAACAAGAGAACTCTTAAAGTACAGTGCTTGCTCATGCCAGGGCACATTATCATTATCACTTTTGTACTCTGCAATACTGAGATGGTACTTCTAAGGGGGTGTCTTCTCTCCAAGAAGGGGTGATCTAGCCCAAGGACCTCTGACCATTGGCTCAACTATGAATGACTCCTCACTCCCTTTTTCCGTCCAAAGGCTCCTCTCCCACCCTTCCTATTGTCTTGGATTCTATTCTTCCATGGAACAGGCATTTGCAATTTCTCTAATCTAAAAGAAATCAAATTTGGGATGAGACTGTCCAGTCTCCATTGGTCTGTAGCAGGTAAATTGTCTACTGTGGGAAGTCTGTGGGTGATGACATGCAAAGAGATTAGAGTCAAAGCATGGCATTTGAGAAGACCATCCATCAAAGGGTAAGTTAGCTGGATGGTATAATTGCTTAAAGATTTTATCATATATTTGGTTTTTGCTAATAGAGAGCTTAACTATAATTCCCTTAAATTGATTAGCCTTTTATTCCTGTTGTTAGGCCAAGTTGTTAAGAGTGGTTCTCATTTCCTTTCTGTTCATCTTATCACAGAAATCTAAGAGATGAAGAGAAGGTCTATTTTCGGATGAGCAGTTAAATGGTCAGGAACAAAGAGAGAAAATGTGAAAGGCCTGAAATCTTTAGATTAGATATGGCATATAATGAATTTGGAGGAAACACTGAAAGAGGGAACTAGTTGCTAGCTGAACAGAAAGATGATGAACTACATTGACTGCAGAGAGCAGTCATGGTAAGTTACTGCGAAAATATTTTCCAAACCTCCAGGCAAAAGCGCAGACTCAGTGAAGACAAATAACTCCCAGAGTCATTTTGTTAGGTGAATCCATAAGGGAGCTACAACTTACCAATGTTCTCTAATGGCTCCATTTTAATCTTCTTCCTCTTGAACACTGAATAAAACAAGTAAAAGTTGGGGTTCGGTGAGAAAGCGGTCTTTCAGGATATTTTTGTGTTCATATATCTTTTGACATGTTCTTACCCCAAATTTAAGACCTAAAAATATATACAGTACACACATGCTCATGCATGCACACACGCACATGTTTTTAGCATAATTGCACATCATATGAATTGCTGGGTGCCCTTGGTAACTTATGGGAACATTACAGGAGTTTAATTCAATATATATCACTGAAGATGTATTACGTGCAAAGCAGTAGGTTAATTACCTCACTGCATTAAAAAAGATGTCTGCAGCAGTCACCTTGATTCTCTTTCTAAACCCCATCTAATCTGTTACCAAATCCCGTGGACTCTACTAAGAGGACCCCTGCCCTCACCCGCTGCCACCCCACTGTCTTCTAGTTGTCACCATCATCCCAGGTCTGTAGCACCCCACCAGCTTCTCACCTGCCTCCCCATGCCTTGTCCCTTCCTTTAAATAGCAGTCTGTCCTTCAAGATGTAAATCTCATCCTGCTGCTCCCCCATTGAGAACTCAGCTGCTCTCAGCATAATACCCAAACTCACCTCCTACCCCACAGGGCTCTGCATACGCTGCCCTCAGCGCCCCAGCCAGCATGCCTATGTTCCCTTTCCAGCTGCACGGTTCTCCAGATCCATTGCTCTTAGTCATTTCTCGCCAAGAGCCCCTGCTTTCTGCCCCATAGCCTTCCACATCTGCTGCTTCTGCATGCACAGCTTCGCCCCCTGGCCTCACCTGGAGCACTCTGTACTTTTTCACCTATGACTCTATGCTCCCAGTTTATTTACATACTTAGTTGTAGAAGGAAATTGCAAGTTCCACAAAAGCAAACTCACAAACCTTCATGAGAAGGTGGGGATTGCTGTATTCTCGTGTCAAGCGCAGTGCCCCCTACACAGAGATGCTAAATATCTGTTGAATTCTTAGAGAGAAGAAGAATATTTGCAACTAACATAAATCAGAAATAAAGAAACAATGTGGAGGAGAGATAAGACAACCATTCATTCCTTTAGTGGGGCTGGAGAAATCTCCATAGATTAAAATGGATTTTTAAGGATAAGCAAAATTAAGATACACAGAATTGAGGGAAAGTCCTTCCCATTCAAAGAAAAGCATGAGGCTTAAGATAGACAGCCCATGTCATCTTAAGGAATGGTGAGAGGGCAAGTAGAGCTCAAAGCTAAGGGGCTTTGGTGGATATAGAGCAGGAAGGGAGTGTGGAATGGAAGGTGGCCTTGAATGACACACCAAAGAGTAGGAGCAAGCCTGTAGATAAAAGGCTTCATTGTCTTTGTGAAGGAGAACAGCATGACCCCAGATGATTTCAGCAACACTTTATGGGTGGGTAGGAAAAATCTAGGCAAAAACATTTAAACCTGAACCAGGCAAACTGTGAGAATAACAAAAGCAGGGAACCAATTCAAGAGATAGTGCAAAAGTCATGTGTTCTTTTCACATTGAAATCAAATACAAGTTTAAAATAAGAGCTTTTTTTTTTTAGAACAACTGTAACTTTTCCCTTGTGAACGATTCATTCATCTGAAATGGCTCTTCCTAACTTCTATAGGAAATGAGAGAAAGAGAGAGAAAAAGATTGTTTGGTTGATTGTTCTGGTTGCAAGAGAGATGACCTTAACCCAACTACTTTAGGCAAAATTGGGGATTTATTGGCTGTCATGCCATATAAAGGCCAGTTCACTGCTGGAGGCTCTCTTTCCTTCTTGTCATCTTTCATGTTTGCTTTACTTTGGGTATCAGTTTTACTTTCTCAGACAGGTACTTTTTGAGCTTTTTCTTGCAAAGGTTGTCACCATGCTAACTGTAGATGCTATTAGGAAGGGGCTAAAGACGGACTCTCAGCGACACAGCTGGGCAGCACATTCACTCCTGGGGCCTGGAAGGTGTTCTGTGCTAGCTCCTCCCTAGGACCATAGACCTGACGTTGTCTGCTGGGGTGGACCTCTAATAAAAAGCGGTTCCATTATAGAAAGAAGGAAAAAGTCTGGTCAGACAAACAATAGATGTCTATTACATATACCATGGGCATATAGTATCTGAAGTGCTGAATGTTGATACATATCTGGTGACCACACAGAGCTATTCACATACCTCTTCTTGGTATTCATTCCCTTGTCTTCTAATAACCCAAAATATCATCTCCAGCATGCCCTGCTTGCAACTGGAAGAAAACAGACAACTTCTCTTTTTTCCCTCTTATGGATCTTGGGTTTGGTTAACCGAAAGATTATGTTCTTTTAATGAAGTTGGAGAGCACTCTTCATTCCAGAAATAAAAGAATATTTGTGTAGAAAAGGAAATAGCTGAACACAATGTTTCTGCTTCTTCTGATTCTACCTTGCTTCATGGTTGAATAATGTCCTAGCTAGCCAAGGGGAAATAAATAAATGGAACCAATATTTCTCTTAAGAAATTTAAACAGAGCAAAACAAATACCCATTACAGTTCTGGGAATCTAACTCAGTGACACACCCTAATGGCTTCATTAAGTCTTTGTTCCAAAGAAGTTCAAAATAATCTATTAAAAAAAAAAAACAGATGAATATGGACTAACTGCTTAATAGTTCATCTTACGTTTCCTGTAACCACTCTTACATTATTTATTTTATAATAGTAAAATAGGGCTCAACAGCTGTGGATTTGAGCAGCTATAACCTGATGGCAGATCATGTAAAGCAGATTATATTTAAAAGAGATATCTTGATATTCTTAGGAAATCAAAGCCACTAAAATATGAAATTACAGTGCATTAAGAATGTTCAAATTATATTTTTATAGAGTATAAATTGTAAGATTTTTACAAAGCCTCCGGGGAATTTTAGAATTTGTGTTGGAAGCCACTCTGTGGAATTCCATAAAACATTTTAAAGGTAGGAATTTTCATGGGTCACTAAGGACTTCTGTAGAGCCCCATAAAAATGCAATTTGTATAAAATATTATATTAATACATTTTAGTTTATTTATGTTTGTGCCTTTCCTCTAGCCATAACCTAACAATCATCTCATCTTTTATTTTTTATGTTACTTTCTTAGGGTTATATTCAGATATAAATCTGCACATTCATTATATTTCATGTGGCCTTTTGAGGACCATGTTATCCAAAAATAATATTTGAAATGGCACGGAGAAACATTTTTGTGAAGCTATCAGCCAACCATGCCCTGGGTTGAGAGCAGGTTGAAATGGAGACTTTCAAACATTTCTAAATAAGACGATTACATAGCAACAAATCTCATGACAGCTTCTATAATTTAAAAAAATTGGCAAGCATTGCAGTCCTCATTCTCCCTGTGTGTACTGCAGGTTGGCTGGTAAAAGCACACTTTCTCACGTGTTATTATACCTATAACCTATCTTAAAAATAACCCTTACCCTTCTTATTTTGACATAGTGAATCAAATTAAACGGACCTAATTATGCCTAGAAAAACTATACAATTTGGCAGCAGCTGAGCTAAGATGGTGTATTAGTTTGCTAAAGCTGTATAACAAAGTAGTGCTGACTCGATGGTATAAACAACAAGAAATTTATTGTCTCAGCTCTGGAGGGTAGAAATGCAAAATCATGGTGCCAGTGGGGTTGGATCCCTCTGAGGGCTGTGCCTGAAAGGTCTATTTCAGGTCACCCTCCTTGGCTTGCAAATGGTTGTCTTCTTCTGTCTCTTTGCATTGCCTTCCCTCTGTTTGTCTGTCTCTGAGTCCAAGTCTCCCCTTATTATAAGGACACCAGTCATACTGGGTTAAAGGCCCCCCTAATGACCTCATTTTAACTTGATTACCTCTGTAAAGACCTTATCTCCAAATATAGTCATATTTTGGGCCACCCAATTAGATTCATAATAGATAGGTTGACCTGCCTGTCTGACCCTGCAGGTCTGCACTGGTCAAAAATCTTGTTGCCATTACTCTCATGGACAGTGGTTAAGAGTATAGGTCCCAATATTATGCAGCCATCAAAAGGAATGAAATCTTGCCATTTGCAATGACGTGGATGGAACTGGAGGGTGTTATGCTGGGCGAAATAAGTCAATCAGAGAAAGACATGTATCATATGACCTCACTGATATAAGGAATTCTTAATCTCAGGAAACAAACTGAGGGTTGTTGGAGTGGGGGGTGGGGTGGGAGGGATGGGGTGGCTGGGTGATAGACATTGGGGAGGGTATGTGCTATAGTGAGCGCTGTGAATTGTGCAAGACTGATGAATCACAGATCTGTACCTCTGAAACAAATAATGCAATATATGTTAAGAAAAAAAAAAAGAAGAAGATAGCAGGAGGGGAAGAATGAAGGGGGGGAAATCGGAGGGGGAGATGAACCATGAGAGATGATGGACTCTGAAAAACGAACTGAGGGTTCTAGAGGGGAGGGGGGGTGGGAAGATGGGTTAGCCTGGTGATGGGTATTAAAGAGGGGCACGTTCTGCATGGAGCGCTGGGTGTTATGCACAAACAATGAATCATGGAACACTACATCAAAAACTAATGATGTAGGGGCACCTGGGTGGCTCAGTCCTTAAGCATCTGCCTTCGGCTCAGGTCATGATCCCGGGGTCCTGGGATCGAACCCCGCATTGGGCTCCCTGCTCCGCGGGAAGCCTGCTTCTCCCTCTCCCACTCCCCCTGCTTGTGTTCCCTCTCTCGCTGTGTCTCTTTCTGTCAAATAAATAAATGAAATCTTTAAAAAAAAAAAAGATCTTTAAAAAAAAAAACTAATGATGTAATGTATGGTGATTAACATAACAATAAAAAAATTTTTAAAAAAGAGTATAGGTCCCAGAGTTCCAGGGTCTAGATTGAGCTATCGCTTCTGACACTTGTTACCTGTCTGATGGGAACTAATACTTAACCTCACCTGATCTCAGCTTCCATATCTTTCTAATAGGGGTGAAAAAGAACCTACCTCATGGGGTGTTCTGAGGCTTACATAACATAATCCATAAAAGTGTTTAGTAACTGGAATAAATAGCCACTCATATAAATAGAGTACCTCCTCTTATGATTTTTATTATCATGTTGTTTGCCTATTGTTAATGCTGCCTTCCTTTATTGGAAATTTTCTATGATAACACCTTTCATAATTGTGTTAACAAAAAAAAAAGGGTCCGCTTCGTCTGTTTCAGTATTTGTAGCTTGGATGTGCCTCAAGGAACTTTGAATGAAAGGTACTATGTACAGTGCCTAAAATCTGATGATATTTAGAAAACTAGTGGCAGACCCGATGGCTTCCTCCCCCACCCCAGGAAGTACATATAAACAATTCTGATTCCATCTATGACTTAAAAAATTATTTTGTGCACACAAGATTGGACCATAAGTTAATTGGACTAGATATTCTAGTCTAGATTCTACTACTTCTCTGTGCCTGTTATCCCTTCTCTGTGTCTGTTACAAAAGAAGATGCCTGGCTTGAGGTTAAGATTTTGTCGTTTAGATCTGAGAAACAATGGATCCCCTTCAAACATGGCTGCTAGTTGCCTGTCATCAGACAGGACATACGAGGAAGTGAGTCCAGGCTCAAATCTTGCCTTGTTTGTACTGAGTATTTTACAGACAAAATTTGATTAAAATATATCAAAAACTAATGATGTGCTGTATGGTGACTAACATAACATAATAAAATTAAATTTAAAAAATAAAATAAATTAAAAAAAAAAAAAAATATATATATATATATGTAATTTCTAAAGACAAAACAGAAAAGATTTTCAGGTCCCAGGTAATGATCTTCTTCATTTAAGTAGTAACTTGAACTATAGTGAAACTTAGAATAGTTGACCTCTTTTGACCTACAATTGCAGTTTCATGGTTACGTGGGATCACTTCTTTTAGTGGCAAAGGGACAAAAATAGTTTCAAACCCACCTCTGTGTTAAAGGGGGGGAATACAGGAACATGAACTCTCACTGTTGTGTTTGAAACTTCCTCAAACTGAGACTTTTAAATATTGTAAAAATGATTTCTGTGATTAGGACCAACCTGAATTAGTAAAGATAAAATGACTCACACACACACATTTATAATTTTAGAACATCTTTTCAGGAAGAACTTAAACTGTGCCTAGAAGCTTGAGCAAGCATCATGCCCCATCCAGGAAAGAGCCTCTGCGCATGTCGTCTGGTAACCTGTGACCTGTAGATGCTGGGGACTGTACTGACGTATGTCCCATACCTACCTGTGTGTGTTCTCATCGGCACAAACTCTACAAGGCCTCCTGCTCCTAGGTCAGTCAATGGCAGCAGAATAGAGGTTGGTTTAGTCGTTGTGAATAGAAGGGCTTGTGTTTTGGGTGCCTTTCCTTGTTTCCAGCTGATTTCTAGCTTATCACCTGGGCCTGGATATCAACCTATAGCTGTGTGTGAAAGAGGCTGGGATTGCACTGAGGTATAAGCAGCCAGCACTCTTCAACGTATGGGCGTGATCTCATCAGAAACTCACAACAAGGGTGCTTATGAGGGAGTAAAGGAAGAGAGCAAAGGCAATAGTAACAAGTGGGCTTTTAAAATAATCCACAGGGCGCCTGGGTGGCTCAGTCGTTAAGCGTCTGCCTTCGGCTCAGGTCATGATCCCCGGGGTCCTGGGATCGAGTCCCATATCGGGCTCCCTGCTCGGCAGGAAGCCTGCTTCTCCCTCTCCCACTCCCCCTGCTTGTGTTCCTGCTCTCGCTATTCTGTCTGTCAAATAAATAAATAAAATCTTAAAAAAAAAAATAAATAAATAAAATAAAATAAAATAATCCACAACTGCGGCACCTGGGTGGCTCAGTTGGTTAAGGGTCCAACTCTTGATTCTGGCTCAGCTCATGACCTCAGGGTTGTGGGATTAAGCCCCACATTGGACCCCTCACTCAGCGAGGAGTCTGCTTGAGATTCTCTCTCTCCCTCTGCCCCTCCCCCCAAATAATAAATAATAAATAAATAAATAAATAAAATCTTATAATCCACATCTAGACATCTTCAGCACAGTGTAGGTGGGAGTGCTGCCTTCCAGAGTGACTACAGTTACATAGAACTAAAAATATGTGGGAAGGAAACACCCTGCTTTGTGCCCACTGGACCTCTGGAGTATTTGTCATCTGTTACCCTAATGTCTTTAAAAGATGCCCATTCATTTACAGCAAGGGCAGGTAACAGTGTCCTAGTAACAGACATTGATCTAATGGCTTATCGTGGACACACCATGATCCTTTCTGAACCTTGGCATCAGGGCATGTTTTAACCAACATGGTTCCTAGGACGTTGTTTGTTAGCAGAGCAGGTGGGGAGGCCTGTGGCAGCAGAGCTGGCTTCCTAGGCGTGTGATCTGAGCAGTCTCACAGAGCTCTGTGCTTAAAAAGATCCAGTGCCTGGTTTAATGCTCTGCTGTCTCCATCTGAAGATTCTTAATTTTTTCACAAGGGTCTCACGTCCTCATATCCCACTGGGGCCTGCAGATTACATTGCTGACACTGACTGACAGACAACAAGGCTCTGCGGGGACCATCTCTAAGGAGGTCTGAAGAAAAGCTGGAAGCATTGTTTATGGAATTGAAATGAAGCTCAGAGATGAGGTGTGTGGATAATGTGACTCTGAAGTCTGTCAGAGGGGAGTGTCTTGTGGAAGCTTCACAGAAGAGCTCATGTGGGAAAAGAAGTGTGGTCAGGGTACCCACCCAACTCATCAGAGTGGATTGGGGCCAGCAGGACCCCCTCGAGCCTGCTCTGCCTTCTCAAGAAGTAGCAGTCAGACCACCCTGATTGTCTTCAGCTTATGGCATACTCTCTTCTGCTGCCCCGCCCTGCTGTCTGTGGCCTCCATTCTTGTTAACCGGGAGGTGAATGTTTGAAGCAAGAGAATCAAAAAGGCGCTCTCGTCCCTTCTCATATGCAGTAATGACCATTGACCCATCTCCTTTCTTCCCTAGCTAGACCTTCTTGAGGCTTCCAGAGAAATGTGAAGAAGGCTGGACATTATGGTGAAGTCCTCTCAACAGTTCATCCCACTGAAAGTGATGGTGTAGTAAAAACTTATGAAATGACCACATAATTACATAATGAATCCTCGCAGGGATGGTAGTGAATTGAATAATATTAAACCATCACCAGCAGTTTCTTTTTTATTCTTTTCAATAGGCAGGCCATGTACCTCTTTAAAAGATGTATAGTACTTGATTTTGCAGATGACCCCTCTATTTTAAAACTAAATAAATATTGAAAAAGTTGTCAGTCTGGTGTTTTCACAAAATCTGATTTTGTGGAAAGCAAACAATCATACATTTTTAAAAGAACAACTACTTGAAATGTAGAAAACCCTCTTGCAAACAACTGTTCAAAGAAAAAAAAGAAAACAAATTACAAAATAGGTAGAAAATAAAAATCATAAAGACATTTATAATCCTAATGCTTACACATATATGTCAAGTAAAGGAAAATAAGTGAATTAAGAGTCCAAATCAAAAAATAGAAAAATAACTATAAATGAACCTAAGAAAATGGTAGGAAAGCAGAAATGGATGAATAAGAAAACAGAAAATAATAGAATTAATAAATAAGCCCAAGAATAGATTTTTTAAAAAGATAAAAGACAAGGATAAAGCAATGGCTGGCCTAATCAAGAAAAGAAAGAAAGATGTATAATTGAAAAGATTAGAAATGAAAAAAAGAGAAATAAAGCACACAGAAAAATAACCAGCTAATCAAAAAGTAATTTACATGACTTCAAATGGTGCCTGGCTGGCTCATTTGGTAGAGCATTCGGCTCTTGATCTTAGGATCATGAGTTCAAGCCCACATTGGGTATGGAGCCTACTTAAAAAATAGAATAAAATAAAAAATACATGGCTTCACAAATAAATATGAAAGGTAGGATGAAGTTTTCTAGGAAAATAAATGCTACCAAAATTGACCTCAGGAAAAATAGACCAACACACTCAGAAGAGATTAATATTATCAAAGCATCTCCCTCTCCTCCAAACACATAAATATCATCACACTAAATTTGAATGAATTCACACTTATGTTCTTCAAACCTTATAAAAATATGTAATATGGATGCTCTATAAGTTTTTTTAAAGCATAGAAAAAGAACTACCAATTCTTCTCATAAGGACAAGAACTAAAACCTGTACATAATGTCAAACCCCAAAAAGAAATCTGTAGACCATTTATCTTTATACACATGAATGTACAATATGAACTACAATCTTACCAAATGTAAGTCAGTGGTGCATTAAAGAAATAACTCACCACGGGAGGCCTGGTTGGCTCTGTGGGTAGAGCATGTGACTCTTGATCTCAGGGTTGTGAGTTCAAGCCCCATGTAGGGTGTAGAGATTACTTAAAAATAAAATCTTTAAAAAAAAAAATAAAGAAGAAGAAAGAACTCACCAGAACCAAATGAAATTCATCCCAGGATTGCAGGGATGGTTCAATATTATAAAACCTAAGCAAACAAAACTTAGTTTTGCCTTTTATCATATACATGAAAAGGTTATAAGATTTTTACTGAATTTAAAGGGTATGTTTGGGATTCAGATGACTACACTATAAGCTATATAGTTCCAGGGAGATACCCCAAGGAGAAGGCAGTCATCTTCCAGAACAGTTGTAAAAACAAACAATGGTTTCAAAAATATGCCTTACATCAATGCAAAGGCATGAGAGTGAAAGTTATATCTCATAGGGCAACTTTCTCATGTTCTGCAGGGTGAGAAGCTGAAGTTTGTATAACAACAGTTGAAGATTTTCCAGAACAACACTGATACTAAGCTGATTTTATGATTAATATAAAATGTAGTGGGATTTTTATCGAAGACTGAAACAATTCAAGAAATTCCATACTACTACTACTACTTCAGAAAAATTAGCCAAGGTAGCTAGACCGAAGAACTTAAATATTACATATATATGTATATGTGTGTAAATAATGTATAAATATGTATATATGTCATCTATTATATATAAATAATATATATATTAGGATGGAGAATAATTCTTAATTATTTAATGGATGTGTAGTATATGACTATAAAACTTGATTACACAGAAAATCAACAGAAAAACATTAACATCAATAAGGTAATTCAGAAAGAGGACTGGTTGTACATTTAACCTATAAAACATTAGTTTGCATGTGACTTCCCCATATTCAAACCAATCACCAGAGGATAAATATAATGGATAAATGGAAAATATTTCATTTGCAATAACAACAAAAAAAATAGTTAAGAACAAACTTCAAAAGAAATATGCTGGATTTAGAGGAAGGAAACCTTACCAATTCTATTGAGGGTTATTTAAGAAAACTTGAATACATGAAAGACACAACCTGTCTTTAGGACAAATCATTATTTAAAAATATCAATTCTTCTCAAATACCAGTATACAAGCAAAATATTTTTCTGGGACCTTAACAAAATGAATCTGGAGAAATAAACATGTGATCTTAGCTAGGATATCTTCGGAAAAGAATAATGAGAACAATCAAATAGTCATATTTGGAAATCAAGTAATTAAAGAATTAAAACTAATTTTACTTAATTTGCTTAATTTCAAAATATGTAAGTAATTAAAATACTTTAGTGCTGAAAACAAAGTTGTTAGAAAATCATTGGAATAGAATAGTTGAGAAATAGAACCAAATTTATGGAGTTTATGAAATGTTCTTCAGACTAAAAGCAAAATTTCAAATAATTGAGTAAAGTTGAAATAGACGTTAAGCATTTTAAAAAATAAATAAAGCTAAATATCCCATTTATTATCTCACAGCAAATTCCATATGCATCAAAGTTTTAACTATAAAAAGTAAAACCACAAAGTATCAATAGAAAGTTTAGGTTTGTTTATTTCTAATCTTGAAGTGGAGAAACCATTGTTAAAGAAGATACAAAACTCACAACCATAAAGGAAAAGATGAACAAAAAACAAAAAACAAAGTTTTAGAAATTTATATGGCAGATGACAAAAAAAAAATGAGACGTATTTGCAATGCATATATCAGGGAATGCATTAATTTCTTTAATTTTCCATAAAAATTAATTAAAAACTAGAAGTTCACAAACAAAGAAATACAAACGGTCAGTAAATAAGTGGAATGATGCTTGGACTTTTTCATAACTAAAGAAATTCCATTTAAAACAGAAATATATTGATTTCACTTATTAGAATTCTAGATAGTATTGGCAAAGATGTAAGGAAATAGGCATTCTCCTCTATTGCTGGTAGGAATGTAAATTGGTGCAACCTTAGAGGACAATTTGGCACTATAATTCCCTTTCAAAGAACTTATCCTATGGATATACTCATAAATAGATGCTGCCCAAAGTATACCAAAGTATGTATGTATAAATGTATAAATAAATATGAATACAAGTATATATACATATATTTACTGCAACATCAAATTCAAGGCTGGAAGCATTCCATGTCCATGACAAGGAAAATAGTTAAATATATGATGATGCACTTATAGACAAGAATAACAAAGCTGTTGAACAATGAATGAAGCTGGTATGTAAATGCCTAATGGGGAAGGCTCTCCAAGAGATACGGCTCATTTCCTTTCATTTCTTGGCTCATGTAGATTGGCCTTAGGTAATTTGACTTCTGGAAAGCACCCGGCACTATCTTCTTTTTTGTTGTTCTTTTTAATAGCTTTATTGAGATATAATTCATATGTCATACAATTCACTCATTTAAAGTGTACAATTCAGTGACTTTTAGTATATTGACAAAATTGTGCAACCATCACCACAATTTTTGTCTCCCTTAAAATAAGCCCCATAGCCATTAACAGTCACTCCCATTACCAACCAGCAGCCCTAGACAACCACTAATTGACTTTCTGTCTCCATAGATGTGCTTATTGTGGACCTTTTATATAAATGGAGTTATACATACACACCTAAGAGTGGAATTTCTGGGTCACAAAGAAACTCTATGTTTTGAGGAACTGGGAAAATGTTTTTTCCAAAATGGCTATGCCATTTTACATTCTCATCACAATGTATGAGTGTTCTAATTTCTCCAAATCCTCACCAACACTTACTATTTGTTATCCTTTATTTTGATGATCCTCTTGTGTGTGAAGGGATAGCTCATTGTGGTTTTGACTTGCATTTCCATGATGCATGTTGAACATCTTGTCAGGTGCTTATTGGCCATTTTTATATCTTTTGGTTAAATGTCTAATTAGAACCTTTGCTCATTTTTCAATTAGATTATTTATCTTTTCATTATTGGATTGTAAGAGTTCTTTATATAATCTGGATATAAGTGCCTATCAAGCATATGATTTTCAAATATTTACTCTTATTTTCTGCATTGTCTTTTCACTTTCTTTATGGAACCATTTGCAGCACAAAAGTTAGCTTTGCTGAACTCCAATTTATCTATTTTTTTTCTTTTGTCATTTATGCTTTGATGTTGTATCAAAGAATGTTTAAACCCTGGTCAGAAAGATTTGCTTCTATGTTGTTTTTTTTTAGATTTTATAGTCTTAGCTCTTTAGATCTATGAACCATTTTAATTTAAGTTTTACTTATGGGGAAAGAAAGGGGCCCCACTTCATTCTTTGCATGTGAATATCCAGTTAATCCAACACCATTTGTTGAAAAATCTATTCTTTCCCACATTGAATTATCTTGCCAGTATTACCTACTGAATATTCTAGAATCAAATGTTGATTGATAGTTGATGAATTTTTATGACTTTTTCATTAAACAAAATTTTTCTTCTTTGTGAGTGAATTTACATAGAATTTACATTACATTTCATCAAAAATTTACCAGTTAACTTTTTGTTACCCTCCAGTTTTCAGACACATTTGTCAGTTGTAAGGTTCTGTTCGAATTGAAAAGGCTCAATTTGAAAGGCTATATATGTTTTTGATTTTTCTCTATTGTAAAATTATGATATCACTTTGTTAGCTGATGATGATGACTTAAATGTTTTTTAGATCCTTGTCATTTAGGTATTGGAGAATTAAGTGGAGGGGGAAAAATAGCTCTAGAGAAGGAAAATGGAATTATTGAAGAATTTTATCCTGATTATCAGATTATCGTAATCACAGCTACTGTTTATTGAGCACTTACTCTTCACTACTTTACTACTATCTGATTTAGTCCTCGAAGCAACCTATTTTACAGTTTAGGAAACTAAGATTATAAAGAGTCAGTAATATCCCCGAAATCACACTATTTATAGATGGTAGAGCTGGGCTTCAAAGCCAGGTCTACCTGGATTTCAAGTTCAAAGACAGTTCCATTCCTGGAACGGTGCCCAGCATTACGGATGACTCATGCTGAAATTCGATAAAATGGCATCATGTCCTAGGAGAATAAATTCATGTATTTGTCCAGATAAAAGACAACTGTTTTACCTGATCTAGGCAGACCAGTTAGCAAATTCATAACTTGTTAAGTGCTTCAAACAAGCACACTTCTCCCTTCCGCAAAGCTTTTTCCTTTTCCCAGGCAATCAGAGGTAACGAGAAACTGTGATTCATGTTGGCAGGCTATTTGCTTCTCAGCCGAATCTCAGTCAGCATTTTTTTTTTTTCCTATGAGACCAACTTCTGATGAAGACAGAAAGCATGACATGGAAAAAACTCCTATTTCAACTCTGGAAGGGAATGCAGTCCCATTTCCTGTTGGTTTTGCATATTCAACTCTATGGAACAATCCTAGAATCAGATGTTGATCAAATAGTCTCTAAATGCATAAGCAATTTTTTAAAAGTTGAAAATGAAAAAAGATGTGACTGAATATAGAAGGTAGTTTGGGGTTAATTCATTGATGAAAAGACAGAAAAACATTTTCATTGACTATGTGAATGAGACTGAAAACCACAGATTAGCGTCAGGGCTTAGCCCTTGGCATTAAGGCATCTCAATTTTAAGTGTACTGCATAGTGAAGATTTTATATTGGGTGGAGGAGTAAAAGTGTAGGTTCTGAAGGACTGGGCTTGAAGTCTATGTTCGACAATTTCTAAGAGGCTAGCCTTGGAGAAATTACAAAACTCCAAATTTCAGTTCCTTGTCCATAAAATGAAGGTGATTTAACTGTTAAATATGTAGTCTGATGCAGAGATCAGGGGCCTGGGCTTCACACTTATTTATATCAGGGTCCAAATCCTATTTCCTTCCCTTATCAGCTGTGTGATATTGGATAAACAGGTAGCCTCTCTGAACCTCAGATTTTTCTTCTACAAATGGGATTATTAATATGAAGGGTTTGTGAAGATTAAGTGAGATAACATGTATAAAACACATAAAAGTGAACTTGGCTCATACTCTATGCTAAAAAATATATGCACCATTGGTTTATTATCATTATTGTACCTACTAGGTGAGACACCTACTATAATGCCTACCATGTAGCAGGAATTCCGTACAGATTACTCCTCTCTCTTCACTTTTAGTTTGAAAGAATATTCATGTTTAATGATTATCCTTCCCCACGAGGACAGGCATTTCCCCTCTGGCCATAATGTAATTGTAGAAAACTTCTGGCTCCTTTTCATGAGTTCCGGGTGTAGCTGTGTTATTACTTTCTGCTTAGAAGTGTTTCAGTTTAATTACTCAAAGCCCATTGCAGAAAGTATGCCTTTCCTGGGTCAGTGACTCTCATAGCTGATACACACAGAAGTAAAGGAGCTGGGGCAATGGCTTGCTAACACCCCTTCTCCCTACATGGAAAATGTGCATTTTCAATTAAGAATCTCCTTGGAAGCCACTGGTTCCAGAGGCAGAGACTATGTTTATCAGGAGAAGTCAGCCCCTAAAACTTTCTTTGCCAGCTGATTTTACCAGAACTTCACTCCTCTTGTCTGGTTCCCCACATCCCTTTCCAACTGGAAATGAGAACTACTTTCAGGGAAATGCTTGGAGGCAGGCAGGCAGGCAGGACATGTTTTATAAAAAGCAAGTATCTGAAATTACAACCTGCTGTCCCTGCAGCATCTCCTTCCAGCTTTTACTTTCTATCCCAAAATGAAATAAGAAATACTGAAAGTTCCCTGGAAAATAAAAAGGAAAAAAAATGAAGCACTTCTTTGGCTCTGATTAAAATGCACAGGCCAATGCTTCTTTAACTTCCTTGTATGAGTCAAAAGGAACTCAGATCATTTATCAAGGTAGAGATGACTTCCCGTGGAAGGTGCTGTTGGTGGGAGGAGATGTGAAGGTCAACTATCCTTAGCTAACTTTGAGACTCCAACGATGATACTCAGAGCCTCACGTGTGCAAAGGCCCCTACGCTACCACTGAACAACACATCGTATTGTGTTTGAGCTCCTGGAGTAAAGAATTTCTGTTCCTTTGGCTTTCCTTCACTTTTGAAAATGTTACAGTGGATCCCTGTTAATATGAATGACTTATCTGGAAATAGAGATGATTTCACATGATTGTTAGAATCCCATGCCTGATTCCTTCTTCGATCCATTGCACCCACTTCCAGACAACTTATCAGAGCTAGCCATGCAGATTCTGGAAACTCTCCTGTCTATGTAGAGGCTGCTCCCACTAGCATTCTCTGCCTATCTTTTGACTCATCATCCACAGATCTGGAATGACTTCAGAGGCTCCCAGCTTAATGTCAGAATTTAACCAGATCACCCAGTTGCACCCACTCATTTTTAGATGAAGGATTGAGTTGAGGATTCGGGAGATAAAGCAATTAATCCACAGTCACCCAAGCAGCTTGTGGCAAAACCGAGACTAGAAATCAAGATCATTTTTCATCATTCCAGACTGTCCCTCTTCCTGTTATGAAGCATTGGGAGTTTACTGAGTAGCAGTTTAGCTGGACGTATTCTTGCTCTACAAGACTGTAAATGGTCTATTCTCAAATGAACTGCAACTGTTAAATAGTTAATAACAATTTAGGTATATTAAAATATGATAATTTGTGCCCAAAGGCACAACTCCTATTTCTAGGCAGATGACACATACATCTATGCCAAAATTCTCCCTCTTGACTTAGGCTCACATAATATTTTGTATACAAGATAATATTCCTTAATACTCAATCAGTGCATATTTAATGAGTATCTCCTGTATGCTCAGCACTCTTCTAGGTGCTGTAGAGATTAGAGGGAAAAAAAGTTGTCAGTACAGATTTAGAAGACTAAAGATGCCTATGGAGGAAATATACAAGAAGTAAGTCCAAAGGCTTTGGCTCCCAAAGACATGCTGGATCCTGAAGTATCAGTGGCTGTGGGGGGCAGTGGGGGACAGAGATTTGATGTAGAGTCTTACTGAAACAATGTTATATCACACTGCCCAGGTCAAGGGAAAACTCTTGATGTTTCCAGATGAAAAATGCTTTACATTGCTTAAATCAAGACTCTGTGTGTGGGTTTAATTTGTATGAAAGGAGTACGGGAGCTAAGTCATTTGTAGTCAGAGAGCTAATAAAACCCCACGAGACACCACTTTCTTTCTTAGCAGAATAATAGCTGAAAGTTAAAGATGATTATGACTTTTAGTCTGTGAGCTTTTCTGCTGACAGAGATCTTTTTCACATGTGTGTTATATCTAAATGGAACGATGGATGTCCTTGAAAAAAATGTTGCCTCTAGAATTAGCTTCTTCTTGGTTCCATAGGGATGATTTGTGACTCGAGGTTTGAAAAGAATTTTGAGGTAGTTGTAAGAAGAGAAGCACATCTTGAAATGGTTTCCAAGTTTGTCAAACTTCTTTTCTTTAATGAATTAAATGCCGTCTTCCAGCCCTAGCTCTTAGAATGTTATAAATTTATATAACTCTGAAGTTTATAAAGGACTTGCATTCCCCTGCTGAGAGAGGAAGAGGGCTGGTATCATCATTGTGTTCATGTTATAGATGAAGAAACTTCAGAGAGGTTAGGTGACTTACCCAAGGTTATACAGCTAATAAGTGGCAGAGTTAGATGAGAAGAGAAGTCTTCACTGATTCCATCCAGTGCTCTTTCTGTCACACACTAATGGTCTAGCATTAGAAAGAAGGAAGGGGAAAGTAAGTAAGATGAAGGCAAGGGTTAGGACTGATGAGATACTTGCTAAGGTAACCCAGCTTCCCCAAAGTAAAACAGTTGGAAAAGAAAATTGACTCCATTTTTATATGTTTTAAGGCCCTCACCAGTGTTATATAAAATGAAAAATTAATGAACACCTGTAAAAGATTTCATTGCCCCACTCTCTGGGGCCACAATTTAAAGTTAATGTTATTTTCTGTATTAATAGCTGCTCCCAGTGATGTTTCCTTTTAAATTAATGCAGATGCCAGGCAATTTGGAAGAGACCAAATAGACCAAGAGGAGCAACTCACATTGCTCACTCAGCAGCCCTCTCATTTGAAAAGAGAGCTTCAGGAGCAGTTACTACCTTTGGGACCTTGTTGGCGGTCATTAGATGCACACAAGCTACTCCTTAAGAATAACATCCTCTATTTCTCATCCTTTGGAAAACTTGTGGGCTCCTAGTAATTGTAGAATAGAATTCCATTATCACAATACTCCCACTGAATTTCTCTTCCTCTCTTCATTTTTTAAACATTTTCCTTAAACATGACTGCTTGTTCCAGCACCGATAAGGGAGTGGGATGACACGTTCTGCTCATAAAATGGTAATGATCATCATCGGGGTGATTGCAGATGAAGAATGATAACATCCTCAGTCTGAGAGCCTAGGCTTAGTATTCGGAGGCATCCTCAAGATTTTGCAAACTCTCCAAGTCATGTCTTTATTCTGGAAGAACTGAGGCTGCAGCCCACCCCACTTTAGCCTTCAGCCTGACCTCCCTCAAGGAAAGAGAACCTCCTAAATGTTCCCAGGTTCATGGCTAACCCCCTCTCATGAGAGACATAATTATTTCTCTGGACAGGAAACAAGGGAAATGTGTGGGTGTCTTTTTGACGCTGGTTTTAAGTTATTCTGATAAATTAGCTTAAAGTAGAGTAGAATTCCTCAAGTGCAGTGAACATTTCATGTTGAATTCGTGTCGGGCCTTTGTATGTGCCTGCTCCCTTTCCTGTTAATCTCTAAGTTTGCTTTTGAAGCACAACAATATGGAGAATTAATGAAGTAGCTGTAGAAATAAGACTCCAAATATTACCAGTAATATATGCACTCCATATACATATATAATGTACACATGCTACTGCATAAATATATACTAATACACAAAAAAGCATTTTTTTTTTTTAAGATTTTATTTATTTATTTGAGAGAGAGAGCACAAGAGGGGGGAGCGGGAGAGGGAGAAGCAGACTCCCTGCTGAGCAGGGAGCCCGATGCGGGACTCGATCCCGGGACTCCAGGATCATGACCTGAGCCGAAGGCAGTCGCTTAACCAACTGAGCCACCCAGGCGCCCCAAAAAAGCATTTTAATCTATGCATAGAAAATGCAAAGCAAAAGTGAGATAACTATAAATAGGAGTTGTATTTTTCCTTTAAAAGATCATCTTAAGTCTTTCCTTAACCAAGGTTTTAAAGTGTTTATGAGGTCATTGGACTAACCATTGTGTTCTAATTGCCGTTTTCTCTCTAATGACCCTGTTGGCATATGGTAGGGAGAACAATCTTAATGTGCTTTATAGACAGTCCCTGACTTAGGGGATGGTTCAACTTACAATTTTTTGACTTTACATGGAATGAAAGCAATACACATTCAATAAAAACTATCCTTCGAATTTTGAGTTTGGATCTTTTCCTGGGCTGATAATGTGCGTTATGACATTCTCTTGTAATGCTGGGCAGTGGCAGGGAGCCTCAGCTCTGTCAGCCACATGAGCACCAAGGTAAACAACCAGTACACTCACAACCATTCTGCACTCACACAACCATTCTGTTTTTTCACTTTCAGTGCAGTATTCAATAAATCACATGAGATATTCAAATGCTTTTTATAAAATAGTCTCTGTGTTAGATGATTTCACCCAACTGTAGGCTAATATAAGTGTTCCGAGCAGGTTTAAGGTAGGCTAGGCTATGATGTTCAGCAGGTTAGGTGTATTAAATGCATATTTGACTTAATATTTTTAATTTACAATGGGCTTATTGGGACATAACCAATTGTAAGTCAAGGAAGATCTAATCTTGAATTTCTACTTGCTTGTTACCAGAGTAGCAAAGGGAGCTGGGCACATGAATGGCGGCAGAGCCTCATGTTCCCAAATGCCTGGAATGTCAGGCAAAGAACAGTGGGATTAAAGACCCAACTCTCTTTCCTTCAAAGGCACGTCTCAAATAAATGACTACACATCTTGATTAAAATGTTCCTATAAAAAGTCAATTTCAACCACAGAAAATAGAAGAGGAGAAAAAATATTATTCTTCCCAACATTCTCTGGAGTTATGGACTCATTTTAATGGAGTCATAGAAATAATTTTATAGGTGTTCTCACTGAGTCTCAGAGAGATGACATGTTATACCCAAGTTTACATAGCTGGTCCCAGTGGGTGGCAGGTCTTATGCTCAAATCCTTCTATGCTCATTCTCATTCTAGAAGAATTTATATTTTAAGATGGAGAAGTGTCGGATTCCCAGGGCATGAACAATCTCACATTTTATGCCCCCTTAAGTTCTTCTTCTCTTCATGCCTTTCTTAAGGGAAAATGTACTGAAGTAAAGTATCATATGTGCCCTTTTTTTCTGATTTAAGATGATTTTTTACCATTTTATTGTAAAATGAAATCTAGATGCAGAAACCACACAAAACACAAGAAGAGATTTGGGAACATTCTTGCCGGACCCTCAGCAGATTAAGTGCAATTGCCCTTCTCTGCCCTACTTCTCTCCCCACACTTCCCTGTCCTCTCCCAACTGATGCTTTACTGAAGATTGCTATGAACTCAGAAGATTGCTATGAACTCCACTCCTTCCTGGGCCCACCAACCCTAATGTCTCTGCATAGGCTCTGCAAAGCTTTCAACCTGGGACATTCCTTTGTTGATCTCAACTGATTTTTTATTTTTTAAAAATATTCTTTGTTTCTTATTCCTCATCTCTTTGTTCTGCTTTCTGGAAGGTTTCTTTAACTTCATCTTCTGATTATCAATTTTTAAAAAATGTTGACTATTTTAATTTTATTTTTCCAGGAATTATTTCTTACTCATTGATTGTTTCCCTTTTATAGTATCCTGTGTTTTATAGATACGTATTTGCTCTTTCTGTCCGGTGATAGGCTCAAACATATTTCAATTTTCCTCCATGCTTTGCAGTTTCTCATTTTCCTATGTGATCTTTCTTCCTGGTGTTTGTCTTGGTCTGTCTCTTTCAGACAGGAGGCTTTGCTCAGTGTCTGATGACCTTTGCTGTCTGTCCTGTTTGAGGGGGTTGGGGGCTGCAAACTTAACTGAGGGCTCATGTTGGGAGGGCTGGCTAGGCTGACAGGTGATCTGCACTGCCAGGTGATCAGGGGACTAATCAAACAAGTGACAGATGGCCTTATCTGGAGACTGTCTCTCTGAGGTCTTAAGTTTCCTCAGAGCAGAATCATCCAACTTAACTGGCTGCCAGCATTCTGGAAGCAGGACAGGGAAGGTGTCCAAGGATTCTACCATTAAACATGTGGAGTTTCACTTCATCCTGTTTTGAGTTCTTCTCTCTCTGACAGTCCTTCAGTCTGCCTGGTGCTCTGAGTCCTGAGTCATCCAGAGAGTATACTTCAGCTTTTGTGTGGGCAGGGTGTGTTGTGGGGTGGGTGGATAGAGAAGGAAGGGGATAGACATGTTGTAAGACATCAGAGAAACCCACTGTTCTTTCAGCCATCCCCCAGCTTTGGCCTTGTTCCCCTTCTGTACCTCCCCACAACCCCACTTCCGCCCCACCTTCCTGCTTGCTGGTGCTTCCAAGAGCTTCATGGTTTTGTAGGGAGAATTAGCGGGCTGCTTATTGGCATGCCACTCAGTGGGCACTTGAGCCATAATTCTCCTCTGCTCAATCTGTTATTACTTGTCCATCCTTTTCCTTTCCCCAATCTGTGTTAAAACTTCTCCTCCGTTGCTGTATCCTCCAATTTTCTATGTCCATATGCTTAATGTCTCTTTAGGTGTTAAGAAAGAAGGGAGATAAACAGGTGTAGCTATCTTGCTATTTTTAAATCTGGTATCAATAGGCTACATTTGCCTTCTCAGTATCTCCATAAAGTAACCAGTTATATGGTTCATTGTTCAAGGTTGCTTAAAATGTTTAAGTAAAATTATATTTAGACCAAAGTATAGAGAAATTTTATTTATGCACCAGTGGCTCCTTAAAAAAAAAAAAAAAAGAAGCCGAGAATTTATTACTTGCTGAGACAGTAATGATTTTAAACTGAAGACATTTATCAATAACATTTATATGAGATTTGTTTTGCCACTTTTTAAAATTATAAGGAAATTTTATTTAACTCAGAGAGTCATTTTGAATTATAGCATTTTATATTGTCTTTGCTTTAGGGAATATTTTCTTGAAATAATTTTCTTTGAAGTTTTAACAACTTCATCTCAGAATTATAGCCATAGTTTCCTCTTTAGAAAGCCTCCACTAGATTTAGTTAGCTTAAACTTTATCTCATGCTCCTTATACATAAAAGGGCTATTGGTGACCTTTAATTCAGAGGTTAATTTTGATTCTGCAAGGCTTTGTCACACTTATGAGCAGGTGAGGGTCATTTTCAGAATAGATAATAATTTAATAAGGTAAAAAAAAAAACTGTGTTATTCTCTACAAAGACTGCAATATTCGTTTTTTATAATTCAGAGCCAAGGATTTGTTATTCTGCCCGAATCACCTACATTTTCCTCCTGGAAATTGATGTCTTTCTTTTTATTTTATTTTATTTTATTATTTTTTAGGATTTTATTTATTTATTTGACAGAAAGAGAGTGAGAGAGCATAAGCAAGGGGAGTGAAAGAGGGAGAAGCAGGCTTCCTGCTCAGCAGGGAGCCCAATGCGGGACTTGAACCCAGGACCCCGAGATCATGACCTGAGCCGAAGGCGGTCACTTAACCAACCAAGCCACCCACGTGCCCCTGATGTCTTTCTTCACACAACCCAGGACCAGCTCTATTTGTAAGCAATCTGTCCTCTAAGATACTTGCAGGCCTCCTAACCCAGCAGAGAACTGTACATGGCCCTGAACTTTTCATTACAAGTCATTTCTTGGGTTTACTCATGAAAGTTCCAGTTAAAATGCAAACATATTAGTAACATTTTCAGCTACTGCTATCTTGGGGTAATTAGGACAACTGAATTCAACAGGGCCATAGGATAGGTAAGTTGTAATGGGATCAAACCAAAAAGCAATGATGGAAAGCACTATCTAGCTCTTGCAGAGGTGAGAGGTAGAGTGGAAGTGGGAATCCCTCAAAGCTGCTTGTGATGAAAGGGGCTGCTTTTAAGGGTAGTGAGCCATGCTCCTGAATTATTCATGCAGATGCCAGAGGAAATCTGGCAGAGATGCTATAATAACTATATTTCCCCTATAGTTATGTAGCACACAACTATTTTCAAAATGTTTTAATATCCATTATCTCCTTTCCTTGACTGTCAATAATCCTCTGAATCTTGTGAAGTAGAAGTTGTAATTTATAAAGAAGGAAACTGGGTACCAGAAAAACAGTGTGACCATTCCCAACACCACACCACTGATGATAAATATGTGGAACCAGCATTAGGATCCAAGTTTCCTGACTCTAGGCTGGGGCTCTTTGCTAGACAGTGTTTTTCAAAAGATCCCCTAAAATACCCATAACTACAATGGAAATGGCCAGTGAGCCCCAAGGTCGAAAAGTGTAGTCCCAAGAGTCCCAAAGTAAGTGTGACATTTTCTTGGAAGTCTTGTTTTATCTTAAAAAATAGTGAAGGTTTGTGCTTCACTGTGTATTACTGTTTCTTCTTTGTAACAAGCAACTTCAGTGATCTCAGGGCTTAAGATAGTCAATTTCTATTCTCACTTATGGGTCTTTGGGTTGACCATGACTGTGTAGGCTTGGCTAGGATAGGCCCAACTTGACCCTTGGCTGTGTGTGGGGTTCAGCTCTGCTCCAAAGGTCTTCTCATTCCCTTCAACCAGCAACTGCCCAAGACAGATCAGAAGAACAAGTGGAAAGAAGTAATGCCTCGTAAGGCAGCTGTCACCCCCCCAACCTCCTTCTGATAGCTGAAGCATGTCATATAGTTGAGCCTAAAATCAGTAGGGCAAGATGTATATTCTGTTTTCTCTACTGTACTGCAAAGTCACAAGACAGAGGAAATGAAAAATTGAGAAAAGTAATCCAGTCAACCACAGCTGTCCCTCTTGGCCACAATTATTTGCCCCACCTCTAAAATATATTCACCTCCACCCTAAGACTCCACAAAGTGTCTTCTGATCCCAACAGTAGACTTAAAATCCTGAATCTCATGATTGACATTGGTCCAGATGCAACTTCACAAGTTATGGAGACTTATAAACAAAAAAGACAAGTTACCTGCCCATCCCCTGTGCCCATATGCACACTACATAATCAGTATGTAATGGTGGAAGAGGCAAAGCTTACATGCCAAAAACATTCAGCACGTCAAGAATGGGAGGCACATAGCAGTTACTAATTCACCGCAATTCTGAAATCCCACTGGGAAAATTTGCCAGGCCATACATAAGAGAGTGTTCCTTGATTTGGCCTGGTTTTGCTCCCTGGGAGCAGCCCCCAGTACATTGTTGTCCATTGCTCTTGGCTCTACCTGCCAGAAAGTCCTTCCTTCTCGATCATCTTTCATGGCCACATTTGAAAAGGGTTGTGGTGAAAATGTTCTTCCTGGTGGCTGAGCAGCTTTCCCTGCCTGATTCCTGCCTATTGACTCTTGGTTGCCCTTAAGTCTTTTTATAACCAATTATAGGTGCTTTTAATTAAGTCTGACAGTAGTTCTGCCAATATAATTATCTCAAAAGCTTTGCAGTTTTCCATGTAGTTGATTCCAGTCAATCCCATGTGCCTGAGCCACACCCACCATTCTTTTTGGACATAGATCTTTCTATAGACTTAATTATAAGTCCTTTAAGCTTAATAGACTTCTAGGGGACCATACCTTTAATCTATGTAGAAACTATTTTCTAGTTAAAACCTTCCCTAGGAGGCATTTTAATCCTTTCAGGTGTCTTTAAAAGGTGTGACTACTAGAGTCTTGAGTCTTGAGTTAGTGTTTGCCTCAAGGGTTCATTTTAATGACAGTGCCCTGGATGAGGTCTTTTCCTGAGGCAGCGTCTTAATGGCTTCATCTTTGATTTGATAGGAAACAGTTTCATTTTCCAACCCCTCAAGTCCTCAAATCTCTGGGCTCTCTATTCTATTTTGCAAACCGGCCTTTTCTGAATTCTTACCTTTCTTATAATACCTTACCAAAGGAGCCAGCTCATTCTAGCAATACTTTGCCTCAAAACTCTCACCCAATGCCACAGGTTATTATGGATCTTTTCTGAGTTCTGAGTTTTACCATAGAGGACAATCTGACCAAACAGTTTGTCAATTACATATCAGAGGTCACAGTTTTTCCATTCTCCTATGATGATTTCCTTACTTCTGTCTCCTGATCTCATAGCCAGTGCTGTAGAGATTTGTTACTAACATTCTACTTTTAGCTACCAATTCCTGTATTATCAATGTTTGCCATATAACAAACAAAATCAAAATCTCAAGGGGGTAAAACAGCAAGTATTTTTCTTCCTTATGGCTCTCCAGTTTTGCTTGATGTGGCTCCTGGCGTTAGGGTAGGTTCAAGCCGACTTCACATGTCTCATTTCCTTTGGACCATGTGGCAGAAAGAGGGGAAGAATTGAGACAGTCCAATTTATCATGCATTTCATAAAGTATCTTTGTTTTAATGCAGTTATTAAAATATTGTTATCCTGAAGACTTCAAGTAAAATCAATATTCTAGGATTATTCCTTCCATTTATTATGGCTTTAAATACTCCTGACACTCTACCAAGTGCCTCTTAGAGGTACATGTTGTCCAATTTGGAAAGCAGAGCTTCATAAAACTGTGCCTCAAGCAGTGGAAGGGACAGTGGTCCAATAAGGATATTCTGATTCTATGACAAGGGATGGAGTGGAAGGGTGTGAAGGACACTGAATACTTTATTCAATTCATAATTTTGCCTTAGGCTGGTCTGAGTCAGATTATGTCACTTCTGAAATGTGGCCTCACATGCTCCTTGTCTTCTAGCAACAAAACTACAAGAAAGACAAAATGAATTCAAGAGAAAGTCTTCCTTTGGAAACATGTACAGATTGTTGCCTACATGTACTAGAAAAAGAACAATACAAGAATACAATGTCCTTTTACTCTCATTCAACAAATATCTTTGACATATCTATTTTGTGTCAGATAATGGTGCTTGTGGCTAATGATATGATTATACAATGGCTAACAAAGTGTGGTCTAGGGACCCTGAGTGTCCTGAAAAATTTCCAGGGGGTCTTCAAGAGCCAAACTATTTCCATGACAATACTAAAAAGTTATTTGTATTTTTTGGTCTTGTATTTAGTATCTTAATAGAAGATAGAGAAGCTATTGCCTATTATGCTAGACATTTAATAATATTTTCAAAAATGTAAAACAATACCACTCTTCTCACTATTTTTAAAAAAAATTTTTAAGTAATCTCTATGCCCAAAGTGGGGCTCAAACCCACAACCCTGAGGTGAAGAATCACATGCTCTACCTCTGAGCCAGCCAGGCATTCCACTATTTTTTGCTTTATTTTGGAAAAGTACAGTCATTTTTTCCTAAGAAATATTATATTTAAGTTAATATGTAAGATTTTATTATTGTTACTTTTGAATGAATTAATAAATTAGCACCGTTAAGTGTTCACAATTTTATTTTTCCACATGGTGAATATTGATGGATAAACAAAAGTTCCCATTCGTATCCTCAGAAAGTTTTAAGATTGTAAAGGATCCTGAGACCATTTACCATGAGGGTAAATGAAAGCGGCATGGCTCCTTCCCATTTGAGCTTGCACCGAATTTTCTGCAGACCGCCCAGCAACACTTACTCCCTCTATGCACCACCTACTATCACAGGGGCTGGAATCCTGAGAACTCATTTCCTAGAACCCCTTGCCAGGAGGGTCCCAGATTAGATTCTGCCAATGAGATGCATTCTCACAAAATTTGGAAACTACAAGCCAAATCCTTACTCCATGGGCAGGTGTCCAGCCTGCAGCAGATGTGAGCTTTTTCAGCAGCTCTGGGTATTGCTATAATCACTGGTTTCAGTTATTCATGCAGCTATGATTATCACCAGTAGTTTCAGAAACTTCCTGACTTTCTTGAAGCTAGTGGCAAACTTTAATTGTTCTCCTTCTACCTTTTTGACATTTTTGTAACCATGAAATTCCCTTTTTTATGTCCCTTTCTGCTCAGAACACCTGGAAAGATTTTGTCTTCCCGAACCAGTTTACTTTGTAGTTAGAAAGTCAAACAAAGGGGCGCCTGGGTGGCTCAGTCGTTAAGCGTCTGCCTTCGGCTCAGGTCATGATCCCAGGGTCCTGGGATCGAGCCCCGCATCGGGCTGTCTGCTCCGCGGGAAGCCTGCTTCTCCCTCTCCCACTCCCCCTGCCCCTGCTTGTGTTCCCTCTCTCGCTGTGTCTCTCTCTGTCAAATAAATAAATAAAATCTTTAAAAAAAAAAAAAAAAAGAAAGTCAAACAAAGACCAAATCAACAAATAAATTATGAAAGACACACACAGACTATGATAAATACCATAAGAGAAATAAATGATTATTGTAATATAGAGTAAGAATAGAGGCTTTACCTTAGGTTACAAATGTATACGTGAGAACTATATAATCTGTTCATTTATGTTGGTGATTACAGACATTTATTTTCTAAAAAGTCATGCAGGTTTTTTCTTTAAGTTTCAAGGCATGAGGAAATAAAATCATAAAATTATATTGGAAAAGTGACATCGATTTTAAGAAATTAATACCAGTGTTCCTTGTCACAATGATTTGTGAATGTGTTACAGAATTTTACAGATTTTACCATATGGAAATGTTTTACACAGAAATTTTTGGGAACATAATTTAGAATCTTGTTACATAATAGCTTGATATAAAACATTGATTTGCTGATGTGATTAATGAAAAGCAAAATTTCCATTAATTTTTATTTTCATCTCTGAAAAATATTCTACTTCATTAACTCTTCTAGAAATATCAGCACAATCTAAGTCCTATGAAACACAACTTGTAGTGACTGGGGCAGAAACCTGAGGTTGCAGCAATGAAATATATCATACCTCAGCTCTGCAGAAATGAGCAGTGTTCACCACCAGTAATCATTTAGTTAAAATATTTTACCAAAGTTGTAAGGAAGACATAAAATTTGCAGCTATATTCATCAGATAAGATGGTTGTGTGTGTGTGTGTGTTAGAACTGAATATCTCTGTGACTTAAAGCTGTCTTTTAAGGTCTTTAAGATAAAAAGAATGTGACACAGAGGTGCACACATTTGTCATTAGAAAGAGCAATAGAAGTCAAATACCAAACCAGTTCACTTTCCAGATTTCAAAAACTGATAGGGCTAGTGACTTGTTAAGGACAGACTGATCCAGAATGCAACTATGGCCTTGCCTCTAGGGCAGTTAATGGAGCCCAAGACCCACTGGCCATGGAGAATTCCCAGAGCTCAACTCTCTGGAATTTTTCTTATGACAACAATAGATTTTTGAATCTTTTCTTGAATATAAACTTTAGTATAACATTGTAAGTACTTTTAAATAACTCTACATTTTTTCTCAGAGAGGCTTGCAAGTTCTTCCCATCCCAATCTCACCCCTCAAGAGAGCATCTTCCCCACTTGAGACTTTTAGAGGAAACGGCGTTTAAAGAAAGTGAAGATGAAACTTAAAAGTGTTTTTCTTACGTGTTTAATTAGAGATTCTTATTTAGGAAGGCCGTAATAGAAGGAAATCTGGTATCAGATCTACCTTCACATAACTGTAGTTTACTAAGCAAGTAACTCATATCCAATTTGTCCTATAGACCTAAGAAGACAGTGCTAAGCGTCAGGGAAATCTAATTCTATTATACATACGAGTAACTGCCAGTTACTCAAGCTTGTTGAGCCTCAGCTCTTCCTCTTCTTCTTCTTTTTTTTTTTTTTTTTTTAAGATTTTATTTATTCATTTGAGAGAGAGTGAAAGCGAGAGAGGTCACAGAGGGAGAAGCAGACTCACCACTGAGCGGAGAGGCAGATGTGGGCCTCGATCCCAGGACCCTGAGATCATGACCCGAGCTGAAGTCAGATGCTTAACTGACTGAGCCACCCAGGCGCCCCGAGCCTTAGATTCTTAATCAACGAGACAAGGATGTCATACCTAATGGCTAGGACTGTAGCAGGGGCTAATCCAGTGAATGAATGGTACATGCCTTGGTCAGTACTGGCACACAGTAGGTACATAAAAATAGTAATTCTTTCACACACTCACCTTGGGCACAAGCTCTGAAAGTAAGTTGATTCTATGTCCACCTTCTCATTCTGTCACATATAATGAGGTTTAGAAGGTACTGAGGAGTTGGGCATGTTGCAAATTTATTTATTGGTATTAATTCATTGGTTATGAGCAATACAAAGAGAAGAGCTATTTGATTAAACGTATTGTCTCCTAACCTCAAGAATGAATCATGGCACATATTTCCCAACTAAGCAGGCTCTATAAAAAGCACCATACAAAGGGAAGAATGAAGGGGGGGAGATCGGAGGGGGAGACGAACCATGAGACACTATGGACTCTGAGAAACAAACTGAGGGTTCTAGAGGGGAGGGGGGGGAGGGGTTAGCCTGCTGATGGGTATTAAAGTGGGGAGGTACTGCATGGAGCACTGGGTAAAAAGAAAAAAAAAAAAGAAAAAAGAAAAAAAAAGCACCATACAAGTCAAGGGATTGGATTTTCCTCTTTTTATTTTTAAATTCTGCTTAAATCTTTCCCTGTTCAGCTTTTTTTCATTAAAGCCTTAAAAAACCATTTTTATCTCTTTCCAGTAAATATTAATATAATATCCTTCAGCATTATTAATAACCTTTTTAAAAAATGAGGTGGTCTTTTTGTTTATATTCAATCCACATTCTTTTCTTCGTTCAGTTTCTATGGGTACCTTTATCCTCTTCTAATGATGAGTCATATCTGTGGGCGCTGAAAAAAGAAGAGGTTATCTAAAATATATTTGAGAAAAGCACATACTTCGTTTTTTTCTGAGTTTTCTTTTTCCCAAAGGAGGCACATTTGTTTAAAGTACCACTAGCTTTATAAAAATTAAGTTACTTGAGGAAGAACACAGAGCCATGATCAAATGAAAACTAAGGAAGTGTGTTTTAATTATTTTTAAGTTGTTGCTCTATATCTTTTTTACAAGAGGTTTTGACCAACAGGTAGGATGACTGCTTTTTTTTTCAACCTGGTGCAGTGGGTGTTAATGGGTGTTAAGTGGGTGTTAATCAGTTTATTAACTGATGAATGGAGTGAAAGCCAGAGAGGAAAGAAGGGCCCTAGGGAAACAAAGTAGGTTGTAAGGGTGTAGGAAAGGGTGTTATAAAGGTGGAAAGAATCTTGGAGAACAATCTAATATTCCAAATCCTTTGCTTTATAAATGAGGAAGTTGCAGGCAGGCGAGATATAGTGACAATCAAACTGAGACCTGTCCCTGAAAATTCAAGAGTTACCTATGACTCCGTTTGCACATGAAAAGCAAAGTGAGACATAGAAGCCCTGCTCTCTGCTTAAATTAGGGTTAGAAGCAGAATTTTCAAGTTGTGCTGTCTGTGTTGATTGGGTCATCAAACTAGTCGGGAATTTTCCTAATTTTTAGCAATATTGTGCTTTTGGAACCCAGTGTGTGTCTACAGGAAAGTGAAGGTCAGGCCCTGCAACCCTGCGGCTACCTTTTAAGAGCACACACAGCTCAGTTTTGTGTTGAGGAACTACTTTCCTGCAATCCCATTTACATGGGCTTTTCTTGTTTTTCCTGTAGTCTGAGATCTAGTCACTAAAGCATCCAAGAGATGCATGGCCCCGGGTTCAGTGTTTAATGGGACTACCAAAGTACACAGCAAGGTCCTTTAGGAACTTACAATCTAATTAATTAGGAAATAAAGAGTTGAGTGAAAATTAGGGGTGTTAGGATTAGGGGTGTTAGGATTCCAGTGGAGAACCCAGCAACCCTAATAGCCCGTGTGTGAGATGGCTTTGAGCAGTGGGATTGTCCTAGATCTGAAAATCAGCACAAATGAAGTTTCCTTCATTCCTAATTAATTTCTAATTAATTAGGAAATAAAGAGTTGAGTGAAAAAATGCAGTGGCAGATCATGTGCTTTCATGTGTACAAAGCTCTGATTCAGCAAAAGGAGTGAATTCATACACTGACTGCCCCGCATCTGAGCTCGACCGGGAAATGTGGATAGGTTCTAGATGTGTGCAGAAGACAGGGAACTGCATTTTAGGGAAGGAACAGCATGTGTACCCACTTTAAGTTTATAAAAAACATCATATATATCAGGATCAGAAAGGAAAATAATCTGATGGGGGAACAGGGATTCATGATGAAGAATTGTTAGATAGGTCTGTTTTACAGGGGCTTGAATACCAACCTGAAACCCTGGATATTTGTCTCCTTAAATACAACAGTCCTACCCATCATAAGCCTATTATGAAACAGCCTATCCATGCTGGAAAATAGAGAAGATAAATTGCCTTGTGATCCATTAACATATGACATGAAGCCAAGTTGCCTGATTTCCCCCAAACCCAATTTTATGAGCTACTCCTCTGGTAAAATTCTTTTCTGACTCTGCAACAATATAAAAGAGTGCTCTTTATACCATAACATTGAAACAGATGAGAGCTAGTGCTTTGAGTTGCCCTCCTCGTGTGAATTTATGTCTTTATTTTTATTTCATTGTGGAAATTGTTGAGGCAAATACATATTCAGAAGCATGTTCAAAAAGCAAAAGCTTATGAAAAGAAGAAACTAAAAATGTAGTGGATCTGACAGAACAACAGAGAAATAGAAACGAAGAGGCTTGAATCGCCAGTACATATATCCGTATTTTGTGTGACGGGACCAGAAGGAGACACAATACCTTGCCTACCCCTTAGCCACCTCTTGAAGGTCAAAATGAGACCTGAGAAAAACAGGAAAATAATGAAAGCTGACAAAGGAAGGGAACTGAAGGAAGTCCCTTGGAAGATGCACATGGCCTCAAATCAAACATGATTTGAGGTTGAGAAGCCACCAGGATAAGGGATGGTCCACATGAGATACATTTATGTGGCAGATAACAAAGGTCAAGGGAACCTAGTTCCATCATTCTTTCTTGGAGGCCCTCATGCTGCGATAAGAAGGAGCATGTCTGAGCCAACGGTCTGGAAGGAGCCTTTGATGTCAGGATGTGAGTTGTCGTGGGGTCCCATCATTCCCTATCACTGCTAGGCTGGACGCCCCGTTGGCACCTCCAAATGGACCAGACGAGTCTGTTTGGGTGTTGTGGCCAGGTCACACAGGTTGTCCTACTCCATGGAGCTTGCAACTCCAGAAGCGACACATATGGAGTGCAGAGGGCAGTGAGTCGGGGGAAGAAGGGAAGGCAAACGCACTTAACCAGCCAGACCAACTGAAACCACCCTGCTGGACAACAGAATCTGGAATGTCACAGCCATTTACAGCCACTTTACCTTGCTTTGTGTGTGTGCCATTTAAGAGCCACTTGCAGTCACTCTTCATGGATTCTGAAAGCTTCGTTCTGATACCCACCTGTGTAAGTTGACTAAATAGCAAGCTTCAGGGATCCCTTTAGGGCTTTTTCTCTTTTCTTGTCCTGAGCTATATGCCCAGCCTCCTCGTCTTGGCTAGAAGCAGTTAACACCTTCACGAACTCCTTGTAAGGCTCTGGTACCTGGATAGCTATCCAGTCATTTCAGCATCTTGGGGTTCAAGTGTTGGGCTATGTGTAGGCAGCCTTTTCTAAAGAGATGCTGGATGGAGGAGAGTCTTCTGAGTTTACCTGGGTCTCATCCCAGGCTCCTAGGCATTCAGGAGACCAAAGAAATTGTCCTGAGGTTAAAAACCCTCCTGCTTTTCTCGATCTGGTGGATGGAGACATACATCAAGTTTAACAACTGTCCCAGCTCTTGAGCAGATCTGGGGATACTTACAGGGAAAAGGAGAGATGTGAGTGGCATAACCAGTGCCCTTTGGACTAGCCTAGTAATGAGTGTGTTGTGTTCCCAACCCAACCTGGCCTAGACAAACCCTCACCTAGAAAACGCTTTTTTTGATTTCTAAACCACAAGTTCATGACTACTGAAGCTAAACCTGACTTCAGTGGTCTTTCAACTGCCGTGTCATAGCTGGGATGGGAGTGTGGCTGTGTGGGAGTCTGAAGAATGAGGGCTCGGGGATGACTGATGAAAGGAAACTTCATTTGTGCTGATTTTCAGATCTAGGACAATCCCACTGCTCAAAGCCATCTCACACACGGGCTATTAGGGTTGCTGGGTTCTCCACTGGAATCCTAACACCCCCCTCATGAGTAGTTTGCCTTCCTCCCTGCTACCCAGGGCAAGCTCCACGGAATGGAACAGAGGCAATATATGAAAGTTGAGGAAGGGCCTGAGACTAAATGTTTATAAGTCTAAGCTCTTTCTTGAAGGTGTTGCTATGGAAGCCAAAGAGAATGTCCAAGACTGATGAAGTTTCTGAGCACAGCTGAGCATGACACCACCAGGGGGCAGTATGAAGCTATGTCCATTACTCATTGTTTCAGTCTTGACCAAAATCAAATCCAACCTTTCCTGTCCCTGTACAGGAGCTTCACGGAAAGCCCTTAGTGGCATTTAAACCTCAAAGCTGTGGGAATGTTTAGTAAATCTGACAGCATCATTAAGAGTAGGTTGGATTTTTCCCTTAAAACCAATACCAAATTCAATTTTACTGGAAGTATGTCGCCATTCATTTTCTCATCTGAAATGGCCATTTTTCACTGGTTTCACCATCTGAAGTAAGAATGCATTATTTAAAATTATGTAATTCCCTGCCCTAAGCTGTAAAACAGAAAACTTGCTTTCCTGTGTCTTGTAAAGCCTTGCCTCCAATCCATGTTATTAAAATTTAAAAGTATACAAGGATAGTATGATATACAAGAGACGATTCAGATTCAGATTAATTTTTGTTCAGCTCTTGCCCTCAAAGAGCTGATGGTCTCCCAGGGGATCAGACAAAATAGCAGAAGGGCCAGTTTCCTAGCACTCTGTTAGCTTTTAGGGAATAACTGGTCAATTTGGAAAATGGAAAGAAGAAACAATAGAATCATTTCCGGAACCATTACAGCTTAGAGAACCTGACATGTTCATAATCTCAGATTTGGGGGTAATATCCGTCAAATGCCAAATGTATATTGTATATTAATATACTTTATATATATTATACGTAAATATATATACATACATACATAACCATCTTATATATATATATGTTTGTGTGTGTGTGTGTGTGTGTGTGTGTGTGTGTATAAAACCAAATTAGGGTAAATGGCTTCCTCCTTACTAAGAGAGCATTTTTCCTCTTTCCTACAGTTTTCATTGTTTCCCAAGCAATATTTTCTTAGGGCAGGTTTGCAAATATATGATGCATGGGAATAGACACCAGTTGAGTTGATAATCCAGGAACTGTCTCATAAAAGCACTGAGGAGTTTGGAGGAACATTGAGTTTTTAGATTGAAACAGCAATAAAATAATGTCACTGCGTTATGAACCAGGTGCTACATTCTTGCCTAATGTGTCTTGATTCTAATTAGTTAAACAGCAAAATTGAGCCTTTATTTTTTGGCAAGGTTAAGTGTATGGTTGAGTGCGCTCAGCACAGGTTAGGGATTTATAAACTCTTAATCCTGGTCCCAGGTCTATTATTGACTTTGGGAAAGTCATTTAACCTCTTGTTTCTTATTTCTGTGGAGTAAAATGGAAGTAATAAAATGGACCATCTCACTGGGATGCTGTGGTGAATGTCACAAATGGTGGAAATACACTTCGCAAATTCAGTTGTCTTGCAGTGCTGATGTGAACCTGTAGCAAAGAGCATGTGTCTGGTTTCCCAGAGAAAGAACCCCTCCACTTCACTCTTGCTCACGTCCACCTTTGAATATGTCCAGAAGGTCATCCAGCCCTTCTTGCCTTTATGTGAAGCAGACACAATCATTTCAAAGATATTCAGAAAATGTCTTATCTTTATGTTCTTCAGGAAACAAGGACTGCTAAAGTCAAATTATTATAGTTTTGCTTATACCCCCTTCTTGCCTCAGGCTGATTGGGAAGGTATAGGGTTTGGGGAATGTAGGGACAAAGTGGCTTTATCATGTAGGAAGGAGACAATTTCTTTATGGGAGAAGGAGAGCATTGGGCCAGTACTTCTTGCAAGAGGTTTCTCCTCACTAAACAGCATGAAAGCAGGAACTAATTTTCTTTTTTACTACCAGCAACTGGCACGGTGCCTGGCACAAAGTAGCCACGCGATGGTTTGTTAAAGGAAAAGGGGAGAAAAAAAATCAGCTGGTTCACCTGAAATGCTTAACCAACTGAGCCACCCAGGCGCCCTCACCTGAAATGCTAATAGCCACACCAAAGTGCTTAGAAGCTGCATTTTCTAGGAAGATCTAAGTAATAAAATAATCACGAAATAAAAGAAAGTAATACTAATCAATTTTATCTCAATTTGCACATAAAATAAAAATTTAATAATTAAAAAATGAATTTTAACTTTCATCTTTGTTGGTTTACTGGATTTTTTTTTTAGCAGTCAAATTTTTCTGTAAATCTGAGTGCGCAGAACACACAAAAATGAAGAGAGATGCTGGTTTAAACTTACATTGTGGAATTTCCAACTAAACCTAAGTTGCTCACATGGGAAAATGTAATTTCGGCCTGATGGACTTTATTCCTGTTTACTCCAAAGCATCCCAAATATTTCAAAATATAAAGGTATAAAGAGTAGATGCAAATGCCTTTAAAACTTACTGTTATTTTGTAGAAAGAAGCTCAGTGTTACTTGAGAACTGAAAAGCAACATAGCTCAGTGGTCCAAGCTTTTTCAAATCCAGAAGGATTCCAGAGGCTCACCTATAGATGGTTTGTACTGGGATTTCAACAGTTTTGTTCTTTCGGTGCTCTGGTAGGAAGAAGCAGCCACATTTCTTGATTTTCTACCAACGTAACAGAAAGTTCTAGCTTGAAAGAAGGAAAGAAGTTGGTATTCTTTCAGGAGAAGAGTTATATTCTCTCAGATTACCACATGTCCCTAAAAAGCTATTGTGGAAGGGAACAGAGATTACTGCTTAGAAGAAAATGTAGGTTTAAAGCCATTTTCAAAAAGAAATGCTTTTTTTTTTTTACATGACTTGGATCCATATTCAATAAAGAGCTTTGTTAATCATTTTTCCTAATTACTTTGGCTAACTCATATTTGATGAAAAAAATATATTGTGAAAACTGCAGTGAAGTATAAGTTGCTCTCCCATGTAATTAGTTTGTTCTCGGAGTTCATTTTTATTATGAAAATAATTTGTGGTGGTGAGTTATAAGGGAGAGACTCAAGCTGGAAGGCTTCAGGATAATATTTCCTCCATGAAACTTTCTCTACCATGACAATTCATTTTATTCCTTGGAAGTCAAACATATATTTTACATCTAATTCCTGATATACAGACTAAATAGGCCCAGGCCCTCGACTGTCTGACAACATTTCTGGGGCATTCTTTCATGGAGGGAATGAAAGACTTCAAGCATCTGTAGCCATGTATTTCCTTTCAGAGAATCTGCTTCTGGGGCCCTGTTTCTCCATTCCGCCTCTCTTCCTGCCCCTGCAAATTTGGTTGCATGGGAGATACAGGGGCTAGTGGAAGAGGGAGGGAGGGGAAAACTATGCCCAAATATGCCCAGAGTGACTGCCCTTTGGGGACATTCACTGGTGTGATTCATGGTTCCCTGAAGGCAAGAGGAAAAGTGAGGGGGTGCTTTCATTTTCTTTTCTAAAATCAATCTCTCTGCCAGTGCTCTGGATCCTATCCATACCGGTCCCCCAGGAACTTTCTCTCAACTATTTTCAATTTTATCCTCCTTTGCCTCCAAACATGATGAGTAAGTTCATTTGTATCAGGGAAAAAAAAAAAAAAAAAGACTTAACCTTACCAAAGTCTTCAGACAAATGTTCTTTCCCTGATGCTTTTCTTTCTTTGTGACCCACTTCCTGACTTTTATGTACTTTGCTCTCTGGCCCAATCCTGTAATACCTTTATTTCTAAAATGTTAATTCAATAAAATCAAACTTGAAGTCTGTACAGCAGAGAGAGTTTCCCAAATATTTCAGGGGCCTCGGATTTTGGACAGCCTCCCCCTGCCACTCAACCCCTCCCTCCCATATTCATTATAGAGGGAAAATGTATTAGAAAACCCTGGCTAATAAAAATTCCACGTGCCCTCTGTTGATTTATTAAGGGTACTATAGATTTCATAACACTGCTGTAAGCATGGTTAATATATTGTAATAATTTCTAGCATTTTTTAAGTACAACTCAGTAAAATATTCCTTTATACAGTTGGCATCAGGCATTGAGGAATACAACTTGCATGTTGGAGGGGATGATGTCATTTTTTTCAGCTTTAAATCTCTCCCGTGCTTCACATGAAACCAGCAATAACTAGCAAAGGATTTACATGCTTATTTAATAGCAACTAAATTAGTAAGACCTCCTGACCTTTATACTCTTCCAATGGTATTTCTTTAACTCAGTGTCATCCACTATTTCATAGTTAGGAGAAATCTCATTTTATATTCTTGAATTCAATCAAATTATGCAGCCAGTTTGGATTTCTCAAATGAGAAAATCTGAGTGGTAGCCAGTGGACCAGAGGGAGAAATTCTGTTGCAAAAAGGGACAAGTTTCACAATTGCTTTTCTCATAAAGATGGTGCTGGTATAGGATGACCAAGGATTAACATGCCACTCAGAATCACAGGGTGTTTTCCAAAATTCTGCCACTAATAGGAATTTGCAGTAGTCAAACAACAAAATTTCACTCAAGCAGACTTAGTAGTTTTTATATTCCTCTTGTCTCAAAATCTTTAAATTTTGAAATATTGGAATTCAGCCAGTTTGAAGTTAATATTCACCTACGTAAAATCTCTCTTCCAAAATCTTACAAACTAGGCAGGAATATTCAAAATATTTCAGAGGCCTTTTAATCTTATTTGAAGATGAGATTTTTCAAGTAACACCAAGTACCTTCAATGCATTCATTTACTCTTTTAACAACCAAATGATTGCAACTGTTTTTATTCATTCATTACAAGAAAATCCATTAAAGGCTTCTATTTGGCCATATTTAATAATGTAGCTGAAGTTACCTTGTGTACAAGTAATAAAACTATATCTATTTAGGGGTGCCTGGGTGGCTTAGTTGGTTAAACATCCGACTCTTGATTTTGACTCAGGTCATGATCTCAGAGTCGTGAGATCAAGCCCCATGTTGGACTCCATGCTCAGCAGGGAGTCTGCTTGAGATTCTCTCTCTCTCCCTCTGTCCCTCCCTTTCTAAAAAAAAAAAGTTCCAGATTGCTGCATGCAAAACTAATAAATGTGGTTCCCTGTTAAAAAAAAAAAAAAACTATATCTATTTGAAAATATGCTATAATACACTTTTTAATTACCTGCCCCAATTAGTCTGAATTCACCACATCTGACCCTAGAGAACTTTCTACAAAGATATCTAAGCAATGGATGATGATGATGATGATGATGATGATTACTTCCCAACAATCCCCAGTGACCAGCAAATAATTCAGGATGTATGTTCTTGTTCTGTTGCAATATCTACTCTGTTTACACACAATTTGCTTTTTGGGAGGAGGAGCAGAGAAGACTAATACAAATGTTTGGAATTGGGCAGATCCTGAGGGAAGGTAGGGCTGCAAGCCTTAGAACCAGGGGTGACCTCGAAGCTGGTGTGGTGTCATGGGAGCCAGACTGGGGTGGTTGGATGACAAGATGTAAGAAAAATGGAGAGCCTGGCAATTTTTTTCCCAATAGGACATGTATTTACACCGAATTGCAAACTATGACAAATACAGAAACAGTAACCATTGAGAGAAAGGGCTATGGAGTTAAGCTCATGTGGGTTTGAGATCAGGCTTTGCCACTTACCATATGCTTTTTGGACAACTTACTTAACCTCTGTGAGCCTCCATATGCTCATCTGTGAAATGAGGCTGATAATGTCTCCTTGCTCATAGGGTAGTGATGATCACATGAACTAATGTATGGGGAGCAGTGCTTGGCACTCAATATAAACTAGTTCTTGTCTTTATTGTAATAAAGCAATCAAGTAGCTATGTTAAAAATGTTTTATTTGGTAAAACAATCACTCCTTGGCTTGCCCATGGTTTATGTAAGTGGAAGGATCTCAGATTTTGAAGTCAGACTGACCTGAGTTCACATCCTTGGTCCACTACTCAAAAAGAATATAATTTTTAATGTGGAGACTCTTATTCCTTGTGAGAGTGGGGGATCCGTTCTGCCTTTCTCAGATAGCTGTTGTCAGGATTAAAAGTGATACTAGTAGACTTAGTAGGATTCTTTATTAAGGTAGTTGACGTAGTGATTTTCAATTCTCAGCATTTCATAATTTTTGTCATTCAGCGGCTAACAGAGCCTAGTGTGGTAAGTGGAGCAAGTATTAAAAGGAAGAACCCAGACTAAGTAAGAATGTCCATAAAGTGTCATGATAAACTGGTAGTAGATTCAGCATTAGAACCTGGAATGAATACCCAGTAGTGCAATTGCTGGATCATATGGTAGCTCTATTTTCAACTTTTTGAGGAACCTCCATACTGTTTTCCAGAGTGGCTGCACCAGCTTGCATTCCCACCAACAGTGTAGGAGGGTTCCCCTTTCTCCGCATCCCCGCCAACATCTGTCATTTCCTGACTTGTTAATTTTAGCCATTCTGACTGGTGTGAGGTGGTATCTCATTGAGGTTTTGATTTGGATTTCCCTGATGCCGAGCGATATTGAACACTTTTTCATGTGTCTGTTGGCCATTTGGATGTCTTCTTTGGAGAAATGTCTGTTCATGTCTTCTGCCCATTTCTTGATTGGATTCTTTGTTCTTTTGGTGTTGAGTTTGATGAGTTCTTTATAGATTTTGGATACTAGCCCTTTATCTGATATGTCATTTGCAAATATCTTCTCCCATTCTGTCAGTTGTCTTTTGGTTTTGTTGACTGTTTCCTTTGCTTTGCAAAAGCTTTTTATCTTGATGAAGTCCCAATAGTTCATTTTTGCCCTTGCTTCCCTTGCCTTTGGCGATGTTTCTAGGAAGAAGTTGCTGCGGCTGAGGTCGAAGAGGTTGCTGCCTGTGTTCTCCTTTAGGATTTTGATGGACTCCTGTCTCACATTGAGGTCTTTCAACCATTTGGAGTCTATTTTTGTGTGTGGTGTAAGGAAATGGTCCAGTTTCATTCTTCTGCATGTGGCTGTCCAATTATTTACCCCAAAGATACAAAAGTAGGGACCCGAAAGGCTACGTGCACCCCGATGTTTATAGCAGCAATGTCCACAATAGCCAAACTGTGGAAAGAGCCAAGATGTCCATCAACAGATGAATGGATAAAGAAGATGTGGTATATATATACAATGGAATATTATGCAGCCATCCATCAAAAGGAATGAGATCTTGCCATTTGCAACGACGTGGATGGAACTGGAGGGTATTATGCTGAGCGAAATAAGTCAAACAGAGAAAGACATGTATCATATGACCTCACTGATATGAGGAATTCTTAATCTCAGGAAACAAACTGAGGGTTGCTGGAGTGGGGGGTGGGGTGGGAGGGATGGGGTGACTGGGTGATGGACACTGGGGAGGGTATGTGTTCTGGTAAGCGCTGTGAATTGTGCAGGACTGTTGAATCTCAGATCTGTACCTCTGAAACAAATAATGCAATATATGTTAAGAAAGAAAAAAAGAAGAAGAAGAATGTAGCAGGAGGGGAAGAATGAAGGGGGGGAAATCGGAGGGGGAGAAGAACCATGAGAGACGATGGACTCTGAAAAACAAACTGAGGGTTCTAGAGGGGAGGGTGTTGGGAGGATGGTTTAGCCTGGTGATGGGTATTGAGGAGGGCACGTTCTGCATGGAGCACTGGGTGTTATGCACAAACAATGAATCATGGAACACTATATCTAAAACTAATGATGTAATGTATGGGGATTAACATAACAATAAAAAAAAATTAAAAAAAAAAAAAAAAAAAGAACCTGGAATGAAGATCAGCAGAGTTGGAAGACTATTCTCCAGTATATTAGCATTTATAACTACTTGAACTCAACACAGGAAATAATCTAAATGGTATGGACATAACCAATATTTTAAAAGTTTAATAACACGGCTATTCAGGGTCAAAACTCAACAATGTTTGTGATCTAGTTTAATTGTGGCATAGTTCAAATTTTAATAACATAGCTATTTTAGTGTCAACACTCCATCTGTCCATGACACATTTTAATTGTGTTCAATGACTTTTCTCATAGTTTCATCCATGATTTTCTTTCCACTTAGAAATGTGATTCTCTGGATCTTAATAAGGGTTGATATGAACAGATATCCATTTGGGGAAATGTCCTAAAGAGTTGTACTATCCCGTGTGCACTCATTTCATGGACATAAACTAAACTCACCACAGTTTCTGGAAGCGTAAGAATCTGCTCACTGCAGGGGAAGAGTGCAATGTCAAGTTTGATTTTCTGGGGCTCCTCAGTGATCCTGGAATAGTCCTTCACAGAAGAAGTGCCTCTTGGCCTTGTCCATGATTTCAAAATCTCTATGTAGGGCAACTCGTGTTCTTTGTTGGAGTACTCACCCCACCCCCCTCTGCCACCACCACCCCACACCCTCCCGAAGTCCCATGGTTATTTCCCACTGGGCACAGCAGGACTAAGGGAATCCAAGCATCTCTACATAGTAGGCTCTTACAAGGATACAGCAATCATGCCTGACCATCACCTCCCAACAAAGGGAGCAGAGGCAAATCAGAGGTGGTTCTGCCTTTCATTCAGCCACTCTGATTCTCAGTTGGCTTTCCCTGATTATCTTCTACCCCCAACTACATAAACTTGCTCTTATTTTCATGGCTGATCTAGCTTTACATGTTTACCTTCCTTTGTAATGTGCACCTAATGTTTTGTGGAAAACTGGAAGTTAAAACCTCTAACTTGGGATATATTGCAAAGGTGTTATGTGTGATTACAAGGCATTCTGTGCTACACGTTGTATTTGCATCTTACTCTTTGTTCTTCCTGTATTTTTTAATCAGCATGAATTTCTAGCTACTAGCAGTTGCTTGGTGGAAACAATGACATTATTATTTGTATTTTTCAGGTGGAGAGACTGAGGTCCTAAATTTGTACTGATCTCACTGTATGCTGTGTCTTGGAGACAGTTGGAGCCCAGATCCAGAGCCCTTGGGTATTGCCTCAGAAGATTGCACTACTTATCAGTGGAAGACTCCTCTTCATTTTCTTTTTAGGTAAGGTCTTTCTTTCTATTAAATCCTAAAAGAAACATTCATCATCTTAACAGTGAATGAATTATGAACTAAAGGCCTATCTATAAAACTTGGTTTCTTGATTTGTTCCTCCCTGAGCGCACTGGAATAAAATGTCTGTGTTGCACCTTGCAGTTTCCCTCCAGTGTGTATTTGCTCTGATACGCAGCTGTTTTATTTTTTTAACCATTCTTTCTTTGGGCTTGCAGGCAGTGCCATCGATATACGTGTTGTTTTTCAGGGCATGTTTTATATTCACTTAGATTCCTGTCTTTGTGTTCAGACTCTGGCTCGAAGCCCCCATCATAATAACTAAAAAATAAGAGAATATTAAAAGACCATGAACTTTTGACAAATGATATGTGGTCCTGGGTAGGTATCTGATAACTTTGTCTATGGACTGAATAGAATGAATAAAATGTAAGAGTCCCTTTTGGGTCTGCCCCATAATATGACGTTGATCAAAATCAGGCTCCCACAAAGGTAGCAAAGTAAATGTGCCAATTTCATTGAGGTCTTTTTGCTTTGCCCAAGACAGCCTCCTGTAGGTGGACTTGAGTGTCTGGAATGAGTGAATGGGATGACCAGATTGAGCCCCAGCTTTGGCTGTATTTATTTGGTCCAAATTCTGATCATAAATCCATTAGTTCAATATTCTGCACTAAGAAAAGCAATTTCCATTTTGAGTTTTCCCCCATTACAGAGGTCCTCATACAGCCCTCCCCATTCTGACACCACATTGTAAAATTTTGGTAGTTGATCCAGAGGGAGTTAGAAAAGAGAATAGATATATCCTATCCCAGTACAGTCTTGGCTCAACTTGATTTTTGCTTTATTGTGCAGTGTGAATCAATACTCAGCCATATTGCAGAGCCCCTAAGAACATCATGATCTGAGAATCACTGACAAGAAGTCATTGAACTTAGCTTCACCAATGCCTGAATTAGGAATTCACGGCTTCTGACACAGAAAGTACACTGAGTACTTGCAAAATCGCCTTTGAATTGAAGGAACCAAAGCAGGCATTTCTTTTCTTTCCATAGAGTGACAGTGTCAGTGGAACACTGTCAGTTGAAAGAGGGCATGTGGATGCTGGATTTTGTGCAGCTAGAGAGCTAGTTCGTAGGTCCTGTTTTTTCTTGGCCAGAAACTGAACTGGCCTCAGAAAGAGGATTCAGAAGTCCTTTTAGCTCCTGGTGATTTACTCCGATTTCCCGTTGTAGGCATATGGATTCGATTTTCTACTGTCTCTATAAATACCGTTGTGTCTGTCTCCCTGCCAAACCAGCTACCTTTCTCACCCCAGAGAGAAGCCAGAGATCAGACATTCCTATACTATAGCCCCATTAGACACCATAAGGGGAGGGAGCAGATCTGGCCGTCAAAATGATGTGTGTATTTGAATCTTGAAAGAGCCAGGCTAAACTTAGAGTCAGTGGGCTCCCATAAATAACCTGTGTCCCTCTCTCTTTGTGTGGTTTGGACTGGAATGCCTTTCTCTTTAGAGTTGTACAAGCAGCCAGAGATCAAAGAGTCAACCGTTTATGGATGCATAGTTCATTACAAAGTCATCGTGCTCAGCAGGAGGACTCTGGCTAAAGCACAAATAATTTTCTCCCATTACTATTTTGTTGCATGGATTGGGGTTGGAGGGCACAAAAAGACCTTGCAATAACTTTAAATAATGTAAAAAAATAAAAAGAGAGAGAGAGAGAAATGAAAATTCACTTTCGAAGGATGGTTAAAACTTAACTGGCATCTTTTTAGGGTATGGTATGTGGTAGGAGGAAAGAGGAAGTAAAGAAATTGACCCATTACCAAGCGGAATGTGGTTCAAGAAGAATAATAGAAGGCAGAACAGTGTCCTGTGTAATTGACTTACCCTTGTGTAAGCATTACAGAGAGCCTTTGATAAGCAGAGCAGAACATATACAAGGATTTTTTTTTAAAGCCCAAACTAGATAATGTACTTGAAAAACAGGCTTTGAACTAGTTTGCTAGAATGTGAAGAATACATGTGTTTTAAATTATAGCATTGGTGGTGTTAACAATCCCAGGACTGTGGATAATCACAATGATACAAAATAATAACTACTATTTATTCAATGTCTACTGTGTGTCGCGTGCTGTGCAGCATATGCCATATCTTTCCATCCTCCCAATCACGCACAGAGAGGTGTTGGTATCCCCATTTATGCACGGGGAAATGGGACTCCACAACGTCTAAGTGCTTTGCTCAAAGTCATGCAGTCATGGTGAGCCCAAGATTTGAACTGAACTCTGGAATGAAGCAGAAACTTAGCTTGTAGTTAGTGTGTCTGGCTCCTAACCCCTCTCCTGGCCTCTGTCGCAGGAGTTGTGGGAGCTCTTCTGATGGCCAAGCTTGGGAGTTTTGTTCACAAAAGAGCTATCTCAATCCATGATGGCCACTCTTCTGGCCAGGGTAGATCATCTCCATCCATGATGGCCACTCTTCCGGCCAGGGTAGATCACCTCCAAGTCCTGCTTTCCCGTGTTCCTATTCCCCTTATCCACACCATCCTATTCTGGCTTCTAGAATTGCCACTGACCATACACAGGCCTTCTGCCAGGAGCGTGATGAAGAAATTGCTTAGGGGAAATACTTTGTCAGGTCTTTCGCCCATTTCAAGGGCAATAAAGGACCCTTGCTGGACTTCTTGTTTAACTTGTATAGAATGTGAAAAATACTTTCTTTGAAAGAAAACTCAAGGCACTGAATGAGTTTGTCCATGTGAGGGCCCTGTCACTGTGCTCTCGTCCATAGGTAGTCTGGGTTGGTCGCTGACACCTCACCCACCCATCAGTAGTAACACTTGATCTGGTGTTTTCTGTATGGATGTTAGGGACTGTGTATCTTGTAAAAGATCTGTCACGTGCCTGACCAGTTACAGTGATAACTGAAGAACATTTCCTCAAATGTATTATTTTAACAGATATCATGTTCTACTTTATGTTACTTTAATTTTAATCAAAGCTGAGTTGTGTGAATCTTAAAGAGAAAAAAAAAAGGCATGGGATATAATGCAAAGAACCCCATGCCTAGAGTCAATAAAATCCCAGTGGCTAAAGTCTCAGTGGCTATGTAATCCCTGGGAGCCTTTGTCCTTGTCACTGATAAAACCTGCATCACTAGGAGGCCATAACATCAAATAAGTAAGATGAATGGAAAACCACAATGCTCTACAAATGCTACCTTTTTTCTGTTCTTCTCAGTGATGCTACCTTTTGTTCAACCCATCTCTTCATGCTGCTTTCAGTAATAGTAGTTTAAAAGAGTCAGAGGGGTGCCTGGGTGGCTAGTAGTTGAGCATCCAACTCTTGATTTCAGCTCAGGTCATGATCTCGGGGTCATGGAATCGAGCCCCGCGTCAGGCTCCATGCTCCAGTTGGAGTCCGCTTAAGAGTCTCTCTCCCTCTCCCTCTGCCCTCCCCCCACCAACTCAATCTCTCTAGATATAAATAAGTCAGAAATAGAAGCAAATAATCAATGAATTCTTTTTTACCAATTTAATTGAAAAGCAACTGAGAGTATCATCCAAAGTCCTATGGCTCTTCCCCGCCTCCACATTTTCTTGAAAGCTTTCACACGTGCAGTGTAAGAAATTGTGAGTCAGCCTTCTCCAATCCTGACTTTAAGAGTTGCAGAAATCAGCTGCCAGGCAGCACATATGTTCTGAGTTCCATGAGAGGAAGAAAACACATTTGCTGAAAAGAAATGGAAACCTTAAAACCAGTTGAGTTGTAATAAAGACACTTTGTATTTTGCTAACTTCTTTTCCCCTCTGGTCCTTGGATGTCTTTCTGACCCTGGACAAGTTCTCTTGCTCCTGAGGCATCTGTCACCCCAACCACTCCCTCCCTGGGATGTGGGCTCCATCTGGCCATGGCTGATGGGGAAGGCACAAGAAGTGCAGAATGACCAAAAGAGGGGATTATGATGCAAAAATAATATATCAACTGTGAGTACTTCTTGAATGCAAGGCACTCAAAGGCTGTAAATCCATTCTCTTATTAAGATCTAGTAACAATTAAATGTGGTAATAAACTTTGGTAATAAATTCCAGTCTGCAATTGAGGAGATGACTTTAGAAGTCTAAGTCACTTGGTCAAGGTCACACAGCTAGTGAGCCAGGCAGAGGTGAATTATAAAGTCTCATAGCAGCATTACATATGGGACCTCCAGACACTGGAAAGGCATTTTCTTCTGGGCAGTTGTCTTCAACAAGCATTCCCATGAGCCCCCAAACATCCAAAGGGGAAGGCTGCTAGCAAGTACTCTGCCTCTATGTTAACATGGTAGAAACCAGATTCAAACAGGTTGTGGGTTTCTCTTGGAGCAAAAGAAATCAACTACAAGGAAAATGAAACTCTCTACTTAGAGCTCTACTTAAGACACTTTCAACTCATTTCATGATGTTTTGCCCTTCTTCACCTCTCCCTGAGGCAGTTCTGTTCTTAGTAATTGGTATTCGGTTGTTCTTGTGGATTGCCGGTCAGTGTGTTCTTATTCATTAAACTGTGTGAGTAAAAATTGATGTGATGGAAGAACCATGGCAGCCTCAGCCTCAGAACAAAGACTTTTCTAAACCAGCATTTCTCCCATAACATCTGGGTAAATGTTTCATGTGGGTTTTCTTTCCCCAAGTATCCATGACTCTGTGTTCAGAAAGAATTGACAGTGACACTTCATTTGACCAAAAAAAAAAGTAAAGAAAAAGAAAGAAACGCTTCTACACTTAACAAAACCCAAAGGCAACTTGAAAAACACTTTGAAAACTTATTTTCATTTTGCGATCTAAAGCAGACTTCAGGTGTTTCGGCAGACAGGTGGTCCTGGTTGTAGTTCTTCTGAATCCTTGTGATAAAGATCATGTTGACTTTTGAGAATATTCTAGGATTCATCATCACAACAGACTCTGAAACATGATTTTAAAGTCCCATTGAAATGGGACACAATGTAAATCCTAAAGAAAAAACCCATTCAGGTAAACCCAGGATTTTGGCTCCACACCAAACCTCACAATTTGAAACCCCAGCTCATGCCTCCAGAAGTTCTCCAAGGCAAGACTTACCTATACACATTCTTGCCACAGACACCAACCCTGTGGTTTCCTCGACCCTGCTAAAACTCAGTTCAAAGAATGTCATTTTGCATAAATCTCTCAGGATGAAGAGAAATCCATGAGAATGGTATCCTCCGTCACAGAAAGCTGTGGTGTTTGATGGTAAGATAGTTGTCTTTTTCTTCAGGATTGGTGGAAAGAATTCTACCTTGTGCCTTTGAATGAAGGATTTCCCTAAAGACAATACTGACCTCTATGTTTAGTTGCTGGAACCCTGCAGGCTTGGGATATAAAGAAAGGTCAGGGCTTTCAGAGGAAGCTGGAATATAATGCCCATTATGATGAATTGTAACTTAGAAGCACTCTTAAAGACAGGAGAATTCAAGGTTTTTTAAATGCAGTTTTAACAAAAATTTCAATTTTGGTTGGATTGAGCTGTCACTGATGTCCAAATGCCTCAGTCAACAAAAAAATGTACCTTTTAAAAATGGAACTTTTTCTGGGGTCACTGAGAGCATCCTAGCCCATAACATTTGTATGATTTAAGTACAGTCGATCTTCACAGATTCTGTATTTGCAAATTCTCTAACTCACTAACATTTATTTGTACTCTCAGCATCAATACTTAGAGTGCTTTTGTGAACATTCACAGAAAGCACAGAGTGGCAAATAATTTGAATTTTCCCCAGCTGAGGTCAAACAAGATGATGCTCTGCTTCCTTGTTTCAGCTCATACCATGCACAGGTGTCCTTTTCACGGTCTATTTAGTGCTACATTTTTCTCATTTTTGTGCTGTTTGTTGGTAGTTTCACTGTTTAAAATAGCCTCAAGCACAGGGCAGAGTGCTCTGTTGTGTTCCAAAGCACAAGAAGGCTGTGGTGTGCCTTATAGAGAAAATATGGATGTTAGATACCCTTCATTCAGGCATGAGTTACAGAACTGTTGGCTGTGCATTCCGTGTTAATCAGTCAACAATATATATTAAATAAGAAGTCCTTAAACAGAAACACACATAAAACAAGGTCGTATATTGATCGGTTGATGAAAATGTGACCGGATATTATAGACTATAACTATCGTAAATAATGAAAATTGGTTGTATTTGACTGAAAGCTCGGTACCATCTGCTGACTTGAGTGGTTTTGTGGTTTGTAGATAGTGTCCACTTCTCATCTCAAATGTGACTCAGAAATGTCCTGCTATGTTTAGGATGCAGTTTCAAATAAGTTCAAGAGTTATGTAGACTGGATGAGGATCCCGTGAATTTCACACATGGGACAAAGAAAGGGAAGCTGGTTCTGGAATGTAGGGAGAGAAGGGAAATTTGGCCATGGGCATAGCAAGGGAAGGGAAGGGAGGTAGAGATAGAGGAAGAGGCTGAAGAGAGACATCTGAACCTAGAGGAGAACGTGAGTGTGCTCATAGTGAAATTGAAAGACGGCACCCAAGATAACGCTGTTAATCTTTGGATATGGCCTAGTCTGAGAGTAATCAACATAATTCTCCCACTGAAGTATTGAACAGGCAAATTAATGTGCATAAAATGTCATTTCATATATATATATATATATATATATATATATATGATTTCATATATAATTGGAGAGGAGTAGATAAGATACCACCACATTCTGCAGAGCTTAATGACATCATTTTTATGTAAATTGAGTTCTGTTTCTTTGTTTTTCCTTCTTCATGTAGGGTCATGACTCTTTGTTTCATGGCTACCCAGAAAAGACAATTTTGATTTTGGATAAATAGCATCTGTGGAAATGTTTTTCTTAAGCCAGAGGCACTTGCATGCACTTAAGTTAATGGAATTTAATACCTTTTTAATACACTAAGGCAAGAGAGAGATTTTTACCAACTAAGAGGAACTGTGTGTTCTCATATGTGTTCTCATATTCATGCAAAAGGTAATTTGTTTTATAGGCAGAAAATAGAGTTTACAGTTTGAAATAAACAAATCATTGCTTTAAACAGTGTAGAAGAAAGTACACTACTTCAAAAATAATTGCTTGTTTACATGCATTTGCTTGTTGGAAACAAAAGACTGAAATGAGAACCCCTCTATAATCAGTCTGTTATGTAAGGAAATGAGAAAATATATACAGGGACCCAAAGCAGTAGAGAGAATTTCCCATAATCCCATGTGAACATGATAAATTGTACTATTTTGCCACTTAATGGTATATTAGATCAATACAGCATCTAACTCATGAGCTTCAGTTACAAATCTCAAGTCTGATAGAAAAGTATTTTTTTTAGTATTTCAGGAAAGATTCTCAAAACTTTAGCAAAATCAGTACTGATGAAATATGGCCAAGTTATATCTTCACACATGAAAAATGTACTATTTTTTTTTCCAGAAGTTTGAAAATCATTTTGAGTACTGAGTTTTTTTAAGCAATGTTAAAATCACACTGAACTGCTGCTAAAGAGTAATAGTCGTGCCCATCTTATATTTTTTTGGAAAATTGAACAATGTAAGTCACGTAAAATACATACAATAACAATTAATACAAATTGTTCAATGAGTATTAACTGTTATAATAATACTGTTGTTATAGTAAATGTTAACCTTAAAATAGTGTATAATTATCAAAGTTACCTTAAACCAAGTATTTTCTTTTGACTATCATACATTCAGTGTCACTCTTGAAAATCCCCAGAACCAACAAAGAAAAAGATAGGAAGCAATGAGGCAAAAGGAAATTCTGAGGGTGACAAACACACTTTCCTGAATCACCCAAGACATTTCCTATAAGGTAGTGTGCAATGATTTTGCAGATGAGCATTCATATGTTTCATTAGTCAGGGTAATTAAAACTAACCGCTCTAACAATCAACCTCCAAATCTAGGTAGCTTAAAACAATAAAGATTTATTTCTTTCTCAGGTCATAGTTACATAACAAGTGGCTCTTCTGGGGGTTCTCTTTTAAATAGTTTCTTTCATCTTATAGTTTCACCAGTCTCAGTGGAAGGGATAGAATTTGTGTATTTGGGAGGTTTATGGCCAGGTGTAGAAATTGCAACATAACTTCCACTCACATTCTTTAGACCAGAATGTAGTCCCAAGGTCACAGTGTAACTTCAGGGTGTTCTGGGAAGTGTTGTTTTCCTGTTTACATGGGGAAAAGAAACAGGATATGCTTTCTTGATTCTTCAGAGATAAAAAAGTTTAAACCTTCCAGTATGCTCAGTTTATTTCTTAGCATGCCATTAAATGGGGTTACCAATTTATTAAAAGAGAAAAAAGGCATAATTGGACATCATAATTTATGTATCTCAGCACACAGTTGAGGTTAATCTTAAGGACTACTTGAGTTCCAAGTCTTCCAGAAGCTTCCCTGACCATCTCACCACACCCTGTTATAGTGAGATTTAGCAAATATTTCTTCATATTCTTTATTCTTTCTTTTTTATGTATTGTATCAGTTATCTTCTTATTAGACTCTAAGCTTTCTTTCTGTGATAGCATAGTATACTGTAATGTAGTATAACATTACATAGTATCATATCATATAGTATGGACATGGGCTATGCCTTCAGATTGCAAGGATTTAAATCTTGCTTTCATTACTAGTATTTACGTTATCTAATTATTTAACCTTTTTGTACCCCGTTTTGTCATTTAAAAATAAGCATAGTAACTAAAGTACCTATCTCATATATTGGTTATGATGATTAACATGCTAAAATATATAAAGCACTGAGAACAGTAAGCATTTAAGACATGTAATGAGTCCTTGGGAGAGGTTTAATATAATTACTGATACAATCAAGAACTATGACCTTGTTTTCTTGAATTCTTTACTGCAGCTAGTATATAGGCTTGTCCACAGTAGGTCACAACAAATGTTTACTAAAAGAAGTAATGAATATTTTTTGATTAATGAAGTAGAGAGTCTTTTACTACAATGTAAAAATCTTTCCCAATATATTTCCTCCAGTTCACACAGATCGCAACATTAGTTAAGAGAATAATATTGGAGCGCCTGCCTGATACAGTCAGTTAAGCATTCTACTCTTGGTTTCCTCTCAGGTCATTATCTTGGGTGGTGGGATCGAGTCCCATATCGGGCTCTGCATTCACCGCAAAGTCTGCTTTAAGACTTTCTCTCCCTCTGCCCCTCCCCACCCTATGCTCTCTCTCTTTCTCAAATAAATAAATAAGTCTTTAAAAAAAGAGAGATATATTCTCAAGGGGCACTTGGACGGCTCTGTCAGTAGAGCATCCAACTCTTGATCTCAGGATTGTGAGTTCAAGCCCTGTGTTGGGCATGGAGCCTACTTAAGAAAAAAAAAAGATAATCTTAATACAGAAATAGGAATTCTGGGGGGAAGAAACAACTATTTATGTAGGAAATCCCAAAGAAGGAACAAAAAATTATTGGAACTAATAAGCAATTATAGCAAGGTCACAGGATACAAGATTAATATTAAAAAGTCAGCTGCTTTCCTATATACCAGCAATGAACAAATGGAATTTGTAAATAAGAACACAACACCATTTACATTAGCACCAAAAAACTGAAATACTTGGTATAAATCTAACAAAGTATGTACAGGATCTATATGAGGAAAATCTGTAAACTCTGATGAAAGAAATCAAAGAAGATCCAAACAAAGGAAGAGAAATTCCATATTCATGGATGGGAAGATTCGATATTGTTAAGATGTCATTTCTTTTCAGATTGATCTATAGATTCAATGTGATACCAATCAAAATCCCATAAGTTATCTTATGGATATCAACAAACCAATTCTATGTTTACATGAAAATGCAAAAGACCAAGAAGAGTCAACACAATACTGAAGGAGAAGAACAAAATTGGAGGACTGACACTACCCATCTTTATTACTTACCATAACTTCAGTAATCAAGACAGTGTGGCATTAGTGAAAAAACAGAAGAATAAATCAATGAAACAGAATGAATGGCCCAGAATTAGACCCACACAAATGGTCAACTCATCATTGACAAAGGCAATTCAATGGAGAAAGAATAGTCTGTTCAACTTCTGGGCATCCATATAACAAAAAAATGAATCTAGACCCTAACCTCACACCTTTCACAAATATTAACTCAAATTGGATCATAATCCTAAATCTAAAACCCAAAACTATAAAACTTCTAGAAGATAACACAAGAGAAAATCTTTTAATTATTTAAGATTAATAGCACTATCAACAATAACCAAATTATGGAAAGGGCCCAGATGTCCATTGACATCTGGATAAAGAAGGTGTGGTATATATATAATATGGATTATTACCCAGCCATCAAAAAGAATGAAATCTCATTTGCTACGAAATGGCTGGAACTAGAGTGTATTACACTAAGTGAAATAAATCAGTCAGAGAAAGACAAATACCATATCATTTCACTCATATGTGGAACTTAAGAAACAAAACGAACATAGGGGAAGGGAGAGAAAAATAAAATAAGATAAAAAAAGAAAAAGAAAGAGGCAAACCATAAGAGGCTCTTAACTATCAAGAACCAACTGAGGGTTGCTGGAGGGGAGTGGGTAGGGGCATGGGCTAAATGTTTACTGGGCATTAGGGAAGGAACGTGTTGTGATGAGCACTGGGTGTCATATGTAGGAGACGAATCACTAAATTCTACTCCTGAAAGCAATACTACACTATATGTTAACTAACTTGAATTTATATTAAATCTTGGAAAATAAATAAATAAATAAATAAATAAATAAATAAATATTTTAAAAAATAAAATAAATAAAAAATGTGTTTTCCACATATAATTTTCAATCCAGTTAAAGAAAAATATCTCAAGAAAAGATTTCTTTTCTAACAAAAGAAATTCATATTAAGGCACTCTAGGATACTATCCTAATTCTCAGCTCTTTGCAATTATACTTGGTTTTTGGGGGGGTGGGTAGTGAAACAATTTCATTCATTGGTTTACCTTCTATTATTTTTTAAATAAAGCTTGGCTTTGCATATATCTCTTTAAAAAAAGACTAAATCTTAATTAAATCATTTAAGATAGAGCACTAAAAGCATGGTCCATGAGGAAACAAATCATAATTTGTACTTCATTAAAATTAAAAACTTCTACTCAGTGAAAGACACTGTCAAGATAATGAGAAGACCAGCCACACACTGGGGGAAAATATTTGCGCAACACATATTTGATAAAAGACTTGCATCTGAAATAAACAAAGAACACTTAAAACTTAATAAGAATATAGGCAACCCAATTAAGAAATGAGAAAAAGATCTGAACATACACCTCACCAAAGAAGATACATAGATGGCAAATAAACACATGAAATGATTCTCAACATCATTTGTCTTTAGGGAATTGTAAATTAGAGCAATAATAAGATACTAGTACACACCTATTAGAATGGCTAAAATTAAAAATACTGACAATACCAAATGATGACAAGGATGTGGAGCAACAGGAGCTCTTATCCATTGCTGGCGGGAGCATGTATGGTACATCCACTTTTGAAGACAGTTTTGCAATTCTTTACAAAATTAAACATAGTCTAATGATGTGATCTAGTAGTCACACTTATAAGTATTTTCCCAAATGAGTTGTAGATTTATGTCCACACAAAATCTTCACATTAATTTTTAATTTCTTTTTCATAATTGTCAAAAATTGGAAGGAACCAAGACGTTCTTCAGTAGGTGAATGGATCAACAAATGTGGTATACATATATATATATATATATATATATATATATATATATATATATACACACAATGGCAAGCAATAAGAAGAAATCAACTATAAAGACATGGAGACTGTTTGAAAAGACTGTATGGTTCCAGCTGTATGACATTTTATAAAAGGCAAAACTATAAAAACATTAAAAGGATCAGTAGTTGCCAGGTTCAAAAAGGGAAAGAAGAGGAGACTCGGGATGAATAGGCGGAGCACAGGGGATTTTTAAGGCAGTGAAGTTATTCTGTATGACACTGTGATGTCATATATAACATTATGCATTTGACAAAACCCATAGAACTGCACAACATAAAGAGTGAATCCTAATGTAAATTGTGGACTTCAGTTAATAATAATGTATCAATATTGGTTCATCAACTTTAACAAATGTACTACACTAATGCAAGATATTAAAAATAGAGAAAAATTTAGAAAAATAATAAAGTGTGCAAGAAACAAGGGGTATATAGGAAGTCTCTGTAGTTTCTAATTTTTCTGTAAACTTAAAAATGATTTAAAAATAAAGTCTTCTAAAATGTTTTTTAAATACTCAAATGAAAATTCTAGATTTGAAAAGTAATCAAAATGAAAAGTATTCTGAGTGGTTTCAACAGCAGGTTTGAGGTGGTAGAGAAAAAAATCAGTGAATTTGAAAATCGAGCAAAAGAAATGATTCTATCTAAATAGCAGATAGAAAAAATATTTAAGAAAAACAAAACCTCAGTGATCTATTATACTGACATACGTATAATGCAAATCCCAGGGAGAGACAAGAGAGTGAAAAAGGTAGAAAATTAAAGGTCATTATTTCCCAAATTTGATGAAAACTATTAACCTACAGATCTAAGAAGTTAAATGAACTCCAGCTAGATGAGAGAGAGAGAGAAATCAATCCACCTTGACCTATCATAGTCACACTGCTGAAAATGCCAAAGTTGAAAACTTTGAAAGCAGCAAGAGAAAAATAACTTATCACATACGGTAGGACTGACAAAATGATTGACATATGACATCTCATCAGAAACAATTGAGACCAGAAAGTAGTGGAATGACCTTCAAAGTATTGAAAGAAAAAAATTATTAGGCAAGAATTCCATATGCAGCAAAATTATCCTTCAAAATGTTGGGAAAATAAAGACATTATTAGATGATCAAAGACAAAAAATGTATTGCTCACAGATATCCATTATAAGAAATAGTAAAGACAAAATTTTCCCATCTGAAAAGAAGTAACACCTGATAGTAATTTAAATTCAAAGGAAAAAATGAAGAGATCGAATATGCTTAATATGTGGATAAATATAAAAATGGTTAAAATATTTTCTTTTTTCTCTTAATTTATGTAAAAGTCATAAAATTATATGAAATAATTTAATGCTCTATAATTGGGACTATAACACATATACAGGCAATATATTGACAATAATGGCTCAAAGTCACTGGGGAGGATAAAGCTATATTGGAGCAAAATTGCTGTATTTTCCTGGAACTTAATCAGTATTAACCTGAAGTAGATTGTGATAAATTAGAATGAATATTATAATCCCTAGAGCAGTCCCTAAGAAAATAACTTGAAAATAAAGTTTAAAAATAATCAAGGAATTAATAATGGTATACTAATATTTCTTAAACAGTAAAGATAGTAAAGGAGGAAAATAGGAAGAAAAAAACATGAAACATTTAGAAAATAAATAATGGCAGGCATAAACCTAAACCTATTAATAAATACATTAAATATGAATAGACTAGACACTAATCACAAAGTAAAAAAAAATAAGGATCCAACTATATGCTGTACGTAAGAGACTCACTTTAGATTCTAAGACATAAATAGACTGAAATAGAAGAATGGAGAAAGACAGACCATGCAAACAGTAACCATAAGAGATTTTAAGTGACCATAGTCATAAAACACAAAGAAATGCTACTAGAGAAAAGGATGGTTATTTCATAATAATAAAAAAGTTGATCAGGAAGATCTAACAATTATAAATGCACAGTCTTCTAACACCCAAAACCAAAAATATGTGAATCAAAAAATGGCAGATTAAAAGGAAAAAGAGACAATTTAACAATTATATTGGCAAATTTCAAAAAGAAATACAGTGGCATATTTAATGGAAAAAAGATCACCCAAAAAAAATATTTAACTGTGCCTGATATCTCAACAATGGGAACCATAAACAGTGGAAAAATATCTTTAAAGATCTGAGAAAAAAATAACTGTCACTCTAGGATTTTGTACTCAGCAAATAAATCTTTCAAGAATGAAAGTAAAAGCACTAAGTGAAAAAGAAAGAAGACTCAAATAAATAAAATTAGAAATGAAAGAGAAGACATTACAACCAATACCACAGAAATACAAAGGATCATAAGCGACTACTATGAACACTTATATGCGAACAAACCTAGAAGAAATGAATAATTTTTTAACAAACTTCCAAGACTGAATCATGAAGAAATAGAAAATCTGATGATACCAATTACTTGTAAAGAGATTGAATCATAATAATTAAAAACCTCCTTACAAATAAAAGTGCAGGAGTAGATGGCTTCATAGATGAATTCGACCAAACATTAAAAAAAAAATTAATACCAGTCCTTCTCAAACTCTTCCAAAAAATAGACAAGGAAGAAATACTCCCAAACTCACTTTATGATGCTAGCATTACCCTGATACCAAACCAGACAAGGTTACCACAAGAAAAAAAAATTACAGAACAATGTCCCTGATGAACATAGATGCAAAAATCCTCAACACAATATTAGCAAACTGAATTTAACAACACATTAAAAGACCCATACACTATGATAAAGTGGAATATATCCCAAGGATCCACAAATCAATCAATGTGATACACCACATTAACAAAACGAAGGATAAAAATCAGAGGATAACCTCAATAGATCTAGAAAAAAGCATTTGACAGATTTCAACATCCTTTCATGATAAAAATTCTCAACAAATGGGGTATAGATGGAACACACCTCAACCTAATAAAGGCCATATATGACAAAGCCACAGCTATGATCATACTTAACAGTGAAAAGCTGAAAGCTTTTCCTCCAAGATCAGAAATAAAACAAGAATGTCCATTCAGTCTACTTTTATTCAACATAGTACTGGAAATCCTAGACAGAACAATTAGAAAAGAAAAAAAGAAATAAAAGACATCCAAATTGGAAAGAAAGAAGTAAAACTCTCTCTATTTCAGATGACATGATATTATATATAGAAAACCCTAAAGACTCCACCAAAAAAAACAAACAAACAAAAACTGTTAGAACTAATCAATGAATTCAGTAAAGTTACAGAATACAAAATCAATTTAAAAATCTGTTGTATTTTTATACACTAACAATGAACTATCAGAAAAAGTATTCCCACTTACAATAGCATCAAAAAGAACATTATCAAAAATAACATCAAAAAGATATTCCATGCTCATGGATTAGAAGAATTGATATTGTTAAAATATCCAAACTACCTAAAACTATCTACAGATTCAATAAAATCCCTATCAAAATTCCAGTGGCATTTTTCACAGAAATAGAAAAACAATCCTAAAATTTGTATGGAGCCACAAAAGACCCCAAATAGGCAAAGCAATCTTAAGAAAGAAGAACAAAGCTGGAGGTGTCATGCTCCCTGATTTCAAATTATATTACAAAGTTATAGTCATCAAAACAGTATGGTATTGACATAAAACAGACACATAGATCAGTGGAACAGAATAGAGAGCCCAAAAATAAACCCACATATATATGGTCAATTAATTATAAACAAGGAGCCAAAAATTTACAATGGGGAAAGAACTGTCTCTTCAATAAATGATGCTGGGAAAACTGGACAGCCATATGCAAAAGAATGAAATTGGACAGCTGTCTTACACAATACACAAAAATCAACTCAAAATGGATTAACGATGTGAATGTAAGACCTGAAACCATAAACACTCTAGAAGAAAACATGTGGTAAATTCCTTGACATTGGTCTTGGTGATGATTTTTTAGATTTGATCCCAAAAGCAAAGGCAACAAAAGCAAAAATAAACAAGTGGGATTACATCAAAATAAAAAGTTTCTGTATGGCAAAGGAAACCACCAACAAAAAGAAAAGGCAATGCACTAAATGAGAGAAAATATCTGCAAATAATATATTTGATAAGGGATTAACATCCAAAACATACAAAGACCTCATGCAACTCAATAGCACAAAAAACAATCTGATTTAAAAATGGGCAGATGGTCTAAATAGACATTTTCTAAAGAAGACATACAGATGACCAACATATGAAAAGATGCTCAACTTCCTTAATCATGCAAATCAAAACCACAATGAGGTATCACTTTACGTTTGTTAGAATGGCTATTATCAAAAAGATAAGAAACAGTAGGCATAGACAAGAGTGTGGGGAAAAGAAAACACCTCTATACTGTTGGTAGGAATGTAAATTGGTGCCATATATATACACAATGGAATATTATTCCATTGAATGATTATTCCATTGAATGAATATTATTCAGCCATAAAAAATGAAATCATGCCATTGGCAACGAGACAGATTATGCTAAGTGAAATAAGTTGGACAGGAAAAGACAAATACCATATGATTTCACCTATATGTGGAGTTAAAACAAACACAAAAACAAATTCATAGAAATAGAGAAAAGATTGGTGGGTATCAGAGGTGGTGGGTAAGATGAAGATGGAGAAAAATGGTAAAAGTTGTCAAATGGCATGAACTTCTAATTAAAAAATAAGTCATGAGGATGTAATATACAGTGTAGTGACTATAGCTAATAATACTGTATTGCATATTTGAAAGTTGCTAAGAGAGTAAATCTTAAAAGTTCTTATCATTGGGGAAAAAATCCATAATTATGTATGGTGACAGATATTAACTAGACTTACTGTGGTATTCATTTTATAGTATCTACAAACGTTGAATTATTATGTCACACACCTGAAACTAATATAATGTTGTATGTCCATTACATTTCAATTTTAAAAAATAGTTACAATGGTAAATTTTATGTTATATATATATTTTACCAGAATTAAAAATAAGCAATTTTTAAAAAGCAAAAACAAACAAAAAGAATGAGAATAAAAGGAAGACTTTGTTTCAAAATAATAAAAAATTCAAAACATATTCTACCAACAGGATGTCACCAAAGGGATGCACTTTGCATATCTCAGAATGACAATATGTGATATGAGAATTAAAATTTGCTTCTTTTATTATGTGTGGTTGACTTTAGGAAGTTTGAAAGTCAATTATATTTCTGTATAACACTAACAAATAATATAAAAATGATATCATTCTCTATAGTATATTTAATATAATTGATCTATGACTATAATAAATGATGCATAATATAAAACACGATTAACAGATTTTAAGTCTTAAATTAACGTGGACATCATCAAAAAAACAACTGTAAACTCTTGAACTGACAATTACAATGACAGTGATGTTTATCTTGTAAGTTTTTTTTTAAAGGTGAAGGGATAATTAAATCTTGGACCTCACTAGCATATGAGTAAGGAAGGGATGATTGAAATTATATTTTCTGTGGCTTTGTACTTGTTCTAAATAAAGGGGAGGGGAAAACATTGATTAATTTTAGAATTTTTAAGGATAAACATTAAATGTCAAATGTATAAGGTAAACATAAAAAATAGAATGCATATTCCTAAACTTAGAGTAGAAAAGTTTACAAGAACAGACAGGAAAAACGTTAAGCAAAGAAAAAGGAACAAAAAAAAAAAAAATCAAACTAAATAAAAAGGACAATATGAAAATAGAAATAAATCAAAATATATCAATAATTGCAATCAATACAAATGAACTATCAATGTAAATCATTACATTAACAGCTTAAAGGGGAAAAACTAGATCCCAAAAGACTCAAAAAGAAAAATAAATCAAAAAAGCACATGGTAAATATCAGTAGTCATTCATGGTCAAAACTGTTAACAACTGGGAATTAAAGGAGGAAATATATTTAAGTTGAAAATAGAGTATCTATAAAAAACCTATAGCAAATATTTTAATGACTGTTGAAATATTAAAAGAATTATTTTTGTAGTGAAGCACAAGACCAAATGCTCATTATCACCATTTGTTTTCAACATTGCACTATTGGTGAGCTTAGCTATCACAGTAAGACAGGTGTAAGGGTTTCCAGAGGGAGAAACAAAAATGTCATTATTTGCTTGTTATCTACCTAGAAAATCCAGATGAATCCATAAGTTACTAGAGTTAACAAAGCAATTTAGTAAAATTGCTACATGTGAGATCAAGCTGCAAAGTTAACTTTTAATACCAAATACAGTTGAGAAGGTGAAGAAACTGTCATTCTCATACTTCGCTGAGTAAAGAATAGAATTTTACAACCATTCAGGCAAACTAATTGTCAGCATCTGTGAAGCTAAATACAGTAGTCTTTCAACATGAATGTGTTAGCTGTAATATTTTTTTTATCAATGTCTTTGATCAGATTGAAGAAGTTCTTTTTGATTCTTAGTTTATTAAAATATGTTATTATGAATGAATGTTGACTTTAGTCAGATGCTTTTTTTTCTGCTTCTATGGAGATGATTTTATGGTTTTTCTTTGTTAGTCTGTTAAAACCATGAATTACATTGATTTTCAAATGTTAGAGTACTTTGCATTTCTGGGATATATCTTTCTTAGCTATAATGTATTATCATTTTATATATTGCTAGATTTAAACTGCTAAAATTTTCTTAGAGACTTCTACATGTATGTTCGTGATAAATTTTGATGTATAGTTTTCTTGTCTTATAGAGTCGTCTGGTTTTGGTATCATAGTGATTATGGCCTCATAGAATGAGTTAAGCAATATTCCCTCTGCTTCCATCTTCTGGAAGACTGTGGGTAGAATTTGCGCTCTATTTTCCTTAAATATTTGGTATAACCCACCAATAAAGCCATCTCCAGCTGGAGTTTTCATCATGGTAAAGTTTTAATCACCAATTCGATTTTTTTTATATGTATATGACAATACTGCTTTATATCTCTTTGTGTGTGTTCTGGTAGTTTGTATCTTTAAAGCAATTTGTACGTTTCATCTAGGGAGTTGAATCTGTTGGTATAAAGTTACTCATAATGGCTGTGAATTGTGCAAGACTGTTGAATCACAGATCTGTACCTCTGAAACAAGTAATGCAATATATGTTAAGGAAAAAAAAAGAAGAAAAAGAAGATAGCAGGAGGGGAAGAATGAAGGGGGGGAAATCGGAGGGGGAGACGAACCATGAGAGACAATGGACTTTGAGAAACAAACTGAGGGTTCTAGAGGGGAGGGGGGTGGGGGGATGGGTTAACCTGGTGATGGGTATTAAAGAGGGCACGTACTGCATGGAGCACTGGGTGTTATATGCAAACAATGAACCATGGAACACTACATCAAAAACTAATGATGTAATGTATGGTGATTAACATAACAATAAAAAATTAAATAAAAAAAAAGTTACTCATAACAGTTCCTTTCTATGGTGATGCCCTCTCATTCCTGATATTGATAATCTGTGTAATTCTCTTTTTTTCTTGATTAGGCTGGCTAGACTATTACAAATTTTATTGATCTTTTCATACAACTAACTTTTGCTTGCGTTGATTTTTCTCTGTTGCTTTTCTCTTATCTATTTCATTGATTTTTGTTCTCTATTGCTTTTCCCCTCGTTCTTATGTTTTACTTAACTTTTTGAAGGTGGAAGTTTAGATCATTCTTATTTTCTGGCAAAATACCTGTAATATAATCCTATATAAATTCTATAATACTATACCATTCCCTTTAAGCTTGCTTTAGCAACATCACTCAGATTTTTATGTCATGTTTGCACTTTTATTCAGTTCAAAATGTTTGTATAATTTTCCTTGTTATTTCTTCTGTAAGTCATAGATTATTTAGATGTTTATTGTTTAATATCCAAATGTACTGGGGATTTTTCAAATATCTTTCTGCTGTTGATTTCTAATTTAATTCCTTTGTGATCAGAGAAAATATTCCATGTGTTTCCAGAACTCTGTGTTGCACCATCCTGTGATTTTTTTTGCCCTGAAAATTATGCCTTTGCCTCCCTGAACTTTGAACAGTGTTTCTTAAACTCAGAGACAGCCAGCCTCTATGTGAGTGTCCCTTCTTTTCACTGCGGACCGGAAACTCCCCCAAACAGTACCCTGGGTCATTTGTTGTGCTCACCACATTTGTTTTTATTCTCTTAAAAATCACTGTCTTGTGCTGTCTATTGTACAATGTCTGAAAACCATAGGTTCATATATTTTGTCTGTTTTCCTATGTGTTTGGAAAAGAAGGATAAATCTGATTCCTTTTACTCAGTGATTGCCAGAAACTAGCCAATGACTGTTTAAAGCCAATTCTGTTTCCACACAAAGCAACAAAAAAATGTAACTTTGAAATGACACTTTAGTAGCAGAAACAAGGTAAGGTATCTAGGAATATATCTAACAAAAGACGTGCAATTTGTAGACTATTATAAAAATTGATGAAATACATTATTTAATACCTAAATAAATGGAGAAAAATATCGTGTAATGAATATGAAGACTCAATGGCATAGATCTATCTGTAGATTGAATGCAATACCACAAAGGGAAAAAAAAATTTCCAGCTTTACTGAGATGAAATTGACACATAACATTGTGTAAGTTGTGTATACAACATGTTCATTTGACAAACATATTTTGCAGAAAGATTACCACCATAGCATTTCCTTTGTTGTACAGAGGCTTTGTAGCTTGATGTAGTCTCACTTGCTTATTTTTGTTTTTTTGCCTTTGCTTTTGGGGTCAAATTCAAGACCCGTGTCAAGGAGCTAATACCCTGTTGTCTTCTAGGAGGTTTATGGTTGAAGGTCTTACATTCAAATCTTTAATCCACTTTGAGTTGATTTTTGTGCATGTTGTAACAGTGGTCCAGTTTCATTCTTTTGCATATGGCTGTCCAGTTTTCCCAGCATCATTATGGAAGAGACGGTCCTTTCCCCACTGTATATTCTTGGCTTCTTTGTCATAAATTAATTGACCATATATGTGTGGGTTTAATTTGGGCTCTCTATTCTGTTCCATTAATCCATGTGTCTATTTGTATACCAATACCATATTGTTTTGTTTACTCTAACTTTGTAATACAGTTTGAAATCAGGGAGCATGACGCCTCCAGCTTTGTTCTTCTCTCTTAAGATTGCTTTGCCTATTTGGGGCCTTTTGTGGCTCCATACAGATTTTAGGATTGTTTCTCTATTTCTATGAAAAATGCCACTGGAATTTTGATAGGGATTTCATTGAATCTGTAGATAGCTTTAGGTAGTTTTGGATATTTTAACAATATTAATTCTTCTAATTCATGGGCACAAAATATCTTCCTATTTATTTGTGTTCTTTCTTAATTTTTTCATCAGTGTCTTATGGTTTTCATTGTGTAGATCTTTCACCTGCTTGGGTATATTTATTCCTAAGTATTTTATTATTTTTGATGCCGTTGTAAATGGGATTATTTTCTTAATTTCTCTTTCTGGTAGTTTATTGTCAGTGCATAGAAATGCAATGGATTTTTTAATTGATTTTGTATATTGCAACCTTACTGAATTCATTGATTAGTTTTTAACAATTTTTGGTACAGTCTTCAAAATTTCTCATATATATGATATCATGTTGTCTGACATAGAGACAATTTTACTTCTTTCTTTCCAATTTGGATGCCTTTTGTTTCTTTTTCTTTTCTAATTGCTCTGTTTAGGACTTCTAGTACATGTTGAATAAAAGTGGAGAGAATAGATATTCTTGTTTTATTTCTGATCTGAGAAGAAACACTTAGCTTTTCACTGTTGAGTATGATAGTAACTGTGGCTTTGTTATATATGGCCTTTATTATGTTGAGGTATATTCTGTCTATACCCAGTTTACTGAGAATTGTTATCATGAAAGGATGTTAATTTTGTCAAATGCTTTTTCTGTATCTCTTGAGATGATCACATGATTTTTATCCTTTATTTTGTTAATGTGGTGTGTCACATGATTGATTTGTAAATGTTGAACCATCTTTGCATCACATGAATATGTCCCACTTGATCGTGGCATATGATCCCTTTAATATATAATTGAATTTGGTTTGCTAATTTTTGCCTCTATGTATATGAAGGATATTGGTCTATAGTTTTCTTTTCTTGTAGTGTCTTTGTCTGGTTTTAGTATTAGGATAATGATGGCCTTGTAAAATAAGTTTGGGAGTGTTCCCTCCTCTTCTCTTTTTTTGGAAGAGTGTGAGTTGAATTGGTATTAAATCTTTTTCAAAAGTTTGGTAAAATTTACCTATGAAGCCCTCTGGTCCTGAACTTTTCTTTGTTATGACTAATGAAAAATGTCATGGTTTTTGCTTTGTGTGGAACTTGGCAAGATGTTTATAAAATTTCCATATTAGAGCAAAGGTCTAAGAATACCCAAGGCACACCTTAAGAAGACCCGTTGTCCTAAATTAAATAAGTCAGATGGAGAAAAACAAGTTTCACTTATATGTGGAATCTAAAAAACAAACCAAATGAATAAAACAACAAACAAAAGGCAAAATCAGATCTATAAATAAAGAGAACAAACCAATAGTTGCCAGACGGTAAGGCAGCAGGGAGATGGCCAAAATGGGTGAAGGTGAGTAGGAAATATAAGCTTCCACTTTTGGAATGAATAAGTGAGGGGAATAAAAAGTAAAGCATAGGGAACATAGTCAATGGTATTATAATAGCGTCGCATGATGACAGATGGTAGCTATGCTTTTGGTGAGCATAGCATAACAGAGTTGTTGAATCACTGTCTTGTACATTCGAAACTAATGTTAAATTCTGTGTCAACTACACTCAAGTTTAAAAGAAAAAAAGACTTATTGCTCAATGAGATATCATGATTTATAATGAGTCAGATTTGAACAATCCGTGGATAGATTGGGTTTCTCAAGCTACCTAGATACCTATAATTTATTTCTTTGAGCCTCAGTTTTTTCATCCATATAATGACAGTGCCCACTTCACAAGGTAATGATGAGGAATAAATTGGTTACCATGTGAAAAGTGCTTAGAACAGTGTTTGGCTGTCAGCATGTATTAGTTATTTTTATTATGATTTAGCTCTGATTATTAAGACAGCCCAGCACAGAGATGCACAAATAGATATTTTTAAAAATGTCCAAGAACCCATTAAAGACTAACACAAAAATAGAAACTAATAAATGACAAAGCTGATTCTTCAGATCCATCAGAAACAGTAGATTGTGGTATAGTATAATTGATAGATTGATTATCCACATGGAAAAAGTGAAAACAGATCCTTTCCTCACTCTAAAACAAACAAACAAATGTTCACTAACTGCAGAATGTGTTATGTTCATTCATTGTAATACATTCATGTCATGGACCACTATCCAAAGTGAAAGTGAATGAATTACAGTATATTCGATACATACATATAAATCTCAAGAAAAATAATGCCGAACCTCAAAGTAAGTCACAGAAGGGCAAATTCTATTTGAATCATTTACATAAAGTAAAAGCAAAACTAAGCAATATATTGTCTAGACAAAGGGACACATTTGTAAAACTACGAAGAAAAACAAAAGAATCATTGAAACTAAGTCCAGGGAAGCTGTCACTTCAGGGTTCAAGGGGCATGTGGCCAATTGGGAGTATGTAGAAAACTTAAGAATTTTCAAAGGTAGTGTTTTATTTCCAGAGCATGGCAATGGGTACATGTGTGTTCTTGTACTATTTTGACCTATACACTTTAGTATATATCCTCTTTATACTTGCTGTACTTAAAATTTGTTTTTAGGGGCGCCTGGGTGCCTCAGTCATTAAGCATCTGCCTTCGGCTCAGGTCATGATCCCAGGGTCCTGGGATCGAGCCCCACATCGGGCTCCCTGCTAGGTGGGAAGCCTGCTTCTCCCTCTCCCACTTCCCCTGCTTGTGTTCCCTCTCTCGCTGTGTCTCTCTCTGTCAAATAAATAAATAATATCTTTAAAAAAATAAAATAAAATTTGTTTTTAATTATCTGAGGAATACAAAAAAAATCTATATCATTTTTGGCATATCAGTAGTTTGCTGCTTCCATCATTAAGTGTTGTATTTGTTATTTTAAAATTGCCTTAACCTAAAAAAATATTCTAAGTTATAAATTTCCCATGAAGAGCCTTTCCAGAAAGCAGGCTTTCACTGGGTTAAAATTAGGGGTCTCCTGAGGACATAAAAAGAGATGTCAAGGAAGAAGCAGGAAGTGAAAGGGGCCCAGGGCTATGAAGTGACATTAAAATATAATGGAAAATAAACTTGTATTTCACAGTTTTCTTAACTGCCCATAAGTGAATACATTTTTTTTTGTCTATGAGTTGTTTTAGGGAGGAAAAGAATCATATGAGCAATCCTTCCTTCAAATGAAGATGGAAGACACTTCCAAAAGAGATCTTTGGAACCTCATCTGGTTTTGTAAATTAGAACTGTTAAAGAGGAGAAACATCAAACTTCTCTTTAAGATAGATGCTGCTCTGTTTCTCTACATAAATATCTATATTGCCTTGTTTGCAAGCACGAGTCTGCAGAGATATGAGGGTTATAGACTATTCCCACAAAACATGGAGTAAATTCTTCCTTTCATTCCCTCTAAAGAGTGTTCAGGGTCTGGTGCGAACTTCTTTTGTTCCAGAAAAACAAGTGCAAGGTGCTCAGTGCGTCTTTATTTATTTAGAAAAAATGAAAACACTCTACTGCAGGAGCTTCTATTTTCTAATTTACTGCAAATTTTGGAAAACAGCAGCCAAAGGATTTGCTAGGAAGGATTCTGAAGCTGTGGGGATAATCTCTCTCTCATTTTGAGGAGAGTTTGCTATACCTTCCAAGAAAAAGAGATGCTCTCCAGGGAGAGCCAAAGGCCAGTGCCAGAGAACCAAAGAGCCAGGAGATGAGTTCTGGAAAGGTGGCTTCAGAGTCTTTTTGAGACAAATCCATCTTTAACCTTTCTTACTCATTGCTATTAGAGTGGTAGATTTGTGTTTGACTTTTTCAATACTGTTGGGGAGAAGGAACGGAATTAAATGTCCTTTCAAGGGTTTGTATTACCTGCTTTGCAGTGTGACTGGTGTAATAGTGCAAGGGGTCATGTTGGGTCTACCAGGCAGCCATGGTTAGGCCACAGTGAGAAAATCATGTCTGTCCTCTGGTAGCAGGATGACTCTGGACATCTCCTTAAATCCAGCTTGTGAAAAAAGAATTTGCATTGCCCAAGCTACAGAAAGTTGGAGAGACAGACAAGGTAGACTGTTGTCTAGCCCTAGGTTCACAAAGGGGAAATAGAGTATCAAATGTGTGCAAATAGGAATTTGAATTATTTTTTCTTGCAAGAAAATATACATAATATTAAATTTACCATTTGGGCCACTTTTATTTTTATTTTTTATTTATTTTTAAAGTTTTTTTTTTTTGAGAGAGAGAGAGCATTCACGAGCAGGGGGAGGGCTCAATGGAAGGGGGAGAGAGAAAGAGAGAATCTCCAGCAGACTCCCCGCTGAGCATGGAGCCTGACATGGGGCTCAATCCCATGACCCTGAGATCATGACCTGAGCCAAAATCAAGAGTCAGACACTTAACTGACTGAGCCATGTGAGCGCCCCCATTTTGGCCATTTTTAAACGTATAGTTCTGTGACATTAAAGTGCATTTGCATTGTTGTGGAACCATCAGCACCAGCCATCTCCAGAACTTTCTCACTTCCTCTATTGAAACTCTCTACTCACAAAATGCTCACCCTCCAGTCCACCCGTCCTCCAGCCCCAGTGTTCTTCTTTTCTCTAAGTATTTGACTACTCTAGGTACCTCATGTAAATGGGATCATGTAATATTTGTCCTTTTATGACTGGCTTATTTTACTTAGCATAGTGTCCTCAAGGTTCACTCACGTTGTTATAGCATATGCCAGAATTTCCTTCCTTTTTGAAGGTTGAATAATATTCCATTATTATTATATGCATGTACCATACTTTGTTTATCCACTCAACCATTGATGGACACTTGGGTTGCTTCCACCTTTTGGCTACTATGAATAATATACTGCTGTGAACATGGGTGTATAAATATCTGCCCAAGTTCCTGCTTTCATATCTTTTGGGTGTATCCTCAGAAATGGAATTACTGGATCATATGGTAAATCTATGTTTAATTCTTTGAGGAACCACCAATACCATTTTCCACAGTTAGCTGCACAATTTTATATTCCCACCAATATTGCACAAGGATTTCAGTTTCTCCACATCTTTGCCAACACTTATTTTCTGATATTTTGGCCATAATTATCCTAACGGTTGTGAAGTGGTATCTCTTTGTGGTTTTGATTTACATTTCCCTAATGATCTGTGATGTTGCATCTTTTAATTTTTAAAGCTATGTCATCTAATATTCAAAGAAAAGAGCCATTTCTTAATTTTACTACTTTTTTTGATGCCAGGTTTCTTTATTACTTTTCCATAAAATTTACTGAGGTTTTAATAAAGAGAAAGAGGAAATGTAATCTTTAAACACATTAAAAGCCAACAATGTGTGTTGCCTTTGTTGGTGGATCATAAGACTTTCATGTTTAAAGGATGTACTTTCTCTGAATTCACCCTTCATCAAAAGTTCATTGAACATCGGACGCCTGAGTGGCTCAGTAGATTAAGCATCCAACTCTTGATTTCAGTTCAGGTCATGATCTCAGGGTCGTGAGATCAAGCCCCATGTCCAGTTCTGTGCTCAACACAGAGTTTGCTTAAGACCTTCTCTCTCTCTCCCTCTGCTCCTCCCCCACTTGCACTCCCTCTCTCTAAAATAAATAAATAAAATCTTTCTTAAAAAGTTAATTGCACAGAACACTAAGATTTTATTTTATCTTCATATTTTGATTAGAAGTTATTAACAAATTTTTTAAAAAGCTAATTGAACACGTAGAATTTCCCCAGATGGTTTAGCACATTGTTAATTTTATTCAATTTTGCTCTTTCACATCACGATTAGTTCTACCCCCTTACTGCCACTAAATCAAAGCCTATGGGAACCAGAAAGGTATCTCAGAAAAGCATTACTCATCTGTTGAACTAAATGTCATTCCATATTTGCACAAGTGCCTACAAGTTCTGAAATAACCTCTTCTTACTTTTTTTCATTTTTAAGATTTGGCTTTAATTAACCTCAAAATTTGGGGTGCCTGGGTGGCTCAGTCGGTTGAGCAGCTGCCTTCAGCTCAGGTCATGATCCCAGGGTCCTGGGATCAAGCCCCGCTTCGGGCTCCCTGCTCAGTGGAGAGCCTGCATCTCCCTCTCCCTCTGCCTGCCTCTCTGCCTACTTGTGCTCTCTCTCTATCTCTCTGTCAAATAAATAAATAAAACCTTTAAAAAAAAAAAGAAATTCAATATGTTGGATGTTTCATAATAATTAAGAACCTGAGCAAGATAATTTGAAATTATACAAATGAACACCCACCACCTTTTTAAGTTATAGCAAGAGACTTCATAAGCTCACCCACTTGTCAAATAATCATTGTGATGCTGCTTCTCTCCTTGAAGTCTTCAGTTTCCTCTGTTGTTTTCCTCCTCAGAATGACATAGTTCTAATTAGAATTATCTTCAAAGGAAGGGGGTGTGGTTTTCTATCAGCATTGCCTTGTTTGCAGTTTGGAGTGAGTAAAGGGTACTACTCATTAGAATTACAAGTATTTAAAACCTTGTGGGTACATCTGAATACACTATTATTACTAAGTTACTCATAAGAATGACTTTTAGATTGTCCAACATTTTCGGGTGGTTATATCTTAAGTTGTACCTTCAATAATGTCACTGAAGGCCAGCCTAATAAGAAATGGTTTCTCTTTACTTCAGGATTCTAATCTTAAATATAAAATTTTAACTTGCACTTAGAGCTGATACAGCTCTTAAAATAGAACATGGAAAACCTTCTGTGACTACAAAATTCCAGCCTCCATCACACAACCTGGCTGTCTAACACATTTTTGTACAACTTTTCCAAGCTGCTTCCAAATCTACTGTTATTTCAGTAAGTCATTCAGTCTTCTATGTATGGGAGTGTGTTGCAATAAAACCCAGAGAAGTTCTTCTTGGCATTGACAGTCTTATAATTTTGAGACTCTCTTACAATACAGAAGTACAGATGGGTGACATCATGGTGTAAAGCAACTTTTATTGGACTCATAAGAAATGCCTTTTAAAGGATTCTTAGAAATTAGAGTTGTTAAATCAAGAAATCTTTGTAGCATTTAACCAGGAAATTGAGGAATCTCAACTTATAAGCCTTTGTCTTGAATCTATGAAGCAAGAAAAATTTTACAAGTAAAGTTCAGATTATAGATTTGGTTACCCTTGCACTCAAACCATGCCTCCCTCCATGTGGCAACCTATGTACATTAACTATTGGTAGATAATGGCAAAACATGATATAATCCAGCTAGCCAAAGGGGTGGGTGCTACTCCTGTCCTCCTGCATTTTGTAATTAAATGAGAATCAATACTGGGTGTTCATGAAGTCCATCTGAGACTCTCCTCAAGTCCCTGAATGTGATGTAAGTTCCAAATAGTAGAGTGAGGCAATTTGAGAAATGGTTCACATCTATTTTTGAGCCAGATCACAAAGTGCACTCATCTAGACATAGAGGGAGGCAAGGGATCCATACAGCAGGTTTTGGTCAAGGAGACAGGATTCAGAATGGTATTGTCAATTCACGAATTGTTGATTGGCTGCTATAGAGGAGGGATCAACAAACTATGTTTAACTTTCTCTGGCCAGCTGTTTTTGTAAATAAAGTTTTATTGGAACATAGCCTTGCCCAATCATTTCTGCTTTCACACTCTGAGAGCAAAATTGAATAGTTGCAACAGGGACCATATGGCCCACAAAACTGAAAATATTTACTGGCTGGCCTCTTACAGAAAAAGTTTGCTGATCACAGCTATGGAAAGATTTTGCTAGGATACCAAAGCAATATTTAGTCAGGACAAATAGGAAAATTGATCATTTATAACCATACAGATTACTACCTTTAATTCATGTGTTATTTTACAATCGTCCACGCACTTTCATATTTATTATCTCACTTGATTGTTGCAATAAACAGAGCAAATACTATGATCCTTCTTTAAGGTGATTTGGTCTTGGGAGGTGAAGTGACTTCTCTGTGGTTACACAACAAATTAAGAGTATCCATTCCTAGGCGTATGAACATGGTGAGCTTAGAAGTCAGACGGATCTCACCAAGTTGTTTTGCTTGACACCTGGCCAGAAAGCCAGATCAGGAGGCAGGGATGGGAAGGTCAAGAGGCCTGGGCGAAGCTGAGGCTGAGCCACCTGTAGTGCCCAGGAGAGCATCGCCACCACTGTCAAGCTCTTCCACTGAACTTGACCTCCACGGGCTAGTAGGCTCCACATGAAGCTGCTTGCTCACACCCTCCAGACTGCCACTCTCTCCATCTGCTCCTCAACACAGGATGTTGTGCTTCTAGACTGGAGTTGCTTGATCCCCATGACGCTAAACTCAGGCAGACACCCTATCCCCAGCTCTCGTGGCTACAGGGTGGCAGCGCATTTGGGCGTCCGGCACATGACATCTGAGAGGGCAGAGGCATTTTTCCCAGGTATGGCTGTAACTGAACAATCACTGAATGTCCACACACAGTGCGTGGTATGGATTGCAGCCAGACTTTTTGATTACTAGAGAAGAGAGCGAGCAGAGCCTGGGGTCAAAATAACTGAGTTCAAATCCCAGCTTTGCTATGAATTATACGTGAGATCTTGGGTGACTTTCTGGGCCTGTGAGTACTTCAGTTTATTCATCTGTAAAATGGGATCACAATAGTACCTCCCTCCTAAGGTGGCTGTGAGGGTGACTTCGAACAGTTTGGGTATGTAATAAATACACAGTGAGTGTTAACCATTGCTATTCACGATCATCACTATCTCGAGGAGACCTGGGGCCCTGTAGCAGCCTATAGTTTTCATCTTGAGTGACATCTTTATTGTCTTTATGGTACTCGTTGCTTCTACATCCTTAAATGCATGTGAATTGTCATGTGCATCTTCTCAGTCACCCAAAGGATATCCTGCAGGTTGGAAAGAAGATAGAATTTAGGAAAACCCACCCTCTGTCTGCAACACCAAGGTGCTGGCGCTGGGAAGATACCGATCACTCTAGCTTCTAAGGCAGAGTGTGGCTGACTGTGAATCTTTGGAAAGGCAGGGGAAAGAAATTCACATTTATTGAACGCTATCATGTGCCAGACAAGGTGCGGATTTGTCACTTCGGTTGAGTCACTGTCTCAATTTTATTGATGAGAATAAAACTTGTCCAAGGCTGAGCCCCACTTAGAATTTAGAAGTAACTTCATGTCCAATTGGTTCCAAAATGTATACTCTTTCCAGCACATAATTCTGCCTCCGATAAAGTGCTAAGTAGCTGTGCATTTATCAACTATAAATGGGGAATGGCATGGTATTTGCACTTGGAGTAGAGTCGTATGATCACATATTCACAGAACCTTTTTATAGTTCAGAGATAGTTTGTGTAGACTCTCCCTAAGGGAACACAGAATAATTGAGGTTGGAAACAGCTTAACCTCAAGTCATAAAAGCCACTGACAGGGGAAACCAAGAGGAAAATGGTTACCTTCAGTGGGGAAGGGGTTGTGTGCTCCTGGACCAGCTATGTGTTCAGTTGGTGGAAGGAATGTTTTCATCTTAGAAAATATGACCCCTTGAACGCTTTATTTTTATATCACTATTGGTCTTTTAGAAAGCATGGTCATTACAAGTATTCATTTGCTCACTAAAATAAAGTCTGAGCTCTTTAAAAAGTAAAATAATTTATGGGGCGCCTGGGTGGTTCAGTGGGTTAAGTGTCGGACTCTTGGTTTCGGCTCAGGTCATGATCTCAGGGTCACGATCTCAGAGTTGTGAGATCGAGCCCCGCATCAGTCTCCAAGCTCAGTGGGGAGTCGGCTGGAGATTCTCTCCCTCTCCCTCTGCCCCTCCTTTCGCATTCTCTCTCTAAAATAAATAAAAAATTGTAAAAAAGGAAAATAATTTATATCTCTTCCCCAGACCCCCCCCACCTCACCACAAACACATACACACAACTCACACACATACACACACGTCCAATGTCACAAGGACACACAACTCTTCTTATTGATCCGTAGGTACCCCGTGGTAGCCCAGACAGGTATGGAAATTATATTCTTCTGTTTCCTTCTTTTCCATGGTGCTATGCATGTTCTATAAACAGCAGGAGAAGTAATTATGTAGGTGGGCATTCGCTACACCATCAACTTCTGGAGTATAATATAAGAATGTGCTAAGGCGAGGAAATATTTGCTTGAACTAATGCCTGGAAACAGAATGTGGTATGTACTTCATAGTAATATAAACCGCACATCTGGTTCATTTTTGTATATGGTACCTGAGTGGGTGGGGTAGTATTTACATTCATTTTCCTCTTCTAAGCTGTCCATCCGGTGTCTAGTCTGTGAACGCTAGGAAGTTCCATGTATGTGTGTGTGTCTTTTACTTTGCATATTCTAGCATCTGCCGTTCACTCCGACTTGGAGCATTTCCCGTTGCAAAACTGCCACCGGGGTCTTCGAAACACACATTTACATTCCACAGGTCTAGTAAATGGGCTATGTGGCTGCATGATGCCTTTTGTTTAAAAGAAATCCAGTGGCAGCCCAGCACTTTCTATACAGCTGCACTTTCCGCTGTTAACTGTGGCAGTTGAAGAGTGAAGCTCAAAGGAATTTTTAGAATCTGCTGCCCCAGCAGGTAACATTCTGGGGTTGGTTCTTTTTATTGTTGTGTGTTTTTTTTTTTTTTCTGCTGTTTAAAATGTCCAAACCTTCTCGCTTGGCTAGACCTTTCTTTGCTAATGCAGCTTCTAAGCTGCCATCACCTCGAAGGGACAATTTGAACAGCAAACAGAAAAAATCCAGCGTAGGTGAGAAGATTTTGAGAACTGGAAGTGAAGGAAATTTGGTCAAACAGCAGCAGGTGCAAACGGCAGTCACTCCTGCTCAGCGGAAGGCTTCACCACACAAAGGTAATATTTTAAATCCGCTGCTTTTGTCAGCTTATGCTTAGATACTTCTTTCTTAATAATACTGCCAGATAACTTAAATGAGGGAGACTTGTTACGGTTTCAAAAACTTATCCGATGGTGTGAGTGTGACATCTTCTAAAATCCTGGAGTATGTTGCTAAAATAACCAATAATGAGGAAGATGGAGGTAATAGAACTTTCTTTCATTAATTAAGGAATGATAAAAGAAAAACTGAGTGTTTTCACTTCTTTTTGAGGAGGACGGATTTTATTCTTGGTTGTGTTTCATAGTCTGTCATAGTCCAGTTAATGAAGTTTCTTTTTTTATTGCTTGTCTATATGAAAAGAAACAAAAAAAGAAGGGACGTGTCGTAAAACCACATCATTAACTGGCCAAAGAATTTTTGCATGCTTAATTTTTTGCAGTCTCTTTTAAAAATGGATTTGTGTCTGAAATGATAATCTAACAACATGATTCCCTGCCAGGATGACCAAAATCTCTGCTAACATTGTTACCTGGAACATTTAGGTGGGGGTTCTGAGCTGCATATCACTTAGCAAGAATATTATTGACTATTTGACCTGGAATTGAGAAATATGGTGACCAAACTATTATTATTTTAGGGTCCATAATCACAGAGGGCAATGAATCCACAGCTTAAAATATAATAATAATTTTCTCCATTACACCAAGAGCTACATATTAAATCACCAAGCAACATTTATATTAGTTATTTTTTTAAATTACATTTTGAACTCTCACTCAGAAATGTAATTTTTGACACTGTGATTTTATAGTAAAATTAAAAAATTGTTTTAATATTCTCATTCTTATAACTGGAAGCTTTTACTTTATAGAAAATAATAAGTTCATTTTATAATTTTAATCCTGATCTCTTCTCTATTAAAAACTATTACAAATGAATATGCAGTGATACAATTTTGTGCCATGTACTAGTTCAAAGATACAAATTTATGTCTGGAAATTTTTTAATTTTTTTCTTAACTTGGCTTATTATTGTTTTATCCACTTTGGTCAATGGAATGCTTGGACAATAACTATTTTATTGACCAAAATACTTTTTAAGAGATACATATAATGAACACTTAAGACTTTAGAAGTATTGATGATAGTTGCTTAATAGAGTGAATTTTGACTACTTAAAAGAAGTTCTCTTTGATATTGTAATGTGTAAAAGTCTGAAAAAAATTCTTCCAAAAAAAGAATTTCAGCCGCCTCAAGTTGAAAAGTATCCAGACATTTAATGGTGTATATATCCGTGTCTGAGTAAGGTATGCTCAGGGAGGGACTTTTTAAACAAACAATCTAAAACTAGATGCTATTCCAAAGATTTTTCAGAATTCCTTCTTTTGACAACCTGTGAGGGTATCTTTGAATAGACTTAGTGGATGAAAATAGTGTTTCTTTAAAAACAGATTTTTTGGGGGGTTAGTTAAAAGTCATTAGAAACCAAGGATGATTATTGAGTTGCAAGGTCAGTATAGATAATGCATATTTTTGTTTAAAAAAAAAAATGAACTGGGAGCAGATTACATAATAATAAGATGGTGTTTCCTTTGCATCTCCCTGAGAGGATTCAGGCTGTCCAAACGGAGAGTTCTACCACAAAACTCCTGAAATTGGCAGCAGGACTGGATCCTTTTGAAAGACAACACTCATCAGAATATGTATTTTATTAACATTTTAAATATTTATTTTTAATCAGAATTCTTTTTTTTCATAGCCACACACATCATATCACACAGTACGAATAGAAACCTTTCATTGTTGGAGAACAGGACGAAGACTCTATAGGATAGCCCAGTCTTGTATTAGGCTTTTACTTACGGTGGTGGTCATTATGATCAAGAAATCCAAACAACAATCGTGCCACCTTAGGCTTGTGCTGAGTTTGTGTGGGTTCTTGCCCATCACATTAAGATCTCAGTGTTGGTTCTTTAGAATGCATATTTCATTTGGCCGACGGGGTTTAATTTAGTCTGTACAGTTTCTCACATATCTGACTCTCATTTTTCCCCCCTTGTGTCATTTGTTTAGTTGTATAAGTATATTCTGGTAATTTTAAACTTTATTTTAAGTTTGTCTTCATTTAGTTTATTTCATAAATTAATGCAGTGACATTTCCCTTCACTGCTTTTCCACATCTCCCCCCTCTTAAATTTTGTCATCTGTACTTTTGTTTCCATATTAAAAAGGTTAATAGTAGTTATTTTTTGGTTAACATAATTAAGTCTTCCATGGCTTATCTACAGACAAGTAATTCTATAAGTTGCAAATCAATAAAGTGTATAGCTCATGAGGCCCCATATTGTTATTGCTAAGCCAAAGAGGTGTGCTATAATCATTACTCTTATAAACTTTCCCTCCTCAGCGCTTCTAATTCTTCCAAGGATGGTATAGATATGATCATATTCACAGAACTCCCTTTTCTTCCAGGCACTTCTCTCTGTATCCCTCAGTCCTCCTGCCCTCCTCTGTCCTGACTGATTTCTCCAACACTTGGACAGGTCTCTCTTAGATTACTTCTTCATTTAGCTGAAGCACATCCCCAAGAAACTTCCTAAGAAAAGGAAAATGGGAACTAAACTTTCTGAGTGTTTACCTGTCCAGCAAATATCTTGACTCTCTTTTTTTACATTTTAGTGATAGTTGGGATAGGATAGATTTTTAGACAGAAAATAATTTTTCCCTCATAACATTAAAGGCCTTTCTCCGTTACCTTTTGGGATCTAGAAGTGTTGACGAGAAGTCCCATGTTGTTCACACGTTCACACATTGCTTTGCAGGTGACTTTTTCTCTCTTTCTTGAAGCTTTGAGGATATTCGCTTTATCCTTGATGTTCTGAAATTTCACTGATGTATGTTAAAGTGTGGGTCTTTCCCATTTATTTTGATAGAATACTTTGATGGGCACTTTCAGTTTAAATAGTAATGGCCTTCAGTTTTGTGAATTCTTTTTTATTAATTCTTTGATAAACTCTTCTTCTGTATTTGCTTGGATTTTCTCATTACAGTGCTCCTATGAGTTGGCTTTCCAATAGACTGCATCAATTTTCTGATCTTTATCTGTTCCTTATTTTTTTTTTTTAGCTCTATGTTATCTAGATTTTCTTGACCTTATCTTCCAACTCTTTTGTCGAATTTTGATCATATTTTTAATTTGCAAGATTTTCTTACTCTGATTATTTTGAGACCAAAACACATGGTGTTATTTTCAGACTATAAGCAGTAGATCTGTGTGCTTTATTTACCTGTTACAGTTATATTTGATGGTACCATACATTTATGTTTAATGATGCAGCCACATCCCTGTAATGTTGGTGTGCTTTCTATTCTGAGCCATGGTCTAAATGAGTTCCTAGAACCAAAGACACTGTCAATCAATAAACTTTAGGACAACAGATTTCATATCTAATTTTCACCCATGAAGCACTCTCTTCATGATGAAAACCCACCAAATGACAGATGAATGTTGAAGTGTGTGTTGATGTGTGCCAACAAATTTTATTCAGGACGAGGGTCTAAGTTGACATTTGAGAATGTGGCATTTCTTCCTGAGTGTTCTCTATTCTCCTGAATTCTGTTTTAGGTATATTTCTGCAAAATTAGTTTTGTCCTGGTTTTATCTATTTATTTCTTTGACCTCTTAACTGTTGTTCTAAATAAAGAAAAATACATTTTTTAAGAAGTGGGCATGAACACTGCCCAGTAGCTTAGTTTGAAAATATAGTTTCCATATCTTGTATATTTGTAATGATGATGGTAATGATATCTGAGCTCTAACGAGCTCTTCCTATGTGCCCAGCACACTTCTTTTTTTTTTAAGATTGATTTATTTATTTTAGAGAGAGAGGGAGGGAAATAGGGGGAGGGGCAGAGGGAGAGAGTGAGAGAGTCTCAAGCAGACTCTGTGCTGAGCCCACACGCAGGGGTTGATCTCATGACTATGAGATCACAACTAGAGCCGAAACCAAGAGTCAGTCACTCAACCAACTGTGCCACCCAGGTGCCCCTGCCCATCACACTTACAAGCACATTATAAATGTATTGTCTTATCTTGTATAATCCTTACAGCAATCCTATGATGGAGTACTATGACTATCCCTTTTAGATGAGGAAACTGAGACAGGGAGCTTCAGTTATTTGCCCAACATCATGTAGACAGGAAAAAGTAGAACAGAGTTCTAGCCCTGGAAGTTCATACTCCTGAACTTGCACACTTCACCACTATGCTAGAGCACCTTTCTATAAAGAAAAACAATTCGTCTGTCAAAAAAGTTACTATAATTTAAAACTTTCTGATTGGACAGTCTGGTCCCTGAAAAAAAAAACATCCGGTGACATCCTATAGTTCAGAAAATGCTCTTCTGGTTTCTGCCTTTTTACTTATTGCCCCAGATTTCTGTTTCTTCAACAAAAGAAATGAAAAGGGAAGAGAACAAATTTCAGTTAATCAATTTATCACAATACTATAGATGTTTTTCTAATAGTGAGAAATGAAAGGATACATTGAATACAGGACCTTGCAATTCCAATATGTATACTCATGCCTACAGACTTGAGTGTGCACGGGTACGTGCACACACACACACAGAGAAACACAAATAGTCTGCATACAATTCAAGAGAGGCTCTTCTTCCATCACACATGACCTGGTGGTCCAAGTACAAGCCTGTAGGCCAAAAATCATGCAAGTCTCATTCTTTTCTAACACAGTCTCCCTCTGTGGCCTTGAGCAAGGCCATTATCCTTCTTGACTGAGTTTCATTAACCATTAAAGAATAATACGTGGTTTATGGGGGGAAGTAGTCGTGAGGATTAATGACTTAATGTGTATTCAGTGCTTTCAAGAGCACATGTACTGCGTAGATACTCTAAGTTAAGCACAATGTGGTCTCTTTTTACCTTCAATTGCTGTGGAAGGTAAACACTTACTCTCTCACAAATATCATGCACCTACACCAGGAAAACTCCACAATAAACCTCTGATGCTTGCTCTAAACTATTCTTTATGCACAAGGGTAATATCACATGTGTCCTATTTGCCATCCCACAGGTTGATTGAGATTGTCTGTGAATGCCTGGAACTCAATTGTCCCCATCTATAAATGAAAAATATTAATAACTGGAGCACAAAAAGTATGTTTTTTCTCTCTTGTAGGGCTCAGTTTCGTTCTGGATACTACTGATGGGATATAGTGACATTAGGCCCTTGCACAGTGAAGTAGCAAGGAAGGTGATTGTGGCTATAGGTAGGCAGTGCCTCTAAAAGGGGTACTCACTTTACTGCTTTTTCCCGTAACAAACTGATGATACCAGTAAATAGTCAATAGCCAATGGTAGGGCCTGCACTTTGTCTAGTATTTTCCAGAGGCAGCAGTGGATTTGTACTGATGATGCACATTACTTTATCTGACTGCCTTTGTGACCAATCGACTCATTTTTGAGGAGAGCTAAGGTGAAGGGCGTAGTATTTCTTTAATAGAGCAATGGTCTGTTATACTTACAGTTATTAAATTCATAGTTTTGGCTCATTGTTGATACCAGTTAGTCCAGAGTCACGCATTACACATCTGTATAGGCCAATAAGTTTCTCTCCATCCTATTACCGAAACTCACATGGCTTACCCTGGAAGTTGTTTTACAAATAAAAATGAAACATACTTAATGCTGCTTACCAGTATTTAATGAGAATTTTTTCTCCAGCTAGATATGGTATGAGCTATGACTGTGTGAATATCGAAAATTAATATTTATTTCTAGAGTTCTCTTTATTTTCCGTTATTAATCTTATCTATATTTGTCTTCTACCCAGTAATAGCTGAGAAGAAAGAAATATAAGTAACGTGTGTTCTCATATTTCTCATATTGCTTACTCGATTCTGTTAAAATTCAATGTGTTGGGAAAGGAGTTGAGACTACCTCTTTAAATTAATCTGGGGTTTTCTCCGAACTAATCTGTGTACTTTCAGTTACTTTGACATAGTCCACTTAGCCAAGAGAGGTCAATAACTCACAAGTCTGCTGAAAAATTAAATGCACCTGCATCAGAGACACATGGGCTGCTGAGGAAAAAGAGAATTCACAGTCTTAGAATTTTAGAGTGGGATAAAAACTTAAAGATCATCTAATTCATCTCTCTCTTTTGATATATATGGAAAAAGCCTAGTTACTTCTTTTGATCAAGACTAAAGGTGCACAGTCTTGAGCCAATGTCTTCTAACTTGATGCTTTTTATCCTTCCATATATCTTAAACAAAAAGGCAAAAACTGTTAGAACACATTCAGGTTTCCCTTCAAATGCTCACCTCCTTGGCACGGACTCCTACTGACCTGTGATCCATAGCGTCTCCTGTTCTGTGCCACCCACCCTCCTGGTACTCCGTTGTTACTTGCCTACTTACTCCAAGTTCAAGATCCCTGAGCAGTGCGTAGTGCAGTCACAACTCACTTGTTGTATTGATTCTTTATCAGATTTTATCTTTGTAACTAAATTACAATCAGAGTTCGTTTAATGCTGGAAAGTTGTGAATAGTGTCTCTTATTATGTTTATAATACAGAGTTTTGCTTTTGGTTGCTTATCTCTAATGGGCCTGATAAAAGAATATATTTCTTAGCTCAATAAAGTTAAAAATATCATAAAATGGTTTTCTGTCTCTCCTTTAACTAGAGTTGAAAGTTAAAGTAACAAACTCTATTTGTACAAATATTTTTCTAAAATCTGTATTATTCGGTACCTTCCAAAATTTCATCTGTGTGCCAGTGAAAACTTTCCTCTATAAAGAACTTAGGAGATTGTATACAACCACAAGTGAGGAATTTTGCCCACCTGAGTGGAAGATTTTACTGCCTGAACTACTTAAACTTTCATTCCCATACTCAGATTTTTACTTTGCTATGTATGTTGCTTCCAATTTTAAGTTTTTACGTTAATGAGCCACCTTTTCTTCAAAATATTTCTATTCTGTTGGATTCATTTAAACAATCAGAATTGGAGCATTTGAAAAATAATCAGAATTTGTATCGATGAACAAATGTGTGGTTACCTTTTTATTTGGGGATATTATAATAATTCTTCCAAGCAAGTAAATCATGTCCATGTATCATTCTAAGCTATATATGTTCTTAAGAATAATTTCATTAATCTTGGCCATTTAGGAGCAAACTACCATGAACCTCTCCACCTGTCTGGCTTTCTCGAAGGCTACTTACCTCTTGTATAATCACATCATACCAATCTTCTTAACTCATGGCCAGATAAGGGAAGGATAAGTGTCTGGGAATTTGAAAATCTAGACAGAAGAAAAACCTTCTTCTTAATGATGCTGCTGTGCCAGGTTAACTATTATGGTTTCTTGAGTTAATGATCTCCAGGGTCTTAATTTAAGTCAAAAACTCTACCTCTATGGTTTTGTCCCCTTTTGGCAAGAGGAAAAAACTCAAATGGGTTCAGATTACCTTTACCTTCCATGTTTCTAAAATGTACAATGACACTACCAAAATAAACTGGAAAACACCACAAATAGGTAAAGAATCCTTTCTTATATACAAGAAACATCAGTCAAATATATGCCAAGGATACAGATTTTTGTTGTTTTATATTTCTTGACAATTCATATTTATAGATACATTACACAAGATAAACTTTAAAGGAAATTCACTTTTAAACAATTATTTATTCAAAGTACAGAACATTGTGTTTATATCTGACAGTTTATCATATACATTATGATATATATAATATACTGGTATGTTGCCGATTATGTATATTCGTTATTTTTAAATTATTAAACCTAAGAAGTTCCATTTGAATATAAGTTAAATATACATTAGATTGATTTTTTTTTTGAGCCAATGTTTTAATAATTGATTCTGGTGATGAGGTTGTTTTCTGAAAATATAATTGCTATCATGACTTTACTGACAACCCCCCTGCTCCCACCCCCGAAATAACTCATTGACTATCTGCTATGTATCTGGCATTTTGCTAAATAATAGAAAGTTTAAAAAATTAAGTAAAACATGGTCTTTATCCTTGAGGAGGATTTTACAGGAGTGGGATATCCTGGTTATCTGGATGTCTAAATATAATTTTCCAAATGATTTATGTACAAAATTGTATGAGTGCATAGAAGAAGCAGAGCAGGCTATTTGCCCCAAGTAATGAAAGTTTGCCAGGTTGGGCAGGGGGAGAGGAAACATCATAAAATACCTTGTTGCGTTTAAGAAATGACAAAGCAGAGCAGTGCTGATGGGGTAAAAGAAAGCTGGTGAGAAAAGACGTGGAGGTGGGGAGAGGTCTATTAGGCATGATTTCAAAAGAGAAAAGTGTGTTCATTTTCTTCATACCTTCAATGAATAGTTATTGGGCCCCTACTAGGTGTTAGATGTTGTTCTAGGCTCTACACAAGTTGAAGCAAGTTCTAGGCTCTAATCAACCATGGTAGATGAAGGCTGTGGCTCTGTGGGGCTTACCTGTTAATGTGGGTTCTAGAACAAAAATTAAACAACACGAAGTGATACAGAGTAATGGAAAGCAAGGCAGGAGCAGGTTCTGGGAAATGAGAAAGTCAAAAGATGTGTTTGTGATGTGAATGTGGTCCAGCTATTAAATATTCAGGTAGGAAATTAGAAATGTGGATCTGGAGATTAAGTTAAGGTGGAGGCTACTGATAACAAACCAGTAGGTCACCAGTTATAAATGCTGTTTTAAGCCATGGGACTGGATAAAATCACCTAGGGAGATGGTAGGATGGAAAGTATAGAAAAGAGAATGTGGCCCATGTCTGAGAACCCTGGGACACTGCAACATTCAAGGGTCAAAGTGGGAGGAGGGGGATGGCCAAAATCTTAAGGCATGTATACACCAACTTGAGAATTTTATTTTAAAACTCTAGTCCAGAGTCTTCGAAACATTCCCTCCCAACAGAAACAAATACATTCATGCCCCTTATGTAGTTGCAAACAAATACTCCAAATATAAATTTTGTTTTAAAGCTTTTATATTTAAAATGATGCAAGTCTTGTAATCTAGCCCATAACATTTATTTAATATAACATCATGTTTAACTGAATTATCATCAAAATTAAAATGTTTCTTCTTATGTTTAATTTGAGCTTCAAGTATCCACAAAAGCTTATCACATATCACTGGAGGTAACCCTTCCTACTCCAGTTGAAGAAGAAAGTCTCAGAAATGGGGAGCTATTAAAAGACTTTCAACATCCTTCTGTTCTTATTTGTAATTTAATATTTGCATCACATAACCATTTTACATAGTTTTTTAGTGTTTGTTTGGCTATCCTTCATGTATCCCTGAGAATGGAGTTTTCTGGTTTTGATTAAGAACTTCTTTCTCAGGAGGTGAGGACTAATTTGTTACTGCAATTTCTAGCACAACATAATGTGAATTTTTTATGATGAAACTTCTATTTACATTCTTAGAGATTCATGAAGAAGCATCTTGAATATTTAAAGATAATACACTAGGAGAACCTCAGATCTATTCTATTTGTGCCCTGTTTATTAAAGTTACTTCACAAGGATTTTTAAATAGCTATAACTAGAAGAATTGTCAACAACATAATAGATGTTCAGAGAACACCCTCCCAGGAGAGCAAAACAAAAAACACTAGATTTTTTTAAATTATATATATCTTTTGAAATGCCTAGTTGATTTGACAGTAAATTAAAGAAATTCCCCTGAGGCAAAAACAAAAACAAAAAAAAAACACCCAAAAAACACACACACAAAAAGCCAAACAAGAAAACTTTAACACAAAAGAATAAGTAAAAGTTAGAACCATGATTTGTATAGTGGTCTTTGTCAATTCCTTGTGGTCTAGGGAATTTTAATAGATACATTCAGTAGAGAAGTGACTCCTGATGCCAAGAAGAGTGATAGTCATATTAAAGCCCTCTGCGTTCAGTGGCTAACACAAGGAAGGCTGCCCTGTAGAGGGACATCTTGGAGAAAGCTCTTGACTCAACCTCAGTTCTGGGTGGAGATGAATAAAAGGAATATCCTGAGAATGTCTAACCTCATGTCTTCACTCACGTGGTCTTGGGGCTTAAAGTCATATTATTGTGGAATAGGGAAAAAAACCCAACCCCCCCCCAAAAAAAGCCGAAAATATCACTTAATCGTCCCAGATCATCGGAGTCTCTGCCTGCCTCATGGCAGAAGACGAAAATGCTCTTACAAAGAATGTATTTTATAAACAAGCCTGTAAGAATTCCCACAGATAAAAGTCCAAAACATGAGCTCACAATAAAAATTCATTGCATACATAGGGAAACAAATGACCATAGACAAAAGTCAGCAAAGGAAAAGAATCACAGAATGAGATCTACATAAACTGCCAATATTAGAATTATTAGATGCAGAATATGAAATAAATGCATTATATATGTTTCAAGAACAGATTCTAACAATAGCAACCTGTAATATTTGAACAATAGATTTTCTAGAGATGAAAAATATAATAACTAAAGGTAAAAACTCAGTGTATTGTTAAATGGCAAAGTAAATACAATGAAGAAAGAACTGGTAAACTGCAAGATAGACTCGTAAAATTCCTAATAATACAGCACTAAGAGACAAAGTGATGGAAAAGACAAAAGAGAGGTTAAAAGATGTAAAACAGTAGAGTGAGAAGATCCAACATAAGTCTAACAGGATTTCCAGAAGGAGAACATACAGACACTGAGAGAAGCATTATTTGAAAAGATAATGGCTGAGAATATTCCAAAACTGATAAAAGGCCATTAATATCTGAAGTCAGGAAACCCAACGATTCCCAAGATACACTGAAAAAAATTTAAACAAAAAACCCTATACCATATAGTACTTCATTAGTTTTTGATGTAGTGTTCCATGATTCATTGTTTGCATAATGTATGGTGACTGACATAACATAATAAAAACAACAACAACAAAAAAAACCCAAAAACCCTACACCTAGACATATAATAACAATAAATAATTACTCAATTTTTGTCTATATAGAGGGTTGTGATCAAACAGCAGTTAATAGATTGGTATATTACACATCAATTTTGATTTGAACTCTGTAGACATGTGTCTGGATTATGTAAATCAGTTACCAATTCTTGTTATAATTCAGGCAAATACATTTGAGAAATGTGAGTTTTATAGCCACATCTTACTTCTTAAACCAACCAGAAATACAATAGTTAAAATTCTCAGCATGAAGTTTAATAGCTATTACCTGTTTTCCTAGGAAGGGAGAGGGAGGATTATCAGTGCTCATTTGTTCAATTTTTGCTGAAAATATTCAGCTTACTTCCATTTGCATGTCAGTTGAGAGAAAGGTTGAAGAAAAAGAAATAATTATTTAGAGAATGATACTCAAATGGGCATTAAAAAATAGAATTCTAGGAGATCATTGTTTGATATTTACAGCATGTGCAATGGTCCCCCCTTATCCATGGGGGGATATATTCCAAGACCTCCAGTGGACATCTGAAACTGTAGATAGTACCAAACCCTATATATAGTATGTTTTTTCCTATACATACATACCTATGATAAAGCTTAATTTATAAATTAGTCACGGTAAGAGATTAACAACAACCAATGATAAATAAGAACAATTATAACAAAATACTATAATAAAAGTTATGTGAATGTGGTCTCTCTTTCAAAATATCTTACTGTATTGTACTCACCCTTATTCTTGTGATGATGTGAAATGAGAAAGTCCCTACATGATGAGCTCAAGTGACATGAATGACAGGCTTGGTGATGTAGTGTTAGGTTACACATTGTCAGAAGGAAGATCATCTACTTTTGGACCAGGTGGCCATAGGTAACTGAAACCACAGAAAGCAACACTGCAGATAAAGGGGGACTACTATATATTTACCACTGAAAGTATGTCTTATGGGATTCAACCAGTATTCATGTTGCTTGGATGACTTTGTAGTCTTACTACTATTTTCAAGGATATCTCCATAATCATCATTTCCTGAATGTTCAAGAAAGTAGGTACTGTATCTACTAAATAAATCACTGTATTTGTTAGCATGCCTAATGAAACCAGTTAAAGGGAACATAGTGTCATGATCAAGGGAATTAGAACTTCTTCATTTGATAATCCTCAATTACTGAAGATAATATAAAACTTGTTTCATTTCCAGTTATCTATTTAAACTGCTAGAAAATCTAAAATCTATGCAGATAGTTATATAATCCTCTTCTCTATGAGTGAATCAGGAGTGGAAAAAATAATGTAAGTTTTGTTTATAAAACCTCCTTCGGGGAAAATGTAATGGTTTGAGTAGTACCTTTGCGCTGATTCATTTACATATTTAAAACTTCATACGGCTAAACTTAATGCACGTAACACTGGCTATCCTAGGGCTAGTTTTTCTCTTTCCACTTAAACACAGATAATCTTAGTATTTCTCCAGGTCAGAGTCTTAATTGCTCAGTGAAATCAGCAAAGAAAGAGAAGAGGGCTAGTATTTTGAAGTCTGTCTTTATAACTTAATATTTAATTAGATGCTATACTTAATGATTTCTGATTTTGAAGCATGTTTAAGGAAGTCTCATTTCTGCTCCATTGATCTTAGAATGCCAAACGGTGAGTGAAAAATCAAGTCCAACCTGGTGTGGACTTACATAAGATGAAGAGTATATTTGCACCATGCTGAACGCTTAACTAAATGCCATCGGTTATCAGATGACAATAAACATGAACTATGACTGCAACAATGACCATGGAAAGGCATTACTGGCCATCATTGTCGGAAAGTAGGAGAAAAGTATAGCAAGTGTTGAGGAAGGAATGGGGAGTATGTCACAGAGGGAGAAAGAGAAGAGAGATGAGAAAAATATATTTGGAAAATGACAAAAAAAATGGAATATTACTCTGCTTATTATTTCACCACCTTTTAAGTCAGTCTACAGAATCCTTGATTATGAAGGACTTCCTCAGCATTATTTTTAATGAATGTTACTGAAAAGCAAAAAGGGAAAGTGCTAATCATGTTTTAATAATAAAAACCCAATTCCAGAGGAGAAGTATCTTGGAAAGCACTGACTTAGTGCAGATATTTTAAATGGAAGCTTGGTCAATCCATCAGGAAAGAAGAAATAAATATTGTTCTTTCCTAAATGTATAAGGTAAACATAAAAATAATCACATTATCATTTTTGTGCTACTAGTTAGAAGTTTAACTCAGGTTCTCAATTACATTTTGCCTTAGTAGGATCCATTGAGGGGCAGGGTGTGTACCTGACAAATGTGGTCAAATAACTTCAAGGGTCATTATGTCAAATGGCAAGGGTCATGAATGAGCAGCCACCACCTCAGAAGCCAAAACTAGGGTGAGAACACTGATAATCCAGCAAGATTTGGGGGAATATTGAGTAGGGAGTGAGTGACACGATCAAATTTACACGACCGAGGCATTTTGGAAGCAGCTTCAAGAAAGGGGATGGAGATTAAGAACACAGGCAGGGAGGAAGTGAACCTAAGAAAGACAGAATCCGGTCTGAAAGAAGACTGTTCCTCAAAGGTTCAGCAGCCTTGGGCAAGTAAAATCAAGCACTCCATAAACGTTCAGCAGAGGGCTGAATGACTGAACGAGCTGCAGGTGGAAGAGAACTGTAAGGAAGACATAGTTGATGACTTTCCACAATGGGAGATGGGATACGGGAGGTGTCTGCCTGGGGCAACCAAGTGGGTGGTGAGCCATTCCCGCAGCCATGGAATAGGAAGGACCTCGCAGCTCTGTGGAGGAAGGTGCTAGAAAAATCAGGGCATATTGAGTTAGAAGTGTCTGAGGAGCTCCCAAGTAGATGTCTAGGAGCCAGCTGGATATATGGAGCTGAAATGTGAGTGTTCTGGGCTACATATACAAATTTGGGAGTTGTCAGCTTATTTGCGTTTTGGATATAGATAAAATTGCCCTGTAAACATGTTGAGGGCTGAGGGCTGGAGGCTGGGGATTTGAGATGGTCTTATTCTGGCTGCTACACTTTGGAAGAGGCAGTGATAAACTGGAGCAACCTTGTGATATGGGAAATGGTTGGGAGGACAGGAGAACTGAGAGGTGGATGCTACCCTAACATGAGTGTGATCCATAAAGGCTGGGCTCCCCTACTTCTGGTGCAGAGCTGGGGCCAAGCAGGACGAGTTAATGGAGGACACTTTGAGCTTAATACGAAAGAAGCCAAGTGAGTAACTGGACTGCCACAACAAACAGGCCACCTCACCAAGTAGCGAGCTTTGGGTCCCTCTGCCAGATGGGGGACAAGGCAGAGCAGAGTGTAGCTGGGAGCAGAATTACATGGGTTTTCCTGCTTCTTTCTACTCTCAGGTTCTGGGATAGATGGTGTTCTCTAACAGAACGGAATACAGCAAGATCTCAGCGTAACAGAAAATAAGTGGACTGTCCCTATAAAGGAGTGTTTGAGGTGTTTTTTTTTTTTTTCTTTTAAACAGACTTTTACAAACGCTTCTGGTTTTCAATTTTCATTTTCTGTCTGTATTTTCCTCCGTTACCCTATTCCTCTCTGATTTCTCCTCTCCCTACGGCTCTCCGTAAGAGCCTGTCAGTAACAAACTCAGTTTTTGTCACAGAAAAAATGTCAAAGAAACCAAATAAGAAAGATAAGAGCGAGGAGAGGCAGGTCATATGACATTTCTTTGAGCCCTAATGTCTTTTTTTTTTCTTTCTGTTCATATTATCTGAAATTCTCATTTCATCTCCTGCACTGCCTTTTGGGTAGCACTCTGCATTTCTACCTCAGCTGTCTCAGGGCTGCCTGTCCTTCCTGTGGGCCCAGGGAAGCTGAGAATGTCCTTCCTCTCCTCCTAACACACACACACACACACACACACACTCTCATTCACACAGACACCCCTTCCTCATGTGCTGAGTACAGCCTGAAATCTCAAAGTGGGCACTTCATTAAGGCAGTCCTCCTGCTAAAACACACGCCATCTTGGATGACACGACATTCCAAATTAATACTGGTCTTTTATGCCTTGTGTGAATGAATGTTCCATGTCTTTAAGAACTGTGTTGTTGGGGCGCCTGGGTGGCTCAGTCGTTAAGCATCCGCCTTCAGCTCAGGTCATGATCCCAGGGTCCTGGTATCGAGCCCCGCATCAGGCTCTCCGCTCCGCGGGAAGCCTGCTTCTCCCTCTCCCACTCCCCCTGCTTGTGTTCCCTCTCTCGCTGTGTGTCTCTCTCTGTCAAATAAATAAATAAAATCTTAAAAAAAAAAAAAAGAACTGTGTTGTTGTTGCTTTGTTTTACACGGGAGATAATCCAAGGACATTGAAGCTTAAGGAGGGGGAAGAGAAGGACCTCAGGGATACAGGATTGGAGCTTCTCTGCCCCTTTCCTGCTGGTCTTCAAATGCCACCACTGCATATCTCCTAGGATTTTTGCCTCTGGTAAGAAGATATGTTACCAACGTTTTTACAGCTTACTTTGAGTTTATCCTGTCTAGTTTCTTCTTCCTCTCCTTAATTGTCACCATGGTGAGTCACTTCAGTCAGAGATATATTATCTATATTTATTCAACAACGTAGGTCCTCAGTCTGGTTATTTTATGCTCGTATTAATGTCTCTTTCATGGTTTCTGTAGTGATTCAAAAATTTGGTTCTGTCCCAAATCTTAAGGCATTCCATCCATTCTCATTACTATGCTTATTAACCAACCTTAATTTTTAAAAAAAATTCTGAGAGGTCATTACTAAAAATGGTTCTACCTTCTAAGAGAAGCCTGGGAATTCTTCTGTTCTTCCAGGAGACATTTTCCATGGGGAACCACCTGTGGGAAGCAGGGCCTTGGAGGGCAAGACTGGCAGTGAGTAGGACCTTGTCCATGTACTGGTGTCATCGAGACCTGAGACAGAGATTGGTAGCCAGCTTGTGGTATCCTCCAATCACTCCAGACTAGCATGGCTGGCCCATGAGTCAATAACAGGCTATGTGCTTATTTTCCCACTGAGCTCATCTGAAGATTGATACTGAGTAATTATGCCATGTTTAATCCTGAACACTCAGCATCTACTGCTTAGAGAACTTACTGATATTCAGCAGAGTAGAAACATAGGGGATGCCCCGTTACTTGGTGTGACTAACAGACATAACAGATACCTTTAAATTGTGGCCATAAAGAAATAGCACTTACCCTAGGGATTTGTCATCTTGGCTTCTTCCCAGAGCCCAGCCAGCTCATCCTTGTGTTTCTGGAACTGAAAGTCCAAGAACCTTGGGATGGTGGTAGGCGAACCTCTCTTTTTCTCTCTTAGGGAACTGTTTTTGCCTCCTGACAATTCTAGGAATATTCACTTCCATGTGTACAAAGTAGGTCTTTCCATCCCCACAACAACCCCATGTACAACTGAAGCTTAGAAAAGTTAAATGCCTTATCTAAGGGTCTCAAAACTGGAAAGGTGTGACCCAAACTCAGGGACTTCTGTCTCCAGAATCCATGCACTCCCCTGCCCTGACCAATAACATAAAATAAAAGCCTGTTCTCCTTACTATGCTAAGAGAATACTAGAAAAAGAAGTAGAAAGACTTAACTTCTTGTGTGTTCAGAGATTTTTAAAAGAAAAAGATGCTATTATGCTCTCAGACCTAATAAGCTAAAACCACCATTTAAAAACTAATAGCAAAAATACTATTTAAAGAAGATTCAGATGTAAAGTACTAGGAGAGTTAAAGGAAAAAATGTCATTTAGGGAAGATGTGGCCCAAGGATTTGAATTGGCCTTGGGGTTTGGGGGCTGGTGACTATGACAGAGGAGAAGCCCGGATGGAGTGGTGCTCTGAGGACCCTGAGAAGTCATGGCGTCTGAAGAAGGAATGAGCGATCAAGTGGGAAATCTTCTCACTACATAGCTTTAATTTAGACCAACAAATTTCTAGGATTTCTCTGCAGCAAATCCATTCACTTTAGACAGCATTATTTCTCTCTCAACGAGAATTTTCACACTGAACACTCACCAGTGATGCTGATGTGTGAGCAAGTGCTTGAGCTCTAATCTCAGTATTTCCCCTGACTAGCTGAGTGACAGTTCACCTCTCTGAACCTAAATTTTCTCTTATAAAGTGCAGGAACACAGTAGCTAACTGATTTCTAGGTTTCCTTCTTCAGGTTTCTTACTCCATTAGTGGTCAATGCCAAGGCACTTTGGGTTCCTCTTGCATATGGAGCACACTGGAGAGTTACGTTAACCCACTTCACCCTTCCGTTAATGGATTGACTCATGAAAGGATTTGTCAAGTGTCCATGATGTGCAGGGATTGTGGGGAAAGACAACTGTGAAAGATACATGAGTAAAGAAAACAAACACTGAAAGCAGAGAAGAGGAGATCTTCTGTGATGTGTAACTGTGAGGTTTGGAGTCGAGGCACAGTTTAGGGGCAGTGGGAAAGCAGCAGTCACCCTCGCTCCCATGGGGGGCCATAGGAAGCTATCATAGGGCCATGAGCTATTCTGAGCACCAGAGTTGGGTTTGGGCACTTTCTGGACACACCATTAAGCTCTCCTGGCACACTGTTTATCAAATGGCCACCTCTTATCATTTTCTCTCTCTATGAGCAGGATAACAATCTCCATTTCCCTTAGAAAATAAATGGAATAATACCATCTACCCCTCCATGGTATTATATCATCATTAAAAGGAAATAAGATAAGCCTATTTAAATACAAATAAAGTATCTGATTTTTCCCAGTTCTTTGAAATACTGACACATGCCTCCTGTAAAAGATCTATGGTCGATCTTGGATAAGAAATTACCTATTCCATGACAGAACGTTTTTTTGTAACTAGAAAATCAGTCATTTTTTGAAGAAGAATGCGGCCCCTGACACAGGTTGTAGATAACATTTGGGACAGTGGAGCAACCACATCTATATCCCCATCACCCACAGACATGGCCCCCTGAAGCAATGTTTGCACCTGCAAAGCCAGGCTCTAGATGGGCCAACTATAACGAAATGCTCATATAACAGATACTCTCTTCTGAAAAGTTAGAATTAGATCTAAGAGATGGTAGGAAGTTTCTGTTGGTACTTAAATCAGAACATCCTGGCATGTCCCTATTTGGCTCAGTGCATATGGAATCAGATGACGTAGTTTATAGGGAGAAAACATTAAGAGATGTGCAGAGAGGTGGAGTAGGGACAGACAGGTGAGGCTGCTGAGTCCAGACAGTCACGTGGCCCTTCGTGCTTCCTGCCTGTGTCTTGAACGCCATACCCCCACATTCTGTAAGTTCTCCTTTTTTGCTTAAACAATTGTGAGTGGATTTCTGATACTTAAAACCAAAAGGTCCCTAATGAAATATCCTGACTTCCAAAACTTCTTTCCCTTTCTGATTTTTGTCTAAGGCTTCTTGTAGGTGTGTTGGATCTGGTGAAATTTTAGCAGAGTGGGAGATGAAAGCAGGTTCATTTTACTAGTAATGGCTGCTGCCTGAGCAAGCTCCTTCAAACTCTGATGATACCGTAAGCTGTTTGGCTGTTTATCTGGTCCTCCTTGGTCAATGTTTATCCTCAGTTTTATTTAAGAGGATGGAGGAGGAAGAAGGGACAGTCTGTCCTTGGCATGACTGGTATTGCTCAGTGGCCCATCTGTTCACCTAAGTCATTAAAGGGGCCTTCCAGAAGCAGCCAATCCTTCCTCAAGCGTTAGGTCAGCAATCTTGATTAGAATCAGCAGCAACCACCCATGAAACTAGAAGCTTCCCCCATGATTTACTGTTACAATAAAACCTCACTAATTAACCATAATTGGAAAGAAAAGCTTGTCTCAATTTTAAAATTCTAAAAGAAACATTTTCATTTCTTCCAACTTTGCATAGTGATTTAAATTAGGTTAACCAAGTATACTTGACTTAATGTATAAATAAAAATTATTTCTAGATAGCACATCAACATAATATGTGCATTTTTGTTATGTAAATGATCTTTGGAACAGCTTGGTCTTTCAGGCAGGCAATTTAAGCATTCTACTTATGTTCTTATAGTATTAATAGCTTAAACCCTGCTTTTCCCCATTGAAAAAATAATGATTAACCTAATCTTAACACTTGTCAAAATTATTTTTAAACAAGTAGGGTCAGAATTGCAGATATTGGGGCACCTGGGTGGCTCAGTTTGTTAAGCGACTGCCTTCGGCTCAGGTCATGATCCTGGAGTCCCTGGATCGAGTCCCACATCAGGCTCCCTGCTCGGCAGGGAGTCTGCTTCTCCCTCTGATCCTCCCGACCCTCCTCCCTCTCATGCTCTCTCTCTCTCAGTCTTTCTCTCTCAAATAAATAAATAAAATCTTTAAAAAATAAAAAATAAAAAAAAAAATAAAAAAAAAGAATTGCAGATATTATTTTTATTTTTCGATCAATATGACAATGATTGGGGGAACAAATGGTATGAGTTAGAGTGTCATGAAAACCTGTCTTAAAGCTTCCCACATCTTTCCTAGGGATTTACGCCGCAGTTGAAAATGAAGTGATTTGTTTAAGAGTCTAGTGGAATGATTGTGTGGTAGATGTGCTGAAAATCATTTCTCCTGCATGTTTGATGATGCTGTGATCTTAAGGCCATGGTTCCAACTTATAAAGAGATGAGGGTACATGCAAATAAGCCTGTGACAGGATGTTCGGTGCCCCAAATCATTTCTCCTGATTGTTTATTTGCTGTTTGTGAAATCTAAAGAAAATGAGCTGGGAAGCCGAAGCTGATGTTGTGAATAGAGATGTATTCTACAACTACACTAATTTCAAGCCTACAGGAATCTCTTTAGATCACCTGATGTGTGCTGCATTGGGCTATCGAGGCACAGAGTTTTTATTTTCTGGGGGGAAATGGAGAGAGTCTGACTCACACTGGCCGTTCATCTTCCAGAGAATCCTCCTCCCACCTGGTTCCTCTCCCTTCCTGTTGCATTGGATGCTTTCAGCTTCCTGCCTTGCTTATCACCTGAACCCATAAAATCATCTGCACGGTCCAGTAGGATGGAGCATGCCTGAAAACTAAGGCAAGTTTTTAGAACCCCTTGGAAACTGTGTGCATTCCTGTGTTCCTTCCTGCAGAAGTAGAAGCTGCAGCTGTGCCCAACTGGGCCCAGAAGTACATCTTTGACTTCATGGGGTCAAGTCTCCTAGAAGCGTGCCCTTGGCAGATCTCCCAGGTGGTCAAGACGGTACTAAACATGGCATTAACATGGCCAGTTAGTAAAGGAAGATGAAAAGAAGCTTTCTGTTGTTGAAGGCCATGGTGCTTTGTTCCCACTTGAAGTTCAGCCTCTGGACAGGAATGACTGATGGGCGTGGGTAACTTCACCCACCAGGAATCTATCGTGCTAGCCCAGGGCACCAGCCTTTGTCCCAGTTCTCATGGGCTTCAACATTGTCGAGTGTGTCTGTCATTTGTTTGGTACCTTTGTTTCCTTTTTGCAATATTTTATCTTACATAAAAATGAGCATGTGTGAGAGATACCAAAATCAAGTTTTCCTAAAGAAAGATAGGAAAGAATCAGGAGCTGGTGGCATAAGCCCAGCCTCTCCCTCCCCCGCCCCCCAGCCCAGTGACAATGCTCTTCCTGTGGTGCCACAGTCGGCCTCTGTGCTCCCCTCCAGTGGGGGCCTCCTGATCACAGTGGGCACGTGGCTGGTACAGAGTGCTGGGCGTCACTCTGCCTCAGTTCTCATCCAGACCCCACTATTGACTATTGGTACACCTTCAGGAAAATTACCACATCTCTCTAGGCCTTGGTTTTATGAAAAATAAAATTAAATAACAAGAAGTGCTCAATAATCACTAGCTAGCTTCATGACATTAGCTTTAGGGCAATGTATGGACCCCTATGTATCCTGGAAGAGAATCAGTCTCCATGTCTTGTCTAGCATTTCTTTGCAATAGAGGAATAACACTTTACATTTTGAAGTATGTGGACACACATCTCTCAATATTTTGTCCATTGAATGTTAATTAAATGATGCTTGCTTAATAGGTGAAGTGATGAAGTAAATTGGCAGCCAAATGTAAACCTAAAATGACTAGCAGTTGCAACAGTAAGAAGTTGCAACTAGGTAGATAGAGGGGAGAGGAGGTGAGTGCAGTTGAAGTTGCCCTGAGTTTCTGCCTTATGCAGTGGGTGGATGATGATACTGTTCACAGGAAGGGATCACAGGCGAAGTCTCATCACACTGCTTGATGATCAGTCTACAGGCATACTTCATTTTATTGTGCTCTGCCTTATTGCACTTTGCAGATTTTGTGTTTTTTACAAATTAAAGTTTTGTGCCAATCCTGCATTAAGCAAGTCTATTGGCCCCATTTTTCCAACAGCCTTTGCTCAGTTCATGTCTCTGTGTCACATTTTGGTAATTCTTGCAATATTTCAAACTTTTTCATTATTATGATAACCTGTGATCAGTGATCTTTGATGTTACTGCTGTAATTGTTTTGGGGCACCAAAATGAAATGATTAAGTTAAGCAAGGAAGGCAAGTCAAAAGCTGGGATAGGCTGAAACCTAGATCTTTTGCACCAGTTAGCCAAGTTGTGAATGCAAAGGAAAAGTTCTTGAAAGAAATTAAAAGTGCTACTTCAGTGAACACATGAATGGTAAGAGAGCAAAACAACCTCATTGCTGATATGAAGAAAGTTTGAGTGGTCTGGAGAAAAGATCAAACCAGCATAACATTCCTTTTAGCCAAAGCCTCATCCAGAGTAAGGCCCTGCCACTCTTCAAATCTTCAATTCTATGGAGGCCGAGAGAGATGGGGAAGCTGCAGAAGACAAGTTTGAAGCTAGCAGAGGTTCGTTCATGAGGTTTAAGGAAAGAAGTCGTCTTCATAACATGAAAGTTAAGGTGAAGCAGCAAGTGCTAATGTAGAAGCTGCAGAAAATTATCTAGAAGATCTAGCTAAGATAATTCATGAAGGAGGCTTCACTAAACAACAGATTTTCAATGTAGACAAAACAGCCTTATAGTGGAAGAAGATGCCATCTAGGACTCTCATAGCTAGAGAGGAGAAGTCAATGCCTGCCTTTAAAACTTCAAAGGAAAGGCTGACCCTCTTGTTAGGGGCTAATACAGCTGGTGACTTGAAGTTGAAGCCAATGCTTATTTACTATTCTGAAAATCCTAAGAGCTCTTAAGAATTATGCTAAATCTACTCTGCTTATGCTGTGTAAATGAAACAACAATATCTGAATGATAGCACATCTGTTCACAAACCACATCTGTTGTTTGCTAAATATTTTAAGCCCACTTTTGAGACCTACTCCTCAGAAAAAGAATTCTTTCAAAATATGACTGCTCGTTGACAATGCACCTGATCACCCAAGGGCTCAGATGGAGATGTACAATGAGATTAATGTTGTTTTCATGTCTGCTAACACAACATCCATTTTGCAGCCCATGGATCAAGGGGTAATTTTGAGTTTCAAATCTTATTATTTATTATAATAAGACTTATTATAGAAATAGATATTTCTATAATGTTTCCTATAGAAATATATTTTGTAAGGCTTTAGCTGCTGTAGATAATTTCCCTGATGGATCTGGGCAAAGTCAACTGAAAAGCTCCTGAAAAGGATTCACCATTTTAGATGCCATTAAGAACACTTGTGATTCATGGTAAGAGGTCAGAAGATCAACATGAACAGGAGTCTGGACGAAGTTAATTCCAACCCTCATGGATGACTCTCAGTAATTCAAGATTTCAGTGGAGGAAATAACTACAGATGGGGTGGAAATAGCAGGAGAACTAGTATTAGAAGTGGATCCTGGGGGTGCCTGGGTGGCTCTGTCAGTTAAGTGACCAACTCTTGATTTCAGCTCAGGTCATAGCCTCAGGGACATGGGATGGGCCCCGCGTCACTCTGCGCTCAGTGGAGAGTCTGCTTCCTCTCTCTCTCTCTCTGCCCCTCCCCCACTTGCATGATCTTGCTCTCTCTCTCTCTGAAATGAATAAATAAATCTTTTTTTAAAAAGTGGAACCTGAAGATGGGACTGAATTGCTGCAATCTCATGATAAAACTTGAACAGTTGAGAAGTTGCTTTTTATGGATGAGCAAAGAAAGTGGTTTCTTGAGATGGAAACTACTCCTGATGAAGATAATGTGAAGATTGTTGAAATGACACAAAGGATTTAGAATATTATATAAACTTCGTTGATAAAGAAGCATCAGGGTTTGAGAGGACTGACTCCAATTTTGAAAGAAGTTCTACCATGGGTCAAATGCTACCAAACAGCACTGCATACTACAGAGAAATCCTTTGTGAAAGGAAGAGTCTATTGAGGCAGCAAACTTCATTGTTGTCTTATTTTAAGAAATTGCCACAGCCACCCCAACCTTCAGCAACCACCACATTGATTAGTCAGCAGCCATCCACATCAAGGAAAGACCCTCCATCAACAAAAAAAGTATGACTTGCTCAAAGCTCAGATGATGGTTAGCATTTTTTAGCAATAAAGTATTTTTAACTAAAGTATGTGCATTATTTTTTTAGACACAATGCTATTACACTACAGTATCATGTAACATAACTTTTCTATGCACTGGGAAACCAAAGAATTTGTTTGACTTGCTTTATTGTGACATTGGCTTTATTGTGGTGGTCTAGGACCGAACACACAATGTCTCCAGGATGTGCCTGTATTCGAGGACCTGTTGAGTGTCCTTTGTCCATGGAACATCTAAAAGAGATGTGTAATTTGAGGCTGGGCCTCGGGAGAGAAATCTAAGAGCTAGTAGGTTATAGTTAAGAATTGTCAGGTCTTTATACCTGCCATCCCTCCTGTCTGAAACACTCTGCAACTACCTTCTGCTTCACTCCCCGTCTCCCTAAGATCTTTGCTCAAATGTCAGCTTTGCAGGAAGACTCTCCTGGCCACCTAATTTTAAGTGGCAAATGCCTCCTACCGAAGCACTTCCTGTCTACCTTCTCTGTATCATAACTGTCCCATAATACGTAACATTATCTAAATTACTATATATTTTACTTACTTTTATGTTTTTATTTCACTTACGATGTTCTACCTATTAGCATGTATGTATGCTCCATGTGGTCAGGGATTTTGGTCTGTTTTGCTTACTTCTGTATCCCCAGCTGCTAGAATGGGGCCTGGTACATATAAGCACTCAACAAATAGTTTCCAAGTGAGAAGATGAGCCCTTATGTATGCCAGATACTAAATACTTCACATGTAGCATCGCAATTGATCTAGGTGAGAAAACTAAATTTAGGAGATGTAGGTGTATAGTTAGTAATAAGAGCCAGGAAAACGAATGAGATCTGCAGGGAGAGTGGTTAATGAAAAAGAGAAGAGGATCTAGGACAAAGAGCTAAAGCACATCATCGTTTTAGACACAGGAAATTGTGGAAATAGACCCCACATAGGAAAACAAGAAAAGCCAGTCAGAGCAGGAGGAAAAACAGGCTGCTATAGGTCAGACAGACCAAGAGGGAGGAAGTGTCCAAACTGTCGGATGCTACAGAGAAGTTGGATTAGGTAAGGAGCCGGAAGTGATTGAGAGAGATTGTAGGTGTCTGGCCACCTTTGTCTGCTGCACCAGATCCAGATTCACAGCTGACAAGCCTCTTACCAAAATAAGTATTGTTCTATAATAACTAATTATACCGTAATAACTGTTTTTATTGCGATCTCCTTGGACAAAGCATATTGCAAGGATATAAATGGCAGAGTTTACTTTTAAGCAAAAAGTAGATGATTGGTATACAGTTCAGTGGTGCCCAGACTTTGGAATGTCGAGAACTGGTAACATTTGAGGGGAAGAAATCAGTCACTGAAATATTAGACTCCTCGCAATCATCTAGTCATTGTGCTCAATTCAGAAAGGGCAGTCCAAGCACAGGGAATGACTAAATTAAGAATCATTTAGGAGAGAGGAGGGTGGCTCAGTCGGTTAAGCGTCTGCCTTTGGCTCAGGTCATGTTCTCCAGGTCCTGGGATCGAGTCCCACAACGGGCTCCCTGCTCAACGGGGAGCCTGCTTCTCCCTCTCCCTCTGCCTGCCGCTCCCCCTGCTTGTGTTCTCTCTCGCTCACTCTCTTTCTCTCAAATAAATAAATAAAATCTTTAAAAAAAAAAAAAAAAAGAATCATTTAGGGGACATGAAACCCAGACAACAAGATCGCTTGTGTTGGTTTGGCTTGTGGTCCTCAGTGCAAGTCAGAAATCTTTTTGGAAAAGGTATGGCTTCAATCCTTTGCCACCAACAACTTGCCCCATTATGGACACTGTGATTTGCCCTGCCGCTCCCCGCTCCATTTGCCATGATTCACTTTTCTGAGAGTCTGGACTGAAGCAGAGAAAACAGCTCTCCCAGTGGTGCCAAAGAGTAGTCTGAAAAGTTTTTAGCGCCTTTGGTAATCTTCATCAATCTCCCCATCCCATGCCACAAATAGATACACAGTCATACTATAGCAATTTTAAAATGTGTTTGTTAGGTTACTTTCAGGCAAATCTCTTGGCTGCCCTCACTGCTGCCTCCCTTCCTCCTGCCCAGGACACACACACCTGACACCGGGCAGGTGAGTCTCTGTGATATGGTATCTGGTGTTGGTTGTTAATAGAGTAAAGCTTTAAAGGGAGGAGATTACTAAAAACAGGATGGAAGTAACTTTAAAAAGTAGCTTCAACAAAGGAGGCTTTTTTCCCAGGGCCAACTCTGCCTTGGGCGGTTGAGCAAATTAGGCATTCCTTTTGCTTCTGACAGTGTTTCAAAACTGGATAGCCTCCCTCAGTTATGGAGAGTACAGATACTCATTCATTATCAGATTGACATTAGCCAGAATATTTTAATGTCAACAAAGACATTTGAATGATTTTTAGCCTAATTATTTCTTATATCCTCTTTGGAAGTTGCCATGCGTACAAGATTTTAAATAGGGAGTATGTCCAGATTGATTCTTTTTTTTGTTCCTGTAAGAATCCTGAATTTTATCAAGGATGCAGTCTAATTGAACTTGGAATAAAGCTTTAGTTTCATATTTTCTGGCTAATGTTCCATAAATGTCATAACTTTGTTGTTTAACGGGGAGTGTGTTTTTATGTAATGGATATGCCAAACATTAATGAAGGGAAGAAGAGAGAGAATGACTGAGAAATGCCATCTCAAGCTTAAAAACATCAAAATTAGCAATAAAAATAGAAGTTTCTTATCCCCGGGAATGGGAGGGAGATAGTCACAGACGTAAAAACAGACGCAGCCTGATTCTTGCTTCCAGTTTCCCATGAGGAACTCACAGTGCCCTCGACCCAGCAGTTCAACTGCCTCATGCCTGGTCCCTCCGTGTGTTCCCTGGGGACTGTAGCACTCCCTCGTCTAAGTGGCATGGGGGTCTCCTGTGGGTGTGGGACTTTTGTGGCAGTCCTACAATGCCACGGGCCTGGGTCCTTCACATCACCCACTGTCCCCTAAGGCTTGGGATAGAGGCCTTCATCGAATTTGGAGATTAGGGCAGGATATTCGTGGTATCCAAATCAGCAAATCTGTTCATCTCTAAGTGAAAAGGTTTAATATCAACTGTCACTTAGGGTGGCAGAAAGAGTCAGCCTGATTTAGTTGGAAGTATGAATCATAGAAAATTTTCAAGAAATGTAGTTTTATTAATTGGAAAGATGTATAGTAACCAGGATCAGGTTAAATCTGGGCCTAATGGCCAGTCATTAAGAAGCTACTTGGACAAATCTTTAAGAATAGTCTGTTTTTAATATATTGTTTATATGCTTTTCTAAAGGTGCATCTAAGGTGAGCATTCTTGGAAAGTACTGTCTTACAGTTTGAGTATTCCTCTACAACTGTATGTTCTTCACTGATTTCTTAGGTGTTTATTTCAATGGTAAATTTTACATACTTTCCAAGTGATTCTCAAATTCCTTACTAAAGGAGTCCAAATATATGACATTTTCTGATTGTTACATTTGACCCCAGGTTTTCCCTGCTCACACACACTCGTTGGCAAGCATAACACATGTTTGAATGAATGAATTAGCAAATGAACGAATGACCAAAGGCCAGGGATTCAATCTTCATTCCCTTTAGTTGGCCTCACTTTATTCCAAGTGTGGAGACAGATCTCTAGTTCTGACTGTCTCCTTAATGGCACCTGCCAAGGCCCATTTGTACAATCTCAGACACTGTCTCAGTCAGTTCAGGATCCTATAACAGAATATCACAGACTGGGTGGCTTATAAGCACCAGAAATTTATTTCTCACAGTTCTGGAGGCTGGAAGTCTGAGATCAGCCTGCCAGCAAGGTCAGTTTCTGGTGAGATCCCTCTTCTAGGTTGCAGGCTATCTCCTTTTCATGATGTATCTTTCACTCGGTGCAAAGAGCAGAGAACCCTCTGGGGTCTCCTTTAGATGGACACTAGTCCCATTCATGAAGGCTTCATTCTCATGATTGGGTCACCTCCCAAAGGCCTTACCTTCTCTAATACCATCACCCTGGGGCTTAGGATTTCAACATACGAATTTTGGAGTGACACACACATTCAGTTCATAAGAGCCACAAAGGAAAGCATATTACGCTATGCGGCAAGGGGTTTACCCCATCCTGGCAGAGTCTTCTTGCTCACGGTGACAGATCTCAGCACTCTTTACATCTACACATTTAGGAGTGAGAAGGTGACGAGCTTCCTGGCTGCACGGGGGTTAGAAAGAGTATATTGTGAGTAATTCTCTCTTTCTAGCTGACCAGAGCTGTGTCAAAGCTCCCAGGGCTTCCCATGATGGGATGAAAACAGAGCAGGGCAGCTACTGGTTTCCCAAGGCGAGGAAAGGGACTGTCCACCATTGACAAGATGGCCGGCATGTCCTTTCCCTGGGCTCACTGCTCTATTTCCCATTCCCTGTCCTTCAGCAACCCTGCAGCTGTGTTGCACCTGATAAACTCCAAGGATTAGGTAGAGAGTGATTGTTTTTTTTCCCTGGAGAAGAGGCTTCTGGCTTTGGGAAGTCAGGGATGTCAGGCTTGAGGAGTCATTTCCCAGCCCGTGTTCTTGGCTTCTGTGTGTCTGAGCACCATCTTGGCTGCTCTGTTTTTGCCTTGTTCTCTGCCTCCTCCAACAGGAAGATCCTGCTCATTCACTGAGATTCAGTAGACATAGAATGCTTTCTTCAACAGGTCTTCTCTAGATTTTCTAAACAGAGCTAATCTTCCTTTTCCTGTGCTTCCAATGCCATAAATCACACTGGTTTCTAACCTCTGCTTTCTGATCTCTCTCAGAGAGCATGTGTGGGGAGGGATGGTAAGTGTTTCGATGGAAGGGACATCTCTAATGCACACTGGCTCTCCAGTCCCCAGAGTAGAGTGGCTGTTCTCTAGAAGTCTGTGAGTGATTCAAAATCAGGCAACAACTTTATAATCACAAAGCTACTTCCTAACATTCTTAGCCCTGCTTTAAAGATGTTAAGTATTCTAGAAGGAATTTCTCAAAAGTACGAGCGAATTTATTTATACTATGGCAGCCCTGTGATATATAACACTGTGGCTGAAAAAATCAAAACAATAACCAAAAGTCATTAAAACACTAGTCACCTGTGTAGATTATTTCTGGATTCACAGCCCGACATGCCACCTGCAGAATATGCCCCTGATTATATTAGACTTATGACTGTCTCCAAGCCTTTTTCCAAAACCAAGAAATTATGTTTCCTGACTTTAGACTCCTGGCTTTTTCAGGTACATTGAGATGAGATTACCAAGGCAAGTTCTTTTGTATGGAACTATTCCACAAAACATTTATTGGTTCCTGTGAGTTTTTAAGGTATTAAATCTGATATCCAACAACTGACTGTGTGATTATCAGTCTTGGCTCAGAAATTGCTCTGCTGCATATCAGAATGAGGTTTTCTAGAATCCAAATGATTGGCTGAAGTCATTTCAGGTATTCCCTGGAGGTCTTAAAACCATAATTTCCTCAACAACATGCTCAGCAAACTTGCATTGTAATCATTTAAACTAACACAAATGCTGTTTTTCTTATTGTGTCATTACCATTACCAAGATTTTCTTTTTTTAAGAGTAGAAAAAAATCTCTCCTGCTCTACTCATGAATGAGTGAGAGAAAAAGTCACCAGAGCTTCTAATTATCAGGGGTCAATGTCAGGGGCCATAGGAAAAAAAACACGTTTATGTTATCAAGAAAGCTAGCTAATATGCCAGATTGTACAAACTGAGGGGAATTTTTATGACCAGGTCACCTGCCCCCAAGTCCTGTGCATACTCAGGTTTTGTGACCCAGGGGCTATTTGGTGAATTGGGGGTTATTTGTGACATGTAGATCAAACTTTGCAAATAAGTGCATTTTGGTAGAAAATAAAGCAAAAATACCTCTGTAGAGAAATACTAACAGTCTGCTGAACTGGGAGCTTGGCTTCTTGTCCTGAGCACCTGCTCCATCACGGCTGGACTGGCAGAGGTGAGGACTGCTTCCTCCACACGCTGACTGGCTCTTAAAGAACAGCATGAGCAGGGTGTCATCAGGACACTATCTGGTGAGATCAGGGTTTATGCAGGCAGGTGGTTTGAAAGGTCTGAACTTTTCTTCTACTGTGCCCTATGAGGTCACATTAAGGTCAGACTAGGGCTTTGAGAGGCTCACTGCTTTCCTACTCTCTCAGTAAAATGCAGGGGCTACTTCCTTGTACCCAAAAGCCAGTCCCTCCTACCCTCTCAGAAACCTGATTACCCCTCCCTCCCCCACACTCTGCTCTTTCCTTTATCTTCAACCTCTCCCTGTCTGCTTTCTCCTTCCCGCCTTCATTAACCATGAGCCAGTCTTTTTTTTTCTTTTTTCTTTTTGCCAAACCCTCCCTCCCTTAACCTGGTGGCCACCTCCAACCACAGCCCGGTTCACTATCTGCACGTCAGCCAGAATCCTCCAAAGCCCTGCTTTCACATAATGCACGCACATCCTCACCTCCCTCTTACTTTTTTTTTAAGATTTATTTATCTATTTGAGAGAGAGAGAGAGAGAGAAAACGTGAGGAGGGGGAGGGGCAGAGGGAGAGAGAGACAAGCAGACTCCCTGCTGAGTAGGGAGCCCCACTTGGGGCTTGATCTCAGGACCCTGAGTTCATGGCCTGAGCTGAGATCAAGAGCCAGACGCTTAACCAACTGAGTCACCGAGGCACCCCACCTCCCTCTTACTTTTAACCCTCTCCAATCTTGTTTTGATCCTACCACCTCACCAAAACTACAAAATCATTAAGAAGTTAGTGATTATAGGGGCGCCTGGGTGGCTCAGTTGTTAAGCGTCTGCCTTCAGCTCAGGTCATGATCCCAGGATGCTGGGATCGAGCCCCACATCAGGACTCCTTGCTCAGGGAGCTTGCTTCTCCCTCTGCCTACCACTCCCCCTGCTTGTGCTCTCTCTCTCTGACAAATAAATAAATAAAATCTTAAAAAAAAAAGATATTAGTGATTATAAAGTTAAACATAGCCTTCCTGCACAACCCAGCAATCACACTCCCAAGAGAAATGACAACTTGTTCAGACAACACCTGCATGCAGATATGTGTGTCAGCTCTGTTCATTATCAACAAACACTGAAAGTAACCAACATGTCTTTCCACCTCTGAACGGATAAACAAATTGTGGTTATAGCTGCACAATGGAATGCTACTTAGCAATGAAAAGGAATGAGCAAATGATTCACGTAGGAATCAATAATAACATCAATGGTCCCTAAATATATTTTGCCAGGCCCCAAAGGCTGCATAGTGTGTGATTCCGTGTATGGCATTTAGAAAAAGACAAAACTCTCAGAATGGAAATGGATCAGTGGTTTCCAGGAGTTGGGGAGAAAGGCTGAGCTAATGGGACAGCATGAGGATATTTGGGGGGGCGGCGGAGATGGGACGGGTCTGTATCATGACTCTGGTGGTGGGTGCATGACTATGCGTTTGTCAAAACCCAAAAAACTCTAAAGCACAGAGTGTATCTTACTATATATAAACTTTTTTGAATAGCAACTAGGATGGGGGGGATCCCCCCAAATGGAATCCAGACTAACACATGGAAACATAAAATGGTACTCATGGCTTCCTTAGCTCCATGGGGACTTAGTAGTCTTTAGCGTGCTGCATTCAACACCATTTAACACCCAGGTCCTTTGGCATACCTTTTTCCTTTAGCTCTCCAAGTCATACCTCCTCCAACTTTCTCCTACTTGATTAGCTTCCCTTTCTCAGACTCCCTGGCAAGGTCTTCCTTCTTTACTCACCATTCTACCTCACAAGTTCTCCCTGTCAACCTCATCCACTCCCATGATCACAATTACCAAATATTCCAATGAATGTCCAATTTATGTCTCCCACGGGGACCTGTCTTCTGAGGTCCAAACTGACATATGCTGCCACCTACTAGAAGTATCCACTGTGGACTAAATTATCCCAAACTCAATTTAGCATACAGAGCCTTCCCCACGACCACACCTGCTTCCTCTCCTGGGCCCCCAACTCACTAAAGACTGAGAACTTGGCCATCATCTTTAACCTCCTTCTGTCTCTACCCTCTCTCCCTCACTGCTGCTCACCACATCTCATGCTCTCTTGAATCCATATGTTTGCTCCTTTTCCACTCACTTCTGTGGCACCACATTGGTCCAGGCCACCACCAATCTGTTATCTCTCCCACAACACTTCTGTTGGGTCACTGGCAGCACCTTCCTCCAAACTTCTGTGCCGTGCAGCTGGGGTGATCTTTCTAAAACACAGTAAGCTGCGTTCCCCTGCTTCAAACTTGCCTGTGGTTTCCCATTGCTTTTATAATGAAGCCCAAATTCCTCAACACATCCTACCAAGCTCTGCATGGCTTGGCCCCAGGTGACCTTTATTCCCCACTGTGCTTCCCCACTCTCCGCATCCAGCTACTCAAGCCTTCTTTCTTCCCACAGACGCATCAGGCTCTTTCCCACTGCAGGCCCTTTGCATATGCTGTCCCCTTCACCTGCCGTCCACTAGCTAATCAATATTCACCCTTTAGGCCTCACCTTCAATGTCCTTTTCCTCCGGGAAAGCCTCCCAGGACCCCAGAGACTAGCTTTGCTTCTCTCATTACATGTTTTCATAGTTTTCATTCTGAGCATTCATCTTTAATATCCACCCCTTTTTCTAAAAAAGCAAGCAGGAAATGGACCTGGCTAGTTCATGGCTGTCTCCCCAGAGCTAAGGATGATGTGGAACACATTGCAGGTACTCAGTCAGTATCTGTTGGAAAGAAATAAAAACCAAGTTAATAAGTGTAGTAATGCACAGCACAATACATAGTATATAGGTAATGGGGAGGGACTGAAGGCATCAGTGCATGCAAAGACAAGGAGAAAATGTGTTAAATGGTACTAATTTGGTAGTCATGTGCAGGGCAGTTTGGGGAAACATGGAGATTATAGTGGAATAGGCCAGGCATGGAGTCATAAGCATCAGGATTAGAATGGTGACAGTAGGAATGGGGAGAAAAAAATATATAAGATTTGATGAACAATTGTATTTGGAAGTGAGAAGAGAAAAAAGTAAATTCAGAAATTAGGGCCTGCTGATCTGCGAAATAAAAATAAATTAAGAAAGACGAACTGAGTTGCAGAGGAAGCTAATGATGTCAAGTCAATAAATTGTCATGGGGACTGTGAGGCTTACACAGAAGAATTCCAAGTGGCCGACAACATCGAAGTCATATTTCAAAGACTGTCTGCATACCTTTTCCAAATCGGGACCATCTGCAAGGGAAGCTGAAGTGACATCGTTGTTTATGTAGATCATTTTCTCTGCAGGTGGTCTCCTTGTCTTGGGGGGGAGTTGTGTGAAGCCAGACCACATTTCATACACCGTTGGGGGACTGCCTGGGACTGTAAGCTGCAAATTGTCTTATTCCAGGGACAGCATATCTCTTCTGCTTGCATTCCCTCGGGCTGCCACCCATCCCTGGCAGAGGTGACCCAGAATGAAGGACAGTTAGCCCCAGACAATAATGCAGTGATGCGTGAGGGTGTGGCTTACAGACCTGGTAAACTCTGCTTTTCTGAGCAGCTATCAATAAGGTACATGAGATTCTATGGACACAGAGAAGCTGGGACTGCAAGAGAGTTTCCAGAGACATGCCCTGCTTAGGGGCCGAGATCTCGCCCAAGTGTGGAGGAGATGGAACTGTTTTTGCCTAACTTAAACCGAGCAGAAAAGTTAAGAGGGGTTTTAGACTCTAAAGCATAAAGGAAAGAAGATGTTCTGAGAAGAGGGGATTGCAGCTGCTGACACTCTCACAGACGGACATCATGGGGACAGCCCTTGTCTCTGTCCTCTCCTTGTCTGCCTCATGCCAGCAAACAACCTGCCAGGTCTCTGTGTCTTATTTCAGTGGTTTTCAAACCTTTTAGGTTGTCTTCATCACCCCACCAGGATTCAGGGGCATGAGGGTGCTGTTATGGTAGTTATGTTGGTAACAAGCCCAAAGTTGTTACTCTACTTGGCCAATAACTTCTGAGGGCAACAGGTGCACATCCATCTCACGGACGAGGAATAAAAGGTTTCTCTGCACGTGGCAGCCTTTTGGGTGAATGTTCTAATGGCACCCAGAGAGAACTCTGTAATTACTAGTGCTAAGCTGGGGAGACCTCCATAGTGCACTCATAATATGGACAAAATTCGCTTCCCCCCAATATATGCCATACTTTGGGCCTGAAAATTATCCCCAAAAATACCAACAACAAAATTAACATAATTTGATGTTGCCACGCTATAATGTAGTCTTTCTCTAGTCTACGGGTCCTCAATTTTTACTGTAAATAGGATGCATTTTCACTCAGTATCTTACATAAGGCTAGCACTTAATATATAAAGTGAATATTGCTCTTAGCAAGCCCATTATTTAGTTTGTGTCCTGGCCCAGTTTAGAAAGTTGCCTTAAAGGGAAGAAATATCATTAACTCTTCTCTTCCCAAACTATTTTTTAAATATATTAATTCTCGGGTGCCTGGGTGGCTCAGTCAATTAAGCATCTGCCTTTGGCTCAGTTCGTGATCCCAGGGTCCTGGGATTGAGTCCCGTATTAGGCTCCCTGCTCAGCGGGGAGTCTGCTTCTCCCTCTGCCTCTCCCCCTCATTCTGCTCTCTTTCTTTCTCTCTCTCTCAGATAAAAAATAAAAATCTTTTTAAAATATATTAATTCAGATAACAAAGGATATATTTCTAGCAAAGTGCAGTTTATATTATTCAGATGTCAATTATCCCAGATATTTTGCTTTTCCATTTTCTCCCTTTTAGTGTCAGTTTTAAGCAAACTGTTTTTCTGACATTTTCTTCATGAAATGGCCAAGGAAAAGAATGTTTCAGCTAGGTGGCCCTGTTATTAGCTGCTCTAAGAAAACTCATGCAAAAAACATGTCCGAGGGACCTGGTGAATGTTTAGTATCAGGAACTTCCTGGCCATTTGCTTGGACATTTTAGCCCTTCTAACAAGCATTCTTTAAGTTTTCATGGTTTTTCTTTCCCCCCCCCAAAAAAAAAAAATCCACATAATAACTATTGCTCAAAAGAACTAAAACAAACAAACAAAAAAATGCAGTCTGTCCAAACAAATCGCAATAACAGCCCAGGTCAAAATATAGTCACAGCTTGGTGAAAACAGCACCCGGGTGTTCAGAGCATACATTGCTGCAGAAACCCAGCTCACAGGACGCCTGAGGAGGAGATGCCTAGCCATGGGCACACGGTCCTGGCTCAAGTCCCATGCTTCTTTTCCCTAATGGTGATTAGTGGAGTTTTAGAATGCATTTCTGAGTTATTCCTGAAATTCTCTGACAGGCGTAAATACTGTACAAAAGTTTTGTTAAAATTAGTTCTAAGTAGGGTCCCTGGGTGGCTCAGTCGTTTGAGAGTCTGCCTTGGACTCAGGTCATGATGTTGCAGTCTTGGGATCAAGCCCTACATGGGGCTCCCTCCTCAGCAGGGAGTCTGCTTCTCCCTCTCCCTCTGCCCCTCCCCACAATTTGTGCTCTCTCTCTTTCTCTCAAATAAATAAATAAAATCTTTACATAAATAAATAAACAAACAAATAAATAAAATGATTTGTAAGTATTTGGATCCCCTTTCTGTGCATGTTTAGGAAACTGTCCAAGGCATCTACTCTCATAGAGTTAGGTCAGCAGCACTGGAGGATACTTAAATCCAGGACTTGAATGTGATTTTTAGAATGTTTGCAATTTTCATTTATTTATGTTTTGCTTACACATTATTGTTGCTATGCTTGGGAATTAAGTTAAGGTGAAGACTATAGTCGTCAAGGCTATAAACAATTCAGTGATTCAAGTATACCAATGCAAATATTAGGTTGAGTCATATGAAATTGCCACCAGTAGGCGATTTTGTTTATAAAAATGACAATTTCATAATGTTTAGCTTAGTGTTTTTCACTTGGAAATTGGTCATATTGTGCTTTGAATTGTATTTTGTTTGCTTTTTCCTTTTGTACTTTTAAATTTTGTCACAGTAGTTTATTTATCTTGGATGTTGGGTTCCTTATGTAAAATGTGATTCATTCAGGCAGTGGGGAATGAGGTGATTATTCATGAGTATGGGGTTTCTTTTCTGGGTGATGAAAATGGCCTGGAATTAGATAGTGGTGATGGTTGCCCGCTTTGTGAATATACTAAAACCTACTAAATTGTACAGTTGAAGAGGGTCAACTTTATGATACATGAATTATATCTTCATTTTTAAAAATTATCCAAAGGTATACAGATTGGGAAAGAAGAAAATAAAACTCTTTGTTTGCAGATGGCATGATCATCTGTGTAGAAAACCCAAAAGAACTAACAACAACAACAAGTCTTGGAACTAATAAGCAATTATAGCAAAAATGCAGAATACAAGGTTAATATATAAAAGTTTATTGCTTTCCTATATATTATCAACCAACAATTAGAATTTGAAATTAAAAAAACACAATGTCACTTACCATTAACACCCTAAAAATGAAATTCTTAGGTATAAACCTAACAAAATATATACAAGGTCTATATGAGGAAAATAACAAATTCTGATGAAAGGAATCAAAAAAGATAAATAAATAAAGAGATATCCCATGTCTACAGATAGGGAGATTCAATACCGTCAAGATGTCAGTTCTTCTCAATTGATCTATAGATTCAATGCAATTCAAACCAAAATCCCAGCAAGTTATTTTATAAAGCAACTGATCTTTGACAAAAGAACAAAGGTAATACGATGAAGAAAACAAATGGTGTTAGAACAACTGGACATCCACATGCAAAAAATAAATTTAGACACAACCTTACACCCTTCACAAAAATAACTCAAAATGGATCATAGACCTAAATTTAAACTGCAAAACTGTAAACCTCTTAGACTGTAACATAGGAGAAAATCCAGATGACCTTATGTTTGGCAATGGCTTTTTAACTACAACACCAAAGGTGTGATCCATGCAAGAAATAAATGATAAGTTGGGCTTTATTAAAATTAAAAACTTCTGCTCTCTGAAAAACAAGGTTAAGAGAATGAAAAGACAAACCACAGACTGAGAGAAAATATTTGCGAAAGACACATCTGATAGAGAACCATTATCCAAAATATACAAAGAACTCTTAAACTCAATAATAAGAAAATAAACAACTCAGTTTAAAAATGGGCAAAATATCTGAGCAAACATCTTGCCAAAGAAGATATACAAATTGTAAAAAGTATATGAAAAGATGCTCATGTCATATATCATTAGGGAATTGCAAAATAAAACAATGAGACGCCTACATACCTATTAGGATAGCAAAAATCCAAAACACTGACAACATCAGATGTCGGGGAAGATGTAGAACCACAGGAACTCTCATTCACTGCTGGTGGGAATGCAAAATGGTACAGCCACTTTGGAAAACAGTTTGACAACTTCTTACAAAACTAAACATATTCTTATCATACGATCCCACAACTGTACTGCTCACTGTTTTCTCCAATTAGTTGAAAGGTTTTATCCACACAAAAACCAGATGCTTATAACAGCTTGGTTCATAATAACCAAAACTTGGAAACAACCAAGATGTCCTTTAGTAGGTAAGTGGATAAACAGTGGTATATCCATATAATCGAATATTATGCAGGATTAAAAAAAAATGCACTATCAAGTGATGAAAAGACATGGAGGAAACTTAAATTTTACTAAGTGTAAGAAATCAATATAAAAAGGCTGCCTAGTATATGATAACAATTATATGACCTTTTGGAAAGGGCAGAACTATGAAGACAGTGAAAAGATCAGTGGTTGCCAGGAGCTGAGAAAGGGAGGGATGAGGAGGCAGAGCACAGAGAATTTTTAGGACATTGACACTATTCTGTATGATAAGATAGTGGTGGTAATCATACATCTGTCCAAACCCATAGAGTGTACAACACCGAGAGTAAACCCTAACGTAAACTGTGGACTTGAGTGATAATGATGTGTCAGTGTCGGTTCATCAGTTGTAACAAGTGCCCCATTCTTATGTCACTGTTGACTGTGGAAGAGGCCATGCATATGATGGCAGGAGGTATATGGGAGCTCCGTACTTTATGTTCAGTTTTGCTGTGAACCTCACTGCTCTAAAAAGAAAGTCTATTAAAAATTTATCCATACCCAGACAGAAAATGGTAAGCTTGATTTTTTAAATTGGCAAAGTAACATTTTGTGAGGGTACTGTGTATCTCACTTTACCCACTGCAGAGTCTTGCCTAGAATAATCAGACGGGCTCCCCTAAGACACATTCCTTTCTGTTTAAATTTTTGGAATAGTTTTCTACTTGGAATGTTATGAAGACACCAAAGAAAGTATTGACAATGACTAACCTCTTGCCATCATAGGATGACAATTATACACATTTTATTTTATAGTTATGTAAAAACAAATACACATGGCCAACTAACTAGAATACATCTATGAAGTTCTAGATTCGGGTCCAGGTTGAAATTCTAGGGGCTCACAGAAGCAAAAAAAAAAAAGATTAAAGAGGGCACATTCTGCATGGGGCACTGGGTATTATACGCAAACAATGAATCATGGAACACCACATCAAAAACTAATAATGTAATGTATGGTGATTAACATAACATAATAAAAAAAAAATTTTTAAATGATTAAGTAAGAGGAAACCCAAGACAGAGTTCCAGAAAAACAGGCTCAGGAAACACTGGGGTGGTACAAAGTATCACATCCCAGGGAACACTAGTGGACAGCCAAAATAGAAAATGGCAGTGTAGGGGTCAGCCAGATGGAGTGGGTTCAGGAGAGGGAAGGGCAGGTGGGGCAGGGGTTTGTGCTCAGAGACATTCATGCACCAAAGATGGCAGCTTTTTAATGAGACCTTCCTTCAGCTTATCCCATAGGTGAGGACAGAGCCCTTAAGAGAGGTGAGCTGGGCCAGATGGAGATAGGCTTCTAGTTTCCGCCTGCCTGAGAAACCAGTAGTGTCTGCTCTCATCTAGGACCGAGACTTTTTATTCCAGCCCCACTGAAATCTGTGCTTGCAGCAGCTGCAGATCTGCCTGTTTCCCTCTCAGCAGGGCTGCATTGCCTTGTGCAGAATGGTCTAATTTCATTCTTCATGAGTTTCCTGGAATACCTGCTATGTTCCAGGTGCTCTTCTAGGATGTGATGGGGAAGAAACAAATGAGAAGACTAAATCCCTGCCTTCATGGGGCTTTCAGCCTAGGATGGAAGCCATTGTGGCCATCAAACCATGAGACACATGCACATGTGGAAAACTTGCCCTGGGCAGAGCCCGGGGAGAAGGGAGGGGCACGGGGCTTTGCAGTATAGAAGTAGGACCTCCATCCAGGCGGAGAAGACCTTCCCAGGAAAGTGGTGAGGGGCTGAGGCCTGAAGGAAGAGTAGGAGTCACTAGGGAACTGGAGACCAATTCTTGGCCCAGGGAACATGATGAGGGGATGGAGCTTTGTGCCAGAGTTTTAACAACATCTTCATCACCCATCAGGCGATGGCAGCTTATGTAACATGATCTTTGTAACCACTTCCCATACACGAGGGTGTCAGGGATGTTAGTGATCTATCTATCATTGTATTTTGCCTCCTTGTCAACAGAACTCTGTCTGGCTCTTGGCTGAGCATAATGGCATCTGGAGAAGAGATTCCATTTTTTTAGCCTTCCTCAAAATGAGTTATGGCCACACAACTATAACCTAACCAATGAGATATACATGGTGTATTGTGGAGGACTTCAGGAAAGCATCTTTAAAGGTGGGGGGAGGAGGCCAAGAACATCTTCTTCCCTCTCTCCTTCCTCCTGCTTAGAATGTAGATCAAATGGATGGAGCTCCAGTAGCCATTTCAGACCATGAGACAATTGGAGGCTGAAAGCCCACTCTCAGATACTAAATTATAAAGTGTGACTGTGTCCCTGATTGTGTGGCTCTCCCATTCAAGCCCCAAATTGCCTATGAGCTGACATCTTTCATATGCCAAAATAAAAGTCTTGTGTGTTTATGCTCCAACTATGGGGGTGAGGAATCTCAGTTACCTTTAGCTTAATGAGAAGCAAGGAAATAGATTGTCACTGAGTATCCCAGCTTGTCTTGCCTTTCTGTTATCATGTACTCTGTGCCAGATGAACAACAGAATACATCCCAACATCCCTGTGACCAGTTTACATATTTTTCTGCCTTGATGTAGAGAATGAGGCCAAATCCTCTTAAAGGGTCCACCCAGCTATTTCATCTGTTCTTGAATAGTATATTTTGCAAGTGAATGTCTTGCCACATCAAATCTCCCAGCAATAGTGAACAACATCCCAGATTTTTTTCCTTCCAACTCACACAAGGAAGGAAGAATATTGCTTAGTGTTTCAAAGGGGAAGGACAGTACTGGCAAGGTGCTGGCTGGGGTATCAATCTATAAGTTGCTTTCTGCTAGTCGTGGAGCTAAAAAGTAAAAGAGAAAAAAGATAAACAAAAAATTAATGGTTTGATCACCTATTCCACAACATAGTAGCTCGTGGAATGGAGTTCCCCAAGCAAAGACGAGTCTGGGGTTCATCTAGGAGCAGGTTCAGAGTCTCAGCATACCTCACATATCAAGGCAGGGAAGCAGGAAGAAAAGAGAGAGATGTTGTAGGTATAAACAACTAGGAAGATTCTGGAAGCCTGCAGGTGTCAGATTTGACCTCTCATCCTAAGGCAGGATATTTTAATTTATCTACTAGGTGTGAGCAACTATGTAACCAGAGAATTGTATACATATAAAGGAAATCACACATCTTCGGAAAAATACTAACCTTGATTGAGGCAGGGATGGAAATGCTAGGATTACCCCATGGCCAAAAATATTTAGGTGGCAAAAACGGATAAGGACATCTGACAGTCATGTTATTAACTAGAATTCAATGACTGAAGGGTTCTTAAGATTAAAAAGACATAGCGTTTGGATAGTAAATAAGAACTGGAGGGAAAAGAAAAAATGGTATTTTTAGTTTTAAAAGATGTTAGCAAAATACATCTTAGAATTTACTGCCCAGAGAGTGTAGCTTAAATCCACTGTGAAATAGTTTAACAAATGTTAAGAGAAGAGTAACCTTTAAGCCAACTAAAGGTTAGAAAAATGAGGAGCAGATATCATGTTTTACTAACTCAATTGCTTTTTTATGGAATGATAAAATTAATGGACAAGGAGAATACAGTGGATGTAATACATCTGAACTTTCAAGAAGCCATTATTGCCATGTCAATGACTTTTACTCGGTAAGTCAATTCAAACTTGCCACGATCTAAATATGTTCCCTAGATTAAAAAGTAGATGAAAATCTGAGCAACATCTAATGAAGAATGATGTGGGAGGCTTGAGAGAAAGTGAAGTGCTCTCAAAACTGGCTGTAGCTTGAATTTCACTTTGAAACTCTTTTCATTAATGATCAGAGAGGTGGCTCAACACCAGGAGAAACAACAAAGTAAGCAAACAAAATGCTACTGTGGTGTTTAAATTATTTAATGTCACAAATAGAAAGAAACTTCCTCTTTTGTTTATCTTCCCAGTTGCCATTTTAATTTTTTTTCATTGTGATAACTACAAAGATTTTATTTTGGGGGGTGCTTAGTGGCTCAGTAGGCTAAGCATCTGCCTTAGGCTCAGGTCATGATCCCAGGGTCCTGGAATTAAGCCCCAGGTTGAGTCAGGCTCCCTGCTCAGAGGGGAGTCTGCTTCTCCCTCTCCCTCTGCCCCTCCCCCCCACTTGTGCTCTCTCACTCACGCTCTCTCTCTCAAATAAATAAATATTTTATTTATTATTTTATTTATTTATTCTATTATTTTATAATATTTATTTATTTGAGAAAGAGAAGGAGGGAACAGGGGGAGGAGCAAAGGGAGAGGGACAAGCAGACTCCACGCCGAGCACAGAGCCCAACATGGGGCTCGATCCAATGATCCTGACATCATGACCTGAGCTGAAATCAAGAATCAGACACTTAACCGACTGAGCCACCCAGGAGCCCCCATTCAAAAATTTTTTACATGCCCATCCAGTGCAGAATGGCTCTGGTCTCACTTAAATGAGAGCTGGACTTTGGGACTGTCTTACTTACTGGAGCTCGTATAAGAGAATTATGGTGCACAATTTGCCTTGTCAATGTTGGCAAATCAATCCATCTGTGTCTTCCATATGAGGATGGACTAGTTGTGTATTTGTATTAACCATAGGAAAAGTGAAGTATCAGCCCAGATGTTCAGAGTCCTCCTTTATCCATGTAAGAGAGCTATTAAGTAGGATCGTCTGTGATTTTATTCAGTGCCCTCGGGAAGCAAAAACAAGAATTAAAAACATGAAGAATTATTTTCCAAAGGAGTTTGTGTTCACTATTAATGATCGCTATGTTTAGACAATAAAAACACACAAAATTAAGGTCTTCGGCATCCCTTTACTGGTGAAATCAAAGGATGTGATTACGTGGCTAGAGAAGACAAATATATAGATTGAGGCATATTTATGCAAAGTTCTCACCAATAGCTCTTTTTCTGTCTTTCTGTGGGGCTGATTCTTCTGTGGACCTAAAACACAAATCTCAAAATGTTTTTTTGTCTTAATTTCTCCACCAAAAGCAAATGGATTATGAAACTTTGTTGAGAAGTGTTGTGAGAAATAATTCATTGATAAATATGTAAATGTGGCTAAATGGCAAAATGGCATAGGTTTTAAGTGCCTATTTTACCAGCAATGTTTCTGCATCATAAATTTGAATTTTAAATTATATGGGGACAAATACTCAGATTAGAACAATGCAAGTTTTAGTTTCCTCAGCATGTGTATTAAAAATGAGCTAATTTGATAGCTAATCACCAAAATCTCTTTCAAATTATTTTTTTAAGATGTGACATATTTTGGTAATTTTGTATGCATTCTTATTACTTAAATATTCAGATTTTTTTGTAGCTACAAGGGCTATTATATTAATATTTTCAATGACACATTAATGTGTGCCAAGAGTGATTGTGTTATGTGGTTTGTTTATACCAGTGGTTATTTTTGATGTTAGCTATTTGGTGCAAAATATAATTCGTACATGTTATGGGAACATAAACTTTATTGCTGTCTCATTACCATGCAGAAGACAAATATGAGCAAAAGAATAGCATCCTATATTAATCTCCCAAAGATTGGTTATGGGTAACCCGAGTGATTGTATTATAGTTTAATTAATGGAATAAGAAGGGAATAAATAGCTTTCAGTGCTGCCTGATAAATGTAATTCTCTCCTGGAAAGATATGTACAGTGAAAAACGATAAAACAGTTCTGATGGAATGGCTTTTTGTCTAGTTCAGTAATGCAATTTTCTTTTCTGTGCCCATAGAAAAAGATATCTCCATCCTTAGGCTATATTTTGTAGTGTCATTTTAGGTATTCATTTTTGGGGGAAATGCTTGCTTCTTCAGCTTTAAGGAATTAGATGCCATTGAACTAGAAAAAAAAGTATCTAAAATAGCTTAAATTGTTTTTTGATTTGTGAAATGTAAAAAGTCGTCACTGTACATGAGTGAAGCAACATTCATTTCAATGACTTTGCCTGACTTTTTCTCCTCTGTACAAACACTTGTCCTTTGCTAACGGTACCACAGAAATTTCCCTAGGCAGAACAAAATCAGAGAGGTGTATTCACAGAGGGAAAAAAATTTCAGTTGAAGGGGTTGATATTTTTGATGGTTTCTTTTGGGTAAATTATGGACATTTTTCTGTACCTTTAAGATGTTCTGACAACAAACACATTGGAAGGGAGCAAGCTGTCACCACATATACAGAGGTACTGTGGATGATAGGACATGTCTGAAGGTAAAACAAAGTGCAATGTCTTTCATTTTCTTCCACACCAGCATGGTTACCTCCAAGTCCCTCTAATCTCACATGCCTGTGGCTGGTTCATTCAGCTGGCCAGGAATAGACGGCAAGAAGGACAAGATGTTTGACCTCTATGTGGATCAGATGACCTTATTTTGTTCCATTGGCTTGAAAGGTGTAGTGGGTTGAATAGTATCCCTCCCCCGAAGTTTACATCTGCCCAGAACCTCAGAATGTAATTCTGTTTGGAAGTAGGTATAATTAGGTTAAAAGGAGGTCACAGTGGATTAAGATTGGTCCTGAATCCAATGACTAGTGTCCTTATAAGAAGAGGAGAAAACACAGAGACGCACAAAGGAAAACACCATGAGAAGACCAAGGGGGCAGAGATTGGCGTATGGAATGCCAAGAAAAGCCAAGATTCACTGGCAACCAAGAAGCCAGGAGCGAGGCATAGAACAGAGTCTCCTTCAGAGCCACCAGAAGAAACCAACCCTGCCACACTTTGATCTGGAACTTCTGGCCTCCAGAACCATGGGAGAATAAATTCCTATTGTTTTAAGCTACTCTGTTTGTGGTAACTTGTTATGGCCGCCACAGGTAACCAATACACTTGGACAGACAGCTTGTTCATGTTCCTCCTGTCACACGGGCATCGAAGTGAGCTTGTAGACAGGCTGATGCTCCTCAGCCCACCAATGGGAAATCAACAGTATATCTGTGAGAAAAAGAGCACATCTTCACAATTTAAGGGTGTAACTAATGTGCCCAAGTCCACCAACAGCTCAACAGCAGCTCAGGCTCACCACCTAATAAACAGCATGTCCAGAACACAGAATCTCAATATTGCTGCTAAATTCTGCCATCTCAAGAGTACAGAGTCTGATGTCAAAACAGGAAAAAACCTCCAAAGGAAGCTAGGTTGTTCCTCTAAGTGTGTCCTTAATTAGGTATGAGTAGTGTTGAAGATAATGGCTTGCACTCTATTGAAACAGAAAGGGAATTGTGCCCACAGCATCATTCAAGTCTGGAGGATCAGGATCTAAGCTGGGACTCCAAAATTGGCTCCTGAGCTAACTCCTGTGTGCCGAGCTGGCCTGCCAGGGTCTACTCCCCAGACATTGACTCCTGAACCAACCATGCCACCTGAGGTGACATCCAGGGTACTGGAAGCTGTTGCCACATCTGCTGGCTCTGGGAGCACATCGCCCCAGGAAGGGAGGAGGCTGAGCCCAGAACTGTTGGCAGCACCGGCTATGTGATCTGTGTGGCCCAGTACAAAATTAAAATGCAGGCCCCTTGTTCAAAATTAGTAAGAATCAAGACAGTGACCACAGAGAAGCAGACCCAGTACAGAGCCCTTGTAGGCATGGGGTCCTGTGTGACCACTCCAGTCACAGCCCGTGAAGCTGGCCCCAGCTGTTGCCTGCAGAGCAGTGTGCTGGCCTGCTAATCTGCACCTGCAAAGGGGATACATCCTGTGCTGTCTCTCTTCCCCACTAACAGGACCGAGTTCAAGTCTATGAGAGTGGGCAAGACTGGTAGAACCCTGGCTGCAAGGGCAACTGAGAAATGTCCTTCTCAGGAGCCCAGGCTTTCCTGTTGAAGGAAGCACTTTAGAAGGAGCTAGAAAAGGGGCGCCTGGGTGGCTCAGTCGGTTAAGCAGTTGCCTTCGGCTCAGGTCATGATCCCAGGATCCTGGGATCAAGCCCCACATCTGGCTCCCTGCTCAGTGGAGAGCCTGCTTCTCCCTCTCTGCTTACTTTTGCTTTCTCTCACTCTGTCAAATAAATAAATAAAATCTTAAAAAAAAAAAAAAGGAGCTAGAAAAGATGCTAAGTGAACCAAGGACTGTATCCACCTAGATGTTCAGGCCTGCAAGAAGTAAAGGAAACCTTGTAGAGCTATGTGTTCTCTTCTCACTTTGTGGTTTCAAGACCCACCAAGCTCAGTCTTAGCTTCTCATACCTGACATACAGCAGGCAGAATAACATGCATCCCTTCTCTGGGTGGCGCACCTGCTGGGTGTTGGGGCTACGGTGGTAAAGAAAGAAGGTGAGGTCCCTGATCTCTGGAGTTTTCTTCAAGGGGGTGGAAATGAAAAATTAACATGTAAACAACTAAATGAGATTTTTTTCAGATGATCATTTCCGGGGGCAGTGTTGTTATATTCCAAACCCTTCTCTTCCCTTGAACACTGATGATAGCATTTTATCCCAGCCAACACCTACCTCTCAACTGATGTCCTGATTTTCACTCTTACCCCCTCCAAACCATTCTCAACAGCAAGGTTAGAGAAATCCTTTTGAAAACATAAATTAGATCACAGACATTCCTGGGCTTAAATCCTTCTCATAGTTTTGCTTGCCCTTGGAAAAAATCCAGACCTCCTCATTATTCCTTACAAGACCACACACCATCTGGTCTCTTCCCGTCTCTAACCCTTCCCCCACTTACCCACTGTGCCACACCAGTGTCCCTTCTGCTTTCTGGGACATGCCAGGTTCCTTCCTACCTCTGTCTTTGAACTCACAGCTCTCATAGTCTGGTATAGCTGGCTCCTTCTCCCCTTCCAGCCTTGGCTAATGTGTCACCTTCTCAGAAAGTTCTCTGGCCGCCATACCTAGGACAGAATCCCCACCCCACCCCACAGTTACTCTGTATCATAGCATTTTGCTTATTGCTCCCAAAACCCTTATCATGATCTGAAATTATCCAGTTTATATGTCTGGGGGTTTTCCTTCCTCTCCATGAGACTAGAGACCTTGCCTATCTGCTTGAGTCCTTAACCCCAAGCTCAGCACAGTGCCTGGCACATACCAGCAGCGCAAGAAATACTTGTTGATGGGCTGACTTACTGACAAATCGATGGATGAAAAAATAGCTACATTCACCAGGCCTAGAAAGCCGGGTCGCCCATTCATCATTTAGGCAGAAGGAATTAAACTTAAAACCTGAGCAATATTTTGGGATGGCATTCGAGTTTGGGAAAATTAAAGCACGGAGTTCAAAGTAACAGGCAATAATCAAATCATGCAGGTCAGCTATTCTGGAAAAAATTCAGGCTGACTTTAGGGTGAAAAGGCCAGGGCAAAACTGTCCAGTAGGAAGGATGATCTCATACTTGTTTACGGGTTGTTTTGAGGTTATCCCCTTCCTGTTCACATGGTGCGAGCTCTCCCAGTGAGATCCCTTATGCAGAGAACAGAGACCCTGTCTTTCTCCAGTGGCCCGTGGTGGCCCCCAGTAGCACCAGAGTGGCCCCCTGTTTCTTACCAAAGCTCTTGAGAGTCGGGAGGTAGTAAGCAATGCGAAGGCATGGCTTTCAGGTTTTTCTTTTCCACTTGCCTTCCCCGGGCTTTCTGCATAGCACTAACAAGTAGGACAGCCAACTCTCCAGATTCCTTGGGACTGAGAAGGGTGTAGATGAGTCCAAATTGGGACACATTAGTCATCTTTGCACCAGGCCACCAGAAGGAAAATGTCCCACATCCTTCCTTTTTGCTCAAGGTCTTAGTCCTGACAGCTTCTTCCAGTCATTTCATACTCCATATCCTGACATGTAACCAATCTTCATTATTTTCCCTTCCATTTATGGCTTTATTGTGCTTCTCCGTTCTCACTCTGGGCCCTGCTTCTCTGGCTTCCCTCCCTGATGATGTCTGAATTCTGCCTCCGACTCTGCCATCCTACAACACTCCAATACGGCTTGATCCATTCTGTTTCCTGGGAGCTTGGGGTTCCACCCACTCCCCATACTCCCAAGCAACTCTCCTATCACATCCACTCTGGGAGTGGGGGGAGGACATTTGAGTGATTAGCGTTTCCTTAAATATGATCCTACGATACCTCTGACTGCACGACTCAGGAGAAAAAGCCTAAGGATCCATAGTTATCTAGTGGCCCTCAGTTCCATAGAAGAGGGGTCTGCAAGCTTTCTCTGTAAAGGATAAGATAGTAAACATTTTAGGCTTCATGGAACATACAGTCTCTATCATAACTACTCAACTCTGCATGAAAGCAGCCACAGATACTACAAATGGATGAACACATGGGTGTGCCTGTGTTCCAATAAAACTTTATTTACAAATACTGAGAGTGAACTTTATTTTGGCCCATGGGCCATAGTGTGTGGATCCCGAATGTGATAGATCTTTCCAGATGATATTGAAAGTTTTTTTATTAAGCCCCCCAAAGCTTGCTTTGCCTCCACCACCCAGAAAGGCCAGAGCACCAGATACAACTTACGCATCTGCATACCCATCTTTACTGCTTTTAATCATTCATTCTGTCACTCAGCTGGGCTTCTGGAAACATTTGCTCCACAAAATAAATGCTTGCATAAAGGCATTGGAATGGATAGAAAGATCATGTGGAACTTATTTTTAGAGCATGTTTAACACCAGTTTGTAATATAAAAGATGGTTATGGAGTTAGAGTGAATTATTAGGATAATTGAGGTTAACACATGGTTAAAGCTTTGACAATGGGATTGCTAGATTAATAGGAGAGAAACTCCTTGATGGGCAGAAGTATCCTCCCTCCCTGTTGGTGATGGGTAGAAAGTAGCCCAAATAGTGCTTTTAAAGGTAAGTTCTTGATATTATCTGCCTTTTTATTTTTGTATTTCAAATTAAAAAGCATCAACTCATGGAGTTGGTGGACAGACCTCTGTAGTGGTGAGTGGCCTCCATCGAATGTTGTTTTCATCATAATTGCCATTTACTATCTCCAAGACTTCAGAACGTATTTTGAAATGTGCCATCCTTAGAAGTGTACTTAGAAAGAGCAGAAGGAGAAAAGAAAAGCATCAGTAACATTTTAAATTAATTTTCGGGTGCGTCCTCACATAGGGCATGCATCTGGACACTGCTTTTCTCTGATAAGAAATCAGGAGGTGACGGTGAGGAGACAGGGAGGAAGCAAGTGGGAAGAGAAGCCTGTATTCTGGCAGAATGCCCTTCCCTACAGTTATCTGGTCCTGGAGGTAAGATGGGACTGAACCACGGACGGGGACAAACAGGGCACTAACATACTGTTGACCTGCTCCCTACAAGTCATCTGTGCCGGAAGGGTTCCTGCAGAATCCCAGAGCTCTCTTCAGAGCAGCAGTGGTTCATGAGGGCTCAGTGCTGAGCAGATACTGCTGAGTCTAGAAAACAGAGAGCCTTAACAAGTAAATTCCACACCCCCTCGAATTTGTGCTTCAGCAGGGAGTCCTCAGCAGGAAACCCTCCATATGTTTTCCTTTACTACAAGGAACTTCAGAGCATGAGTTCATGTCTCTTCAAACATCCTCACATTGCTGGAAAACAGCACTGGCTGGCCGATGAGAAATGTCACCAGGAAGACGAGGGGACTCATTCAAACAGAGATAGGAGAGCAGTTACCCTTCTGAATTAGATACTAGTTTTGGAGAGGTTTTCTTTTTCCTTTGCTGCTTACATTCTGGATTTTGTGGAGGTTTTGTTTTGTTTTTAAGGACAGTCTTTGTGTTTTACTACTTCTAGTAGAGCTTGACTACTTGGAGAAATAAATAGAAAAGGAAGATTTCTGAAAGATGTGTCCTATGGAGGAATGGAATATGCTCTGAGGACCCAAGGATTATAGCTCAGATCAATCTTTGCTCTTAAACAAAAAAAGCCAAGTTTGAAATTCAGGAATACTTTAAAAATATCACTGCAAGTAAGTACTTTGTCTTTGTTGTTCTCTTCTCTTCCTTCTTACTCCCCTAATAAGCATCTTTTGCATATTGTAATCTCAATGAAGTTATCAGTTGGACTACTTGAAGTTTAAGTGAAAAGATTTGCCAACTTATAAATTAATTGCAAGATGAGATAGGGCGTGTCCTGCTCTTAACACCATTTAGCAGATAATATTTACAGTAATGTTTATGGTTTTATTGCCGGGAATCATTTAATTTCATTAATGTTTCAGGTGAATATCTTTTGCTTCCATTCCTCCAGTAATATAAACTGTATTTTAGATCGGAAAATGAGCACGTAAAATTTTCTTCTGAAAAGAGCGTTGTTGCCATAGCAAACAAATCGCAAATCAACTTCTGCCGACTTCTCTGGAATACTTAGGTAGATTTGCTGACGAACCTGTAAATCCCGAGAGTAAAATCCACTAAAACTACAACTTCTTGTGAACCCCTTTTGAAAATGCCATGAAATGGTGTTGCAGATCTGGGGGAAGGAAAACCTCACTCTCTGGCAAAAGGGCCTTGAAACATTAAGACATTTCAGCTGCTCTTACCTTTCCTTGGATTATACTGTTAAATTGAACGATAGCCGTGCATATGTTGGTACCTGCTCAGGAATCTAGAGCTGTCATGCTGATCTAGCTGGATGCGGTTAGACAGTGCACAAGTAATCAGGGAGATGGACTAGAAGTGGCCAGTGTTCTTTTCCCCTCCAGACTCCCAATTTTCACCCCCATGTCTCTGTCCTCTCCTCCTTCTGTGGTTCCTGTAAATCATGCGTTTACTACCAGAGGGGTCGTGGTATCTTTCCCAGCATTCTTTTAGGAGAAGAGCTGGATGCTTCAAAGTGTTATTTAGCTGATATTTGGGCAAGACTGAACAGAGGAATGATCTGGACCCCCAGCCTCCCCACTTCACCACTAAAGTCATCATCCAGACTACAGCTTTCTGCAGACCAGCTGATCTGAAATGATGCATTCAGAAGAAAGAGAGATCATCACTGAAAGCCTCTTCCTCGAATAGAGAGTTGCATTCTCCCCTCTGACTTCCCCAAGTCTTTAGATACTGTCTGCCTTGTCCTCTAAGAATCATGATTGCTGTTCGCCCTGGCAAACATCATTCCTGGTTGCCAGCCCAAGGGCTCCCAGAACTGGCCCTGTTACTGTTTAGCCCGTCAGTTAAAGATCATTATCTGCCAGCCCATCTGTTATTTTCACTTCGGAGAGTATATGATTTCAGTGCTATATGTGTCCTTTAAATTCTCCCCTACATGTTGTGTAGGAGCTAGATGTAGTCCAAGGCTGAAGTCCTGTTGTGAACAACGGGAATCCGTGTCCCACTTTTGAAAGCATTAGCGGTAATGGTGCAATCTTGGATGGCCCGAGAGGGAGGGGGTGATCCCGGAACAGTGAAAAATCAAGCCAAATGAAAGTCTGGTCTTTGCCATCCTGGATGGCCGTCGCTTTTAGAGGAATTACTTGCTCTCTGATTTAGCTGTGCTTAAGGATTTGTGCTTCTTTCTATCAGGCAACACTGTGTTGCCCCAGCAGCCCCCTTATGGTTGCTGGCTATTCATCAGCTATGGCAATTTGGGGTCTCAACTCTTAAAAAGGACAGCCATGAAGAATACGAATTTCACTTTGTGTCATTAGTTAAGTAAATGTTTGGTAGATTTTGCCTTTGTAAAGTGGCCTGTTATCTACCTGCTAAGTGAGAGTGAGCCTCCACGACTTCATTTTTCCTCAGTGGAAATTATATTGCTGACTTTCAGAGTATCAGGTCATCTCAGAAACCTTGGACAACTCTCCTTTGTAAAGAGAATGGTTACTTTGAACAGTTCTTTTATAAACCTATGTCCCGGAACAATTGGAGGTCCCATAATCCTCTGGTGCTAAGAGGTGGTGGTGGTGATGATGATGATGATGTTGACATTTAGCAAATACTGACTGCCATCTTTTGCCACGTGTGATACTAAATATTCTATGACGCTTATGACATTAAATCTTCCTTACTTAACCTGTAATGCAGGTAATGTAGGCAGCCTCATTCACTTATTTTAATCGATGAGGAAGAAAAAAGATCCAAGAATGTGCCTCTCAACCAGCATCCAATATTCTTTTTGTTTGTTGTCGATGTTTCTTTCATTCAAGTGTCTAACCAAGGTTGTGGCGTGTCCAGAGTCCTTTCTGTAGTACTTTATTTCATGGGCAGCATTTCTAGCAGAAAATTGGTAGCCTAGAATGGGTAGCAGGCTGGCGTGCAGTGGGAGGAGAAATTAAGACTTCAGTAGTGAGTTTTTGTACCTCTATTGGAAATGGATTTCATTTTCCTCTGCTCTGCATTAACCTCTATGTAAAGTGTGACTTCACCCCCACGTCATGCTTCTCTGTGCTTCACTTCTGCAGGGTTATGGAGATAATTAAATCTTGTTGGCTAAAAGCATTGAAATCCTGGGAGAAAACAGTGTATTAGTGAGCAAATAAATGTGTTTATTTGTTTGTGTTGAGCCAGTTTCTCACTGGAAGCGAATAAGATAAACAGAAGACAGAACAGTTAATTCAAGGTACCAGAAGGTGGGGGCCATGAAAGGAGAGGGTTCAGGTTTTTTATACTATAAAACATATATTTTAAGTAAAATTTACCATACCATCTCCTATTATGAAATTTTTATTAACATATGACAAATTGGGAGAAGCTGGTTTGTAGATGATCACTGAAGACATGGCATATGAAATCATGAGAAAATTAATAAAGAACAATACATTTTTAAATTTGCAAATGGTAGGCATTGAAGATTTAATAACATTTTCTCTTTGTTTTTCTGTTGTTCCTAATCTGGGTCATGAGAACATTTTAAGCTAATTTGCCACCTTTATTACATCTTTGATTCAATGATGGTTTACTGAATATCTGTTAGGGCAGCGCTTTCTAGAATGGTCCACGAGTGAGTATATACTTTGAAGATGTTATCCAAAAAGAGACAAATTAAATTCAGGTATACTATCCTCCCACAACTTTAGATTCAGAGAAATTTGAAACTAGACTAGATTTTGGATCATCTTATCCAATGCCTTTACATTATGTATGAAGAAGCAGAAGCCAGTGTGGGGAAATGATTTACACATCTTTAATTAGCTGCAGAACTCGGATGAGAATTCCTAGCCTCTAGCCTCCAAATCCAGTGCCTTGTATGTTTACTTTTTAGTTCCATGTTTTTAAAATAATTTTTTCAGTGATTAAGAATAATAAAGATATGCCCCCATGATCAATTGCATTGCTCTGTTGCCTTTGAAATATGTTAATATAAAATATCTAAAACAGGGGCGCCTGTGTGGCTTAGTTGGTTAAGCGTCTGTCTTCTGCTCAGGTCATGATTCCGGCGTCCTAGGATTCATCCCCACATAGGGCTCCCTGCTCAGCGGGGAGTTTGCTTCTCCCTCTCCCTCTGCCCTTCCCCTCAACCCCCACCCCCACTCGTGCTCTCTCTCACACACTCTCTGCCTCTCTCTCTCAAATAAATAAATAAAATCTTTAAAAAATATCTCAAACATACAAAAATGATATATTAGTTATCTGCAAACCCACAACTTCAGTTCAGATAACTTATAAAATAAAATGAAACACAATACAAATACAGTTAAAACACTACTTCCTTCTTTTCCACTCCTTGCCTCACAAGAGATCATTATCCTAAAATCACTTTGTCATCCCCATGTATACTTTAGTACTTTTACTGTGTGTGTATGTGTTTGTGTTGTAGGGAGATCCAGACTTGAATATATCTATAGGTGCTTATATCTCTTTGTGGTTATACTATTACTTTGTGTTCAAATTTTAAAGTATATAAAGCATTGTCCATATTCTTTCATAACTTTTTTTTTTGAGAGAGAGAGAGATAGCATGAGTGGGGGGAGGAGCAGAGGGAGAGGGAGAGACAGACTTCCCGCTGAGCAGGGAGCCCTACACAGGGCTCCATCCCAGGACCCTGAGATCATGACCTGAGCTGAAGGCAGACGCTTAACCAACTTCAGCCACCCAGGGACCCCCATAACTTTTTTTTTAATTCAACATTGTTTTGGAGATGTATGCATGTTGATACGTAGGTATTTAGTCCATTTATTGTAACTGCAGGATAGTATCACATTGCATAAATAATCCAAGGTTGGTTTATCCATCTACTAAGGGAAATTTGGGTTGTCCTTGTAATTTTGCTATTATAACAGTACTGCAGTGATCTTTGTACATGTCTTCTTACATTTGTGCTAGAATTTCTCGAAAGGAGTTACCTTGGAAGGGAGCTGAATTGTTGGATCCTAGGGATGCACATCTGCACTAGGTATTGCTGAATTGCCCTCCAAACGGGACTGGTTTGTTCAGCCATCAAACATGTTGAACAGCAGTTCTAAACTCTGGCGGACAAAAGAATCAATTAGGGAGCTTTTTCAAATTACTAATGCCTAAGTCCCACCCTAGACCAATTAAATCAGAAACTTTGGGGATGGGATCCAAGAATGCTATTTGTTTTAAAGTTCCCCAGATGAATTGTAATGCACAACAAGGGTTAAGAACCATTGATTTAGCATTTCTGTTTTCCTACATCTTTCCCAATAGTTGGTATTGTCAGACATTCTATTTTTGCTCATACCTTGGATATAAGGACTTTCTAATTATGGGTGCAGCTGAGTATATTTGTATAATGTTATTGAGTACTCCAGCGCCTTCCATGGAGAATTGTAATATATTTTACTTGTGTTTTCTCTTCAACTGTCTCTTATTGTTGATTTGTAGGCACTTTATATATATATATATATATATATATATATATATATATTTATAAATTAATAAATAGATGAATATATATATACTTATAAATTAATAAATAGATGAATATATATATATATATATATTCTGGACAGTAATTGGGAGAGGGGCTATATGATTTGCAAATATCTACCCCAGGCAGTAACTTACCTTTTCAGTTACCTGTTGTATCATTTATTACATAGAAGTTTAAAATTTTTAATGTTGGTTAAATCTGTCAGTATTTTCCTTTATGGTTTGTATGTTGGGGAATCTTAAGAAATATTTTCCCACATGACTTAATAAAACTATTTTTTCATCTTTTCTTCAAAAAGTTTTACAGTAATACTTTTTCCCTATGAGATCTTTAAACTACCTAGGATTTATATTTCTGTATGGTGTGATGTAGTGATCAAATTTTATCTTTCTTTTTTTGTATGAATAAGCAATTGTCCCAGTACAATTTATTGATTAGTTCATCTTTTCCCAGTCACATTTAATGTTATTGAGCCTCCATATGTCTGTTTTCCAATCTATCCTTGTATCAATACCACAGTTTTAATAGTCTTGTAATAAATGAACCCTTTTTTACTATTTTTGTTCAAGTGTGTCTTGCCTATTCTTAGATATTTACTATACCATATGAGTCTAAGAATCACCATTTCAGGTTTTCATGAAAAACAATGTTGGGATTTTGTTTATAATTCCATTGAATTTATAGATTATTTGGGGTTAAAAATAAATAAATAAATATAAATAAAAATAAATAAAGGAAAGCTAGATGATTTGGGGATGATTTCTACATCTAAATATTAAGTCTCCCCTTTCATGGATATGATCTAGCTCTCCATTTATTTAAAGCTTACTTTCAGGGCGCCTGGATGGCTCAGTCAATTAAACGTCCAACTCTTGATCAGTTCAGGTCATGATCTCAGGGTCTTGAGATCCAGCCCTGCATCAAGTTCCACACTGGGTCTGGAGCCTGCTTAAGATTCTTTCTCCCTCTCCCTCTGTCCCTTATTCCACACTGTCTCTCTCTTTAAAAAAAAAAAAAAAAAAAAAAAGCTTCCTTTTATGTCTTTCAATATATTTTATAATTTTCCCTACAAAACTTTTCCACAGTTTTGTTTGAGCTATTGCTAGGTACCTTCTATATATAGTTGAAGTGTTTGTTTTTGTTGTAAATTTTATTTTTTTCTTAAATAGTCTATTTATTGGCTGGTAGTTTATAGAAATAGAGTAGATTTTTGTTTAGCTCTTATTTCCAATCATCTTGAACTCCTTATTAGTTTTAAGTTTGTAGATTATAGCAGGAGGGGAAGAATGAAGGGGGGGAAATCGGAGGGGGAGATGAACCATGAGAGACTATGGACTCTGAGAAACAAAGGGAGGGTTCTAGAGGGGAGGGTGGTGGGGGGATGGGTTAGCCTGGTGATGGGTATTAAATAGGGCACGTACTGCATGGAGCACTGGGTGTTATATGCAAACAATGAATCATGGAACACTACATCAAAAACCAATGATGTAATGTAGGGTGATTAACATAACATAATAATAAAAAAGAAAGAAAGAAAGAAAGAAAAGAGAAAAAAATATTTAGATCTTCTAAATAAGCAATCATCATATATGCAACTAATGATAATTATGTTCATTATTTTGTAATATTTATATATTTTATTTTATTTATTTTAGTATATATTCAATATATTTATATTTATATATTTATTTCTTTTCCCCCGGCTTGCTATTACAGTTCGCACCTCTTGTGCATTGTTAAACAGAAGCATTGACAGCAGGCATCCTACCTTGTTTGGATTTTAGATGAAATGCCTTTGATTTGTTGCCATCGAGTGTTATATTTTCTTGGGTTTTCAGTGAATAATATCTTTTATCGGGTTAAGAAAGTTTCTATTTTTGATTTGCTCATAGGTTTCATCAGGAAAGTGTTTTGCATTTTATAAACACTCCCTGCATCTATGAGATGTACTTACGGATTTTCTTTTAATGTGTTAAATGATGAATTAATCAATTTTCTTAAAATTAAACCATCTTTCTAATCTGAGATAACCCCTACTTGATTACAATTTTTAAAATATTCATTCAAAATTTAGTTTACTAATATTTTACTTAAAATTTTTATATTCATGAATGAGACTAGCCCATAATTTTTCTTACTTATTTTATATCAAGTTTATCTTACCTCATAAAATGAGTTTTAAGGAAGATTATCAGTTTAGGGGTGCCTGGGTGGCTCAGTCACTTAAGCCTCCAACTCTTGGTTTCTGCTCAGGTCATGATCTCATGGGTTGTGGAATCGAGCCCCACATCAGATTCCTTGCTCAGCAGGGAGTTAGCTTGAAGATTCTCTCCCTCTGCCCCTCTCCCCACTCGCTCTCTCCATTACCCTCTCTAAAATAAATAAATAAATCTTTTTAAAAAAGATCATCAGTTTAGTCTCTTCTATGGAAAAGTTGATACAAGATTAGAACTACTTTTACTCTGAAAATTGATAAAACTTGTCTGAAAGAATCCTGGGTCTGGGTGTGTGTGTGTGTGTGTGTGTGTGAACAGACTTTCGCTAATGATGAAGTTTCTCTCATTAATTTGGTCAAGTCAGGTTTTCTCTTCCTTCCTGAGTAAATATAAGTTACATTTACAGTGAATTGACCATTTTGGTTAGATTTTCAAGTGCACTGACATAAAAAATGGTTCTTGATAATTCTCTGCTAAAAAATCTCTACCTTGCTGTAGTTGTGTTTCTTTTTCTTTGTACTAATATAGTCATTTCCCTTTCTTTCTTTCTAAATTAATCTTGCACAAATTTTTCTCTTTTATTGGTTGGTTTTTCTCAAAGAAACAATTTTTTATTTTCTAGGATCTCTCTGTCAGTAATTGGCAAATACCCTTGACAGTCAAACAATAATTTAGGTGGGTATATTATTTTAGATTGGCATTTATTTTCATTCATTCCTTTAAAAATAGTCCATTAATTTCTGTTACTTATCTTTGCTTTTGATAAGTCTACTGTTGTCTAATTGTTATCCCTTGATAGGTAATTTGTCTTTTCTCTCTGGTTGCTTTCACCAAAATGTATCTCATCATGGATTTGTCTTTTATTTATCTAGATTTTGTCTTAACCCATAGAAATCATATATTTTATCAGTTCTAGGACATATACAGGCATATATCTTTGAGTATTGATGCTTCCATAATTCTATTCCTTTACTGAAACTTATATTAGACATATTGAGATTTTTTAAAATTTTATGTTGTCTCTTAACTTTATATTTATCCCTTTATCTCACAGTGCTTCATTCTGAGTTGTTTCCTTAAATCTCTCTTTCAGATCATTGTTTATGTCTCATCTGTGTCTAAACAGCTACTTTGCCTATGCATTGAGGTTTTTCATTCAGTTGCTATAGTTTTTGTTTCTAGATGGTCTGTGATCATTTTAATACTGTGCTTTCCTTTTCATACAGCTTATATTCCCTTTCATTTTAGTAATTTAAAACAGTTTAGGGGTGCCTGGCTGACTCAGTTGGTAGAGCATGTGCAACTCTTGATCTCAGGGTTGTGGATTCAAACCCCACATTGGGTGCAGAGATTACTTAAAAATAAAATCATTAAAAAAAGTTTTAAAATCTGTTATTTTGTTCATTCATTCAAATTTCTTAGGAGTCAGAGTCTTATTTATTATGTCTATGATGTGATTCTTCTAGTGGATCGTTTCTTCATGTGATTTGTAATTTAGATTATGAGTTCATCATCAACAGGGAACATTATAAAAATATGTAACCAGAGTGGATATAGCCCACCCTTCAGAGACATTTTGCATTTGTTTTTGCTTAGTATCTTACAATGTGTCCTTAGGCTAATTTCTTCATTCAGGTTTTCCTGGACCATACATACACATAGCCCTAATTATAATTCTGAGTAGATGCTATCTTTTCCCTTCACTTGGCATCTTGATAGAGACAGACAGGCATCATGACTGTGTCCATTTGCTCCTACATAGGAAATTAAACCTAAGCTTCTAAGTTACTAAGACTTGCAAGCCCCTTTAATGCAAATCAGAGTCTATTTGTGTCCTTACCACATTGCTTGTTAGATATCTCTCTCTTTCTCTTTCACTGTTGCTCTCTCTTTTTTTTTTTTTTTTTTTTGCAAGCTCAGTAATGCATTTGAAAGAATGATGTCTTTGTATCTGTTATTTCTAAGCATTTGTAGTGGCAAAATGGCCAGGTTTTCTTGAGGAAAGTTTTAGAACAAGAAGTTTTACTTTGGTCTTTTGGCATAAAAAAAAAGTCTAAGGGTGCATTTGGCTGGCTTGTTCAGTGGAGTATGCAACTCTTGATCTTGGGGTTGTGGGTTCAAGCTCCACATTGGGTGTAGAGATTACTTAAAAATAAAATCTTTAAAAAAAAGTCTAAGAATTTCACAAATCGTATTCTTCATGCAAAGTGTTCTTGCTAGCTTCTATAGGAATGCAGACTGTCCAAATATCAGCTCAAAAATTATTAAACTAATGTAGTCCTGACGTTTTGCTATATAACTGCTGAGGAATTGCATTCCTTTGAACTTCTACCATAAACTCAGCCACAATTTGGTGTGTTGGGAATAACAAGCTGGTGGTGAGGAGGGGCTGTATTCTACTTTGAGAAAATTTTCAGGAAGTGTTCTATAGGGGAACAAATAATATTTTCTGAAATAGTACAGATGTCTTTTGCTTTTCCTTATTGAGACACTGGGAGGTCATATTTTCTAAAAGGTTCTAATTAAAAGCCCAAAGCACTTTCTAGCTCTAAAGTTCTGTGATTTTTCTACTACCTTGAGACATTTTTCCAACAAATCATGTAGCCTGTTTGCAGCTTTGTAACCAAATCTTAGGTATCAAAGGTTTGCGATCTTCTCAAGACACTCTCTGGTTCTCCCTACCATTCACCACTGTACCCCAGCAAGTCCATAGATATGAAGTGGATCATATTCAAAATTTTTTGTTGTTAATATTTCTTGATTTTATTTGTCCACATATAATTTTTATGACATGTCAAAGACTACACTCCCAAACAAATAATGAGTTGATTAAAGAGAATGTTGGTTATTAAATGTTATCTAAACATGACATATTTTGAAATATACACTGTTGGAAGTTTTTATTACTTCCACTGAACATGCTATAATTTTGAGATATTTTGTCCCAAAATTCTCTTTGGAAGCAACAAGCTAGTAATAAGACACAGTTGGAATTAAAACAAAGGCTTCATTTAAAAAATATAGCAAATATTGTTTCAACACTCGATACCCAAAGTTATTTCTGAAGCTTCACCATATTATTTTAGATTAAATATCTAAAGCAAATTATTACAAAAATAAATCCATCTCTGCTGAATTTTATTCTGTGTTTGGATTGAGGTGGAGTCAGTTGTTAGCTGCATGATCAGAGCACAGACGCTGAGTCTTTTTATTTTCTTAATTAAGAATTACCATTCCAAACCCTTGTCAGTGGTTTACAATGGCAGTAATCCCTAACAAAACAGTTGTTCTTCTAGATCCCAAGTGATTTGCCAGAACATTAACCTCGACTTGACCCCTCATAGTCACAGGAGAGAGAAACGAGGGTCAATGATCATTTCTAGAAAACTATAGACCGTGGGTTGCCTTCTAGATTATGTAACTTGTCTTTAAAAATAATTAGAATGTGTTTGTCATTTAAAATGAATGGGATCAGCAGGGCTAATGAAAATGTTTAAAGCCTTATCAGTCGGAACGCGAAGGGCTGGCTCCAGAAAGAGCTGACCTCGAAATTTTTGTACTGCTTTTGTTGATCCTGTCTGCTGATGCACACGATCTACTGATGTGTGGCTTGGCATGCCATAGAGACTTATTCATCCATGATATATGTGGAAAGGGCTTCCGGGCCTCTACATGTGCTCTGCCACATTTCTCCAGTTCTCTAACAAAGCTTTTAATTGGCGGCTGTGACTAATGAGCATGAAGTCCCGGGAGAAATGGAGCCCGGTCTCCCACCACCCATTAAGATGAGCTCAAGCCCCAGACTTATCAAGCTTGAACCAGGAGAAGCTAAGGCCAAAGGCTTGAGATAAAACAGTCACTAAGAGTTTCATAAACTGCACTAATAATCCTTGGCCAAATTAAATTGCACATTTAGTGTTATTACCCGACCTATCGTAGCTAAGGTCCTTCCTGGCCCTGGTCATTAAAGGCGACATACCTCTTTTCAGGAGAATCTGAATTAACCCTGCTTTACCTGAAGTGTCTCTGAGGCTATTTCTCCAAGTAATCGCCCCTGTCTTTGTGTAGAGAAGCAATCTCATTCTTCCTGAGGTCATGTGGGATGAAGTCAGTGCTGGAGGTGGGCCATAGTGAGTGAGCTGGTGAGAAATGTGCAAAAAATCTTGATGCAGATGGTTCTGCCTTAGGATTTCTGCTATTTTTTTTTTAATTTAAAATTTCAATTATGTGCCTTGCCTGCAGTGTAATGGAAGAATAAGCGGATTAGAGGAGAAGCAGGACAAAGAACTCATAGCCATTACCTATTATTTACTCTATTTGGCTGGGAATGTCAAATAAATTAGGTCATTAAAAATCAGTAAGTTGCTGGGACCAGGGAGGGGCTTATGTTCCTTTCCTAAGACCTTAGCACTGATGTTTGAAAGGACAGCTGAAGGTCTCATTTGGCCATTGGTATATAATAGACTTCATACTTCTAAGTGGCGTAAGCGACTCTGAAGGCATACTCAATAAAAATACTTTAAAGTCTTTGAAGTATACAAAAATTAATTCTTAATTTTAAAACTGTTATATTCTTGACACTTTAATTGTTGATTTTTATTTTAAACAGCCATTTCTCTACCATATGACTCTACTATTTCTTGTTGTATATATATCCATATTCGATCATTTCTACACACCCATCTCATTTACTTTTTAACTCTGTTTACACATTCCTGGAAAATTAGCTTGAATGTCCTTTCATCCTGTCCGGACTGGCCATTCAGTTCTCAGTTTTTCACGGAGCTCTTCTTTCTTTCCCCTTTTGTGGCATTCATTTGGCTCACTATTGCTCTTAATCAAGTCCAGATTCATGATCACAGACCTCATGAGTCTCTGCCCATATACCCCATCTCACATTACCTTTGACTCCCCCTGCCTCCTACACTCACACAAAAGTGTGTCTCTTCACATTGCTTCCACCTTCAGTGTGTAAGTTACAACTCAACCTTAAAAGGAAAACTTCCTTGATTGAGACTATTGGTTATTTGAAGTGTTACTGGCTTCAAAGATAATGATATAACTTGAGCAGTTATTTCCTATACAAAAACATGGATAATTGGAATGTAATAGGAAAGCTATGTTTCATTATTTTGCTGGACACCAGATTATTGGCTATTTTAAGGCAATTACCAGGTTTCATGTCCTGTAGCATCATGTGTGAACCCATGAACCCTTAATTTACACAATCAATATCACAGCAGTTAATGATGGTGGTGGTATCCAACTCTCTATGTAAAATGGACTTCTAGCAAATAGATACTTAGAACATAGAGTTGGCAGAATACCATGGAGTCCCTGCATTATACTTAAAAAAAATCAAAAATTATACAGAAATAGGTATCCAAGAACCACCCAAAACAGATAAATCACCCAGCTGCTCATAAAAATCAGAACAATATCTGTTGAAATTACCTTTTTATGCACCTAGTTACTGGCATAAAGTAAGTTCTCAATAAATATTAGATGTACTGTCATTGGACTATGTTTTCAACACCAGGTGATTAATCACCTTCATTAACTTTTCCAGCAATTTTTCTATAAAATCTCTAGCTATTTTAGGGTTACTTTAAGAATCCTAGTGGCCATTATGAAATCAATACAGTAATTGGAGGTCACAAACTTTAACAAAAGTTGAAGTTTTTCAAGACTGATAAGGCAGTGACTACAGTTCTTCCTCATAGAGAAATGAGAGATTACTAATGAATGATTTAGTTAAAACATAAAGAATTATTACAGTTCAGTGTTAGTGAGTATTGAAATAGATAATAGTGGGAGATACGCCATCACTTTTCTTATATTTTATTAAAAATAGGAGTACATGCCGAGGTCCAAGGTGGATTTGGAGACTGATTTAAGCTCAATGGACTTAAGATTTTATACTTATCAATAATAGTTACCTTGTTCTTTGATTACATGGTGTTTCTCTTGAGTTATTTTTAATTTGAGAACATTGAAGCAAAGATGTTCAAATTCAACCTTGGAGCTTAATACATCCTATCTTCTGCCAGAGGCATTTTACTGATCCTGTGTTATTTAAAGGCCAAGTAGAACTGTTATGGTGAAAATCTGAAAAGAATGTCAGAACTAACACAGTATGGAGATCACATTTTCACAGAAATAATGATTCCAAGTCTTGTAATTTAATTTGCATGGTTGAATGAACTTGTCTTGTCTTTCTCCTACTCCGGAAATACAGCCTACCACATCCTACCACTGCAGCCCTTCAGAAAAGAGGCCAAGTCCCTAGGTTAGAATTCCATAATTATGCCCACTCCACACCTTCATACCCAGTAACAATTTTTTAATTAAAAATGAATTCTAAGCCTGCAAGCCCATTCTTTCTGAGAAAATCATGGGAGAGAGAAAGATGTGCTCTACATTTCTCTTAACTAAAAATAAAGTCACTTAACCTAAAAAGCAGTGAGACTTATATTTCAGGTGGGGGCATGTGAACTGTCGCAGAAAGGAAAAGACTGTGTTACCTGGAACCCAGAGAAAATGCATTTTTGGCACTTTCTCGGGGGAGTTGAGAAAATTCTTCCTAGGAGAATTTCCCTAGCTTGATTTTATGAGTATATTATTATACTCTAGCCCTCTATGCTAGTGGACTTAGATCTATGATAAACACTCTCCACATTTTGGTGCCTCATCACCATAAAAATGTGTGTATTACCCACAACATAGTTCAATGGCGTGAAGATGAAGATGGTGTAAGGGCTGTACTCTAGGCAGTCCATCAGGTCAGAACCCAGACTCCTTAACAGTGTGTGGCTTTGTTAGCTTCTAGAACCCTTCCCTTCTCTGCATTCAGCTGACCAAGTAGAGAAAAATCTCAAGGGACTTCCCAGGAGGTCTTCAGGAGCCAGGTCTGAAAGTGGTATATGTCACCACTGCCTCAGCCCGTTGGCCAGCACTCAACCGTATGACTGCCACTAACTGCAAGGGAGACCAAGAAATGAAACGTAGGTGGCTGCCTAGAGGAGATAGAGTAGGATTTGAGGACCACAGAGCAGGTTCTGTCACATCTTTAGTAGTTGTGAACTGGGGTTAATTGACAGGGTATGAGAAAATAGCTCCATGGTTGGTCCTGGGCGCTACCAGCTATAAGAAAATATAGGACCAGCATGCCCATCCCAGAAAGCTGTAGCTTTATGCTGCCTATTAAAGAGAGTGCTCAATTTTAGATGCTGTGAGAGAAATAAGATGAATTGGAGATTATCTCTGCCCCCCAGGCAGTATACAGTCTCCTAAAGGAGTAGGCTATCTGTATAACTAGCTATATTTTAGCTTGTATAACAGGACATTAAATCGGAAGTTTCTACGGACGCCCCTCCTTCTCATAGATAGGAAATTCCAAAGTGGAGTATCAAATCAAGGTGCAGATTTTCAAAGGAAAATCAAGAAAGAGTTCTATGATCTAAACTTTTACAGCTACAAAGAGGATAGGGAAGGTCCCTGAGAGTGAAAGTTGAAAAAAATTTCATGAGGATTTCTATTTTAAAAAATTAAATTAAAAAAATTTTTAATCGTGCTATGTTTTCTACCTATATCCCTAAGGATGAGGGCTGTGGGACCATCTGCTACCTCATCTAAATTTCAGTATGACTGACTTCAACAGGATCATTTTGAGAACTTGACACCTATTACCTAAGGTTGAGGAGGGGATACAGTAGACTGATGTCTCTCTGTAATCTGAGAAGCTTGAAGGAGGATACTGCCTACCATTCTGATGGCAGGAGCAAAGGAAAGTTGTAGTGCAGTTGAAATCATCCTGCCTCTCGAGTTTGTTCAACCAAAGGATGCACTGAGGACTTCTTAGATTCTGTCCAATATGGCTACTCAGATGGGTCCTCAGCAGAGAGAAGCTGAAGGTGGACCGCTAGATGCCCAGGGGTTGGGGAAGAAGTCACCAGCTGAGCTAGAGCCATACTGCCTGAGTCAGCAAGTCAGGAGAACAGAGTGGGGAACCTCTGAAGAACGCATAAAAGTGGTCTTAGAAAGTTAGCTTTAAATATTAGCTTTAGGGGCACCTGTGTGACTCAGTCAGTTAAGTGTCTGACTTCGAGTCAGGTCATGTTCTCAGGGTCCCTAGACTGCCCCCGGTTGGGCTCCCCACTCAGAAGGGAGTCTACTTGTCCCTCTCCCTCTGCCCCTCCCCCTGCTCATGCTCTCTCTCTCTCTCAAATAAATAAATAAGATCTTTTTAAAAAATATTACCTTTAAATATTAAATATTTAAATATAAGCTCCCTTATGATTCTGTGAGTCAAAAAGATCTTTCTTGTCCCTCTGATCTCTCTTCCTTACTTCAACTATGAGGATGGAGGTTGGTCAGAAAGAGCAGTAAGTAAGTGAAGGAGGATAGGAATGAAAAAGATAGAGGACACCAAGTACACTCTTTATGTTGAAGACTCTTTATGTTGAGGGCAGCATTGGCTGGGAGGTGGTGAAGAAGGGTTAGCTTTGAGTGATGGCTCAAGTGCTCATGAATACTTGGCTGGGCATTCTCATTTCTGAACTGAGACTGTGTTTTGTAATCTGCAGAGAACATAGAACGTTTTCTTAACTAGGAGTGATCATTTCAGAGTTTTTGTCAGGGGCAGGGGAAGAGCTAATCCTTTTGCTCAAGCTTAAAGAGACATTGACAGGCAAAAAAAAATGTTCTTTTATGATTACAGCTGACAGAGCTGAATTGTTGAATGTGCCATTTATTTTTGAATTCTGGTGGAGTGCCCCAGGAGAAACACAAATAAAGTGCTCTGGGAGGTCAAATAAAAAGTGCTTGCTTCTAGCTGGAGTGGAAGTGGAGATTTGGGATGAGCTAGGGAGGATTGGTTGGCTGATGGTGCTTTGTTAAAGGCATTTCTAGCAGAGCAAACAATGTAAAAAAGCAAGAAATGAGTCATTGTAGGTTCATCCTTGGTAAAAAATGTACGGTCCTGTTGAGTGACATCGATAATGGGGGACACTGTGTGTGTGTTGCAGAGTATCGGGAATCTCTGTACCTCTCTCAATGTTGTGGTAAACCTAAAACTGCTCTAAAAAATTGTCTTAAAAAAAGGTATGGAGACAGAAAAAAACACAGCAGATGAATATAAAATAGCAATTAGTTCCATTTGGTTGAAGCCAAGCATGGGGCAATAATAGAAAATAAGGTAGAAAGTGTTGGCTTCCAGCTTGAGTGAAAGGCATGAGGCATGCTTGAAACCTCTGCAGGGAGTCTGCAGAAGAGGCAAGGCATTAAGGATGAGGCAGGTGACCAAGGCAGAAGGCAAATCCTTGTAGTTAGGCTGACCTTCATGGGAGGTAGCCAAATGTCTACCATACAGTGTCCAGCGAGGTATGGGGCATTAATTTTTACCTAGACAGACGAGGCTGATATCCAAGGGGGTACTGATGTGATAAATAGGGTGTGAAAACAAGGAATTGTAGGCAGTAGGGATGATAAATTCAGTAAGTTGTACTTGAGGGTAGTCATTTCATCTTAGAGTAGGTTTGGGAGTGAAATCTATATAGAAAGGAAAAGCTTCTTTTCAAACAGGAAGCTCCAACACACCAGTTCTGAGACCTCTGACAAGTAATTTGTCTTCCCTAAACCTTGGTTTCCCCATCTATGAAGGAGTAGTAACAATATATAATAATACAACCCACACACAGATCGCTCAGCAGGGTGCCTGGCACATTTATAGAGACCAAGAAAAGCTAATTCCTTTCCCTTTCCTTTAAGGTGAGAATAATGGAGATTCTTGATAAGCAGATTGCAATTCAGATGATGGTCCCTGCCTCAGCGAGGGAACTAGAGAAAAAAATCCAGAAGCCACAACAGATGCTTTTTCTTGGACCAAGCCAACAGAGAGAGTAGGGAGAGGCTGTAGGTCAGGATTTTTAGATCCCCTCAATATCGAGCTTAGGGCAAGAAACATCCACCCTATGGCAATTCTGAGTCTGTTGGCCTTGGGTGGGATTGGCTAAGGGACTGAGTGGGGCTGAGTTTACAGGTCCCAGATCCTTAGTGTCTAGGAGGTGGTCTGGGAGACAGAGGTAAAATGGAGAGTGGGGAGATGTGCAAGCCAAAGAATTTGAACATTATTCTGATGCACTCACAGGCTTTTAAGGAGGGCAAGGCTGGGAGAGGGAGAGACCCAAGATGTTGTGTGCCCATGCAGCTGTGTAGTGCCAAGGTGAGCAAGTGGGGCAGCCCAGGGAGTGAAACCAGCATGGTACAAGGCCTGAAGGCAGGAATGGTTAAGAGTCAGGACACAGAGGCTTTAGGCATGACTCTGCTGTGAGGCTTTCTGAGCCTTGGTTTCTCCATCCATCGAATGGGCTCAGGGTGACACTTTACTTACCCATAGTCTGTGATCTGAAACTTGGTCCACCCAAAATTCAGCCAAAACAGAAGAGTAAATAAAAATGGTCCTTGGGCAGCCAGTGTCAACGTTATTCCAAGCTTCATGCTGAAAACATGAGACAGTAAGTACTCCGATTCATCAGGACTATATACTTAGATGGACATGATTTTAATACATCTGACATTGTAGTTACTCTTCCCAGAGAACTCAAGATGCACATCGAAGAGGGATTAGAGTGTGAGCTGTTCACAGGAACAAACAGGTGGAGAGCCCACTATAAGGAGGAGATTTTTAAAAAAGCAACTGTTATTTTTAAAATAGCAATGTGGATCCAGTTAGTGTAGGGACAAAGAACGTATACATCTCCATGTGCTCTGGGGCCTACCTGTATTGTGCTATAGTTTCTGGAATCTGCAAACATAATGAGTAATTGATGCCTGCAAAGATAATTCTGAGTCATCAATAAATGGATAAATTATGTCCAGAAGCCTCTATTTGTAAACAAGGCAGGGAGGGGACTGGAGTACATTTTTTAACTTCTATTCAAAATTATAGAATTTTTAAAATTTGGATCTTTCCAGAGGCAAGTCTTCGTTCTAAAAACATTCGTTTATCCAGTATTTGTCTTTTGTAGGTCACAGTATTCTTACACAAGCCCGCTGTGACTATAAAATATGCAGGCTGCTTTAAAAAAGAAAGGAAACAGATAGATTAGTCAAATGAATAATCAGTTGCCTTGGAAGGCTATAAACTTGTACTTTAGGATCCTGCTATTGCTGAAAATATTTTTGTGGTTTGTATATATTTTCTATATGGCCTTTTTCATGAGTTTATGATGATACAAAGGCCACACCCTCCTTAATTTAGAATCTCGAGTTATTATTTACAAAGAAAACCACCACCACCAATGACAACATATGTTGAACCTGGTTCTTCTAGAAACATTGGCTGAGCACTTAACTCTATACCATAAGGAGACACTGATTGGCTCTTGAAATTAACCCCAAAGTGAGGCTGAATTATCCATATTATTCACTTTTCAATGGCTTATGAAAACATTAGACCTGTCCTACAGGTCAAATCACTGGCCACCATTGAGAAGACTTTTTAAAATGTGCCATAAAGGGGTGCCTGGGTGGCTCAGTCATTAAGCGTCTGCCTTTGGCTCAGGTCATGATTCCAGGGTCCTGGGATCGAGCCCCACATCGGGCTCCCTGCTCTGCAGGAAGCCTGCTTCTCCCTCTCCCACTCCACCTGCTTGTGTTCCGTCTCTCGCTGTGTCTCTCTCTGTCAAATAAATAAATAAAATCTTTAAAAATAAATAAATAAATAAATAAATAAATAAGTAAATAAACGTGCCATAAACCCTGGTGTCAGGGTCCCAAGTGGAGTATCAATGGTGGCTTGAGTGATGACAGCACCATTAAGAGAAAGTCACTCCTTTGAAGGGGACGGCACTCATTTACTATGTAAATTCCACCATACTCGTTTTTAAAATGCATGGCATAGAATCACATTTGAGGGAGCATTGACATTAATCCCTCTGCAAAAGTAAAAATATTGCTGCCACCATTGTTGTATTGGAGGCTACGGTGAAACCTGAAGATTGCAGAGATTCAAGTTCACCTTCACTGTTGTGGGCAGGACCATAGCTCTCGGCTAGGTGGGTTGAGACTGAATCCTGCTGAGACCCAATGACTGCAGAAGCCTGGGCTTGCAGCAGAGCGTTCCTAGACCCTCAGCAGAGTTCTCTCCCAGCAGTGATTCCGAATAGAGAATAACATTTGCAAATAACATTTATCTTCTGCTTCCCTTACACATTTATCTTCTGCTTCCCTTACACCTTTTTTGAAAGCCTCCACATTTGAGCAAACCTGCTTTTCTTGAGATGTTGAGCATCACGAAGGTGGGACGGGAGCCAAAACTTTTTACCCAGACTTTGTTTTAAATTGTTATGAGCTGAGTTCATCTTTTAAGCATGTAGTTTTAAAACATTGAGTAAAATCATATTATTACAGAAAGTATCATAAGTCATTTATAACTCTACTGGGATGTGCTAAGCCTGAACTTGAAAACAGTGAAGACAGTATGTTGTATTTGGAAGGTTTCAGCGCCAAAAATATCCTATTCATCCTAATAACTATGAAGCATTAAGATTTAATTATCTATTTATTCCCTTATTAAACTGACGGCATGACATCTTATTAAAAACACTCCTTTTCTACTCATGATCTTAAAAAACAGGGTTTAAGTAGACATGTCAGGTCATATTCAGCAGTTCTTTCAAATGCACAAATGAATTCTGTTGGGAATTTTTTAATTGCAAAGGGCATTCGTCCTATTTTAAATAATGCAACTTCAAATATGAAAGTAATACATTCTTAATGTAATCTGAAAAATGCAGAAAAATAGAAGTTAAGAAAAAATCTAACAATAACCACTATTAAAAATTGGACTTTATCAAAAATTAAAACTTCTGCTTTGCAAAAAATCACTGTTGAGAGAATAAAAAGGCAAACTGTGGACTGAAAAAAAAGATTTGCAAATCACGTAGTTGACAGAAGACTTGTATGCAGAATGAATAAAAATCACTTAATGCTCAATAATAAGAAAGCAAACAACCCAATTAAAAGACAGGCAAATGACTTGGACAGACACTGCACCATAAAGCATATATGGGTGACAATAAGCACATGAAAAGGTGTTCAACATTAATTAATGCAAATTAATTAATGCAAATTAAACCACGATAAGATGCCATAGGCACCTTTTAAAATGGATTAAATTTAAAAGGCTGACAATACCAAGTGCTGGTGAGAATGTAGGGCAAGTGAGACTCTTACTGCTGGTGGGAATGCAGAATGGTATAGCCACTCACTCTGGAAAGCAGCTTGGCAGTTTCTTAGGAGGTTAAAAATACACTTACAATATGACCCAGCAATCCCACTTCTAGGTGTTTGCCCTAGAGAAATGAAAACTTGTGTGCACACAAAAACTACTGTACAAATATCCATAGGAGCTTTATTCATAATTTCCAAAACCTGGTGACAACACAATGCTTCTTCAAAAGGTAAATAGTTAAACAACCTGATACAGACAGGGGGCTAGTCCTCCATAATAATATGGAATAAAGTTTTGATACATGCAACAACTCGTGTGAATAGTAAAATAGTTATGCTAATTGAAAGAAGCCAGATGAAAGAGTTCACCTACTATATAATTCCATTTGTAGGACATTCTCCAAAAGAATAGTGACAAAAATACAGTGACAAAAGTTCAGTGGTTAGGGATTAGAGGACAGTGTGGCTACAACTGGATAGCAGGAGAGAATTTTCATGCCTGATATGGTATCCACGTGTTTAAATTCATAGAACACACACATATTCACCCCAAAGTCAGTTTTAGTGTATGGTAATTAAAAAAATAAAATAAATATTGGAGTATACATAGGTACCAGGATGTTTATGGGAAAAATTAATTTTACTATTAAACTATGACAGCATAAACAATTTTAAAGGAGTTCTAGAATTTTAGTTGACTTCATAATATAGGTCACATCATATCTGAGAGCAATATCCCCAATTTCACAGGAAAAAAAAATTGTTCTCCCCCCACACCAGGCTTTCCGACTTAGGAATTTTTATTTTGTAGTATTCAGGAGATCATAGAATTCGTCTAGTCATTCCTACTAATCTTTTTCATGTAGTCACTGAAGAGTGCCAGCATGTAAAATTTGGTGACAGAAATAGTTATTTAATTAAGAAATTAAGTTCTTTTCAAGGGTCTCCTGAGGGTTCCTTCAGTAATGGGAATAAAAATGATCCAATGCACAAATGGGTGGAATGTTGCCTCCCCAGATTGTAAGTGGACAGAGGTCTGTGGACAAGGTAGAGCAATGGAGTGGGTAACAGTCAGCCCCTTGGAACTCAAGGGGAATGATTTCTGTGCCAAGAGTATCCCATTCAAAGAAGAGGTTTCCATAGTTTTGAAGAATGATCCCGCCTGTTTGGTGCAGAATTAGATAGAGGGTGGATTTTCAGAGAGAGAAAAGATGACTTAGGTACAGATTCTCACATTGAAGTGAAATGGTTCTCTGCCCTGGCTGTGGACTCGAGCCCACAGACTATTTAGTGGGAAAGGTGGTTCCAAATCACTGGAGTGTGTTCTAGCTGGAGGACTTGGCTTGGGGGAGGCATCTGGTGTTCTCTGAGTTCTGGCATGGGCAACTCCACGCTCGCACCTCTGTGATCTGTGTAGTCTCCAGGGACCTCTGAGACTTTGTGGCAGCCACTCTGAGAAATGAGAATTGCTTGATGTCTTTGAGGGGATGTTAAACCTTTGGGTATGGAATTTTGGCTTATTTTTAAAACCACAAATATCTCAATGAAAAAAATGAGCTTTAGATGTGTAGTAGACAAGAATGGAAACATCTCCTTTTCCCAGAGCACAAGGATTTTTATTTTTACGATTTTATTATTTATTTATTTATTTATTTGACAGAGAGAGAGAGAGAGAGCACAGGCCGGGGGAGAGGCAGAGGGAGAGGAAGAAGCAGGCTCCCTGCTAAGCAGGGAGCCTGATGTGGGGCTCAATGTGGGGCTCGATCCCAGGACCCCAGGATCATGACCTGAGCCCAAGGTAGAGGCTTAACTGACTGAACCACCCAGGTGTCCCCCACCACACACAGAGCACAAGGATTTAAAAAAAAAAAAAAAAAAGAGGAAGGGAGAGTTAACATTGATCTTGCTAGAGCATTTAAATATCCATGTTGGTTGGGTAAAGACTTTATTAGCATTGTTCTTAACCCGCAAATGGTATTAGCATTGTAAATTAGCATCGTTCTTAACCCTCAAATGATTGCAGTTGCAAAGGGGCAGATCATGACTGCAGAGGATTTCCACTAAATTGAGTCCAGTCACTGGATGGAACAGCTGTGGTCTAATTACGTTCAGCCATGGCTCTGGGCTCATCGAACTTGTAGTGCCAAAGAAGCATAGATGATAAAAGCAGATTGAATCGGTGTCTACTTTTGATCATTTGGAAGGAGCCAAGATCAACAACCGCATATAGTACAAGCTTACATATCTGTTACATTTACTTTTTAAAGGTTATTTTATTTGACCTATTAAAACTTAGAACCAAGTAACCTGTAACAATGATGTTAACATAAAAAATGATTAGATTCTTAGGCTATCCTTAGAGATTGTATTTACTCCATAATATAGCTGAACCACTGAAACATCACCACTCACAACCTTATTTCTCTTGGATAATGAATTCCAGTACAGAAGGCACACATCTCTCCATCCAGGCAGCTAGAGAACGGCCCACTCACACACTCACTGGGATGCCCACTGGACAGACTACACATTTTCTGAAGGTAGAGACAAAGCAGAAACACTGAAATCTTTGCCAGGGTCTGAATATTTGTACTGCCTTCCTCAAATTAATTTATTGAAATCCTAATCCCCAAGGCCATGGTGTTAAGAGGTGGGGTATTTGGGAGGTAATTAGGTAATGAGGGCAGAGCCCTTGTGATTGATTAGTCTCCTTATAAGAGAGACCCCAGAGAGCTAACTCACCTCTTCCCCCACTAGAGATTACAACAAGAAGTAAGCAGCCCAGAAGAGGGCCCTCACCAGAAGCCGACAATGTTGGTGCCCTAGTCCTGGACTTCCAGCTTCCAGAACAGTGAGGAATAAACATCCATTGTTTATAAGTCACACAGTCTCTGGTAGTTTTATTATAGCAGCCCGAACAGACTAAGACAAACTTATTTTAAAATAATTTGATTAAAATATTACATATATATGTGTGTGTGTGTGTGTGTGTGTGTGTGTGTGTGTATGATATAAAGTTTTGAGACACTCAGGGAAAAATTAAAATTTTGCTGAATTTCTTTAACTAAGTTTAGCATTACTTTCATATTGAATCATACATAGATATCACTAGGGTCTTGGTCTTAATCAGGACCTGTTCCCTCCATCCTGTCCTCCTACTCCTTATTTTATCCATTCCCACAACGTTGGTGCAGCAGCAGAAACTGAACCTGAGGGTGGTTTCTTCAAGGGCCTTAGCAAGCAGTGAGGACTGGAGCAGTGGAGAGTTTTATGACATGGAGTGGCAGGTGGGGGACAGGGTTTCTCTCCAGCTCTTCTGTGACCTGGTACTTGTTGTAGGGGTTCCAGTAATAGTGGAGCCAGTGGGGCTTTGGTACGTCTTCATGAGCTTGCATGGTTCAGAAATTGGGTCCTGCCTTCCTAAACATCATATATTTTATGTACTCCAGGGTGTTATGGCCATTTCAAAAAGCAAGAGTGTAGGAACTGTTTTGTTGTTTGTTTGTTTGTGTTTTGCATTAATGGGGAGGACTCCATAATGAAAGAGGACAATCCTGTGGGAAGGCCAGATGATAGAGAATGAAACTGGATGCAGGTGATCTTGAAAAGTTTCGGCAAATGGGAACCTGACAGAAATCACATGAGCCTGAGGGAGAAGTAATCTTTGTTCAAGATTTTGAGTTTGTGATAGCAAAAATACATAAATGAACCAACAAGCCAATTTTTAAAATGGGCAAAGAATGTGAACAGACAGTTCTCCAAAGAAGCCATACAAGTGGACAACAGGTATATTAAAATTTTTCAGTATCACTAATCATAAGGGAAATGTACATCTAAATGACAATGGGATATCACCCTTAGCACTGCTGGGATGACTATTATGAAAAAAAAAAATCAAAAAACCCAAAATAGCAAGCGTGGGTGAGGATGTGGAGAAAAGGGAATGCTGACACACTGTTGGTGGGAATGTAAATTGGTGCAGCCATCGTGGAAAACAGTATGGAGGTTCCTCAAAAATTTAAAAATAGAATTACCATATGATCCAGGAATCCTACTTCTGGGTATTTGTCTGAAGGAGATACAATAAGGAACTTGAAGAGATGTCTGCACTCCCATGCCCATTGAAGCATTATCCGCAATAGCTAAGATATGGAAACAACCTAAATGCCCATCTACTGAAGGAGGAATAAAGAAAATGTGGCCTATCTATCTATCTATCTTGTTGTTTGTGAGCATATGGATGGACCTGAAGAACATTATGTTAAGTGAAATAAGTCAGATACACAAGGATAAATACTGTTTGATCTCACTTATATGTGGAATCTAAAACAGTCACACTCATAGAAGCAAAGGGTAATGGTGGATGCCAGAGGCTGAAGGGAGGAGAAAGAGGGGAGGTAATGGTCAAAGGGCATGTTAGTCAGCGTTCTCCAGACAAACAGAGCCAGGAGAGTCTGCGGTGTAATCCAATCTAAGCCCGGGATGCTGAAGGGCAAGAGCAGGAGAAGATGGATGTCCCAGCTCAAGCAAAGAGGACAAATTTGCCCTTTCTTTACCTTTTTGTTCTCTTCAGGCCCTCAATGGATTGGATGATACCCACTCAGTCTACCAATTCACATGCTAATCTCTTCCGGAAACACCCTCACAGACATACCCAGAAATAATGTTTTAACAGCTTATCTGGGCACCCCTTGGCCCAGTTAAGTTGACCCATAAAATTAACCATCCCAGCATACAAAGTTTCAGTTATGCAAGATAAATAAGTTCTGGAAATCTATACAGGCATACCTCAGAGATATTGTGGGTTAGGTTCCAGGCCACTGTAATAAAGTGAATATCGAAATAAAGGCAATCAAATGAATGTTTTGGTTTCCACTGCATATAAAAGTTATGTTTACACTATACTGTAGTCTCTTAAGTGTGTAATAGCATTATGTCTAAAAAAGCCATGTACATACCTTAAATAAAAAATACTTTATTGCTAAAAAATGCTAATCACCATCTGAGCTTTCAGCGAGTTGTAATCACTGATCACTGATCCCCGTAACAAATATAATAATAATGAAAGAGTTTGAAATATTGCAATAATTAACCAAAATGTGGCACAGAATCGCAAAGTGAGCAAATGCTGAGAAAAGAGCATCCATAGACTTGCTCTAGGCAGGGTTGCAACAAACCTTCATTTTGTAAAAAAAAAAAAAAAAGAAAAGAAAGAAAGAAAGAAAGAAAGAAAACCACAATATCTTGGAAGTACAATAAAACGGGGTATGCCCGTACAGCATAGTACCTGTAGCTAACAACCCTGTATTGTAAACCTAAAATTTGTTAAAAGGGTAAATCTTCTGTTAAGTGGTCTTACCACACACACAAAAATAATAATTATTAAAATTATTAAATTAAATTTTTATTAAATTTTATTAAATTTAAATTATTAAATTATTAAAATTTGGGAGGTGATGGATATGTCTGTGGCTTTGATGGTGATGATGGTTTTATGGTGTATACTTATACTCCAGTTCATTGAATTGTATATATTAAATATGTACAGCTTTTTACATATAACTAACTCCTCAATAAAGTGGTTTATTGGGTTTGAACTGGAAACTGACCAGGAACAAAAGTGTCATCCTAGATATTAAGAACTAAGGTTTGGTTTGGGAGTGTTCAGAAACTAGCCTATTGAAGATAGCAGTGATTTGATTAGGAAAAAAAAAAGTGAGAGAGAGAGAGAGAAATACACACACAATTTATATATTGAAATTAAAATTTGGTCATAATGAATATTCTTCCATTTCTCAGGACTGGGTTCAGTTTACCTGTCAAAGAAAGGAAATTCCCATTTAGGATCAGGTAGATCCTCTGCATGTACAGTGACTTTCCTATCTTCTCAGTGTCGATAGTAATATAATGTGAGCCACATGTTCAATTTAAAATTTTCTAGTAGCCCCATTCAAAAAGTAAAAAGAAACTGGTGGAATTAATTTTAATAATATCTTATATTTAACCCAATATGTCCAAACTATGAGTTCAGCATGCAATCGATCTTAAAAAGTGTTAATGAAAAATATTATTTAAAATGTTAATGAGAAATATCTCATTATCTCTACTCTTTCCAAAATCCAGTGTGTATTTTACATTTCCAGCATAGCTCAATTGAGACATTAAATTTTCATCAGAAATACTTGATCTGTATTTAGATTTCATAAAATTCGCAATTTAAAACAGATACACAGAGGCAAGTCGTTCCAAACAAAGCTCAAAGTTTTCCAATAAGTTAATTGAGTATCAGTTTTTAGATAGAGGTTTATAAGTTAAGGGGCCTGGACTAGTTGATCTCTTCCTGGTCTAATAGTCTGTGGCTCTATTTTTTTGCTCAATTATATAATTCAGCATTCGTAGGCATGGTCTTCCCATGGTGAGAGGCAGTCAAGGCGTTGCTGCAATGTAGATAGCGGTTCCCCAGTGTCTAGAAAGATGAGAAAAGAAATAAATGGGACCCACAGAAGAGCTGGAGAAGAACAGAGACTTTGCAAAGAAGGTGCTAAGGGCTATTGTTAGAAATAGAAGAAAAAGAAAAATACTACTGATGGGAGGAGACAGAGTGGCTGTCAACCTTGAACACTGCTGGGAGTTTGAAAAGGATAAACCAGTTTGGCCTCCCATGGTGTCATGTGACCAATAAGAGTTACCAAGAAACATCATAGTTGTCCCTATAGGTTTAATACCAAAAAATGACTGGGGGTGGGGGGAACACCTGAGCACTGTTCTTGATACTAAAAAAATAGGTATATATACAGGGAGAGAAAAAGAATTGATTACTTATGTCAAAGATTAAAACCACAATAATTCCACACCAGGGGAAAGACATGAGTCTCTATCAAGCTGAAACTGTTTTCTTACACCAGGACAAAGCAGGACAGAGGGGAGAAATAGCAAGGAGCTCTGATCGTAGACCCGTTAGGGTTACAAATGACAGAGAGAGGTTCAGTTTACCTTCGTTGAATAAAGTTTGAAACTAAGTAGAGAAATAAGGAGGGAAGTGTCTCGGTAGCTGCACAGAAACCTCATGGAACAGGAAAGCTATGCAGGATGCAGCCGGCCTCGCAGCTCCGCTCCGGACACCCCAGCTGCAGTGACCTGGGTGATCTTGTCATCCCCTCAGCAGCGGGCGTCCGCTTCTCCTAAACCTGTGCCCTACCATTCTGGGGACTACCTTCTGCTTCTGCTCCTTACTTTGCTGTTATAGCTTATTAACTAGCCTTCCCTATGAGCCCCTATTCAGTCTCACTAAGAACCAGGGTGTGATTGGTTCAGCCAGTCCCCACTGCGATGGGTGGCCTTGTTCACATATCCGGCCTCCTCCTGGGCTAGCAGCAAGCCTTCCGATCAGGAACTGATTCCTGCTGAAAACAGCTCTGGCCAGCACCTCAGGGTTGTGGGGTGCAAAGCATCTGCCCTTTTTAAAGAACTATCAGTGTCGAAAACAATGAATTGTGGATCACCACATCAAAAACTAATGATGTATTTTATGGTGACTAACGTAACATAATAAACTAAAATTAAAAGGAAAAAAAAAGAACTATCAGTGTCATCAGAGGGGAGTTCTGGGCATGGTAGACATTCAAAGGATCATGGACATCTCAGCCAATTTAGGGTCAAGTCTGTTAATCCAGCTCTGGAAAAAGTAATGTTGGCTGTCTGCTTCATTAGGCTCGATGGAAATCTCCATAATCTGGATAGAAAAGTGAGAAAACAAAGGGACTGGCAATAAATAACAAGAATTAAATTGATCAGAAGTGTTATTGCATAAAGGGTTTTGTATTTATCGATACATCCATTCAAATCTTAAAGTACTTTTTAATATTTAACGAGGGACTCTACTTTCAAAGTCTGTGTCTCATTTTATCAATCATCTAGGATACATCAGTCATTCAGAAGCTTTTAATTGATTAATATTAAGAAAGTGGACCAGGAGAACAATTTTATAGCATCTCTTGTAGGAAAGCAAAAGGCAGTGGCAAATAAAAGGAAAGACATTAAGCAAAAAGTAGTGTAAAGTGAGCCCTGCTGAGAGAAGGGATGCATGATTTAAATGTGTTTGCAAGTCTTGCATTGTGTAAATTCACAAAGAGAAAGCGATGTAACATGTGACTAACCTTTGAAAGTAAGACATTAAGAAATCCTGGCGTAAAGACCAAGAAGCGTAAAGCAGGATATGTAATCAGTATTTTTACTGAATAGCAAGGAAGGAGATGATGCATTTTTAAAAGATGCCTTTTATAGATCTGAACTTGAAGTAGCAGGATTTGGAATACAATGGCAGACAATATCTTTAGGACCATTTCCTACAATCCCGCTATTTTTAGATGTTTTGTGCTTATTTCTTCCTTGGGTCCCGGAGCCTGCGTTTTAGTGTCCTCCAAGTTGCTCTGTGTATCTGCTTTTCTCTCTTTAAGCCCCTCTCCTTCCCCACTCACATTCTTTATAATTTATATATCCTGCTTCTCTGTGAGGTTTTCAATCCTAGACGCAGTGTTATTTACAACTGCCAAGTGGTCACCGTGGTTTTGTAAACAGGGAACTTACTCGAGTTAATGATTATCATCTTATTTGGGTTTTCACTGCAGATCAAAGAGCACTTTGGAACACTTTGATTTGGTATGAGATTGAACATTTTAGAGGCTGTATTTTGGAGTCGCGCAGGGAGAAGAACGCAAAGTCACCCCACATGAACTGGCTCATGTTCTAAGAGCCTACCTCTGTGGTTCACATTTATTTTATCTCTGACCCATCTCCAGCAGTTACACAAACAGGTCTTGAATTGCTAGAAAATCGGGATAACAATTTTAAACAATTTGGTCAAGAATAACTTGTTACATTCTTCCTTGTCTGTCTCACCGTGACTTCGAGGCCTTGCTAATAAACAGGTCTAGGTGCTTAAATTATAAGTATTATACACACCTATGTATGTGAATCTCCTACAAGAGCTATTCAGGCAATTAATTGTTATAAAAGAATTGTATAAACAAGACCACAAGGAAGGCAAAGCCAGAAAATAAGTATCCACTGAGTAACCAGCATATGAATTTTTTTATGCCTTTGTAAGAAATTTAGCATTTACCCAATGAAAGGAGACAAGCCTCTGCTTGTAACAGAAATCAACCATTATACATTTTGCATTTGTGACATCTGGTCGGGAAAGATGCAATGACTAGATCATATAAATGCTCCTCTGCACGTACACTTAAAAAAATTTTAACACTTCTCAAAGTATTTGGTATGAATAGCCTTTGAAATCTGAAGAAAATTCAGAATCGCTCATTCTCATTTATGGGCTAAGTTTCAAAGTTGTATGAGGTATGTAGAGAAATACTGTCTTTTTAGAATCCAAGGCACAGAGACTATCAACCTGGTCTGTAGAGGGACAGAGTCCTTAGTTGGACACGATCTGATCATTACCAAGCATTTATTAATTCCCTGACGGGAAATACCAAACAAGAAGGATAGAGTGGTCCCAGCCTTTGTCGGCTAAACCCTCCTCAAAGGAAATAGGCCGGGTTGACCCACCTCTCTACCTCCCAGACGTCCCCCTACCCCATCTCCCGAACGTGGAGGGAGAAAGGAGACATGTAGGGAAAGAGAAGTGTCTGAGAGAGTTAGTTGGAAAATATTTGCTGCTTCTATAGGATTTGAGGGCTGCTTGTCTCTTCAACATCATAAGCTGTGGCTTGCAAAATTCAGTGTATCTAAGAATCACTTAGTGAGCTTATTTAAAAAAAAAAAAAAATCCCCCCCAGAGATTCTGATTCCAGTTCAGAAGTTTTGGTGAGGCCCCAGGATCAGCATTTTTAATTACCCTTTCTCTGTAGTCCTGGAAGGGTCTGAGTAACAGCTTCTGCAGGTGGATAAATGTGGAGCATCTTGCTCTTTTCTGCAGTGTTTTCATTGCAGAGATCAGGCACACCCTTGTTTCCTTTTGACAGTTGGTAAATTTAATATTTTTATTTTTGTAATTCAGGGAGGGTGAAGAGTGACTTGTCTTTATTTCTCTAAACACATTTTGTTTTGCAGGGAAAGAAAAACTCTTCAAAGTGATCTATATTGTCGATTCCTAGAGAGCCTCTCCTAACCTTGAAAACACTACTTTGGGAATTCTTGGAAGGGTCCAGTTAATGTATCAGAGTTTCAGAGAGTAGGTTGTCCAAAAGCTGCGCCATGTCTAAACAGTGGTAAAATATTCATAATGTCAGAAATGCATGGCCAACGAAATCATTTAGTCTTTTGAAAAATGAACTTGCTACTCTGCCTGGATTCACTTTTCAGTGATGTATTTTCAGAAATGTAAAAGGAAAGCTATTAAACTTAGCATATGTATTATCCAAACACTAAGTTTTTAAAAATATAAAGTTAAAATATTGTTTTAAATATAGTCACTTTTGAACATATAAGTCCAAAAGAGCTAGAAGGTTTTTTTCCCCAACTTCCTAAAAATAAACTGCCTTTGACTTAAAACCATATATGGAATATTTATCTCTAAAGGAGACTTTTTTCTCTCTTGATTTTAGATTACCAAGACTATTTTGCATTCTTAACTACAGTATTCATTACTACGAATAGATTTTAATTTTTTCTTGTGCATATTTGAGCTGAGTTTTACAGAATACTTATGTAGTATTATGTAGAAGAATTGCTACTTCTTATGCTAATCTTTTACATGTAAATAAAAAGACAGTTTCCTAAAGCTAAGAAGAAAAAAAACTGAAGTTAAACTTAGTATTTTTCCCATGTACTTATATTTAATTGTACTAGGAAAAGATGTATTCTGTTTGTCTGAATATATGTTTTCATTTCTGTAAAATGTTCATTCTTGACCCTCTGGGCTGACTCTGTTTTATGTGTCTTAAAATAGTATGGAAACTGCTGAGGGTTTTTAGTTTTGTTGATAACAGATAACCTCATTCTGTGCTCAAGTGAGAATCTTCGGGTTTCGTATACACCCCGTTTACTGCCTGGCATCGTGTTCCCCCATGGAATCATAGTTAAAGCCTCCTCGATTTGATCGACGCATGGTGTGAATGGTTTGATAGAACTGACAGTTTACAAAAGGGTATAGTATCAACAACTAAATGTTTCTCCTCAAGAACAGTATTTTTTTTTCGTGTAAGAAACTAGAGGCAGTTTGTTTATAAACAGATCCTGGATTTTATGTGTGTGAGTTTGAAGTGTCTGGAAGTATGAAAAAAAATATATTAAGAACAGATTTTTCTCTTTAAATAGAATTGCAAGATATTCTGTATTTTTCTCAAACATTCGTAAGCATTTTTGAGAAGGCAGTAAGATCTCATTCACCAGGGTGTCCCTATTTAAGAAAAGCCAACACTGAGGATTGAAGGGAACAGTCAAGTCTCACCCTCGGATCCCCAGGGACTGCTATGATTCTAGTTTCGCTGGGGAGTGTGGGCCAGCCCAGGGAAGTTCAGTGGGCATGGAAGGGCTTATTTAGAAGTAATCCACTAATTCCCAGATCTATCTTTTCCTCCCTCTCTTCCTTTACTCCTCTATGCAGTCTTTCAACTGTCGGGATGGAGGTTAAGCTATTCAGGGCTCTCTCACTTGCCAAGAGCAGAAATCAGCACAAATTGGCCTGGTTGTGCGCTGGGATAAAGTTAATCAATTGGTTATGCAATAAAACGAGGAGGCCTATATCATCATCAGGCCTGGCTATCTCCAAGGTCACTGTCATCGGGAATCTCTTTTCCTGTCTCCATCTGTAGGCTCTTTGAGTTTTTCCGGTGGCTTCATTCTCAATAACTGCATGATCCAATAGAGCTGACAGTTTAAAAAAAAAAAAGGTCATGACGTTTTTAATAATTAGAACTGAAGAGTATTATTCCTCTCAGGAGAGGGAGAGGGAAGATTGGCCTGGTTGGCAGCCGTGTCAATTCTGGGTTCCAGCGCACCCCTGAAATAGAAGCGCGTATTCCAAAATGGCTAGGAGTAAGATGACCTAGAGAGCAAAGCTTGGAAGGCTGGAGAAGCTGAGATCAGACTTCCAGTTCTAGGAGACAAAGCCAAAGGGTCAGAAGACAGGGGGTATCTGGAGCTGACCAGGGAGAGATAATAAATTCAGAAGGAGGCTCATTGAAGGGGATTACTGGAACTGAGTATAGAAATGTCCCAGTTCTTGTATCTGTTGTTTGTTGGCTTTTTGGTTGTAGAGAGTGGGAGCAAGAGCTTACTTAGAGACAGATACCGCATACTTGACAATTTCACGGTAGCCTGGGGCTACTCAGACTGAATTTCATGTTTATCTCATTGACTAAAAAAAACCTTAGAATTTTCGACTGTTACCATTATCCCCATGTTAAGGATAAGGAGACTGACACTTTAAGGGACTAAAAAAGTTGTCCACTGTCACTGGTCCCAGACAGGGCTTAGAATCTGGCCAGAGGACGGAATTGCCAGGAGTTCATTCGCTGAGCACCTAGGGCGTGCCAGTCACGTTTGGGCCTCTGTGATGCGCGCCAGGAGGACGCCCTGACAATACGCTGCCGTGATATGTCCCCAGAGGCACCAGCACAACACTATAGGAAGTGATGTTATTTGGGTGTGAGTGCTTCATGAGGACTTAAAGTCTCCCTGGAGAGAGAAGGCTCTCTTATCTCAGGAAAGAGTATGTCTGCCTTCCTCCCTGCCCGAATTCCTCCCTAAATTTTGCTGAGTTTTCTAGCATTCATTGAGGGCCCCTTGCTAGATGCACAACCAGCTTTCTGTGTTGCTTTACCAGAGAATCACAGCCTATGAAAGCTACACAAACCCAACAAAAGCCTGGAGAGGCTAATCCAGTCCCCTCATCTTATAGGTTAGGGAACTGAGGCCACGGGGCGGGGGGGGGGGGGGGGGGGGGGGGGGGGGGGGGGGGGAGGGGGGGTGTGCCTGGATTACTCAAGGTCACGCAGCGCGTTAGCGGCAGTGCTAAAACTTGAACCTAACCTAATTCCAAATCCTGTGTTAAAGAACACACCTCAACTTTTCAAGTTTCACGTTTAAATATCCAAATAAAACAGCAGTGACTTGCTGTGAACCAAAGTAGTTCCATTTTGTGACCATAGCTCAGACCTAACATTGGAGGTTAGAATAATTTTCAAACTTCCTTTCTCTCTTCCTCCCTCCCTCCCGCTTTCTTTTTAGCCCTCCTTGTCTCAAGAATGCTTTGCTTCTTGGAATGGACAATAAACTCTCATTCTCCGGGTCTCTCACTCCCTCAGCCTTTAGTGTATCACGCAATGAGTATATGATTTTCTTCTGATGTGATTTTATGTATTTTAAACTCCAGTTTGACGAGTAGGCATTTGCTGTAAATGCCCAGATTGCAAATGGTAGTGAGGTGCTATAAAAATAAAATGTGGTTATTGTAGTAAATATCCACAGATAGAGAATGAGTGTCTGTTCCCACCTCCATTTCCTTTCCTTCTCATTTACTGCTTAAGTACTTAGCCTTTTAAAAACCTTTCTGTGCGAATCAGTATGAAAAATATTTGCTGCATGTGTCCAAACTGAAAGTTAATGAATTGCAAAACATTCTTATTTTGTGAAATAGCATTTTCAATCCCTTTATGCACGAACTACACAGCAATACACAGTGGCTGTTAAGTGTGGTGATGGTCTTTACAAAGCAGAGATTATGTTACTTCTGTGAAACTTCCAAATCCTGCTCCACATCCAGTAAATCTCCCTTTGGACTAAATAAAGCAGAACATATTACGCCTTTTTCATCCATTGCCTAACAACTTAAATAAACTTTACTATCTTGTACTTTCTGTTCTCTTAAAAAAGGTAAAAGTTTTCTTCGTAAAGAAAGATCATATTGATTTATCTTAGACACAATGCCAAATCTTTGAGCAAGAAGGGACGACTCTAAAGTTGGAATGTGTTTTTTTTTCTCCTCATTTAAAACAATCTGCTCCTAGAAATTGTGGAGTGCTTTCGAGATTCCTTAATAATGAATGCGTAAGTTTCCAATGACCAGTATAGAAAAGGGAAGACATCCACTCATTTTGGAGTTGAGAATAAACCTAAGAATAGTTTTGTTTGGGAAAAAAAAGAAATCCTTGAACGTCCAAAGGGCTGCCTTAACTCAGACTGTGCCTCTGCAAATGCACTGTGGTCGGGTTGCAGACCCCGTCGTCAAACCAGGAACTGTGAGCCTCAAGTACTGGCCCATTGTAGGCCTTTTATCCTTTCCACCATGAAGTCTGGCGGTGGGGCTGTCTGGTTCACTCTGGGGTTGATTGACTACAGCTGGTCTTGGGAGCAAAAGTCCCTTCTTGTAACAGTAAGGCTTGCAAATTCCTACACCCTAGGACTCACCAACAGCTGAAACAGCAACCGGGAAGGGGTTAGTTTATGCTTTTGAGGGTAAGAACACAACTTGTGGTTATGTCTGTCTGGAATCCTATTCTGTGTTTTCTAGAGACTTTTAACTCTAAATGCTGCAAGTAATAAAACCGTATACTGTGGTTGCATGGAACTGTACTTCTTTCGGAAGGAGCTTGGAGCTTTACACACTGCAGATGAGATAGATACTCATTTTATTTCACCTTGGTTTTGGGAATGCAGTAGTATAAATAAACACACACATGATTTATAGAGATGGGGACACGGAGCCACTAAAGGTTTAAGCAGCCGATGATAGCCAATGGAATCAGGACTGGGTATTGAATGAATTCCACTGACCTATCTATTGTTCTTGGACTTCTGTCCTCCCTTTGCTAGGTCACAGACTTTTCATTGAATGCACTGTTATCCAGTTACAGGAATGGAAGGATCAGGGCTTCGGAACTAGCTGATCGATGTTTCAATCCTGGCCCAGTGATTTCTTCGTTGTGTGTGTAGAGCTCCCCAGCAAAGCCTTAGTTTGTATATCATTTTGGGGGGGGGGAAGGATAATCCTTCTCCCCTGGCCTATCAACAGGATTAAATGAGATAATAGAAGAGCCCTTAGTGCTGCATGATGTCTCTTATATGAGGCACCTAGCCTAGTGGTCAAATTCATAGAGACAGAAAGGAGAATGGTGGTTGCCTGGGCTGGGGGAGGGAGTTAGTGTTTAATGGGTACAGAGTTCCAGTTTTACCAGATGAAGTGTTCTGGAGAGGGATGGGGGGATGGGTGCACAAGAGCGTGAACGTACTTAATGCCGCTGAACTGTACACTTACAGATGGTTTCGGTGGAATAGTCCGTGGTATTGTATTCTACCGCAGTAACAACAATAATAAAAAGCACTAGTGCTTTGAGGCAACTTTGGCTAATCCGCCACTTTTGCCTCCCTTCCTAGTCTTCCTTGTTGCAGTTGGCAAAGGGCTGACCGTCGCTGGAGATCTGACCAGGGGTTATCTGAAGCTCTCTGAGGGGGCAGATCCACAAACCCTACGTAGTGAAGCAGTACCCACTGTACCCACTGGTCAGAAGCACAGAATCACACCTTATCAGAGATGATATGAGCTCAGAGAACATCTAAATCCCACACTGTTCTATGATACACAAGAAAACTAAGGTCTGGAAAAATGGAGATTTTTGCCTAAAATGACACAGGGAATCAGTGGCAGAGCTGGAATCAAAATCTAAGGTCACTAACTCCTAGTCCAGTTCGCTTCCCAAGAAATCTTGGATCTGCCGGTGCCCCGGACCACTCTGTGACCTCAAATTGGGCTAAAAGTTTTCTGTACTCTGATCAGATCATTTCAGAGACTAGAATATAAAACATTCCCTCGACGGGCAGTTGTTGTAAATGGCTTTATGGACGAGGTGTACATGGCCTATAGGAACTGCACACATTCCAGTTGTGCTCTTTGAAAACATATGGAACATTCAACTCTTTAGGCAGTCAGACTCATCAATCTTTTCTGCGGTGATCTGTTCTCCCACTTTGAAGTTCAGAAAGTCTTTCTCGACCAGAGGTTGTTAAAGATACATTTCATCATCAAAAAAATTGTGCTGTTTGATAAGCCTCGACATATGTATCAACCATGAAACCATCATCACAATTAAGATAATGAATGTCCATCACCCCCAAAAGTTTTCTTGTTCCCATTTTTTTGTGTGTGATGACAACTCTTAGGATTTACCGTCTTAACAACTTTTCTATATATCATACAGCTTTGTTAATTATCATGTTGTGTATCCCCAGTACTCATTTATCTTATCACTGTAAGTTTGTACCTTTTGACCACCTTCCCCCAATTCCCCCCACCGCCGTCTGTCTCTGCTAACCTCAAGTCTGATCTTTTTTTCTATGATTTTGGTTTTTTGGTTGTGGATTCCACACATAAGTGAGATTATACAGTATTTTTCTTTCTCTGCCTTATTTCACTTAGTATATAATGCCTTCAAGGTCCTTCCATGTTGTCACAAATGATAAGACTTCCTAATTTTTTTTTATGGCTGAATAATATCCCATTTTATATATATCCACCAGGGGAGATTTAGGTTGTTTCCATGACTTGGCTACTGTAAATGATGCTGCCATGAACATGGGGGTGCAGATATTCCCGGGTCATATGGTAGTTCTATTCTTTTTTTTTTTTTTAAGATTTATTTATTTATTGAGAGAGAGAGAGTGCATGAGCTGGTGGGGGGAGGGGCAGAGAGAGAGGGAGAGAGAGAATTTCAAGCAGTCTCCCCACTGAGCAAGGACCCCACGTGGGGCTCGATCTCACAACCCTCAGATCATGACCTGAGCTTTGGCTCACGGTCAAGGCTCAGACACTCAACCGACTGAGCCACCCAGGTGGCCCTGGTGATTCTATTCTTAATTTTTTAAGGATCCTCCATACTATTATCCATAGTAGCTGCACCAAGTTATAATCACACCAACAGTGCACAAGAGTTCCACATCAACACCAGCTTTGTTCTCTCGTCTTTTTGATGATGGCCGTTCTACAGGCATGGGGTGATGTCTCCTTGTGATTTTAATTTGCATTTCCTGAATGACTATGAATGTTGAGCATCTTTTCATCTATGTGTTGGCCTTTTACATTCTTTTCTGGAGAAATGTCTATTCAGATCCTTTGCCCATTTTTTTAATTGAATTATTTCTTTTGTTTTGAGTTGGATGATTTTATATTTTGGATATTTTTAACCCCTTATCAGATATATGGTTTGCAAATATTTTTTTTCCATTACATAGGTTGTCTTTTCACTTTGTTGATGGTTTCTTTTACTGTGCAGAAGCTTTTCAGTTTGATGTAGTCCTACCTGTTTATTTTTTATTTAGTTGCTTGTGCTTTAAATGTCATATCCAAAAAAAGCATGACCAAGACCCACGTCAAGGAGCTTTATTCTTTGTTTTCTTCAAGGGGCTTCATGGTTTCAGGTCTTACATTAAGTCTTTAAAGCATTTTGAGTTAATTTTTGTGAGTGGTATAGGATGTGGGTCCAGCTTCATTGTTTCACATGTGAATATCCAGTTATCCCAGCACCATTTATTGACAAGTCCATCTTTTCTCCATTAGGTATTCTTGGCTCCCTTCTCAAATATTAGTTAACCATATGTGCATGGGTTTATTTCTGGGCTCTCACTTCTGTTCCATTGGTCTGTGTCTGTTTTTATGCCAGTACCACAGTGTTCTGATGACTATAGCTTTGTAGTATAGTTTGAAATCAGAAAGTGTGATGCATCCTGCTTTATTCTTCTTTCTCAGGATTGCTTTGGCTATTTGTGGTCTTTTGTGGTTCCATATAAATTTTAGGAATATTTTTTCTACTTCTATTAAAAATGCTATTGGAATCTTGATGGGGATTGCACTGAATCCATAAATGGCTTTCATTAGTATTGACATTTTAACAATACTTATTCTTCTAATACATAAACATAGGATACCTCTCCAATTATTTGTTTCTTCTTCAGTTTCTTTCATCAATGTCTTATGGTTTTCAGAGTACAGATCTTTCACAACTTAGTTAAAATTATTCCTAGGTGTTTTATTGTTTTTCATGCTATAGTAATTAGGATCAATTTCTTTATTCTTTTTCAGAAAATTCATTGTTAGTGTATCCTTGTTTCTTTATTTAATGTCATTCTCTATCCTACCTCATCACAAATAACCACTGATCTGTGTTTTGTCACTATAAATTAGTTGGTATTTTCTATAATAAATGGAATCACACTCCATTTTTGTCCCCTTCTTTTACTCAGGATAATTATTTTGAGATTCATCTATGCTACAATACTCCATTCCTTTTTATTCCTGAGTAATAGTCCATTGTTTGGATATGCTGTAATCTGTTTATCCATGTAGCTGTTAGCATGTTAGCGTATTTGGGTTGTTTTCAGTTTGGGGCTATTACAAACAAAACTGGTATGGTCATTCATGTGAACCCTTTGTATGGACATGTGATTTCTGTATTAACCAGGTGTGTTCAAGTGCACCTTTTATATGCAAACTAACCAATACAGAACCCAGACTCCCCCAGCTTCCTCTCTTATGGGGCTCTTATACTCCAGACCACTATCCACCTGCTCTAATCATCCAGGGCTATGTATCAGATAACTAGGAGAAGCCCCTACACCCTACAGCCTACTAAAATCATTCAAACTAGCAAATCCTAATCCTGTTTAGCTTGCTTACCCTGACTCCCCATTCCTTCCTGCAAAAACCACAGTAAAGGCTCTTGCCCATGTTTTCCCCTCACTCCCTCTGCCTCCTAATTGACCCCGGTGCTTCCCCTTGTGGTGCCCCTGTGGGTGTGTCATGCCTTCTGTTTCTAGGGAACTGTGAGTAAAACTTCTTCCTTCATAACAGTCATTTCTGTGTGTCCTATTGTACCTAATTAAAACAAATCCTAGGTGCATTTTAAAGATTTATTTATTTACTTGAGAGTGGGGGAGGGGCAGAGGGAGAGGGAAAGAAAGCCTCAAGCAGACTCCCCGCTGAGCGCTGAGCCCACCACAGACTCAATCCCAGGACCCTGAGATCATGACCTGAGCTGAAATCAAGAGTAGGCTGCTTAATCGACTGAGCCACCCAGGCTCCCCGCCTAGGTACATTTTAAAATACCTTAATTGCGGGCGCCTGGGTGGCTCAGTTGGTTAAGCGACTGCCTTCGGCTCAGGTCATGATCCTGGAGTCCCGGGATCGAGTCCCGCATAGGGCTCCCTGCTCAGCAGGGAGTCTGCTTCTCCCTCTGACCCTCCCCCCTCTCATGTGCTCTCTCTCTCCTCTCATCCGCTCTCAAATAAATAAATAAAATCTTTAAAAAATAAAAAAAAATAAAATAAAATACCTTAATTGCTCCTGAGTATATCTTAGTTGCAGAACGGCTAGATCACATGGTAGATATATGTTTAAGTTTTTAAGAAACTACCGAACTGTAGTCCAAAATGTTTGTGCCATTTTACATTCTCAGCGGCAACATATGAGAGTTCCAGTTGCTCTACTTCCTACCAACACTTGGCATGATTGGTGTTTTTTATTTTAGCCATTTTAAGCAATATGTATCTCAACGTGATTTTACTTTGTATATCCTTAATGAATAATTATATTGAATTTTTTTGTGTGCTAATTTGCCATCCTTATATCTTCTCTGGAGATGCATCTGTTCAAATCCTTTGTTCGCTTTTTTACTGTCATTTTTCTTATTGCTGATTTTTGAGAGCTCTTTATATAATCCAACACAAATCCTTTGTCAGATATATATGGCTTGCAAAGATTTTCCCCCCAGTATCTGGCTTATCTTTTGGTTCTTTTAATAGTATCTTTTGAAGAACAAACATTTTTAATTTTGATGAAGTCCATTTTGCCAATCTGTTCTTTTACAGATCTTATTTTTGGTGTCAGACTTTGCCATCCCAAGGTCACAAAGATTTTTCTCCTTGTTTTCTTCTAGAGGTTTTATAGTTTTAGGATTCACATGTAAGTCTGTGATATATCATAGCATTACTTTTCTATCTGGTGCAAAATACCAATTGAAATTTGTTCACTTTTTTACATATGGATATTCAATTCTTTCAGCACCATTTGTTGGAAAAGACCATTCTTTCCTATAGAATTGCCTTCTCACCTTTGTTAAAAGTCAATTATCCATATATATGTAGGTCTATTTCTGTATTCTGTATTCTGTTCTAATGATCCGTTTGTTAATCTTTCTGCTAATTCCACACTGTCTGGGTTGCTACAGCTTAATAGTAGTCATGAAGTCAGATAGTGTTAGTCCTCCAACTTTGTTTTTTTTTTTTCTTTTTTATAGCTGTTTTGGCCATTTTAGGTCCTCTCCATTTGATTTGATAGGTCCTCTCTATTTTGATATCTCCAAATGATACAATCATTTTGTCAATTTCTGTCAAAAAACTCTCTGGGATATTGATTAGAAAACATCAATTTGTGAAAAACTGGCATCTTAATAGTAAATATCCCAACCCATGAAAATGGTATATACTCTCTATTTATAAAGGTCTTAACTTTTCTAAACACTATTTTATAATTTTCAGTGTACATGCTCTGCACATTCATTTGTGAAATTGATCCTTAAGTATTTCAAGTTTTTGATGCTATGTGAATAATAGTCTTTTTTAATTGCAATTTTCAATTGGAAAAAGCCTTGTTACATCAAACTTGACTGCTCTGTTTCCATAGAGAACAGACAAACAATGGTTTTCCTGTTCTATTTTGGCCCCTATCTCTCTCAAGAAGTTTTACAAATGGATTTTCCTCTTGGCTTTTCAAACTAAATGCCAAGAGTCCTTTAATGAGACTGAAAATGTAACCACATTGCCCTGAAGGAACTAACTGTGCTGTCCTCTTTTGTAAAAGCAACTCAGCAAACCGAGTATATTAGAGACACAAATTTCTAGGGCTTGTACGAATTCTGTCAAGAATGTATAATGGGGATGAATTACTCTTGCCATGAGAACTTCAACTTTTGCACTTCCTGACTTTACTATGGCTTAAATTGAAATACTAAAGTGGTCCCCAAAGTGCTTGAATTTAATAACATTAATTACCAGGGCCCCCCAAATCTATAAATTCTTATTTAAAAATTCAACTATTCCATTTGTAATCCCTGGAAGTGCTTCACATTTAGTGCCTTACCTGTAAACTTTTCAAAAAGCAAACAATCTCACCTCTGACATCAAATCCCTATAGGGAATGAGCAAACAGCTCTGTCTCCCCAAAGAAATAGCTGTCCTCAGGAGGTGTCTCATGGTCTAAATTTGGCTGGATCTTATCTCTTTCTCTTCCATAAAACATTTATTCTCTCAGAACCCTGAGGAAACATGCCTGGTAAACTATTTCAGCATGAAATATTAAGAACAGAGAACAGGTAACACTCTTAAGAGTATTTGTATTTCAAAAGCCTATAACGCAAATGCAGGGACTTCTATTGTAATGACAGATTTCAGGCATTGTGGGAGGGAAAGAAATAGGGGAACAAAAAGCCTTCTGACATCCCCACAGACCTCCTTGTTTATCATACCTTTTGGTCCTTCTGATCCAGCCCTTACCTCTCACTATGTGAAGGTTGGACTCTAACTCCTGAAAGACATTACTAATGCACACAAGAATTTTTTGACTTTAAATCCCAATGATGTAACAGCGGATCATGGATTAGTGGGGGGTTTTTTTCTTTTTTTAAACTTCTCTCACAAAAAAAGTTGAGAATATAGAACATGATATGCAAAGTCACACTAAAGAAAGTTCATGTCTAGGTTGAGTTAGTCTTATCACCATTATCTAGCTCCTTCCTTCCCATGCTAGCCTCTTAGGCACTGACACCTTTTGGTGACATTTATTAAGTCTGTTCAAAGTCTTGAATGTCCTTCAATTCAGAGAATCAATGTGGGGAACCAGGAAAGACACACCCAGAGACAAGGGAAACATTGACCCACGCTCAGTTGTACTCACACATGAGGACTAGTGGTGAAAAAGTGGTGGGTAAGAAATGATACTAACTCAATAGAATCACCTTAAAGATGCTTTACAAATCTAGTGAGCTCAAACACAACTCTGAACAAGGAGAGAGAAATAGTCTAGCAGAGAAAAAAAGGTGGGATGACTCATGTGCCAAGTGGTATCTTTAAGACTCAGGCACACCATCGTAAGTATATCCCATACCTAAGTCACAGGTATTTTAACGAGTCCACATCCTTAGAACTGGTTAAGAAAATATGAAATTTGAGTTCACTGACATCTTCAAAACTCTTCTCTACCAAATCCTGGCCAGGGAAAGGGCATCCTCTGAAAATTTCAAGTTCTCCTAAAGCATGAAAATAGCAGCAAAGATTGTGCATGTTTAAAAGAAGTCTGCCTAAAGCCATGCTTTGTATTCACTCCTCTCTGTGAACATCAAACTACCACCATGCCTTTGTTCTAGGTTTTCCAACAAAAGTTTTACACAGGCTAACATCTGCCATGCATTATCCTTGAAGAGGCATTGTTGGCGTTTGGCAGGGCCACCCTCCCACCTCTTCATCCCTGTTGGCAGAGACTGAGCTGAGACAGGTCTTTGAGCAGAGCAAGTATCTGTCTCTACCCTGCATGAGAAGAAGTGAGAAGATGGAGTTGTCTCTGAGTAATGCAGCTCATCACATGGTACCAAGGGTGATTTAGAAGAATTAAAGCACTGTGCCTGTATTAGTTATCTCTTAATGCACAAAAAAATTACTCCCCAGAATGCCAGCCTAAATAATAAATAGTTATTATCTTATAGTTTTTCTGTATTAGGACTCTGTTTAGCTGGGTAGTTCAGGCTCAGGGTGTCTTGGGAGGTTGTAGTCAAGCTGTCGCCTGAAGCTGGATTCACATGAGGCTGGAGGATCTGCTTCTAAGCTTACTTCTGTGCTTGTTAGCAAGACTCAGTTTCTTGCTAGTTGTTCGTTGAGTGTCTCATTTCCTCACCATAGGCTATTTGAGCATCCTCACAACATGACAGCTGGTTTCCCCAGAGTAAGTGATCCAAGAGAGAGAAACGAAGATGGTAGCCACAGCTTTTTATAACCTAATCTCAGAAGTGACATACCATCACTTCTATCATATTCTATTGGTCATACAGACCAACCATGGTATAAAGTAGAAGGGGACTACACCGGCATGTGAATATTAGGGGGCAGGGATCATTGGGGGCCATCTTGGAGGCTACCAACCATAATACCTCTAATCTAACTGTGCTGAGAACATAGTTGGCTCTGGTCTTCAACATAATGTATATCAGGTAACATGTCTTAGCTTAGAGGTTCTGAAATGTAATGGCAAGACTAGTAGACTTGGAGTAAAGAGGTTTGGATTAAAGTTCAACTCTACAATTAGGAATGTTATGTAATTTTGGAGTGCTTCTTAACCTTATGGATATCTTATCTCACTCAATTATAAAATGAGAGGGTTATTATTAATGATCTCAAAGATATCTTTCAGCTCTAAAATTCCATGCCACTAAGAAATATGCCATTTGGGGCATGAATGTTATACAGGCAATTTTGTTTAACAAAATGGGCAATTCCAATGAGCTTTCTCTTATTTCAGAGTAATAAACCAACGAGAGAAATGGCACCCTTGAGCTTTCTTGGACCTTATTTCTTTTCTCTTCATTATACATATTTTATTCTAGTAAGTAAGCCTCACAATAACATATTTTTAATTATATAAGGCTTTAAGGTGTAACACACACATTTAATATGCAAGTGAGCTCATCTATAAATCCCATTAGGAAGAAATTGGACATGGGAAGCCTTCTAACTCTATTTTTCCATTGCCTGGTGGCTGATGTTTCCATGGGTGGCAATTTGGCCAGAGTTACAATAGCTTTCTGATAAGAAAACTCCCCGGTACATGACCCACATAAATGAATTAAAAAGGCTCCTTCATGTCTCAAATCTTTAAGGCTAGAGAGACAGCTGCAACAGCCTAGCATATGCAGTGTGGACTAGCAGCAGAATAAGCAGTGGAGATCTTTATCTCATGTACTAGCCTGGAGCAAGCAGAGGACAAGAAAAGCATCTTGGGAGGTTCCACTCTGAGACAAGAATGGAAAAACCACTCATTTGTTTATCTTTTAATTCCTTGAACATGCCGAACAGGCTCCCACTTGAAGGCCTTTGCATGTGCCCTGCCTGGGAATCACTTCTTCCAGTTCAGTGATCTCCCCTTCAGATAAGCCCTGTCCAGCCATCAAGCTCAAGTGGTGGCCCTCCCTCGCAGTTATCCTACCCTGCATTCTACTATCTCGGAGCACTTAGCACCATCTCAAACCATCTTGTCAGCATGCCTGTTTAAGGTATGCACCTCCGATAGAATGTAGACTGAGAAATGAAAGCCTGTCTGTCCTGTTTGCTGCCATATCCCCAGTGCCTATAACAATTCCCAGTACTGAGTAGGCCCTCAAGAAATCCTTATCAAATGGATGAATGGAAAGGCTTGTGGTTTGGTAGAGGGCAATTTTAAGAGATGTTGGGAATTGGCAACTAGGGACTGAATCTGAGGACAAAGAGGTTTCAGGTACTCCACACATTGAAGATAACCCCCAACAACTGGGGGCAGACACTGTCCCCAAATCTCTGAGAGAATTCACCCTGCTACTAGAAACAACAACAGTGCCCAGGAAGGCAAAAAAAAGGATAGGAGTCTTTTGAACTAATTGGCACCACTCCATGAATGCAGTGCTCACTGTTACTGGGAGTCTTTTTGTGGGGATGGTAGGGGTGCTCTCCTCTCTTAAGGCCAAGGGAAGATTGCCTTGATGGGAAAGTGCTAGCAAGAGGAGAACACTGGCACATCTCTTGCTGGCCGGACCTCTGCTCAGGGAACAGACCAGCAGATGGACTCCTGTGCCCTGCTGATTCGGGGAAAGGGAATAGGAAAAAGGAATGGCATGGCAAAGCAAAGAACTGGTTGGGAAGCTGGAGGTAGTTAGGGGGCATGTGGTGGCAAGGATGGATGAGATTCTTGCATGGACCAGGCGTGGGCTGGCACCATGTTGAGAGTTCTCCACTAGCACACAAGGGCTCCTGAGTTTCTAAGAGAATGCTTGGGCATGGGCTGGGGGAGAGTGCTTCTGGTAGTGGGAGCTGTGGTGCAGTCAGAGATGTTGACCAGGATTCTGATGGCTTGCCTCCAAGAACTGTGGAGATCCTCCAAAACCAGCCAGAAAATACAGTCAGGCACCGACGAGCCACATTTAGATCCTGTCACATAGTAGATGCCAAGAGCTTATCAGCGTTAACCCAAGAAGCAAAAAAAAAAAAAAAAAGCACCCAGAGAGGATTCACCTGATACCTCCTCACTTCCCCAAACCCACTGAGGAGAGAGATTTTGGAGGAGGGCGGGGAAGAGGCGTCCAGAGGCAGATGAGGTCGGGTCCCGGTGGCATATCCCTAGAACCACAGCCCATGCTGGGGGGAAGGAAGGAGATGAGATTTAAATCAGATATGAGATTAAAGTTTAAGGGCAGCCTGGACTTTCATAACTGAACGTGACCAGAAGTTTACAGGATGTAGCTGAGATGCCATTAAGGGATGGAAAAACAGTATTTGACAGCATGGCTGAAGGCAGGAACTGGGAAAAAGAAATTAAACCATTCGGTGCTTTCAACACGGAGTTCACACTATCCAGTCACCTAGTTACAGGAGGAAAAATTCGGTGGCCTTTGAGTACGTGAGTTTCTCAGGCATTTGTTTTTCCTTTGGGTGAGCTATTGCTGGTTTTTGTCAGAGGGTAATGTGACAAGACAGTTCATAAAATCCACGATTCAAGACTCACGCTGAGTACTGCAGACACGGTTGCCCTTTTTTCTTCTTTGTGCTCTCCTCCTATGAGAAGACTCAAGGCTAATTTTCTGAAACTCATTGTCTTGCAGCTTCAAAGGATTTTTTTAAACCTTGGGGCAAATCGTTTTTAAAATTTCAAAGCTACTTTTTACTAAAACTGAGTGGCTGGATGAGAGAAAAACACCACCCTCCTATCCTTCTTACTTGATAAATAAATCACTAGGAAAACGTGTGAGACTATTCCTGAATGGGTGGACAGCCTGGAAGGGCATTTTCTGTTGCTTCTGAAAGCTAGCACACGGGAAGACCTACTGAAATCTCTGTTCAGTTCAGAAGAGCCTGCGTCAGAAGAAACAGTTTAGGTGTTGATAGCTGGGGGGGAAATGTTTTTGGAAAGGAATGATGTTGATTAAGTTAAAAGTTAAGACTACAGCTTTGAGTTTTATGTAATCTATTTTTAAAGAGGAAGTATGGAGCACCTGGCTGGTTCAGTCAGGGAAGCAAGCACCTCTTGATCTTGGGGTCATGAGTTCAAGCCCAACATTGGGTAGAGAGCTTACGTGAAAACAAGAGAGAGAGAGAAAATACATTTCTTGAATGGTAATATAAAACAAAACAGAAAATACACTTACTTTTAACAGAAAAAAAAAGATATCTAATGAATAGTAAACCAGTAAAACCCCGCCTTGCTCGGACTTCTCTAACCTTTGTTTAATGGTGGCTCTGCTCTCAAGAACTCCTCCCATCTACCTGATCAAAAGCACTGGATAACCGAATAACACCCACCTAGAGATATTAGAAAGGCTGTATGTGTGTGTGTGCGGGTGTGTGTGTGTGTGTGTGTGTGGTGTGTAGGTGTGTGCATATGTGTGTATGTTACTTTAGGTATAACATAAAGGTAAAGCAAACTAAAGCCTTGTATGTGTCCTGAAGATAATTTTGTGGAATTCATTTGTAGTCATTTGTTGATTAACATCGCAAGCCTAGAGCATGTTTATCTTCCCTACAGTTCTAGACAGCCTATGTAAGACCTAGCCTGAGATGGGATGGCCTTCTGACCCTCTCCAGAAGTCACGGAGGGGCAGTCTTGCAAGGGGCCAGGCCAGGCCATCTCACTTCCGGGGCCTGAGGCTTTTTCCACCTTTGCCCAACATTGACAACTGTGGAAAACTCACTGGCCTTCTATTATATGATTATATCCATCCACCAGCCCCTTTCCTCACTGACCCTACTCCCTTCCCTTACTTTACAAAAACACTATTTTCTCATCATCATCATTTAGACCAACTATAGGAATTGGGCTTTATCTCCATTCACAGTTGCTATCTCTTGTGAAAGGGTACCGGAGGTACTGTGTTGAGAAGGATTCTGAGCAGGATTCTGGTCAGGATTCAGTGGTAAAGAGGAATATGATGGATCGACAAGGTCCTAGAGCAAAGTGGCAACAGGTTTACAAAGCATTTGTCTTTCCCTGTCTAGACACTATCTCTTCCCTTAAAACCATGACCTTTGTTATAAAGATGTGGTATATATACAATGGAATATTATTCAGCTATAAAAAAGAAAGAAACCTTGCCATTTACAACAACAGGGATGGAGCTAGAGAGTATAATGCTAAGCGAAATAAGTCAGTCAGGGAAAGACAAATACCTTATGATTGCACTCATATGTGGAATTTAAGAAGCAAAACAAGCAAACAAAGGGAAAAAATGTGAGAGAGAGAGAGACAAACCAAGAAACAGACTCTTCACTCTAGAGAACAAACTGATGGTTACCAGGGGGGAGGGAGGCGGGGGGATGGGGGAAATAGGTGATGGGGATGAAGAGTAACATTTATCATGATGAGCACTGAATAAGGTATAGCTGAATCACTATATTGTACACCTGAAACTAATATAACACTGCATGTTAACTATGCAGGAATTAAAATAAAAAACTTTAAAAAAAGGAACCTTGACCTTTGTTAGTAGATAGAACATCAGGATCCTAATTCTGGCAGATTCTTCACTCTCAGACTGCTGCTGAAATTGGATCTTGGGGGTTTCTGGGGGTAGGTGGCACACAACTAAAAATTATAAGATTTGAATTCCTAAAAATAGTAAAAAAAAAAAAAACCTACGACCATCACTAATTAGCTTTCGACTAGAAGCCAGGTAATATGCGGACAGAAGTATAGATACAGGTGCAGGTGGACAATTCCCAATCCTTAAAGCATGCTTATGAGCATAATGAAAAATAATCATAGATAACATTAAAATGTTTTAAATTAAAAAATAATCAGGAGGGAATTATTATTTTTTCAGATGAGGAAACAGGCCTGAAGAAAGTATGTCATTTGCCCGAGGACACATGCAAATAAGCAGATAAGTGTCCCGAGCTTGTCTGCCTAGAGCATGGCTTCGTTCCAAAGAAAACTTGTAAGCAGAAGCTGAAATACTGCAGGGCCATTTCCTCTGTGCCACGGAGACCTTTGGTGAGGGGTGGGGTTGTGGAGAATTCTTTCCCTCAAAGATCCCTGCATTTTGTGTTTTGGGGAAACATGACAGAAGAGCTGATTACTGGAGAATTGGGTTCTCTTCTGTGCGATAAAGTGAGGTGGGAAGAACGAGCAGACTCGCCCGTATGTCGGAGGATTTAATATGTCAGAGGATTTCCTGACATTGCCCCACAGCAGCAGAAGGGACGGCCCCCGTGTAGTGCCCCCCGCAAAGCTAGTCTCGGGCTCTCCCTGGCCACCGCTTCACATTATCAGTGCTCACGTGCATTAGCCTCAAAGGACACCCTGCTTTCCAGGGCACCCCACCTCTCCGTTCCTGGAGAAATTGTTTTTCATTTTCGAAGCAAAAGAAAACCCCACAGTAAAGAAACCATTTTTCATCCGGATCATCCAGCCGCAGTTCTGAGGGTGTGTTTCCACACCGGGGTGCTTGCCAAGCGTGCGATCCAGGGGCTGGAGGGGCTCCTTCAGGGGCATGATTTACGAGGTTCCAGTTGCCAACAGGGCCTGGTGAGCGAGGCAAGAAGGCTGGCTGCCCGAGTGAGCGGAGTTAACTCCAGAAGCATGAGGTACAGCAACATTACCCAAAATCTTCCACACATCACATTTTCGTGCTGTGCCCACTATTATCTTTATTTGTTTTTAAATTACCAAGGGCATTGAAACTCAGAGCTTTGAGGCAAGATGGCTCTCAGTAAACATGTCAGCACTTCTCATCACACGGGATATAAAATTGTATAAGACCCGCATGGTTTGGCCCATGCCAGCCCTTCTTGACCATGTTCTAATACTCTCCCCTTTATTTCTTCTGTGCTGTCTCTTCTAGAGACTTCTTGGTGCTCTGAGTATTCATCAAACATGCTTTGCCTCAGGATGTTTGCACATGTTTACTGATCCTTCTACCAGGAATATTTTTCCTCTGGGTAACCACAGGGCTCTCTTTATCACCTCATGTAGGTCCCTAAGCATCAATATTACCTCCTCAAAGACACCTTCCCTGATCATCAGTGTTGAAATAACACTGCCATCACTCTCTACCCCTTGTCCTGCTTTGTTTTTTATTTCACTGCATTTACCAGTCTTTGTTTACTGTCATCTATGCCACCAGAAGCCTAGCTCCATGAGGATAAGAAATTTGTCTTGCTCCTGATTATATCCCAATCCCAACTTATTCAATAAATCCAAAAAATAATGATAAATAAATAAATGAAATGTAGATTTGGAAAACATGGTGGTAATCAATCAGCAAGTCAGATTTTACTGAGTACTTAACCTGTCCTGGGTTCACTGTGCTGAGAATGTACGGCCTTCAGGCATCCCAGGATGCCAAGACCCTTCCAAGGGAAAGGGTGCTTCTCACAGGATAAATTTCTCTTCTAGTTTTGGTCGCCATCTTGCTTTCATGGCAGCCCATTTATGGCGCTTGTGATGTTGAACAATTTATAGAAAATAAAGTAACCTACACTCCTAAAACAGTAAACATCTAAGCTCACTGCACTACTATTTTGGAGGATGATTTACTAATATTCAAAAAGTTTTAAGGGATTTTTTTTCCAGAAACAAGCTATATTTAATAGCAATAATTGAATATATTATGCCAGTTCATCTCTTTGCTACCCACGGAAAATGCACAGATTTTGTCCTAGTATAGGGACTATTGGGTCTAATTATCTACCTATATCCATGCTTTATACAAAAACACGAATTAAGAATAACATTTTTTAATGCTGATTTGTCTCTGTCCTAAATACAGCAGCATTGAAAAGACTCTATTTCATGTTCAGTGTCTTGCAGCATTTACTGCTCCTTGCCTGGTGCCAAGTTGAGACTTCAGAGCAGGGAAATAGAGTCGATCCTGAAAACAGGAGAGGAAGGTGGGAGTCCCAGGGGGAACAGGCCTTTGTGTTTGATGAATGAGTCTTTTTCAGGTGTCTCTGTTCTTTGGTTTTTAAAGGAAACAGAGACACTCTTCTATCTGTCCCCACGTCCATTGTGTGAAATTTGCCTCGTTTGGGGACTCCATTATTTTCCTGGCTGTGAAATGGAGAGTCCGTGGGGTTTGCCGGAATGCACTGCCTGGATGTTTTCCCAGGGGAGGCTCTTCTTTGGCAACCTTCCTCATACTTCAGTCTGGGGAGGAAGACTTAGTAAGTAAATCCAAGTTCTATAATAGAGAGAGGACAAAGGCAGTGGTGAATGGATATGGTGGTCAAAAGACCCTCACCACTTCTGACTTTTTGTTCATATCCCTTCCACCTGTACTGTCTGTGTAAAAAAAATGGAAGTTGGCCCCATCCATTTCTATTCTGAATTGACCGGAGTTGCATGACTCTAAAAGACGCTCTATAAAGTTAAAGTCTGTATGGATTGAAAGTTAGAAAAATTAAAAATAGTATGGTTTGTAATTGCAAGATAGCCTCACTGGAACTACCTTGTGGGTAAAGAGGCTTCATGTCCTCTGGGTGCTCTGGCTATAAAATCCTCCCCAGGCGGTTCCAGATGGACGTGCTTGTTACAGGGTAGTGTTCTGCCCAATAATGATTCATGGAAAAGCAACGTTCCAATGTAGTTTTATAAACACTCTCTTTTCTCTGAATGGCATCAGCAAAACTGAGCCTTACCAACCCGTGTGGGATAGCTAACAGCTCAGATCGGCAGGCTCAATCTGCCAAGAACAAACAAGGCATAAAGCATTTCATTCACTCCGAGACTTCACTTCATTCCATTGGAATTATCCTCAGCCGAATTAGGCACTGTTGGAATGTGAATGCTGCAAGTGATAAAGTTGGTCATGGGCATCATCATCATCACCATCATCATTTTATAGTGAACTTATAACACCAAAACATACATCCCTGACAAGAAACGTTCCAAGAGACATTTCCATTGAAAAGATCTCATAAATAAGGAATATGACATGACTGCAAAGGACTTCACTACTCTAGATATTTATGAAGACCTCATGGCATTTATTTTTTAAAATAAATGACCTTTAAAAAATCTTAATAAAAGGCACTGAAACTATTTACAATAAAACATTGTTTTCCCTTCAGTGATGATCAACACCACAATCCAAATCATAGAAAATAGCTAGGAGTTGCTGAAAGCTTCCTCCAATCTAGTAGTTATGAGGAGCAGTTTACATACTTATTTTCATATAATCCTCATGACATCCTGTGAGATCAGTGCTATTTTTTTTTTTTTTGAGAGAGAGAGAGATAGAGAGCTCACATGTGCGTGCAGGGGTTAGGGGGCACAGGGAGAGGAAGAGAGAGAGAGAGACTCTTAAAGAAGGCTCCACGCCCAGCGCAGACCCCGATGTCCAATGCGGGGCTCATCTCACAATCCTGAGATCATGACCTGAGCCAAGACCAAGAGTCAGACACTTAACCTACTGAGCCACCCAGGCGCCCCGAGGTCAGTGCTACTTTTATCTCCATTTTACCAAAGAGGAAACTGAGGCTTTGAGAGGACAAATGACCTGACAAAGGTCATGTAGCTGGCACATGATAGAAACGTAATTTAAACGGCGGGCTGCTGTACTGAATGTGTAATTCACACAGTGGGGTACAGAACACACCTGAGTAAATCTGAAATTCTTGATTTCTACTGAGGCAGCAGCCATTGGAATGGGAGCTAAGGCTTTGCTGTGACTTGCCCTGAGGTAGTGAAAAAGGAGAAAAACTTTGAAGGAGAACTGTCAAATAGTTGCCATTTCTAGAGAAGCCATTTTCCTACTACCACTAGACCAAGAAGGTATTTTCTTTCTGTCCAGATTCAGAGACAGGATAAAGAGACTGTTCCAAGATTCTGAAAGAAGACAGCTCAGTCCCAATTTTGAGAGGCAGTCTGTATAATTCTTTTTTTTTTTTTAAAAAGAGCGTGCACAAGGGCTAGCAGGGGCGGGGGGAGGGGCAAAGGGAGCAGGAGAGAGAAAATCTCCAGCAGACTCACCACTCTGCGCAGAGCCCGACACGGGGTCTTTCTCACGGTCCTGAGATCATGACCTGAGCTGAAATCAAGAATCGGACATTTAACTGACTGAGCCACCCAGGTGCCCCTCTGTGTAGTTCTTAAAAGCACAAACTCTGGAGTCAAACTCTCTGAGTTCAAGTTCTGGTCCTAATACATACAAGGTGTGTGACCTTGGGAAAGTTAGCTTCTCCATGCCTCTGTTTACTCATCCATACAATAGACACAATTATAGCACCTATTTCTCTGAGCTGTTGTGAGAATTAGAATCAACCTTTGTGCATTGGTTAGAGCACACTTGGCACACCATACAGTTGGCCTTTGCACAATGTGGGGGTTAGGAGTGCTGACGCCCACACATTCGAAAACCCATGTTTAACTTTTGCCTTCCCCAAAACTTAACTACATTAGCCGACTGTTGACTGGAAGCCTTACTAATGATATCAACAGTCGATTAACACATATTTTGTATATTTGCATGTTTATATATACATAAAACATACAAATAATATATAATTATATACTATATATTATATACTGTATTCTTACAATACAGTAAGCTAGAGAAAAGAAAATGTTATTGAGAAAACTATAAAAAAGAGAAAATACATTTATAGTACTATACTGCATTTATCACACACACACACAAAAATCCACATATAAGTGGACCCATGCAGTTCAAGCCATGTTGTTCAAGGGTCAACTGTAAGTACTTTATAAAGTGTTGTCTATTACCAGTGCCCACATGGGAATAATCCTTGTCTAAGACCTAATAGTTGACCAAAGACGTCAGTGCTATTCGTGCTTCGCTTCCTATCCACAAGTTCAAACTCAGGCTCTCATGCACCTTGGTCTAAAGGTACTTAAGGTCTATTGTTCACTCCTGTTTTCCCCCTTTGATGTGATGCTTCAGACCTGCTCTCACCTTCCTGGCTCACTCTTAAACGAACGATGGAATTTTACTTTGTTCTGCACCCAAAATAGTAAGTTTCAGTAAAGTCAACTAACAAGGTAATTCACAGATTCCAGCTTGCTGCCTTGTGACCTGGCCAGCTCACCCTTCACCTCAGGGTGGCCCCCAGGCATCTCTATGTCTTAGAATCCACACCATACCACGAGACCCTAAGGAAGAGGAAGGTGTCCCTCCCCACCACCTTCATCACATGCCTGCACACACATGCACACCTACGTACCCAAGACTAAAGCTATACCTTAAAACCTAATTTCCTATTATAGGGGAGGATTCTTCCAGGAGACTGAAGAGTGAGAAGTCCATGTCCTTCTTAGGGAAACCATATCGTTCCAACAAGAGGGTGTTCTTGCCTCTTGGCCATCAAAGAAACAATTTACATGAGAACATCTTGTTCCGACATAGTACATTTGGGGTCACAGCTTGGCTAAAATATTCAAGTTATGTATTCAGGTCACCAAACACCTGAATCTGAAATATCTGCATTCAGGCACTACTGTAATATGTTCTCTTTCCCATGCTTACATTTCATTGATTAAAAGCCCGTTATCTGCCACAATTAAATTCAAGTCTCTAAGGAGCTGTAAAGGGCTTATAACTTTAATTGATTACATTAATTTGATTATTAAAGCTTAGGGTGTAGTCTCAGGCAAACCCTTTAGAAAGAACAAACTGATATGTACCCACCAACATGCACACATACACACACAGAATGCATAAATTAGGGAGAGAATATTGATGACTTGGCATGATATTCTTTACAAAGGAGTCCCTATAAACTTTTTCAGAGGGACACAGATTACAGGCTCTTCCAAAGGTTTACGAGGGAAGAGATGGTGACTTTGACAAGGTGAGAGCAGTGAAGAAGGAGTCAGATTTGGGATCTATTTTTAAGGTAGACCGAAAAGATCTCTATAAATTGTACTCTGTAAATTGGATATGGAGTTTTAGAGGAAAAACGTGATTTGGGTGGACTATTATTCAGCCATAAAAAAGAAGGAGCTATTGCCATCGTGACAACATGGATGGACCTTGAGGGCAGCATGCTGGGTGAGATCAGTCAGACAGAGAAAGACAAATACTGTATGATCACTTGTATGTGGAATCTAAAAAAGCTATCCTCAGAGAACCAGATTACATTGGTGGCTGCCAGGAGTTGGGGGGATGGTGGAAAGGGGCAGATTTTAGTCAAAGGGTCTAAACTTCCAATTAGAAGATGAGTGAGTTCTGGGGATCTGGTGTATAGCACAGTGACAGTAGTTAACAATACTGAATTGTATACTTGAAAGTTGTTTAGAGAATAAGGCTGAAATGTTCTCAACACAACAACAAAAATGGTAATTATGTGAGGTAGTAGATGTGGTAATCATTTCCCAATATATCTGTGTATCAGATTATCACACTGTACACCTAAAATGTATACAATGCCAATTATATCTCAATAAAGCTGCAAAATTGTAAAAAAAAAAAAAAAAAAAAGTAATTTAGGGCCTGAGTAGCCCTGTGAATGGGGGCGTCACAGACCTAGGTGGGCTTATGCGTAGACCAGGTTTGGAAGGAGAGGGGCTAGGAGTGGTAAATTAGGAATTTTGCTTGGGGCATGTTAAGTTTGAGGAGCCCATTAGATACCTAACTGGAAATTTTGAAGAGGCAGATGTGCAAATCTGGAGGTCAGAGGAGAGTGAGCAGAGGAGCCTGAGAAAGGGATCTGCAAGGAGGAGGACCAGGAGAGGGTGGTGTCCCAGAAGCCAGTAAAAAGAGCATTTCAGGAGAAAGGAGGTGATCAAGCATCTCAAATGCTGTAAAAGGCCAAGTGAGACCAGGGCTGAGTTGACCTTTGGCTTTGTCAAGGTGAGGTTCGTCACACCGTCCTTAAATAAGAGGGCTTTCAGGGGAAAGGGGTGTAGAGATGAGAGCCTGAGGGCAACACTGTAAAGGGACCGATGCAGTCTTCTTAGTGGAGATTTTCCCACAGGCTCCAGCTGTAAATGGGGACTGAGAAATCACACGGGGTCTTAGTGTCTTTCTGTAATCCTGGTCATCTTGAATATAGGTAGAGTTTTTATTTTTATCTTTTTAAAAGATTTTATTTATTTATTTGAGAGAGAGAGTGAACATGAGCTGGGAGGAGGGGCAGAGGGAGAGGGAGAAGCAGGCTCCGCATTGAGCAGGGAGCCTGATGAAGGGTTGATCCCAGGACCCCGTGATCATGACCTGAGCTGAAGGCAGACGATTAACCAACTGAGCGACCCAGGCACCCCTGGATAGAGCTTTTAAACATCTCATAAAGGAGGTAGTTTTGTTGTCATCAAAGCACATGAAATATATAATTTTCTGAAATGTCGGGAATGAACATTATTCCTGAAATCTCAGAACTGGAGAACTTCGGGGAATGGCCACGAGGATGCTGTTAACCCCATCACTGTACACATAAGCATTGGGATAGTGGACTCAGAGAAGCCCTTCAAAAGATAATCTCCCACCTGCCCCCACCCCTCTCCACTGCACTGCCCTCACCTGGTTAGGGCCTGGCTGGTTCACTGTGCACAGGAAGGAGTGGATCTTATACCTCTCAGAGGTACTGGCACAACTCGGTGCGTTGGGGTGGAGTAGGGGACTGGGTTTGTTTGGGGTCTGGTCGAAAAGCTGAGCTGCAGCCCAGTGAGGTGGCACTAGAGAGAAAGAGTGAAGATACGCTGAGGTCGACCATAGAGGTAAGGACTGGGGACTGAAGTGGACAATTGGAAGGAGAGCCAGAAGCTAGGAGAAAAGTGGATTCGAAAAGAAGAGATGGTGAGAAGAGATTCCTGAGAGGGGAGGGAGATGTACAAAGAAATTATTTATTTATTTATTCATTTATTTATTTGAGAGAGAGAGGGAGCATGAGCAGGGTGGAGGGGCAGAGGGAGAGCAGATCTCAAGCAGACTCCAAGCTGAGCGTGGAGGCACACGTGGGGCTCAATTCCAAGACCACAAGATCATGACCTGAGCCAAAATCAAGACTCGGTTGCTCAAACAACCAAGCCACCCAGGCGCCTCAAAGAAGGGTTTTTATGAGCATCAGGTCCATATTTGTATGAGCCAGCTGGGTCCACTTCAAGGAACCCAAGGAGGACTGTCCCCTACAGCAATAGTATTGGGAGAAAAAGCTCACAATTGCCTAATAGGATCATCTGATGGGGTCAGATTTGTGCTGTTTAGATATTATGTACTCAAAAAGATATGTTGAAGTCCTAACCCCCATCCAGACCTGTGAATGTGACCCTATTTGGAAATGGGATCTTTGTAGATGTCATTAGGTTAAGATGTGGTCATACTGGAGTATAGTGGGCCCTAATCCAATATGACTGGTGTCCTTATAATAAGAGTAAAATTTGGACACAAATACAGAAGGAAGGTGGCCATGTGAAGGCGAGGCCAAGACTGGGGAGATGTGCCACAAGCCAAAACAGGCTTAGAGCTGCCAGAAGCCACAAGAGGAAAGAAAGGATCTTTCCCTAGAGGCTTGGGAGGAAGTATGGCCTTGCTAACAGCTTGATTTCAGACTTCCAGCCTCCAGAAGTGTGAAGAAATAAACTTATCTTTTTTTTCTGTTTTTTTTTTTTTTAATTTATCTTTTTTTAAGCCATTCCATTTTCCATACTCTGTTACAGCAGCCCTAGGAAACCAATATAGGAACTATAGACATTTTTTGACAAATACATATATCTATACACATAAATCTGTATAAAGAAGATTTTCTACTACTTTTACAAATGTCTAAGAGGATGAGGTTTTGAAAATCTCAACTCAGGAAAAAAAATGCATAAAATCCAAATCAATGCCTATATTTATTTTTTCCCCCAGTAATTAAACAAATGTAAGGTGGTGGCGGAGGCTAGTTTCACTTGATTTCCAGTGAATAGTGTTGATGAGTCAGGACCATTACTTCTCTCAGAAAATGCCCTGTAAAAAGCAAAATCTGAGTGTTGTGTTTACAAAAGTGATACCATATGTTGGTTGATTAACAAGTTGTCAGAATATTAGAAGTTCTTGGCTGATTGCAAGAAGGAGCATCTGTTCGCTGAATCTCTTATCTAACGTGTGTACAGATCTCTCCAGGTTTGGCACTCTTCCTAAATATCAGACATAAATTCCTGCAGTATTTAGCCTTTGGAGAGTAACATTGATGTACTGCTTGGGGTTAAGATGTTTATTCTCAGGAAAGCAAGGGAAGTGAGGCCAAAAAGATGACATGTATACATAAGAATGTTATGTACCATTCAGAATCATTTTACCATTACACCTTGTATCATCTACCACAACTAACGTTTACTTGCATGTAACTTGCATAGAAATTTAAGAAGAAAAAAAAAAGATTAAATCAACTCTAGAGCTATTTATTGCTTTTTCTATTGATAGAATTTCACAAGGCTTTCTATTTATAAAGTCACTTACAGTTCACAAATGCTTTCACACTACATCCCTACAACCCTATAAAGATGGCAAGAAATTGTATCTCTGTTTCACGAATGAAGAATCTGCAGTCGAGCTGAGGTAAATCCAACTGGCATTGAAGTGTTGGGACCAGGACATAAAGCCAGCTCCTTTCAGTTCCATCATGGCACCACCTACAAATCCATATATTCAGGAGCTAGTTGTAGGTATTCTGACAGAATCTAGTCAAGGTGAAATGCTGGAGTTTTCCTTTGTTCCTTTTTTTAAAGATTTTATTTATTTGAGGGTGGGGGGCATGAGCAGGGGGAAGGGGAGGGGCAGAGGGAGAGGGAGAAGCAGGCTCAATCCCAGGACCCTGAGATAATGACCTGAGCTGAAGGCAAACGTTTATCCCACGGAGCCACCCAGGCGCCCCTCCTTTGTTCCTTTCCACAATCCCTGTTAGATTCAGTCAGCCACCATATATTGGGGTTGTGCCATTTTGGTTTCAGCAAGTAGATTCTGTTGGGGAGGAAAAGCTTTCTCTCTAGCCTTCGGTGTATGGGGGCCTGACAAATTTAGCTGAGAAAGAACAGATTAACAGGAGAAAAGGAAAACAAATTTTATTAATATTTTACATGGACGAGAGTTCTCAGGAAAAAAATGAAACTCAAAGAAGTGGTTTCGTGGATTTATATATCATTTTCACAAAGGCTCTTCTTTGGGCTTTGAGGGACAATAAATTGTGTGAAAGTGACTAGAAAGTAAATTGGGAGGGGGGATCCTGGTTGGCTCTGTTGATTAAGCATCTGCCTTCGGCTCAGGCCATGATCTCCGGGTCCTGGGATCAATCTGCGCATCAGGCTCCCTGCTCAACAGGGAGTCTGCTTCTCCCTCTCCCGCGCCTGCCCCCTGTTTGTGCGCTCTCTCTCTCTCTCTCAAATAAATAAATAAAATCTTTTTTTTAAAAAAAAGGAAAAAATATGGAGGGAACTAATGAAAGATAAGGGTTATTTTAGTAAGATGTGTTTATGCAGACTCATCTCAGTGCTGACTCTCTACAGTGATAAGAGTTGTTCTCTTCTTCCGGGAATAGGGGGACACCTTCACAAAGGGAAATTTATGCCCTGCTTTTAAGCAGAAAGGAGGACAGAGAGTCTCTCCTGTGTCTGCTCTTAGGGTTCTTTAATTGCTTTCGGCTCAAAATAATCCTTATGCCAAAGTGGAATATTTTGGGGTAGAATATCCTGATCCCTTTCAATCCCTCTCCACTGCTCATCAAAGCAGACACGAAATAAGTAAGGTGGAAAAAAGGACTCCTCTTATGTTAACTGAGTTCACAGTTAGACTTAGATTTCAGTTGTTCCGCTTCTTTTGAAATTCCTCAGCACTCATGGTCTTAGAACTAAGTGCCTCTTTGACATGATATACACACCACCTTCTTCTTTAGCCTTGATTTTTTTTGTCCTACATTTTTACAACATACATGAAGCCTACATTATGGAGAAGTCTTTTGGTACTTCAAGAAAATGGGGAATATTATGAAAACAGAGTATTTTTTTAAGTATCTCAAACTGTAGCCTTTTATTTAAATTGCAAGTCAAGTATTACCTTTGGGAGTTTCTGGCTGTCATTCCTTTGCTTAATGTCAGAGAAGGAAAAAATTTCGCCTCTACCCTCTTACCTTCAGTGACTGGGACCTGTGAATTAAAGTGACAAGAGGCAGAGTCACAGGAGAAGAGGTTTATTTCCTATGCACATAGGGGACCTCACATAAAAGAGGTGAAAACCCTAGGGCTCCGTGCTGGCTAAGTCAGTGGAGCATGCCACTCTTGATTTCAGGGTTGTAAGTTCAAGCCCCATGTTGGATGTAGAGATTACTTAAAAATAAAATCTTAAAAAAAAAAGGAATTGAAAAACCCCTAAAAGCCAGTGGACCTGGAAGCTTATACTATTTTAACAAAAGGTGGTAAATTGTAGAGAGGTGACAGGACAAAAGAAAAGAGGTTTGGGTTTCTACAGGAGGTGATTGTGGAAAGGTAAGTAAATATATGGGGGAAGCTAAGGGAAGATACGGGTTGAGTAACGGAAGGATTTAGTAAGGTCTGTTATGCAGACTCATGTTGGTGCCGTCTTCAGTGATAAAGAGTCCTCTCGACTCTTCCTGGTAGGAGAGAGGGGAGGCAGGACACCTTTACAAAGAGAAATGTATGCCCTTCTTTAAGACAGAAAAGAAGCGGGCCGAGAGGTTCTCCTGCATTTGCTGCTTCTCAGTTGCCTTCACCTCAAAATAATCTTTATGCCAAAGTGACATATTTTAGGGTGGCACATCCTGACCCCCTTCATTAACTTCAAGGACCTCTCCAGTCAGGCCTTTCTCTATGTTTCTAATCATATTCCCAGCCACTCAATTTCTGGACTGTCTTTCAAGCAAAGTGCTTCACTTCTTACCTTCTACCCCCTTCCTCTGAACTCATGCTCCTATTGTCTGTCTGTAATACCATTTCTCCCCCGTTCTCCCTTCCAACCTTACCCTCAAATTTCTTTTCCTATTTTAACCACTCTCACCACCCCCACCCCCCAGACCTCCAGCCACTCTTCTTCTCCTGAGTGCATTGGGCTCTCATGGCCTGAGGACTTGATTTGACAGTCTATCATTTAGTCCTTCAGACGTTCAGCGCTTGTTTGAACAATTACATAAATCTACTATTTGCTCCGTTTGTCTCTTTAACCTCAATTCTGCTTCTCTCCCCCTCCCACCCCCACTCTTTGTATCATGCAGTATTGTTCTTCAAAGTGTGAGCCAAGGAAAATCTGGACCAAAATCCTCAAGAGCTCTTGTTAAAAAGGTACATTCCTGGGGCGGATCATGGATCTGCTGAATTGGCTTCTCAGGATTCTTCTGCATAGAGAAATTTGTGAATCATTGATTTATACAGCACATGTCATTCATTCATTTATGTGTTCATTCAACAATGATTCAAGCACAAATTAGGTGCGAGGTACGTGGAATCCAGCACTGACTGAGGCAGATGTGGTCCCTGTTAGCTAGGAATTTCTAGCCTCCTTTGGGAAACTGACAATGAAGAAGGACTTAAAAGTATGATGTGGGTTACAAGGTGAGATGAAAAGAACTGTGGGAGTGTTGGGGGGGGGCCAGATGTGGCAGTGACAGGTATCAGAGAATGCTTCACTGCTGAGGTAGAGTTGAAACCTGAGGAGGAGGAGGACTTGGCTAGGAAGGGAGAGTGGGAGGGAAGGAGGGGCAGAAGGAAGAGCATGCATGAAGCTCTGAGGTGGGAAAGAGTATGGCCCCTTCTTTAGAGGGACAGGGAGCAAGGTCAACAGGACTTGAGCCTCCAGGCATAAGTGAGGGAAGCACAGTTAGAGAAGTAACACGTGGTCAGATCGTGCAGGGCCTTGTGGGCAGGCTGAGGAGTTTAGAACGTATCCTAAGGGCAGCCATTAGAGGGAAGCAGCATGATCACTTTTGTCTTCCGGATCATGTCACCTCTAGATTGGAGCAAGCATGTACCTGAGAGACTAGCTGGGAAGGCTTTGTAATTGTCCGGGAGAGAGGTGATGATGGTTTTGTCCAGAGTACTGGTGGGATGAATTCAAAGGATACATAGGAGATTGATGAGGCGGGCTTTAGGTATTCATTGCAGGTTGTGGTGAGAGCAAAGGTGGGGTCAAGGATGTCTTTCATTCTTGTTTTGGTAACAGTGGTTGGAGCCATGGAACCCTGAGAAAGGACCAGATTGTGAGGACAAAATTACAAGTCCATTTCTGTATGCAGAGATTTTGAAGTACCTATGAAACATTCAAGTGGACACGCCATGGACTTTTTCATAATTCTCATAGAAAAAGTAGGATTTAAGTGGGCTTTGAATGAACTGTGAAATGTAGATTGGCACCAATGGGGATTCCATTAGAAGACCACATATATGCTGGTCCATCTTGGTGGGGTTTTTTTCTTATTTACTTGATAAAGCTGAGTTCACAGTTCTGTGTTTTTAAAAACCCATCTTCAAAAGTGACTCTTTTCTATAAGGAGATGATGATGGCTCTGTTTGCTTGTTTGTTTGAATTTGGTTTTGTTTAGGAAGTAGGTTGGGTCAATGGGGTTCTTTGCATGTATTTATGCTTATCTGGGGAGAGGGGAGCTTAGTGGAGGTATGCATGTTCTTTCAAGTTAATCTGTAAACACAGCTTGTGTCATCCAGCTATGGATGAGCTCAGACATACTGGAAGATACCAGAGAACTTCCATGAAGAGGACAAGTGAAAACAAGAACTCTGTCATTCTGTACGGACATTGCAGGGCTGCTGGTGAAAATTCACATCCAGTGAAAAATTTTAGAACTATTTGCAAGGGTGAATGGGTCTTTGATGAAAGTGCACTCTAGGTGTGCCATGGTTTACATTTGATAGGACTCTTCCAATGTAGCCTAATTTCCAAGAAAGAGCAGATCATAGAAAGCTGTGGATTCTCTTCCTACCCCTCTTCCTTTGATTTTCCTTCCATTTTTTCTGTTCATCACCTGCTTCCCATTCATCTCCCCAAAAGAGAATAATGAATAAAGAAGCAAAGCGGCAAAATCACTGTGTCCTAAAAATAACTACTCCCAGTCATTGTTCTCAAAGTTTCAAAAATGATACAAAAAGCTTTATAACCAAGCCCGAATACAGAATGTAAAAACATGGCCATTGGCTTGGTCCTACATTTTAGTATGAGAAACCTCTCCCCACAGTTCCTGAGCAATGCTCAGCTGGACTCTACTTGGTTATTCTTAGTGGCAGGGAGCTCCCCCTCAATTTTAAGAATCAACCAATTGTGTTACTAAATCTAATTAGACAGAATATCTTTCCTGCAACAAATCAAAATGAGCCCACTCGCCGACACTTGACACTTGTTTTGCACCTCTCAGCAACACAGAATAAATCTATTCTATATTCTGTGTGACAGCCTTTCAAATGTATTAAGACAACTGCCGCATCTCCTCAAGCATTCTCCTCTGCAAACTAAATGTCTCCAATTCCCTCAGATGCATTTCTTATAGGACATATTTTCTGCATTCTTCACCATCTTTCTCAAAACAAGTCTCCCCTGGGCCCTCTCAAAAGGCAATCGCCCCTTTCTGAGTGACACCCACACCGACCAGAGCCCTGCACGGCAGGGCACCTGCCTCTTAGCAGGTCTTGTGTTTCTTTCCATGACAAACACTTCATTTTAAACAGAGGACAATGAGTAGGGACCAAAGGAAGTGTGGGATGTGTGTTGTGTTTAGAGCTCTGAGACATTCCAAGCTTGGTGGAATATTTATATTTGGTTTATAACAGAGCGGTTTTTCATTTGTGGCTCTAGACATGGGCTGAATCCCAGTGAAATTACTGGCTAATAAATGGGAGGTGTTTTAAATTCCTTCCGAGTAAAATGGGAAGATGTTCCCCTTTTTCACTTTTCATGTGACAGTTGTACCTTAATCTGTTTTTAGGAACAGCTGTGGTAACAGATGTTCATTTTAGATGGTATAGTTTTCGTGTGTGTGTGTGTGTGCGCGCGCGTGTATGTGAGAGTTTGGGTTTTGTTTTTTTTTCTTTTGTAGTATACCTAGCAAAATCCTTCTCACCAAGAGATGTTTATGAAAGCCCAGATCTTTTTGCTAGTGCAAATGGGCTACCTTTTGTATAGTACGTTCACACTGTCACCCACACTGCTAAGCACCTTCCAAGGGCATGGTCCTCTACTCAATGTTCTGTATGGTTTTGCATGCAGCCGACACCTCTTTCTTGCCGCATGAGGCTCCCAGTGCAGGCTTACAGCTAACATGGAGGTCACTGGTCAACAGAGAGTGTCTGATAGAAACAGGAATGTTGACCCCATAGCTGGCGATATTAGACTTAAAACCAGGAGCAGCAGAAGATTGCTCTTCTTCCTGTATATCCTCACTACCAGGTTTGGGGCCCGGGCCCCCCAGATAATCATTCACACTATGAAATCACAGACATGCTGGTGGCGAATCCTGGTCTTGGCTAATGTGGGGGCGAAAACTATTATCTCAGAAAAAAAAGTTATTTCTCTTATTACATGGAGTTTATAATATAGATATCTGTAGCATTTCTAAAGTAAGTGCTTCTGTATGTAGAAAGAGAAAGACACACAACACCGAAGTAGGAGTTTTCACCATCTTAAAGCTTGACCTGAAATGAAAGACGAGACCCTCAGGAAGAGGCTCTCCTTCCAATGTCTGTTTCCATTTATCATTGATCTGAAAGAAGAAATTCTTTCCTAAAGAGTGAACTCTTGGGATCACCATTTTCCCAACTATCACTGTTGTAAAAGTCTTCCTCCTTTCACTGTGTACCCTATAAAACCACAGGTAACATTCTGATATCTGAGTAAGTATTGATGCTCCAAGAAGATATGCCTCATGTCAACCCTGCAATATAAGGAATTCCAGTTGAGCTAAGTGACAAGTGCGTTTACCAGGTCACCACTCCTTTCCACAGTTTGGTTGATCAATGCTTGATACGAATCTCTTCCAAGACATGCTCTATAGTATCCTCCTTGTAAGACCTCTTCTTTTGTTGCAACTATCTGTTATTTTGTTATTCTTTTTTTTTGTTATTTTTTTATTCTTCATTTATTTTAATAAGTAACCTGCACACATGTTTAAAAAAGTGAGAATACTAATTTGTACTTCTATTACCTGATTTACCACATTTCAGGAATGCCTTTTGACCCCCCATTTGAGGAATTAGGAAATCAACATAACTAGTCTAACTTCTATTCTCTATTCCCAATACACGTTAGCAATATTGTTCTATTTAAGTGGCCATTGTTCATAAAATTTAGGTTCTGAAATTATAATTTCTGCAATTGTCTTTGTTTTAGTACTAAATGTGTTCTGTCCTCAAGGCAGCCCTTTTCCTCCAGCTTTTTATTTTTTTATTTTTAATTTTTTTAAGATTTTATTTATTTATTTGAGAGAGAGAGACAGAGCACAAGCAGGGGGAGGGGCACAGGGAGAGGGGAAAGCAGACACCCCACTGAGCAGGGATCCCAACACGGGGCTCGATCCTGGGACTCCATCCTGGGACTCCAGGATCATGACCTGAGTGGAAGGCAGACGCTTAACTGACTGAGCCACCCAGGCAACCCCTTCCTCCAGTTTTTTAAATCCTCTCTTGGCTGATTGGGGTTTGGTCTCCCAATATTTCTCCAAAAGGTCCAATATTTCTTCCAAAGGGCTCATAGAAATTATTTTTCTGAGTTCTTAAAATTGAAAATCATTTTCCTTTTTACTTGAATGACAATGTGAAGTGTAAAATTCTTGAGTCACATTTGACCTCTCTGAAGACTTTTTACTGTTATACACTGCCTTCCAGAGTTGACCTTTTTCCTTGTAGTGATTTGACCTGTATCCATTTTTGTCTTCGTCTATATTTCAATCTGTAGATTCAACTCTTTTATTTTAGGAAAGCTTCCTGAATTAGCTTTGGATACAATCATATCTTCTTCTCTTACTTGGGCTTCTCCAGAGATGCCTATTATTTAGAAGTTGGATCTCCTTCGTTTTCCTTGGCTATGAGTTTTACTTATTCAATTTCACTCTCCCCCACCCCCAGCTCATTTTACTTGGTTTCCCCAACTATACACTCTCTGACTCAGACTGTGCTTCCAGCATCATCTCTCCTCTTTTCCTCTTCCAACATTGCCTCATATCTAAGCTGTTTTTATTTACGTGCCTTTGAAACTTTCATTACACCCCTGAACCACCAGCCCAGCTCATGTCCTTAGGATCTGTTCATAAGTGATTTCTGAAGACTTCATTAGGGATCCAATCTTTCACTCAATTTTCCTTAACCTGAGCTTCCTTCCTTGCCACAACATCATGGGTTCATCAAGCCCCTTTCTTTCCTTTTTTCCTCTTTTACATTTGTTCACATAACTTGTGTAGCTGACTGACTAACCGTAAGTGAGCTCCTCACAGTTTCACCCTCTACCCTGCCTCCTAGATCATGTTTCCTTTCTCAGTTTCTAGAAAATACCACTGTCTATAGGTGTCTGTCTCCCTTCACTAATACATTCTATGCTTTTACCCTGTCCCTACTTCATTGTGAAGCAGCCTGTTATCAGCAGAGAAAAGGGAACAAGTAACCTTGGGAATTCAAAGGGGTAGCCCTGAGGGGGTTGACCTCATGCATGCAATTTCTTTGAAGTCCTGTGTTTTACCTTTAAAAGAAGGCAATATTTTTATTCAACTCCATGATTTCTGTGTTTGCTTTAAATGTTTGTGGCAAGTGGTCTAAATTACTTAGCTATCATTACTTAGCTTAATTCCCCCACCTTACCTCCAATCTTTGAGTAAAACTGAAGCCTCAGAGAAATAAGCCATAATAATGTTTCAAGTACTTTCTAGCATGCCAGTGGGGATCCTCAGGGGTCTCAGGATCTCAATCTTGAATAAACCACAAGTTTAAAGGGCCCCTCATTTGCATCTCTGAATCTCCATATGTCTGGCACAGTACCAGATGCCTATTTGTCATTACATAATTGTTTGTAGAATTGACTAGAACTGAAGTTGGGAAATTTCTTCTCCATGTTCCATAGGCCACTGCCTATTTTAGCTTATTCTTGGTGATTCTAACTAAAATGCAATTGTTCTTTGTACTGAAGGAAAGATTGAGGTGAGGGCTTAAGGAATCCACTGTAATGTGTGTTCATACAGTGATCGCCAAGACTCAGCTCTTGAAACAGGTGTTTCAGGTCGTCCCCTCCAGCTTCAAGGAGACCAGACATTCTTCTTGAGCCTCAGTGAAGGAGTACAACAGACTGTCTGGGAGCACAGGCTCTGTAATCAAAATGCCTGATTACAAACCCTGGTATCACCCTTGACATTTGTGTGTCTGTGGACTTGTCCGTTGACTCACCAAGGCTTCATTTCCCTCCTCTGTTACAAGGGGATAATAAGAATAACTACCTCGGCGGGCTGTTCAGGGAATACATGATGTCATGTATGGAAGTGTTCAACACAAATCCCGAGACAAAGTATGCCCTCGTTAAATCACAGCTGTTCTTACTACTAGATGCTTGACTGAAGGACTAGAGAGATGGTGAGATGAACCCAAAATATTTCAGTTAAAAATACTTTGAAAATGTGACCCAAAATCTAGGTAGCAGCTCTAGACAATAAGTAACTGCCTTTGTGTGAAACTCCATAATTTCCACAACGAATATAACGATTAAAAATCTTGTCCCATCTCTCCCGTACACACATGCATATATATTCCCACCCAGAAATAGTAAAATAGTTAGAGGAGGAAGGTTTGGCCTACATGTCTGTGCTGCAGTCATTTCTCCTTACTTCTAAAGCCTGAACTTCCCCAGTAGCTTCGTGTGCATGGGGCGCTGAACCACCTACCTCAGAGTAGAATGGTAAGCAGCCTTGGACTCCCACTGAGCTTTAGAAGTTAGCTTTCCAGCTTTCCCAGAGCAGGATTGCCCTGGTTGACAAACATAAGGAGCCCAGAAGTTTCTCCTACCCACAGATTCCCCCATTCCTCCATATGTCCTGGGAGAGCCCAGTGCTATCTAGGAATTCCAGAATTAGAACAAGCCATTGAGAATGTCATGTTTAAGGGTAGGCAGGCTGCTGACTAGTTATTTTCTTAACATCTTCCCATCCTTTGGCATCTACTCCAGGAAACGCCAGCCAGAACTCTCCAATTAGCTACCATATGAATAGCATCTATAAGAAAACAATGTATAATCTATATCAGTTATGTGCTCTGATGAACACAATTTCATGGCCAGGAAAGTGTGAACAAGGAAGTAGGTCTGTCACACTGTCCTCTTAAAAAGTTATCAGGCAACCTTACACCACGGAGTCTATTTTTTCAAAGCACAATTTTACTCCATTTAATGTGACTTAAACACCCGCATTCTTACCGATTGGTTTGGGTGAGAGTTAGAAACATTTCATGGGCAGAATAAGAAAGTTCTCCATCTGGGAGAAGTATGTACGGTTTTGAAATTCCCGCAAAAGAAGTCCAGATGAGGATCAAAGTCCAAGGCATGAAATAATCATTGCGACCTTATTTTCCAAAGCTATTCCCACAAGGTTAAGTGCTCCACATCCCCCTTGTTCAGGGCCCAGACTTCTAAGAAAGAGAAGCACATTTGAGACGGATGACGTGGGGCCGTGCTAGGGTCCTCTAACCCCGAGCTAAATGTCACACCCAGATTAGGACTAGCGAGATTTCTAATGGACTGGAGAAAAGCATAAGGTCCAATGGGGTCGTTCTGGGTTCGTGACCAGAAATGACATGAACAATGGCTGGGGCGATGCTTACAGCAAGAACTGGGAAGCTTCTATTGAAAGTGGCTAAAAAGTTCTGGCTTCAAAACTCCCCTCAGGTAACTTTTTGTCTCAGACAAATCTTAATAGCTCTGGTCTTATCGGAATCCTGTGACTTCTCTGGAGAGAATATTTGCCTTGAAGCAGTCAATGTCTGATACCAGATTTTATGCCAGGGTCCAAATGATCCAAATGTTGAGTTCCTGTGCACACAGTAGGGTCTTTGCTGTCACATCCTTTGCCATCTGTCCTGCTGAGTTATAAACACAGTATTAAGGACTTCTTCATCTTCTCCGTGGCCAGGTCACCTAATAATGCTCGTCTTCCCTTAGCTAGAGGGGAGAATTCTCTAAATTGCTGCTATCTAACCTGAACAAGAACGATAGTTTAAATTGTCTCTCCTTGAGGAAATAAGTGAGCCGCTAGGTGCACTAATCCAGATAGCTCTATCTATGTCAACAATAGATGAGAAAAAGTGTTCGATTCTTAACATTTGAGGTGTTGGAGCGGATCTCGGCTCTCAGCAAGGGCATGGTTTTTGTCTTGGTGTTTTCTCCTTCAGCGTTTATTTAGCAAAAAGAATAGTCACACACATGGACTTTGGTCTGTTGATCTAAAGAGAATTTAAAATAACTTGGCTAGAAAAGCCTGAGAGGATTATACCACAAAACAAAGCCTTGCAGAGGCAGCAAAGCCTAGAGGTAGTTCCTGGGCTCAACAGCCATGCAGTGAGTTTGAATCCTGGCTTCTCCCCTCCTTAAATGTGTGACCTTTGCCACTGATGAATGTATTGTTTTCTCATCTGCAAAAAAATATGATAATAATAATGGAACTTTCTTCCTACAGATGTAGTGAGAAGTAAATATGGAAAGAATTTAGAACAATGATCCCCACATACCAGGGGATAGGTTGTGGTTTTAAAAAGGCCCCAGATATAATACTACTTTCCCTATCTCCAAGTTCCGAGCAAATTAAGAGGTAAACTAAAGACAAAGAAAGAGACTAAAACATCAGTTTGGTTACTTGATAAAGTCAATGCTAAAACATAGTTTAGGGTCAGGGGAACAGTGGGGTACACCCTAGAATTAGGCTAAGTTTCTTTCTTTCTTTCTTTCTTTCTTTCTTTCTTTCTTTCTTTCTTTCTTTCTTTCTTTCTTCTTTCTTTTTCTTTCTTTCTTTCTTTCTTTCTTTCTTTCTTTCTTTCTTTCTTTCCTTTCTTTCTTTCTTAAATTCTATTTATTTATTAGAAAGAGCACAAGTGGGGGAAGAGGCAAAGGGAGAGGGAGAAGCAGGCTCCCCACTGAGCAGGGCACCAATGACATAGGGGGCTCTCCCCATCCCAGGACTCTGGGATCATGATCTGAGCCAAGGGCAAACACCCAACCGACTGAACCACCCAGGCAACCCTAAGCTAACTTTCTTACTTGTTCCAGACACATGTGGACCACTACAGGCCTCCCAACCTGGGGGCCCAGGGAGACAGAAACAGAGAGAGAGAGAGTGAGTTGGACTGTGCCCTTCTTGGAAAGGGTAAGGGGAGGGGTAGGAAGGTTTGGGGGGAAATCTGTCCTTCTGGAAGGTCAGGGAATGGGAAACGAGTGCCCCCCTGCCAACTCGATCATTTGTTGTGAGCAATTACAATTAAACTGTGGACATTTCATGCTTGACCCGCATCATTCCCTAGTTGACCTGGGACATAGGACACCCTCAACAAATGTTTCTGAAGGACTGAAGGAAGGAGTGCTATGTACTTGGCTATTTGTTTTTATTAAAAATCATCTCCAAGGAGACTATAAATAACTTGCCAACCCTTCTGTGAAACTTCCCTGCCAATCCTGGCCTTTCACCTTCTGCTCAATTCTCAAATGTGGTGTCTGTCGAGCTCACTTGGTCCTTAGCACAGGCAACCTGTCTGTGTTTTTTTTTAATTTAATTTATTTATTTGAGAGAGAGAGAGTACAGAGGGAGAGTGAGAGGAAGAAACAGACTCCCCACTGAGCAGAGAGCCCAACGTGGAACTCAGTCCCAGGACCCCAAGATCACGACCTGAGCCGAAGGCAGATGCTCAACCCACTGAGCCACCCAGGGGCCCCAGTCTTAACATACCTGTTGTTTCTCTCCACCCATTTTATCCCTCCGGGATCATCAGCACCGTGTACACTATGGGCTTCACAGCATTTCCCAATTTTGTGACTTCCCGCTCTCTGCAGAGGGCAGACGGAGTGGAAAACCTGATGACAGCAAGTCATCAAACAAGCGTTCTCCTCCATGGTGTAGGTGAGGAAATGGCGAAGCAGGGAGGGCAAAGGAGGAGGCGGGTGCAGCGGTAAGAGTTAGGGCTTTGCAAAAAATACGTAACTGTGCTGGGTTTCTGCTGGGAGCTAGTCTGAGTCCTAGGAAGAGAAGACACAAAGAAGAGCGACAAACACAATCCAGGCCCCGCCCCCAAGGGGCTGGTAATCTGGAGTGGTGGTTTCCAACCTTGCTTTTGCTTTCGTGTAGAGGAACCTTCGGAGTGAGCCCCCCCTCCCCAGCAGGTGATTCAAATGTGTCCCCTCCCTTCTGGCCCCCTCTGAAAATCACCCATCCCATCCCACACACACCACACTGGAATGCTAGAATATTCCAAACACGGGAGATGGCGTGAGGGAAGGCGGAACCGTGAACGTCACCGGACGTTTTCCAGGAAGAGTAAGCACCCTAGTGCCCCATGCAGGGAAGATTGCCAGATTTTGCAAATAAAACTAACAGATTACCTCCCTGATTGGGGGAGATTTATATTTAAAAATTATTCATTATTTATCTGAAACTCAAATTTAACTGGGCATGCTGTTTCTTACCTGGTGCCCTTACCTGATGCATAGGGACTCCAGGCATACCCCCTGGCTGCTCTAAGCTGCGCATCTGGACTCACAGCCTTGGAGCGAGTGCACAGGTGCTGCCAGCTCAAGGTAGCGGCCTTACCAAGTCCTGCTTGGTCAGTCTTGGGAAATTTGCCTGCTTGTTTTCTGTCTTCGTTTTAAAATTATTATTAGAAAAAAAAAAAAGCAAAGCACTGCCAAAGGTGGACATTTCCAATTTTTCAGGGGTGAAATTGTACTACAAGTCCTGCTGTACCAAGGATTGGGGGGACTATTAGTAAAAGGAAATGCTAAGGATGCTACATAGGAAGCATGGAAGTTTCCGCCCTACGGAGCTGCATAGACATTCAGAAGCAGGCTTTTGACTCTCTCGCCCTCTAGTGGCCGAAAGCCTAAACAGGCATTTGAGTTCCTACTTCAACTCTGTCCTCCCCTGGGACTGCTTTGACTCTCAGGAAGTGAAGTGATTAAGAAAGAGACTAGAAAGGGCAGGTGCAGATGCAGGTAGATCCTAAACCCAGCCTAAGAGGCACTTGGGTCCAGGAAAGAGATGGAGAATGCCTGCTGTTCTCCTGTGGCCCTCTTGCTTCTTTAGCATGCTCCAGGGCCAGGTTTCCAACACCCACCCACCCACCACCCACCCCCCACACCCCCCACACCCCCCACCTCCCCGGGACTGAATCTGCCCATGGTTACCTTTACTTTCATTCATTTACTAGCAAAAGTTCCTGGAGTGCCAACTGTGGGCCAGGCACTGTGCTGGACGCTGGGCATAACACCCAAAACATAACAACATATTTCATGATGATTTGGAGTTAAACCAAGGACTTGGCAGAATTCTAGACATTGTACCTAAGGCCAACTGAACACATCGCTAGGCACAGGAATTTTAGATTTGTAAAAGGTTCTACATGAGTAATACAGTTTTAATTTTTCTGCCACATCTTTGCTTTATTACTCATACATACAGTGTCTCTTTGATAAATGGTCATTGGACTTCTTGACAACTCTTTACAATTTCGCACATAGTAATCAATCAGATTGCATATAATACAAAATTAATGCCATGGGCCTAGAACCATTCATTCCTAACTTTATGAGAAAAAAGAGTGGCTTGGCAAAATACTAACTTCTTTTTGTTTTCCTAGAATGTGCAATGTCATTCCTGACATTGAAAGAATATACCAACAGTAAACTGTTTGGGCAACGAAGTTGTTTTGGAAATAGTTTGGTCTATTTGCAGTAGGACTGACCAAACTAAATCCGCCTAAAAACCTCGGTGGGATGTTGATGTGTCATCTGAGGCTGTTTAGCTGCATGGGGTCATCTTCCCAACTTCTGCCACCCCAGATTCTATTAATCTGTACACTCTTCCAAGCTTACCTCCCGAGTATTTCTCAAATCTGCCTCGTCTTTTCATCTTCCCTAACTCCTTAGTTCAGACACTCACATCTTTTTTCCTGAACTAGGACAATGGACACTTGAGTGTAGTCCCTTTTCCTGCTTCTTTCAAATCCATTCTCCACCCAGTTAATCTAAAACACAAATGCGACCACACCATTGCTGTTTTTATCCTGCTCATGACTCCACAGTGCTTATAGGATAAAGTTCAAGCTTTCTCTGCATCGAATGCATGGGACTGTCACCTGTCTAGCCACGCCCCCATCACGCCATCATCCATCTCCGCATGTCCCTGCCAGTGTCTTGTGGGTGCCCCAAATTGGTGTGTGCACCTGTTCAATGACTGTCCAAACACATACATCTACTTCTGTGCTGTCTTGGTTTTCGTTTTCTCCTTCATAAAACCCGAGCCCAGAGGATACCAAATCCCATTCTACACATGTCATGAAGCTGTATTGTCTGTAATATGCTCATCAGATTCCAGAGACTTCCTGCCCACCCCTCCCCCCATGCCTCAGCTGTGTAGCATTTTCTGGCTAATTCCCTTTGGGTGTTGTATTAATTGGATTTTGACCTCCACATAGAAGAAATACTTTGGTTACAAAGGTTCACTCATTCATTCACTCACTCATGAAATGTTACTGATGGGGTGAGAGTGGGGATTCCCCCCACCCCCGTCTTTCTGAGGGAGCAAGATCTTCCCTGGCCAATGCTTCCTACACTTAACTTTCCCAACCAGTCTTGCAAACTTCATGCCACTGAGCATGCCTCATCCAGATCTATTATGTTTAGATGACTGAGGTCACTGCATTTTATTTTCGTGTGGAGCAGTGCACACATTGAATAAAGTGCCAAGATAAATACCCTGTGAAGTGGAGAGGACATATCACCGTGTGGGAGTGAGCTGATGAATACTAAGGGGCCTTGCTCATCTGTCCAGCCATGGCACTATCGACTTACGTCCAACAGCTTTAATCACACGTCTGGATCCCTTAGAGATCATGATCCACATTGGGATAGTAGAGGGTGGGGGGTCATGTGGTGACCGACATGGATAAAACCGCCTATCCTTTTATTCTTTTTATTCACTCACCACACTTACACGGCACTTAACGATGTGCTGGGCATGGTCTCCCTTTCCTCCTCCTGGCAACCCTAAGATCTTGGAGGCCAAGATTTGGGCTTGGACTCCAGAGTCTGTGCTCCCTCCACACCGACATTCTTTGAGAAATAGTAGCAGCTCAAAGTGGCTAAAGCATGTTTTTCCCCTGACCTTAAAGCATAGACCTTGTCTATGCAGTCAGGATTTGTATGAAGGAAGAACACAGAATAAACACAGATAACCCTCTTTTCCCTTCCGTTAGTGAGGTTGGGGTAGGGGATGGCAGCACTGTTTGGGGAGGGAACGGTCCCCAGCCTGGGTTCCCCTGCCTGACCCATATGGACCGGGCTCCTCCAAAAAGCTCTAGAAGAACCGAGACAGAAGGTTATAATTGAGAGGAGTGTCTGAGTGTCTGTAGCCTAGAGACTTCATTTCACAGGTGAGAAACCCCAGGGCCCAGAGAAGCCCAGAGAAGTTAAATCACCACTCATCCAAGATCACACAGCTCAAGAGTGAGCATAAGGTGGCTTCTGCATAAATTGAGAACCTGAATGAAACAGCACTTTGTTAATTCCTAGCTGCCTGCCTCTGTGTTATCTTTTTATTTTTAGCTCACCAGGCCACATGTGATGTTATTTTTTCCGCTAATTGGATACACATAGATGCTGGTTTGATCGTCCACATGATTTCTGTGCAAAAGTGACTCGAACTTGTGTGTAAAGGATAAGTTTGAACTTAGGAGAATATTTAAACCAGGGTGGCAGGTTGCAGGGCACCTGCCCTTGTGAGCAAATACATGGGGAAGGCGGCAGGGAGTAATGGAGGGACATTGACCGTGACTCCCAGCAGACACACACCGTGAAATACAGCGTGTATCACAGCTCCTAACTAAAGGCACAGCTGCTCACCTCCAGCCCTCCCCCTGCCCCGCATTCAGTACAGCCAACATTATGCCAACAGAATTGTTTTCCTAAAGCACAGATTTGGTCCATTCATTCCTCGTCGCCTACTGGATACAATTTCAACTTCTCATTTGAAATGCAAGAACCCTCAAAATTGGCCCTTGCTTATTTTATCCATCTTCTGCCAGTTCCGATCCCCATCATCAATTTTTTTTTAAATGTCTTTACTTTCTGCCATCATTTGCCACCACCCATCACTCCCCATACTCCCAAACACATATGCCCCGCTCATACTCTCTCGAGGTATTCGCCCTTGCACTTGAGGTTCCTTGGGTTGAAACGCTCTTTCCCCAGTGATGCACCTGGTGAAAATCTATTCGTGCTTTGAGACCACACGTTACCTTTTCTCCTAAGCTTTCCTGTTCTTGACCAACGTGGCCGCTCCTCCTCCTCTGCTTTTTGTTTATATCTCAGCTAGAGCTCTACTCTTCTTTCTTTGATTAAGTGAACATAAACATTATCTTCTTAGTCTACATGGTTTCATCATTCCTTCATTGATGCCACCAGGCAAAAAACATTTACTCGGCATCTCAGTGCGCGTAGGGCTGTGGTAGGGGCTGGGGTTTCAAAAGGACCAAAGCTAGTCTTACTCCTTTGTGACTTTACAACCTCATGAGAGGGGCTAATGCATAAGCCGATAAATACTACACCGGGCAATGATAAACATTCACATACCTATGGCTTGTCTTATTAATGTCAACATCCTTAGCATCCCCACATGGCAAATTGGTGCTCAGTAATTTTTTTAAAGATTTTATTTTTAAGTAATGTCTGCATTCAACGCAGAGCTCGACCTCACAACCATGAGATCAAGAGTCACATGCTCCCCCAACTGAGACAGCCAGGGGCCCCTGTGCTCAATAATTGTTTTTTAAAAGAAAGGGTGAGTGAATGACGGGATGGATGGATTGGTTACCAACACTAAACCAATATTCTCCAGACAGCAGTGTCTTATAAAGCAATGACAAGAACAAAATATTTTACTTTTTAAAAAGAGTTATGTACTTCCTATACTATAAGAAAAGTGAGAAGATATATCACTATTTTATCAAACCCACAATTTTAACAATACTATCAAGGAGAAAAAGCTTAAATTTTTTAAGTGAGTCAATATTAAGTCAATCCTAGTATAAAGTGTCACAACTTGATATCAGGAAACAAATTGCTGATGTTTGAGAAACACTGACCTGAACAAGATAATTTTCAGTTTCCTTTTCCTTAGTTTTTTTTTTTTTTTCTTTTCCTGAAACCAGTCTACATTAATTTACCTTTAGAAGTTTTGGAATGTGTTGAAATAAATCATTTTACTGCAAAAACCTGCAAGCAAAGGCATTTATGAACTATTTAGTTTAAATCTTGAAAAGGGTAGGCCAAAGAACATTGTGTTTTGAAGATGAACCATATTTATTATTTATCTCAGAAGTGATTCTGCAAACTGTCCACTTGAGTGTCCTGCTTTTCACAGGCCATGACCTCCTCAGATGACAAGGACTAGGCCTACCCATAGGTTGGATTATTATTTATATGAGGAAGCAGGAAGATTAGGAAATGGCTCTCCCAGACCTCTTGAGCAGAAGGGCATGGTCCTTTGACATTGAGGATAGAGCTGGAGCCACTCTGGGAAACCAACAGAAACCTGTCCTTGTCCCTCATTCAGCTGCTCCATTCCTGCCACTTTCGTTCTCTGCTGTTGCTACTGCTCGCTGGCTCGCACTCTCTCTCCCTCCCTCCCTCCCTCTCGCTCCCTCCCTTTCTCACCTTCCCTTCCCCCATCCCTTTCTCTTGCTGCCTCTTGGCTAATATCTGTTTGTGGGGCTCCGCTTTGGCTGCCATACTGTTGGCACCTGGGGTGACCACCTGCACCTTCTCAGGACTTTCCTGGTTTTAGCATAGACATGTCTGCATCCAGGGGCGCCTGGGTGGCTCAGTGGGTTAAGCGTCTGCCTTCGGCTCAGGCCATGATCCCCGGGTCCTGGGATTGAGTCCCATATTAAGCTCCCTGCTCAGCAGGGAGTCTGCTTCTCCCTCTCCCTCTGCCCCTCCCCTCCCCCTGCCTCTGCTTGTGCTCCCTCCCACCCCCCCAAATAAATAAAAAAAATAAAATCTTAAAAAAAAAATAAAGAAGTTTCTGCATCCTGGTAACACCCAAAGTCCTGGGCAAACCTGGCCTGTTGGTCACCGTAACTCCTTTTTCTCTATACCTCATTCAAATTCTGTAAGAAAGAAGAGGGAAGATCTGACTGGTCTCTGAGCCCCTCTCCAGCCCAGAGTGCCCTGAGCTCTCTACCAGGGAGCTCTAGCTCCCCGCTCCCTTCCTCAGAAGGGGCTTGTGAGCAGGGCACACTGGGGATTTTATCAGTTCCTCAGTGGCCTACTTTACTACACTACTTTTGCCACTTATTAGGGTCTTGGGCTCTTTTTTTTTTTTAAGATTCATTTATTTATTTTAGAAGGGGGGGTAAGGGCAGAAGGAGAGAGAGAATCTCAAGCAGACTCCCCACTGAGCGTGGAACCTGACGCGGGGCTCGAACCCACGACCCCGAAATCATGGCCCGAACTGAAATCAAGCGTCAGATGCTCAACCGACTGAGCCATCCAGGCGCACCAGGGATTTGGGTTCTGAAGCACATGGGTTGGGGGTGTGTGTGGAAGGAAGGAGGTGTGTGTTGGGGTGGAGGAGCAGGTAGAAACTACTTACCATCTTATTCTTTTGCTTTCATGAATTCAATCGCTTCACATAAGCTAGATTCCTCATAGAGTGTTGTGGAAAACTTGGCCCAACCTCTAATTAAATATTTTATCCCATTAAAACTTTGCCCAGTTGAGCAATTATAAAGTTTGAGAAAGAATGTGTTTCAAAAGCAAAACAGTATAATCCGGGATAGAAAATGTTAAGCTCTAGTAGCACATGGGGGAACACAGAATGCACCTGGCGTGGGGGGGGGGGGGGGCGGCGAGAAGCAGAGCCACAGGGCAGTTGGTAAATGGCCCCAGTCTTCTTCCTCCTCTCACTTGGCTCCTGAAATTAGGTCCTTCATTATTAAAACTGTTTTATTTCATCTGCAAAGGAACATAACTTATCCCCTCTCCTTAAATGGGGTGGGAAAAAATGAAATCACTGTAAAAATACTTAAGTTCTGAAGCCCATGATTGGTTTTCAAGAATTGCCCATAAAACCTGAGGCTGAGGGCGCCTGGGTGGCTCAGTCGTTAAGCGTCTGCCTTCAGCTCAGGTCATGATCCCAGGGTCCTGGGATCGAGTCCCACATCGGGCTCCCTCCTCGGCGGGAAGCCTGCTCTCCCTCTCTCCCTCCCGCTGCTTGTGTTCCCTCTCTCGCTATCTCTGTCTCTGTCGAATAAATAAATAAAATCTTTAAAAAAAAAAACAAAAAAAAAAAAAACCTGAGGCTGAGGGGGGCTTGGTGGAGAAGCTGGAGAGTGGCCCGCCCTCCGTGCACCCCCGCCCCTGCAGCGCCCCCCTCCCCAGCACAGTGTCAGCCTCCTGCGGGTGAGATAGAAGAGCAGTGGGTTTGCACCGACCCTTCCATTCTTTGTCGTCTGTGGCTCTCACAAATAACGTTTGTGGCTATTACTTGCTAAAACGAAGAACTGAAGAAAACGTGAAAAAGCAAAAAAACTAGGTGCATGATTGAAACAAAGTCTAGGTCAGTGTTTATTTGGCAGAAAAGCATATAGACACGATCAGTGCAGGTGCACATGTTTCTCCCCTGCCTGGTAGGGAAGGTGAGCAGCTCTGAGTTTCAGGGGTGGGGGGCAAGGAGAGCAAAGGCTCAGGGGGCAGCAAGAAGAATAATCCCCCTTCAGGCCCCTAGGAGGCATGTCTTAGACCTCTCTGCTGTACCAAGGTCAGAGCCCCCACACCCCACCTTTGCTGTACCCCAACCCCCCCAGCCTACAGGACCATGCCTGCACCCCCACTCACCTCACAGGCTCTTTCCCCTATCACACCACGTCCAGGCTCGCCTTCATTATCTCTGCTGGCTGGTCCCAGCCAAACCGCCTGGAGGAAGCCCTGCCCCCCCGGGATGTCCCTGGGATGATAGAACCAGCACACGGGTAAGCGCACACAGCGCACACAGCACATGCCGCATCTCAATGAGCAGAGAAGGTACGAATGCCTAATGCCTTGTGGCCTGTCCAGCAAAGACCCCCAAACAATACCAGACCCAATCCTGTGGTTGAGGGGAGAGGGATTTTAGAAAATACATCTAGTCTCCCCTGGACCAACCCTGACTGTGTTGTCCATTTCAATAAAGCAAAAGGAATGAGAATAATTGAGGGGTCCCCTAGAGTAGTTGTGAGAAAAGAGTACAGAAGATCCTAAGCATGAAACAAATTCAACAGAGTGATGGCTGACGAGGGAGGCTGACTGGCGTTAACTCTCCGGGCCTCAGTTTGCTCATCTGCAAAATGGGAGAGGGCAATAGAAGCTAACATTTGATCCCAATTTTCTGGCTCTGTGATTGGTTCCCCATAGTATCTGCTCCCCCCAACAGCTCACAAGAGCTTTGCAGGGCATGTGGAGAAGCCCAAGGGCAGAAGTAGGCCCGGAAATGCCTCCCCAGTGAGGCCTCACCAAATACTCTCTAATGAAAGGGTTCACTCTAGCACCACTGGGTAAAGCAAGGAACAAGCAGGGTGCTGGTATCTGTGGGAGTGCTCACATTTTCGTGGGCTCCACCCTGGGCCTTTAAGAACTCAATAGAATATGTCATGGTTTAGCCAGCTCTGGGATGCAAGGGGTGAACCTATACAAGTTGCAATTTTCACTTAAAAGTTGCCACCTGGGATCCAGACTTGGTCTGCAGTGCCCACCCAAGTCAGAGCTGAGCGCTGGTTTCTCCATGACATGCTTCACACGTTGCAGTTCCGGCTACACTGTTTGGCAGACGTGGTCTTTGCTTTCCAGCATCTTCCAACTTAAAAAAGATAAAAGAAACCCCGATAAAAATGAACATCAATGGATTCTCTTGAAAAGCAAGCAAATACGTTTAAAGCATTAACACATTGGATCCGAGGGTAGTTCCTAGTTATAACGGCCTGAAGAGTTTTATGGGGTAGGGGAAGAAAGTTCCAAGACATCGAAACAGACTGGAGTAGTGGGGGAGGCTTTCGGCCGACTCACTTCTTCTTCCTTGTTTGGCCCGGTCTCCTCAGAGCAGCTGGGGTTTTAAGGACTCCGGTAAGATCAGGAAGATTGGTTACCCTCTGGAGAGAATGCCGGAGGTATAAATGGTTCTCTGGTCACATCTGTGAGATCTTTGCCCTAAACGCAGAAAGGAAAATTCTGTTTGGATGGATGAATCATACAGAATATCATATGGTGGAATTTGTATTCTCTGATGTGAGATTGGGGATGGTGCTTGTGAAACAGCTCGGACGAGGTTCACACCTTTAATTAATGCTTAAAGCTCCTCGTAGGGAACCTCGAACAGCATTACTTATGCTCATTTTGCATTTGGAAACCTGAGGAGCACATGGGGCTTATCCTGGGCCACGCATAGGTGACCATCTGTGCTGCCTAGCCAGGGACAGTCGTGGTTTCTGCATCTTGTCCTGTTGCGATTATGAATAGTGTCCCCTTTCCCTGTCACAAGTGCTCTGGTTTATATTTAAAGAATAAGGTCGCCCTCTCCAGCTGACACGTTGCTGGCAAGAGTAGGATGGGAGAGCCTACATTTCATTCACCAGATCATCCATTTAAGCAAATGTTTTCCCAATTTGCAAGAGTCTTTTCCTTCTGAACTCCACAGTGACACACAGCAGTGTTTGCTTAGGAAAGGCGATGTGTAACAACACATCAAAGCCTGGGGGGCTCGGGTTGAAACATTTTTGGTTTGTTTTTCACCTGACTTTGTGTCGTTTTCCATTCAGTTACCAGTGCCTTTGCAAATTACATGTTATGGCTTCCGCAAGCATGAACTATTTCTTTCGTGTCCTGATTGTCCGATCAGGGTAGGCTCTCTTGTTCTTAATAGGGTTTAAAATAAAAAAGAATTTGAAACGTATCAGCGCTATTCCACGAACGCTGGATGCTAGCAATTCCTCTCTTGAAGAGCTTACATCAAGGACATTGACATGCTGTAATTAAATAGGCCTGCTAAGAAGTCACATGCAATAGTTTCTGACCCTTGTGAGGAATGCCCATAGGGGCGGCTGTCTAACTTGCGTTATCAAAACCAGTAGTGGTCCAGTTCTGTAACAGGTTAGCTCCGCCTGCAAAATCACCATTTGCCCCCCTTATCTCCATCACTTGTCTTTCCTTTGAAATGACACTTTTTGTGTGTGTGTGTTAGCTCATTTTGAGGCATGAATTGCCAACATATGGAGCCATTAACCAATAAATAGTCTTGCACCTTCTCTGGTTAACAGAAATGGAGTTGAAAATTTAGCCCCCTGGTATCATTATTGTAGCTCTCTGTACGACTGCAGGAACATTTCAAGTTCCTCCCGCTTTCCTTCTGCCTATCACAGCAAATTTCAAAAGTACAGCAGTCGGCAGACTGGTTTGTAATAGCAATTTTTAAACCTAGAAATTAAATTAAACCTAAAAGCACGGTGTGCTTCTAGTTCAAATAGGGTTTCTTCCAGAAAGAACATTTCCACAGTAACAGCAATGACAGTAATAGTATTTTTCATGAAGATCTGAGTTACTGAGCTTACGGCGATTGCAGAAAACAGTTAGTGTTTTCTAGAGACCCCTCTCAGAGAAGCTGACAATCAGCTGACAATCAGGTCCTAGTAAGGTCTGTGTGCTCTGGAGAGAGATGTACAGAATAGCCAGTGCCAAGGCATTAATACAATGTTTTCTCGAATTGTTTTCAGTTCTTGTTCTCAAGGAGAAGGAACAAAGGGCCAGTAACTAGTCTGGTAGAAGCCTTCCCCCATAGAACGGTCAGAAAGTTTAACTATTCAAGAGAACATGATTTACTATAAATATGTGTCTAGATTTCATGGTCCTTAATGATTTATGTTAATTCTCTTCACTGGTAATGCCTTTTTCTTTTGTGCATTCCACAAAGAGTTTCGCTTGGAGGACTATCTACACCGCCCGCCATCCGCCTTGCCGGTGGGGGAGGGGAGGATCCCAGCCCCTCGAACACATGGTGGGCAGAAGGGCTTCCTTGGGCCGCCTGGAAACTAACCAGAGTTTAAAACTGGTGGGAAAGCGGCCCCTCTTTTGCCTACTTGGGGATCAACAGGGCCCTGAAGGGCTGCCCTCACACTTTCCAAACAGCCCCAGGAAAGCAAAATCTACGTCTAAAAATGGATTTTTTTTTTTTCCAGCCTGGATTGAAAGGCTTCCCAGCAGGCTGGGTGCTGTTGGTTGTTACGGACTGCCATTCAAAGTACGCTGTTGTCTCCTGCATCCTGGGGCTTTTGACACTATACCGTGTTGAGTGGCAGGTAGGAGCTGCTAGGAATTGGCTCTTCTCGAACGAGAGCAAGTTAGGTTAGTGTCAGAGCCCAGGGACGTGTGGTCTAGACCTGAGCTCTGGCTGCAGTGTGTCTCTCCCTCTCCCCCTCTCCTCCCCCCGCCCCAATCATTTCTGGCATTAATAATTTGCAGACAGATACACAACAGCTACGCAAGGATCAGGATAATCTGGACCTGGGGGCCTGAACACAGATCCCTCCTTCCTGAACATTTTGTATCTGAGAAAACAGTAAGGTTAAAACAAGATTCATCTGGCATTTGCCTGCGGGAAACCAGTACAGAAACTGTGTAATATTAGTTCCTCCTTAAAGCAAGATTACCAGGTAATTCTGTTGCAAAGTCGCGGAGACCTTGAGCTCTGTCAACTCAACTGCCTGTATGAACGCTGCCAGGTGTGGCTTTAACTTTCTAGAAGATTCACCACCTCCTGGATTTCAAGAAAAATCCTCTGAGGGGTTTCAAGGTCTCTTCTTCCCTTCCTGAAGTGAGTTTGGCTCACTCTCTGGCGTGGTCATTTTCCTTTTGGTCTACATCCTTTGTCCTTTAGGGGCTTCCACATCGTTTTGCCCTAAATGGCCAAAATATGTCCCCCACACTGCCAAAACACACAGGTGACTCAAGGTCAGAATCTGGAGGATAGGCCAGCCATTGTTCTGGTAGATTCTTGATCTAAATTAATCTAAAACCCTGCCCGAGTGGCCGGTTAAACTGGGTCAAGGTATGGTCAGCAGGCTAATCGTTGTTCTTTTTTTCCCTTTAAGTGATGGGGCCGCTGTAGATGAAAATACCACACTCTTCCTACTAGTGATTGTGTTACTGTTAGATGGCTAGGATGGCAGAGCTAATGTTGCTTAGATTATTTTCCCATCCTTTTTTGTGTGTGTGGACATTGTGCCTCCTATTTTCACTTTCTGGGAAATTTGCCAGTTTTTCAAGGACTGGGTAAAGAACAAAATAAATATTTGTAGATAGTTTAAAAGGAGAATGAGTATATTGGATGCCACTCTGCCCATCCAAAGAAAAGCAATTTTATTGCCTTTCAGATATTTTAAAGTAATTCACTTGAGAACTTCAGAAGGTTGATTTTACTAGTTTACTTTTCAGATTTGTGACGTGTGTGTGTGTGTGTGTGTGTGTGTGTGTGTGTTGGGGGAAAGGGGCGGAGTCAAAGCCTAGGCAAATGAGCACAAACTTTTTAAAGTTCAGTTGAAGTGACTGCAATTGTGTGAAAAGTAAACAACCTCTTTGTATGTGTTAATCAGGTTCTAAACAGTTAGTGCCAGAAAGTGTTTACTTAACAACATTCAGCATACACGCTTTGTTTTTCTTTCTTTCTTTTTTTTTAAGGGATTTCTCCGAAATTTGCGATGTTCAGCAGTTGGCTGTTTAGTAATGCGTCTATCAGCCTATTTGGGAGGCTCATTCTGTGTCTGAGATTAAAGAAACCAGAGACCCGGCGTTCAGTGCCTGCCGGTGATCCTGTGTGAAATGTTTTCCTTCCCCCGGCTGCGGAATCTGGGCGGTTTGCAGCGGTGCAAACAGGCGGTCTGGGTCCTAGGTCGGAAAGCCCATCACCTGTTGGGGCCTCGGGCGCGCGCGGCGCAGGGTCGACCCGGGGCAGGGGCAGGGGCAGCGGGCGGCTCGGGGGGCACGGCCCTTCCCCCCCCCCCCCCCCCCCGCCCCTGCCTTCCTCCGGGACAGTCGGCGGGCGGGCGCGCGGACGCGGGGACGCAGGCACGGAGGGCCGGAGGGCCGGGGGGCGGCCTGACGCTGGAATGCAGTTTTCTCGGGCGAGAGAGACTTTGCACGGGAGTGGAGAATAGTTTGGGGTGGGGTTTCGCACGGTCCCCTCCTCCCCACCCCCCGGGCCCCCTTCCAGGCGCTTTCTGGGAGCTTTCCGAGCTGCGCTCTGAAGTTTAAAGAGCAGCGAGGAGCTTGTGCCGCAGGCAGGGACAATGGAAGAAAATGAAAGCCCGAAATGTGAGCCGTGCCTTCCTCACTCAGCAGACGGCAGACAGAAGCAGGGTAAGTAACAGACTCATTCAAAGATGGAGTTACAGTTACGCGGGTTCCTCGCCGCTGGCTGCTTCTTAGAACCCGAGACGCGGCGCAGGGCAGAGAGAACGCGCATTTCTTGTGGGGTGGTGTGCGTTTTCAGAACTGCGTGGAGAGCTGTGATCTCTTGGGTCTGACTTTATCTCAGGCAGGCTTTTCTTAAGCAGCCAAAGAAGTGGCGTGGGGATGCCCCATGTGTGGCACAGTGAGCAGTCCTTATGTGTTCTGTCTCTAGGCAGCGACAAAATACAGATCGCTAATAGCAGCTTTTCGTACTCGCTGCTCCAGCCGTGGGAGAAAGGAGCTGTTTCTGGGAAGCTGTCTCTGGGACGGCAGCATTCCCATTCATTGGTTGGGGGATCCCATGAGGCAAAGGCATGCTGCTCGCAAGTTTGGCGGAATTTTAGGGTTAAATTAGAGTTTAGGGATGTTTCATTTTACAGATCGGAACAGCAGGGGAGCACGGGTACATCCGGATGATAGATGGGACCGTGTGGATCTCTGCATGCTTTAATTCAAAAGTTGGGAGTTGTTAGACAATTTTGGTAAATTTTCTCCAGGCAGTTTTCCTTTAATTGTGTTTGTGATAGACTTGTCTTTTCCGTAGGGAATTTCCAGAAGCTTATGTTGTTCCAAAGAAATTTCACAGTGGCGTTGGGTGGAGAAAGGACTTCTCTGCTCTCCAGTCTCTGACGTCTATGATGCCAGAGCCTATCATATGGTATCATATAGGCAGCATGTTCCGAAACCCGCACAATCCGAAACCATCCCCGCCCACCCTACCCCAGGTTCATCCAGGGGCCAGTTAGGAACTAAAAGAAGCGCTTGCGGGGCTGCAGTGCTGTGCGTGGGAGTAGGGATTATGCACAGGGGAAAAGGTGTGTGTGTTTTAAAAAGGCAAAAGGGAAGTAACAAATGACTCATCCACACTGAAAATGCAAAACTAAGCTAGACTGAAGAAAACGGAATTACAAGAGAGAGAACACCCCAACCCCCCTACCCCCCTTACTCCCCCGCCCGGTGAAACTCAGGAAACCTTAGCTTAGTAAACCTCCGAGAATCCCCCATTTTACAGCCATCAGTCTAGGTATCTGTGTTTGTGCTTCTAAAACAGAGCACTCTTCCTTGAGGGCGCCTGGTCGGTGGGGTCCGGTGGGAGATAAGGCTTCCTTCCCTCCCTTAATTGATAAGACAGGATCCTACAGCAGGGATTCAGTCTTTGGGCCTCTGTTGAAATAAATGACACAGAATCTAGAGGAGCAATTAGAGTGGGACCAATTTAAGAAATAACTTTCAAACAACCACGGCAAATCAAAGATGCTTCAGAGGCTGAAGATAGTTGGGCTGACGGAGTGTGATCACTTTATTTACTTACTCATTCAATGAATATTGAGCATCTGTTAATGTAGTAGTTACTGTTTTAGCTGCTGGGGACCCAGCAGTGAACAAAGTAGATGGAAAATACTTGCCTTCATTGAACTTACGTTCTAAGAGCCGTGTTTGGAGGGAAGGGGGTGGGAGAGAGAGACAATGAACAGATAAGCAAAATATATAGCATGTTAGATGGAGTGTTGCCAGATTTAGCAAATAAAAATACAGGATGGGGGCGCCTGGGTGGCTCAGTCGTTAAGCGTCTGCCTTCGGCTCAGGACATGATCCCAGGGTTCTGGGATCGAGCCCCACATCGGGCTCCCTGCTCAGCTGGGAAGCCTGCTTCTCCCCCTCCCACTCCCCCTGCTTGTGTTCCCTCCCTCGCTGTGTCTCTCTCTGTCAAATAAATAAAATCTTTAAAAAAAAAAAATACAGGATGCTCAGTTAAATTTGAATTTCAGATAAGCAACGAATAAATTTTTTTTGTGTGTAAGTATATCCCATGCAATATTTGGGACATACTTATGCTAAAATTATTCATTGTTTACTTGAAACTCAGTTTTAGCTGGGCATTTCATATTTTATCTAGCAACTCTATTAAATGGAAATCAGACTATAGGCAGGGAAAGGGAACAGGGAGTACGTATGGTTGCGGGTGAAACTGTAGATAGGGTTATCAGGGAGAGCTTCACTGGTGTATATTTGAATAAATATCTGAAAGAGGCAAGGGAGGGAATAGGCAAGAACTTGTTCGAAGAACAGCAGGGACATGGGAGAAGGATGGGAGAAAAGAGGTTAAGAGGTCATCCCAGGCCAGATCACACAGGGCTATGAGACTCTGGCAGAGATTTTAGCTTTTTTTTTCAAAGGAGGTAGGGAGCCTGTCTGACTTGTCATATAAAAGGGAAATATTGGGTGCTATACTGAGAATAACCCAAGTGGGGGTAGGGGAAGGGCAGGGGGGCCATTTCAGAGGCTTCTATAGTAAACCATACAGAAGCTTGGACCAGCGGGTAGTAGGACAGGTGGTGATAAGAAGACAACAGGTTCTAGATGTATAATGAAAGTAAAGCCAAAAGAATTTGCTGAGGGATTGAATGTGGAACATAAGAGAAAAGGAGTCAAAAGATGATTTCAGAAATGTTGGTCTGCCTAGCTGGAGGAATGGAGTCGCCATTTACATAAATGGAAAAGCATTTGAGTGCAGCTGAGGGGAGAGGGTGTTTCTGGTTTGGAAATGGAGGAGGAGAACAGGAAGTCCTTTGGATAGATTAGGATGGAGATGTTTATCTCACATCTAAATGGGGATGCTGAGTGCTGCGTGGATATTCTCCACTGGAATTGAAGAGAAAGGTCTAGGGTCTATGGCAGATCTGCTAGGATTGGGTCTGTGTGTACAGGTCACGGGGTGCTCTGGGGCACTTGAGCATTTAGAGGTCAGGGAGATTGGGAGGGGTGGCTGGAGAGATTGTAAGGGTGAGAAGTATTCAGGTTAGATGTGTAGGGTCCCATTGAGTTCTGGGTGAAGCAAGGCTGTGAAGGAGGATGGCTTCCGTTCCAGGTCTTCGGTCAGCATGAGGACCATACAGGGAGGCCAGGCCTCTGCTCACAGCACCCATAATAACCCATGCCTACTCCTAGCCTGGCACTCTTGATGGTATTCATTTCTGTATCTGTTTCGCTCAATTACAGCATAGTATGCCAGGGCAGACCAGGTCTTCTTCATCCTTACATTCCCTGCACCTAACAGAGCACCAGGCACGTAGAAAGCACTCAATAAATATTTCTTGAACAAAAGGCTAATGATCCCACTCGAGGGCTTGGAGTTTTCCAATCTACTATAGATAAGGATCCCCTGGGTGATCATGTAAACTTACCGTCTAGACCGAGACACTTTTGAGAGTGAAAAGGCACCCTATAAATAATTTCGCTGGGACAGCAGTTGTAACGCACAACTGTTTAGGCAAATTGGGGCATATGGTTGCCTCAGGAATAGCTCTAATCAATGAGGCTTCCATGGCTGAATAGGCAGCCTGCTTAGATCAACAACAGTGTGACTGTGTACCTCGATGTGCACCGTGCAGAGTAGGCACTCAGTAGTTACTGGCTGAATTGCAGTCTAAAAATTTGACACTCCCTTTGAAGGCCAGGGGCTTTTCAGAGTGATCCTGGGGTGTTCCTTGGGATGTATCAGCCCACAGCAGCCCCGAGGTGTGTGCTTTTCCTCAGGCCCTTAAGCTCTTGAAACCCCTGGGCGGGTCAAGTGTTAATCAGTCCACCTGCTTGCCTCCCCCAACCCCTGATTCACCAGTGTTTCAAGATAGTATTTGCTTTGCCGGGGGGGGGGGGGGGGTAATCATTTTGCAATATATAAATGTATCAAACTGTACACCTTAAACTTGCAAAAAAAAAAAATAGCATTGGCAGCCCCCACGGAGCGCAAGCTTGGGGAGTCCCCGATACTCAAGTCTTTGCTCGGAACTCTAAAACTGCCCCATCAGTCTCTACCCCTTACCTGTTTTATCCTCCCAAGCACTTATTACGTATTATTTGTTTGTTGTCTGCATCCCTAATTATAATGTGGATCCTCTGGGAGGCAAGGAGATTATGTCTATCTTGATCACAATTTCATTACATTTCCTAACTCCTTTTAGTGTACGGAGCTGGCACTCATACATATTTTCAAGAATGAATGAATGAATCATCTGACCAACACTTGAGATGAGAATACTTTTCGGGGGAGCAGAGGGACTGTTCCTCTTTTGTCTAAAATCTATACCAGAAAGCTTCTTTGTCACTTATTTAATTTTTCAGGCTTTTTAGGTGAATCATTATCATGGTCTGATTTCAGCTGCAATTTCTGTGCCAGTTCGTGTATGGTGGTGATCTGTAGGATATTAACAAGAGAACTGGCCAACCAAGGAACCCTGTGGGTCCCCAGCAGAATATGTGATATATATTAGTCAGATAGGCTAATTGTAACAACCCTGAAATATCTGTGGTTTAGCACAGTCAATGTTAATTTTTTGAACACAGTGGAATGCGGACGTTCCTGGCCAGGTGGATCTCCTGGGGGCCCATCTTTAGGCTGACTCGGGGACCCCATTCCCCAAGGCTTTGGCAGCTTCCACTGGAGCTATTGCATTCAACGAGCCAAAGACGAAAGAGAAAGAGCATGGACGATTATTCAGGAAGTCTGGGGGCCCGGGACTAAAGGTGTCTCACCTGACTTGCGTGACCAGAGGAATTAGTACGAGGCCCCATCTGGATGAAGGATCCTGGAAAATACAGTCTTTCTGTGTGTGCAGTGGAAGGACGTTATGGTTTGAAGATACAGAAGGACAGAATGGCGTCACTGCCAGGGTAGGTCCGAATAGACAGCCAGACAAAACAGCAGCTCCTCACAATGGTCCTATGACCAGAGAGGAACTTGGCACAATTTTAAAAGCTACCCCTTAGAGATAGCTAACCAGGAGCCACTATAAGGAAGCGAGGGACTCCTTCTCCAAGAGGCTGTGGCTAACCTAGTCTTAGCTCAGGAGTAAAAATCTCGGAAGTGTCGTTGCTGGCTGTCAGGTAGAAAGCGGGCGTGGAATGTCCGAATCATGCAAGGTTGCAGACCCCTTGCTGGAAGTCAGCGGACCTAGCGGAAGCCATCGGAGCTCCCGTGGTCCCCTGCCTGCGGGATAACTCGCTGCATCTCAGCCAGGAAGCCCTTTGAAATTCTCTCTCGGGGGCGCTTCTGCCCTCCTCACCCCTACTTCTGCTCCAGGGAATGTCGGAGGGGCTGTTCTCTGCGCGGAGCTCCTGTTTTGCTCTTTGCCCTGCTGCGAACCAGCTACAAAGGAGGAGTTGCCCTGGGCTGGGCAGAGGCTGGGAGCGGCAGGAAGGGGAAACTGAAAGCCATGTCTTCATGCTACAGCTTCGTTATTTGTTTGACACGGATTCCCAGAATAGCAAGCCGCTAGACACACCCATACTTAAATGTTAGCACCCAGGCGCGTTCCAGACAAGAAATAGAGCTGTATTTCTGTGCTGATGGCATTGCGGGTAATGAGAATCGGCCGGGACTCGGATCTCTGGCTCCACGGCTGTGGAACTGTGACTGAGTGTCCTTTGCCTGGTTCCCTTGTTTGTTTCTATCCCTGCTTAGTTGGTCTCCTCAGCTGAGAGGTCACATTCTCCCCGAATGACTGGAATGGTGGAATTGTCCCCTCTACTTCCTGCTCGGGAGTTGGCAGCTCCCAGGAGCTGAGCATCCCTGAGTAGAAGGCTCCAGTGACTGAGATGCGTGGTCAAGTGGCTTCATGTGGAAAGTGGTGGTGGGTTGTGGTCGGTGGTGCCTGTGAGGGCAGAGCAGGTGCCTGGTGGTGGGATGGGAAACAGATGGGGCCCATAGCTGAGGGCGGTAGAGGGCAAGAAGGTGAGACACGGAGAGGAGTGAGCCCCACCGGCGACTGGATGTCCGCCAAGGGACGGTGCATCTGGTCATTGGTGCATTAGCCATTGGTGCTGTTGGCTGCTTTCCTCCAAGTCACATTAAACCTTGTTAAGCAACTGGAGACATTTTAGAAGAATCCACAAGAGAGGAAAAAAACGGCAAAGAACCGTAAGGTTGACATGACCTTCCAGTGCAAAGTGTTAGGAAAAAAATAGGGGTTTAGGGCCCCTGGGTGGCTCAGTTGGTTAAGCGACTGCCTTCGGCTCAGGTCATGATCCTGGAGTCCCGGGATCGAGTCCCGCATCGGGCTCCCTGCTCAGCAGGGAGTCTGCTTCTCCTTCTGACCCTCCCCCCTCTCATGCTCTCTCTCTATCTCAAATAAATAAATAAAACCTTAAAAAAAAAAATAGGGGTTTAGAGAGTCAGCAAGTCGGAGCTGCTCAAAGGTGAATGGTGACAGAAGATGGACTCTGAACGCCACCCCTCCCCCTCCTGTTCCTTTCCCAATTTATCTGAAGGAAGAAAGTGGAAAACTCTTTTCAGTCTCCACGGGGCTACTGTTCTGGCTGCCTTGACCTATTCTGAGGATCCTTGGATGAAACAAAATAGTTCCTGTGAGTTTGTGTGGCAGAGCAAGGCAGAATGGAACTTTCTGCCCCTGCTGGTATGAGAGGCGCCATCTGGAGGTCTGTGTGTACATACACCCGTGTGAAGGAGTGACCTTTCCAGAGATTCAACCCTGCTAATTAATCTAGCTGTCCTGGATAATTTTAAAAATATGTTAATGATGTCAAAAGAAACCGTAAAAATCTGTATAAAAGTCAACAGTGTTATATCAAGTATACAACAAGTTTTTGGCTAATATAAGACTCATGTGCACACATACGCGCTCCAAAAGCTAAAGCTAAACCAGATTGCATGCGTATTTACCAGCCTGACATATGGCATCTTTTGCATCTAGCTTCATTGAGCGGATCCTGTTACTCTGTTTTATTCAAGAAGACACCACAAAAAAAAGGTAGCCGTCCTGTGAGTCCACATAATGAGAAGGCAACCTAAATAAAGGATACAGTTAATCCCTCAATATCTTTTTAATCAATGGTTTCATCTTCTTCCCCTTCTAAATTTACTGCTGAAACTAATGAAAAGTAGGAGAATTAACCAATTTGGCTATTTTTTCCTCCCTTTCCTCATTGGTGTCTGATGGAGATGCTATAATTAGCAATGTAATGAGAAGTGAAGAGTAAACAAGAAGAATTATTCCCAGAACACTCTTCTAGGGATGGAAAACCAGCCTGAGTTTAAAATGTTTTCTATGCCTAACCAAAGCGTGTTGTACCTAGAGTTCTATAGAGAGACGTTTCTAGACAGTGAGGTGGGGCATGCGTTGGTGGCGTTGCCCTTAGATGAGCTACTTTATGCATAAACTGGACACTCTGGATATCGCTGGTGTAAAGTCTTGTTTCTCTATCTGAGACTCCAATCTAGAACTTTCAAATACTGGATCTCTTTTTCTGCACATAACTTTTCAGGATACATAGTTAGCAAATGAGTACTTCTTGGAAACTTCTTTAAAAAATAAGTTAGAGTAGATTTTAAAGGATTTAGAGCTAGAAGACTCTGCATACCTATTATTAGATCACCATCCTCATTTTATTAATGAAGACAGTGAGGCTGAGAGAGATCTAAGTCTAGGGTGAAAGGCAGAACTCCCGAGACCCCCACTCAGTGCTTTTCCCCGGGAATTCAGTGAACAGGGACACTCTGTTCTGCCTGCATCTGTGTAAGATGTAAGAACTATTCCTCATGAAGAGAATCTGAATGTTCATAACATTCTCTTTCTATTCTCGGTTTTTAAGAAGTAATTGCCTTTTTTTCAGTTAACTGGAATATGTAAACCTGACACCCCATTTGCCAACCATTGAGAATGAGTAGAGATTCCCTATCCAGGTCTTGCAGGTGAAACACTGTCATTGCCTGGCTCACTTGCTCCCTTCTAGGTAGAAATCAACTTGTCCCTTAAAGGCCAGGTCAGAGGCAGGGTCAAGGCCAAGGGTCTAGGCCAAGGCCGTCCACACATATCATTATCTCTTCCCTTTTCACTGTGTGTTTTAAAGTCCACTTCACATAAAATGTGTCTAAGCCTTCACATCCCCTCCATTCTTACCTGATGATAATATTAATTTAATAATAGTCTAATGCTTGCTTGCTTTATTCTAATGGCGGGGGGGGGCTGGAATTTTTAGGCGGCTCACATGTCAGTGATTATAATAGCTATTTTTGGCCTCTGGGATGAAATAAGTGTCTCAGAAACCACCTTCAGATTGTAGAAATATAAAGGTCCTGTTACCAGCATGAAATTGTAATTAAAAATAAAGAAATAATCAGAACCACTGGAGTTAACTTTTCTATAATTACAGATGAAGGTAAGGGGTAACCCAGTTGCCTGCAAACTAGTCTGACCACATGTTCTCGTTTTGAATAACCTCAGGGAAAAAGTCAGAAATAGCTCACTTTTTTCTGCAACTTTTCCTTTTAGTGCGATTTTTCGTATTTCCTTTGATTGTTGATTTTTTGTTCCCTTCTTGCCTAAAAAAAAAAAAAAAATCTGTTAGGTTACACTTACACATTCACCACCGCCACAAACCCTCTTGGTGTTCTGTAAATGAGATTCTAGTGAGATCATTAATTGTGAACTGTATTTTGTTCTTTTTGTCTTTCAGAACAAGGAAAAAGCAATCTACATGTAACGTCATTAGAAGATGCAGAATGCCGCAGAACCAAGGAGCGCCTTTCTAATGGAAACAGCCGTGTTTCAGTTTCCAGGTCTTCCCGCAATATCCCAAGGAGACACACTCTAGGTGGGCCCCGAAGTTCCAAAGAAATCCTGGGAATGCAAACGTCTGAGATGGACAGGAAGAGAGAAGCTTTCCTGGAACATCTGAAGCAGAAATACCCACATCATGCTACCGCAATCATGGGCCACCAAGAGAGGCTGAGAGACCAGGTAGGAACATGTCGCCATTTCACTGTGCACAGCTCATTCTGAAATGAATACGAGGGAAAGCAAAGTGACCGGACGTTCAAAGGGGAAGAAATAGTTGAGTGGATTGTGCCTGCCTTTGGGTTGTTCCAGATTTCTTTTGGGCCTTGGGAGGAGAAGGCAGCCTGCAGTAAAAGGTTTGACCTGAAAGCTCAGTTCTCTTTGTCGGAATGTCAGAGAGGAGAGACCCAGAGAGCATGCAGTTCCCCCAAAAGGAGTGTCCCGATGTTCAACCACAAATACATCTGACGTGCAAGCAGTGAGGGGTATTACTTTCCCGAGTGAAGCCTAGGATCAATTACTGTGCACTCAGATAGCACTTGAGTGCTTAGCACAGTGAATGAATGCATGGATACATACATACATCAATACATTTTCAGGGTAAAGTGGAGCACAGAGGGATAGACTTATGGTAAATGCCTTTTCCTTAGGAAGCTGACATTAGGGTTCTGTTTTTGCTCTCTCTCTTTTTTTCTTTTAATCACAGATGTTTCCCTTTTGCATTCTTGGCTTTCTGCTGCCATTAGCTACCTGTTTTCTCAGGTTATCTTGACAGCTATACATATTATCACCCAACTGTGGCTTGGGATGTTTTTGTTTCTCGGCTGTGTTCAGTGACTTTTTAGCAGACAGTGCAGTTTGGGGGTCACGGGATGGGAGGCCTCCTCTGTAGCCCTCATGGGCATGTTATCAGATTGACCTTTGAGGATGGAGAACATGGTAAAGGAAACAGAGCCCACTCGGGAATAGATGTGGTCGGGGAAGAGGGCGGGCTATTACTGATTTCCACACTCCAGGTAGAGAGGCACATTCAGTGTTTTAAGTCAGATGACTTGCCAGTTGACTGGCTACAAAAGTGATGTCTAACTAACTCAGCTTTTGGTCATCCGTGGAAATGGAAATTGGCATTAGCCTGAATAGTTTGAACTTCTCCTTCATCCTCCGTCTCATTTTATGCATTTAAATTCAACCTTCTCTTCTCTGAAATCTTTATTAGAGTGCCTAAAAATATAAAATGAGCTTTATGGACTGTATGTTGGCTTTTTGTTCACATTACCAAAAGGCAGCAGACCCAGAAGAGGAGAGAAGAACCAGGAATCCTGGTTGATGTACAGCAGGTAAATTCTTTAGTAATTAAGAAAAGGATGACTGTTTTCGTTTCAAGTGTATATAGAAATACACCCTATTTTATTTATTTACTTACTTACTTAACTTTTGTCCCACAGTTTTATTAAGATATAATTGACATATATAAAAATATCCCTATTTTTTAGTTGTTAGTAGGGTCAGTATCTATATAAGTCATGTGTCTTGTTTTTATGAGGCACCATACTTTATCCAAAGTGGTTCAGATGGAGGAAACTCAAACTTAGAATAGTTACAATCACGCAGTTTTCTAAGGAAACGTTGGAATTTGAATCTGGTTAAGTCTGAGTTCAGAATCCTTGTTTATCCCACAGCTCTGTAAGTTGATCATCGCCTATAGAACAGATAGTATGGTGAAAAAAAAATTCCTTCTACTTTTCTATGACTCATCTAATAATTAAATTGGTATAAGACAGATTAACAGGAGAAAAACAAACAAAAGTTTAATAATATGTATACCTCCTGAGTATACATGGGAGAGACCCAGGAAAACTGAGTAACTCCCCAGAATGGCCAAAGCCATCACCTTAAATACCATGTTCAGCTAAAGACAAAAGATGTTGGGGGTGGGAGTCAGTTATGGGAGGTTACCAGGAAAAGCATAATAATCGAGGATAAAGTTGTTATGACCTAAAATAATTTAGATAGTGTGCCTGGTTCAAAAAAAAAGCTATTACCGGAGATTACTTTTTCTCTGAAAGACATATCTGTACAGCAGGGCAAACATCTAATTATCGAACATCTCTTCTTACTGTCCTGTGAATCACCCTCCTCCCCTTTGAAGCCCCAAGCCCCTACCCCATCCCTTAGCTCAGGATGGCATATAACTGACCCTCATGTCCTTGGGTCTCATATTCTTATGGGGCTCCCATACGTACATAATTAACTTTGTTTTTTCCATGTTAATATGCCTTATATCAATTTACCAGCCAAAAAACTTGGAAGGGTAAAGGGAAATTTTTTCCTCCCCAACAGTCTGTACATGGGGTGTAAGGGACATGGTGAGGGTGTGTGTGTGTGGGGGGGGGCAGGGGTGAGGGTAAAGGAGGTTAGGAAATTGATAGTGTGTTGAACGAGGAGGGAGAATGTATTTTTTTAAAGTGAGAAATATATTCATTTTGTTGAGAAATTGAGAAATTAGTACTTCAAAATGGTATATTTTCCATGTTAAAAATATTTTAGTTATTATCATTACGGTTATTATTCGTGAGCTCATAATTATTGCTACTGCCGTGATGATGGCTTTGGCTAAAACTCTCACATGGGGAGCCTAAATATAACCTGAAGGGTGCATGGGATCAGATGACAGGGAATAATGACTGTGGCTTAGTGGCCTCAACCTCTGATCTCCTATCACATACATCTCCGCCACAGGTGTCTTCTGACCATGGCTGGTCAGCTGTCCCTTTACTGGGTAATTCAGGATGAACTCTTGGATATTCCAAGCTGACCATTTAAAGGGGGAGAGATTCTGATGCGTGGATTTGTGTTTACGTTTGTTCCTTCCATTGTTGTGCCGCAGATGAGCCCTAATCAGCATTGTGAACATCAGAGATAAGCTCAGGCAGTTAATGGTTTGGGAAATTCCTATGGACGGCCCTTCATCTTCTGGCTTTTCCATTCTTTTTCTCCTAGTGTCTGTTTCCTCTTTGCTGTCTTCTCCAGGACACCCTTTGTTCCTCCCTGACCTTAAAGTAGATTATTCTAGGCTTCCTTTGCAGAAGATCGTATGACCAGCCATAAGGAGGAATTCAAATAGACAGGTCCGACCACTTTAATCTAATATTGAGGTTCGTAATACCACATACTCTTCTGGTGGCTGTTTTCCTGGCTGCCTCCCAGAGAAGTGGCCTTAATGAAAAGAATGCCGCTGGGGCAGTGTAAGAGTAAGATGGTAACTGTGCTGCATCTAGCATTTCACATGAACTATCTGGGTACTAAGGGAATCTAGATTCCAATCCCTTGGGATTAAACCAAAGAAAAATTTAGAGCATACTTTACATTTCAAAATCTGAGTTCAAGCACTGGGAGAGTCATGGTTGAAAACTTGTATTTGAGCCTTTGAAAGTAAGTCAGTCAAGAATTTTCTCCAGTCTGAATTACTGAAAAGAGGTTTCCTTAACTCCCTTCTACTGTCTTTTAAAAATGCAGATGACCTTTATTGCAGCATGATGCTTATCTGAATAGTAGGAGCTGTAATGGTACTGACCCCCCAAAGTTGATGCTTGTGTGGGGCAATCAAAGTATGAAGCTACATCACCTAGCAGCTAGGTGTTTGACAATGAGGCTAGGCAGGGCTGGAAAGGAATCCAGCCTCCACCATGGGCTAATTGTATGATTGGAGCTAATGGCTTCTGTTCCAGTTCCCTCATTTGTCAAAGGACAGTAACACCAATATCACAGAGTACCAAGAGAGAAAGTGATGGATCCTCTTACTGTTTCAGTGGCAGCTCCCAGCATTACAGTATTCTGGTTTATGGTATTTCAAAAGAAGAGTCTCAGCGGTTCTTCTTTGCAGACTAGTATTTAAATTCATTTTACATTTTTACCAACACGTATTTGAATACCCGATGATTATTTTTTCCATTGTCAGAGCATAATTTTATTATATTTCTGAAACGTATTTGTATGTTTCTGTCATTAAAAGGTTAAAATTTGGACTTCTTTCACTTACTCATCCCATATATATTTCTTTGGCACCTACCATGGTAAAAGCATGTTGAGGCGTGGTCCCTGACATCAAGTCAGTAAAAGAAATAAGGCATTCATGTACAGATACTGATCTTTCAAGATCTGGCCCAAATGTTACACCTTCTGAGTTGGTCATAACATCTTGCAGTACCTATATTGTAGTATCTAATCATGCTTTTTATTGTACTTCTCTTTGTGTTTCTCTTTCCCATGTAGAATATGCCTTTGGAGGGCAAGAACCCTGTTTTAATTACTTTTGTGAAGTCAGCATTTAAGGCAGTATGCAACCTAAATGAAGCATGATCAGTTTGTTTTGAATGAATGAATGAATGAATGAATGATGAGTGAGACAATGTATTTCTAATACAATTAGAATGTGATAGGTACCATTTGAGTGATACAGACGGGTGGAGAATCCAAGAATTAAGAGATCATTTGCAATTTGGGAAGTTAGAAGAGACTGAGCCTAAGAAGCTAAGACAAGATAAGTAATTTCCCTCAAGTCAAATGGTGGCATTTGAACCAAGGTCACAGTTCCTCCAGTCTGTGGTCTTTCTATTTGTTACTGACTTTGGTGTTTGTTTCCTCCACCTTTAATTTTTCTAAAGTTTTAGTAACAAAATTACATAGATTACAGTAGGTCAAGCAGTAGAGACATTCCGTCGCCATTTCTTTAAAAAAGATAAATCTTGGGGTGCTTGGGTGGCAATTGGTTGAGCATCCGCCTCTTGGTTTTGGCTCAGGTTTGAGCCTGTTTCAGCTCCGTGCTCAGCGAGGAGGCTGCTAGGACTCTCTTTGCCTCTCCCTCTGCCCTTCCCCCCAGCAAAAGCAGACACACACACACACACACACACACACACTCGCTCTCTCTCAAATAAATCTTTAAAAAATAATAAAAATTAAAAAGATAAATCTTACTCAATTCCAGAGCATATGAGATAATCATAGAAAATAGATTGTTGTATATATTTTACATTGAAAGGCAGTTACTTTTTTGAAGTAGCTCTGAGTTCAGAAAGGCCTTTAGTTCAGCAAGCTCTCAGTCATGGTCACTGTGTAACTACACAATTTGGAAAAGCTCTTCTTGTATGTCTTCACTAACAGACAAACGTCCATCTAGCTGTCACCGACAGAAACCAGCTTTCCACTCCTAGTCTCAGAAACCTTTCTGGAAATAATCTTTCAATTTTTATTTCCAGTTACACATAGAATTTCTATAGTACCTGCTTTGTGGTCACAATTCGTTTGTGTGTAGTCTTAAATCTAATGTGGTGGAACTTGAGGAGGAAAGAGTAATACGTTTTAACTTGAAAGTTTACTGTGTTCTTCCATTCAATACGGTGAGTAAGCAAGAGGTGAAGGTAGATTTCCCTTTGACAAAACATTGTGGAGGGCTCAAATAAGGAGATAAGAACGTGAACAATAAAACTATCTGATATGGGGTCAGTAAGGCTGGGAGGTCTTCCCTCAGGCCAGGGCTGTCGTGCTGTCTCAGTGCCCCTCAGGGATCCTTGGTGCCTCCTCATCAACCAGCCTCGCCTTTGTGCTTGTTTGCAAATAACACTGGAGGTGTTTTCTCAGTACCTGGCTCATTTGGCCCCACTTACCATTATCTACCACAGTCCAGGGCGTCTGGTGCTGAAATATATGCCACCAATTGTGAAAATGAAAATAAGGAAAATATTTATCAGTCTGTTTATTCATAAATACCCCAAGTTCTGGTTCACTCTACTCATCTTTTTAACAACTTCCAAGAAAACTTGTTGTTCTATGGAATTTGGAACTGTAGGCTTGGAGTCAGACTCAACATTGTCTGTTCTTGTGACTGACATCTCCTTTTCAGAAGGTATAGCCTTGATTTTATCAAGAATCACGGAAAATTACCCAGTTCAAGACAGAGAACAAGAGAAGTCTTAACTGCATTTGGAATCAGAAGAGCAGGTCTTAAGAATCAAACACTCAAGAAGCAAACACTACCTCAAGTTGGTAGTATAAAGGCATTCTTACTCCTGTTCCCTCAAAAGTCACTGAAAAAAAAGTTAAGGGTATTAACAGTGGAAAGCGAGAGGGAAACATACTCCATCTTGAGTGAAGCAAGGAAATGATCACGACCCATGGAATGGCTTTGGGAGACTAGGGAATGTCTTTGTGGAGGCCCAGTGTAGACAGAATGTAGAAAGTAGAAGCAGAGTTGACTGAAGGTTTGCTACCGATAGTTCGTATGATCTTGACCTCACCTTGCACAAGCGAAGCTTTCCAGATGGAAAACAGAGTTAGTAGAAGAGAGGAGACAATGATTACCAGATCACAACACATCCAGTCACAGAAGGCCTGTGTTTTAAAGGGCTTTGCTGGGGCACCTGGGTGGCTCAGTTGGTTAAGTGGCTGACTCTTGGTTTCAGCTTGGGTCGTGGTCTCGGGGTCGTGAGATTGAGCCCCGAGTCGGGCTGAGTGCTTAGTGGGGAGTCTGCTTGAGATTCTCTCTCTGCCCCTCCCCCCCCAAATAAATAAATCTTTAAAAAAAAATAAAATAAAGGGCTTTGTTGTGTGCCCCACAGCCATTGAATGCCACAAACCGAAGAGTGAGGGTGACACACTTTTAGGGCAAAGCAAGTAACATATTTTTGTGGAGAGGGCATTGGATGTCACAAACCAGAGACGAGGGTGCGAGCTGCCTCTGCTGATTCCTCCCTTGCTCGTTTTCAGCTCGTTTTTTCTATCACATTTGTTCTAACCCAATCACCCTATGTAGGTGAAATGTTCAAAATTCCCAAATATGCATCTACTTTCATGGATATGTGTGTCAGTGAAGGCTGGAAAGTGAGGGGAATTAGAATTAAAGGTGCACTAAGACCATAGACCGTCGTTAGTGGAAGCCTTCGGCCATGGTGAACGTGTGGATAGAAGGCTAAAGTTGTAGAGGGGGCAGGTTTTAACAATTATACATGTTTGGTAAATAGGTAAATACATAAATGAAAGATTTATAGATTATCCTAAAGTAATAGACCTAGCTAAGAAATTCCTCTTTAGAGCTATTAATTTATTCTGATCCCAAAAGGAAAATGGTGACAGTATAGCCACGTTCAGTAGCAAGAACCAGTTAGCTGTTTGAACCAATGACGGAGTATGCATTTACAGACAAATTTCTTGCCTAAACCTTAAGGGAAAGGAAATAATTTCTTGGCAATTAAGAAATCTGATAAAATATATACGGAGCAAGTACTCACAACAAGCCACAGTAGGATGGGGGCAGAAATGCCCTTACGCAGATGGCCGTGAACGTGGAGAGTGTTAGCTAGATGTTCAGCATTTCTTTAGCACTGTTTGCTCAAGCACTATTTATAGTGGTGAAAAAGTGGAAAAGGCTGCAAGGAGAACATATTATTGGCATTAGCTAAAACTGTGACACTATTGCTCTTTGCACATATTGGCGTGTTTCATCCTCCCAACAGCGCAGCAGGGCAGGCGATATTAACCCTCCTCAACAGAATGGGAAACTGAGGCACAGTGTAGTTAGCTCTTGTTCAAGGTGACACAGCACGTCAGTGTGGCAGTGCTGGGATTTAAATCCTGTGATCTGGCTGGCGGCGGGGGGGGGTCTTGCTTTTTACCTGCAGGTCACACCATCTCTCTGATGAATGGCAGAACTGAAGGACATTTATATAAAATGTTGAGGAAGATGGGGAAGGACTAGAATGGGGGGACCAGTTTGGCCCAGTGGCAGGAAGTATATGACATTTGGTGGTGATCCTAGAATGGCTGAAATGCCTGCCTCCTAATTAGATTGTTCTTCAGTAATTCCAGGAAGAAAAGGCGTTTGGCACCAAAGAAACAATGAGGTAAATGGTGATAAGGATCTGTGCCACGTAAATGTTGAGAAGATGTTACTACTGGGAGAGCCACACCTCCAAATGGAAGGATCATGGCGTAGTAAGAAAGTTGCAAGTTGCCTTTAGAGGATTTATATTAGTGTATCTGTGAGTGTGTGTTTAATGAAATGCTAGAGTCTGTGAATAAAGACCATGATAAGATTGAAAGAATCGGTATAAAAAAATCGTCCTCAGAAGTTCCAAATCTTCACTACGTCTAAGAGAAGTCAGAATAGGATCAGAAACAATAGTCATCTGAATTTGGGCGTGATGAAAAACAATGGGAAAAAAATAAGCAGAAAGAACGGTCTAATACTTAACAGATGATGTTACTCAAGGGACCAGATGAAGGAGCTAGCTGGAAATGTTTCCCAGAGATCTGATATTTTGAATTTGTGTCTTAAAGGGGAGGGAGGTGCGTTTCCGAAGATTTGGAATATTACATAGTAGGACATCTTGTTGGCGGGGGGCACTCCGTGATCAAAAAGACTAAATTCAAGGGGTTGCAGTTTACTTGCAGAATTGACTTGAAGTTGACATTAATCATAGAGGATACAGAAAAAGAGAAAAAGAATCCTAAATGGGGATCATTCATAACACATGGCTTTTGATCCATGTTTAATTGGGTGCCACCAACCTCTGCATTAGCTTTCATTTTAATTAGTATTATGGAAGAGCAGGAGAACAGTGCTATATTAAGAGGAGCTCTGAAAAAAAATCAAAATAAAATTCTGCTGGAAAACCTGTTAAGGAGTGTCTGGGAGTAGGTGGACAGCAAAGGGAGTCAGAAACCAAAGTGTAGCTATGCGGTGGCAGGAGACATCTGGATCAGCAGAACCGAAGAAAACTGCCACCTGATTAGATGGAAATTTTCAGGATTGAGGAATCCAAAAAAGACCAGTGCGATTCAGTCCAGGACATTGATGCAGAACTCAGATTGCAAGTGTCTAAATTGTCCTTCCGCTTCTCACGATTCAAGCTTACGTCTTTGCCATTAATCATCCTTCCTGCAGGTGTTTTCTTGCATTAATTCAATCGGATGGTAGTTTATCATCGACCGACACTATGAGCTCGACATCAGGCAATATGTATAGAGTGCACAATACCTGGCCAGCCAAGGATACATCTGTTTAGTGGGAAGAGTACCAACTTTGGGTTCCCATATAACTGAGTTTTTTATATGCTGGGACACTCTTAGCTGTGGAGTGTAGGTGAATCATCTGTTTTCCGGAGGCTTTTTCGTAACCGCAGAAATGAGCCCAACAATACTATTGTGGTGAGGATTACATGAGATGATACATCCTATCAAATAGAGAGCAGCTGTGGAATGCCTGTCAAAGCCCTTTTCATTAAGGAGAGCCTTATCACTGAGAAATGAGGGCCGTACCCATTAGGGCAGCATGAAACAGGGTCCGTTCTAACTGGCAATGATCTAGACCAGCATTTTGTAAAAATATGCTCCGTGGAATCCTAGGTCCCCAGGCTGTTAGTAGCTGGTTGGGAAATGGAGAGAGGGTTTCTGATTTGGGGATATTTTTGGTTAACCAAAGTTAAATGAATTTCTACACTGTAGGGCCAATCAGATCTTTTAATATGCTAAATAAGGCATTGTAAATCTCACTTGGAGATTTGGGAGCAGGTGGGTGAGGAATGAAAAGTGTAATGCTTCCCAAGCCTATTTGGCCACAGAATTATTGTTCTGGGGACTCTTCTTTTGTGAGACACACTAGGAAATGGCAGTATGTACCTCAGAACCTTGCTGGAGTTCAGGGGAGCCTGGGTGGCTCCTTTAGTTAAGCATCTGTCTTCGGCTCCTGTACGATTTCAGGATCCTGGGATTCAGGATCCTGGGATCGAGCCCAGCGTCCAACTCCCTGCTCGGTGGGGAGTCCACTTTTCCCTCTCCCTTTGCCCCCCCCCCCACTCTAGCTTTCACTCTCTCGCTCTCAAAATAAATAAATAAAATCTTGAAGAAGAGGAAGAAGCATCTTGCTGGAGCCCAGAGCATTGGGAGAGCAGAGAGGGAAGATCTCACATGGAGATCAAAATTCAAATGGTGTCTCTTGGAAAGATAGAAGTCTCCTGGAGGCAGGAGACTTGTCCTGATGATCTATTTCCTCGTTGCCCAGGTCACAGTAAGTGTTCAGCGAGGCTATTGATGGATTATGATTTGAATGAATAGGATGAAGCCATGGATGCATTGTGATGGAGGATGGGGGACAGGCAATGTGGAGACAAGGATAGGGTCCCTTGTGAATCAGTGGGCCGGCCAGGGGAAGTGAGGTGGCAGTGTCATTCGGAGGAGGGGGAGGTCAGTGACCAGTGACGTCAGGTGGAGGAAAGCTAGGTTGTGTTGGACCTTGAAAGTCAGCAGAGAGCTTGGACTGGCAGACGCAGAGCAGCCTTGTAGGCTTGAGTTCAGAAGCAGAGTAACAGCAAAGTCAAAGGCTAGCTAGCTGCTCAGTGCTGTGTAGGAGGGACTACGAGGAAGAGCCTGGGTACCAGCCTGGAAGTGGTTGCCGAGTCCAGGACGCAGGGCTGAGGCCCAGGGTAGTGGCTTCGGGAATGGAGCTCAGCCAGCATTGAAGGATGCCCCCTCAGATATTCGAAAGAAGAATGCGAATGAGGGGTGGGTGCCTGGGTGACTCAGTCAGTTAAGCATCTGTCTGCCTTCAGCTCCTGTCATGGTCCCGGGGTCCTGGGATCGAGCCCCACGCTGGTGGACTCTGCTCAGCGGGGCATTTGCTTCTCCCTCTCCCTCTGCTTGTGCTCGCTGTGTCTCTCTGTCAAATAAATAAATAAATAAAATCTTACAAAAAAAAAAGAAGAAGAAGAATGGGAAGGACTTGGTGACTGATTGGAAAGGGACGAAGGTACAAAGGGCTGCAGCTGGGGTAGTGGGAAAGGCGAGGATACCCAGTGAGCACCCCACGTACTCACTTAGTTCCTCCCTGCACCCGGACCTTGAGCAAGTCACTAAGCTCTCTGTGTCATCTGTCCGTCTCTGTGGAACTACTCAAAGACTAGTGGACGGCCACGGAAGCACATGAGTCATTGTCGCAAGAGGAGTGAGTGGAAAGGGGCACTGCGGTGTTAACTGTTGGGATCAGCTGATAGGGATGGAACTTGGAGGAAAAAAATCTGGTGTGGAGCTCAGTGGGTTTTCCATCAAAATTCTGTAGGGTCTTCCTTTTGAAATGCTCTCAGAGGTTAGCACCAGTGTCCTTTTGCATTCCCCTCCTGGCATCTTTGTTTTGTCAGGCGTGTCCTTTCCTCTTCCTTCCCCTAATCCGAGGTGTATGCAACAACCGCTGTGCAGGCGTGGAGGTGGGTCGTGAACAGGGGGTCACGTTCAGGGGCTGTCGCCTGGGACTTTGAACCGAGGCGTTGATTTTGACATCGTGGGGACGGACGCAGCTTACTGCAGTTAGTTGGTGTCATAACTCAAGGAGTATTTTTGGGTTAATGGAATATGCGAGCACTTCCTGAGGTCACAGCTGGGGCAGTCACCGATCTTAAACAACACCAGGATGCTGAAGGGAGAGGACCATGTGGATGCGGTGGTGCGGGGATAGCGTGTGGTCTGGAGACACGAACGGGCTCTACGCGCTGTCATTACTCCTGACTGATTCCATCGTTGGGGTCCTTTGTCTTCCCTCTGTGCCTCCCCCCCCAACTTTGTTCCTTCTTCCTTTCCTTTTTTTTATGATTTTATTTGTGAGAGAGAGAGAGAGTACACAAGCAGGGGGAGGGAGCGGGGCTTGATCCCAGGACCCTGGGATCATGACCTGAGCTGAAGGCAGATGCTTAACCCAGGTGCCCCAGCGCTGTTCAGTTTTAAAGAAAGTATCACAAAGTCTCTCACTATCAACATATTTTTGTCCTGTTCTTGCATTCCTAAGAATTTTTCTTTATAGTTTTTTAGTCGTTTTATTTGTTGCAAACAAATTTATGATGATCATTCCTTTTTCATAAATTGTCTTTTTACACTACCGAATGACCTCTGTATTCCGTTTAGTGTTTTTTTTAACTTCTCATATTATTAATATTGTCACTTTTGCTCTATGTTTGTTTGCATTTGTCTGGTATGTCTTACTCATGAATTTTCAAGTTTTCTTTATTAATGAGTATGTTGATTAGAAATTACATATAAGTTGGTTTTGCTTTTTTTAGCCCAATTTATTTGTCTCTTAATGGAGGAATTCAGTCCATTGGTATTTAGTGTAATACTCAGTGAACTGGATTATATTTCTTCATCTTAATTCGACAGCAAGTATGTTTCAGTTAATGCTCAGTAAAATCTAAACAGTTACTCAAGTTTCAGTCTTGACAAGCAGTATTTGAAATGACAGTGGGGGCTCCAAGTAAAAATGAGTGTCAGACAACAATATGGAGGTAGGAGAAGACTGGAGATACGTATTGGCGTTACCTGGTCTGTTAGTTGGGGCTGTCCAGAGAAACAGAACCAATAGGTTGGAAAGAGCAAGAGCAGGAGTGAGAGAGAGACTTTTAGTTTACTTTAAAGAATTGGTTTACACAATTGTGGGAATTGGTAAGTCTGAAGTCTGTAGGGCCGGGCCATCAGCCTGGAAATTCAGGGAAGAGTTGATGTTGCAGCCTTGAGTCCAAGATCTGATCTGCAGGCTGGAAACTCGGGCGGGGTTTCTATGTTATGGTCTTGAGGCAGATTTTTTTTCGGGGACTCTCAGTTTTTGTTCTTAAGGCCCTCAACTGATTGAATGAGGCCCACCCACACACTCTGGTCAGAGTGTGCTGACTCAGAGCCTGCTGATTTAAATGTTAATGACATCTAAAAGAAATACCTCCACAGCAACATTCAGACAGGTGTTTGACCAAACAGCTGGGTACCCACAACCTAGCCAGGCTGACACATGAAATTAACCAGCACCGTAGCAAAAGCTGACCAAATGTGGATGGGTAATTTCTAAAGCAAACAATGACTACAAACAAAAATAGAGCCAAAGTTCAAGCTTTAGGGAATTACCGCACTTGGTCTTCATTGTTTCATTCAGAAATCAAAGTGCCCTTATTCTTTTGGTGATGCATCCAGTCTGTGCTTGACTTGTGAAATGGGCACTTGATTTTTTTTCTTTTTAATATTTGTCAGTTTTTCTTTAGACCAGAGCTTTAGGTTGCAGATCCTTCTTGAGAGTCTGCTGTTTCATTAGCCTTATCTGTGTGCTAGTGGTCTGTTTGTCCTGGGGTCGACAAGTTGTGGTCCATTAATTCTGCTCTGGGCAGTCCTCCACACAGCCTGAAGCTAAATAAATGCATCTCTCTACCAATGCTGCTGTGTTGATGAGCCACCCAGTCTGGACCCTTCCAGCGCCCAGCCGGTGTATCTGGGAGGATCTGCAGAAGGTCTCTGTCTACCCTTTGTGGTCCAATATGTACCTTCAGGTCAGTCTACTAAAAAAAAATCCTCTTAGCATGGCTTAGGTTAGTTAGGATTTTAGGACGCTAATTAACCATTAGGATGCTAAATTTTATTAAACCAGGATGACAGTGCCTAGCAGTTAGGCACATGTGTTTTGGATTCCGATCTTGGGTCTGCCTGCCTGGATTCAAATGGACACTCCCACACTTAGTAGGCGTGTAAACTTACTCAGATTACTTAAACTCTTGAGGCTCCCTTTCTCCATTCATTAAATGGGGCTAATAACCATTCTTATATCATCTTTTGTCATGAGACTTAAATGAGGTAACGATTGCTTATTTTAATGATAAAAGTATTGCTTTTTCTACCTAGAGAAGCATCCCTTTTCCAAGTGAAACTTCTCTTGTTTTTTAAGAAACAAAAACTCAGGCCATAACCCAACCTCTTCCACCTGTATTCTTATATTTTCATGGCCTTTTTCAGCAAGCAGTTTCTATATCTATTATAAAAGTTTTCTTGAAACAAATTCAAGAGAAAGAATCTTATTTGCTATCCAAATGAATCATGGATACCTCTGATGTGGCTAAATTTAGAAACAGAATAGCCCCTCTCCATGCCTTTACTGAGCTCTGACTGGGTCGGTGTGGTGCTGGGTTGCTGTTGGGCAAATCATGATGCTCTTCCAGTCCAGCTGGACATTTTCCTCATTTGGGGACAGTAGGAAAAATCATTTCCGGATTGGTCACCTCTAAGCAAGCCTTGGCATTTCTGCCCAGCCCTTGTTGTCCTTATTGCCGAGAGTATTGTGTTCCAAACTTTACCCGCCCTAAATCTGTCACAATTCCCCGTGGTCGTGATGATGTCGTTGCTGGTTACAGATTCTTCTTTCAGTGCTGACCTCTGCCTGCCTGTGGACCCTCGGGTTAACCAGGTTGCTTTCACATCTGAGTTATTTCTGTGACTGTCTTCATTTGCCTGACTCTCAGATTCCAACTCTTCTCACTCACTCGCTTTTCTAAGCTTGAACTCAGTAAGTAAAAGCTGAGATACTGTAATTTCCTAAATAACCCAAAGGGAAGCTTTGGCATAATTTAGAACCTCTCTGACTGCTGAAGCAACTTCCGCACCCTCCCCTCTCTAATGGAACTTTGAGGAATGACTATGATTGAATAGTGCCTCCATCCCATCCCGTCTACGGATTTCACCAAATAGAGCCTCTGGTTATATTTCGGTTTTGTTTGTTTCACGTTGTGTTTGTGCCCTGCTGGGTAGAGCACAGGCATGGGCTTCATCTGGAGGTATTTTCATCTTACAGAGGCAGTAATTGAATCTCTGACAATAGTCTTGCCTCCAAGGAGTGTTGCAACTCAGCCTGCTATATTAAACCGGGGTAGCTCTTGGTTCCCTTGGAAGGTAATGTCCCATCTGTTGACTGTGAACTATGGCAATGCAAAACTCTCAGAATAGTCAGAGGAGGGGATCGGGAGCATTTACAATTCTTTCTAAGAAAAGAGCCATTCGGAGTGCTTTTACCTATGAATGCTCTCTCTGCAAACATCTGGGTAGGCTCAGCCATGTGTGGGGGTTAAAGTATGCTCTCTGACCTTTCAAAGATGCTGCTGATTTTCTTGTACCTTGCAGCAGGCTCTGTGGCAGGTTAAAGCAGGCTGCACTTTCTTCTTCCCTCTGCTGCTGCTTATGGGATTCTGCAGTGTGGTAGGGGATTCTGCTGGAGGCCACCTTCGGATGCTTCCCAGCTCCCTGCCCAGCCCCGCTGAAGAACTCTCTGTGGTAGCATTTGACCTCCATCTGGTAACATCATTGTGAAGTGTCGTAGGTTTGGACCAAGTCCCATTCAAACCTTTCTGGCACCTCAGGGTCAGCAATCTTAGACTTGGGATTTCAAGGTGTGTCTGCAGTAAAGTTAGAGGTGAGAAGAGTGCCAATAACCATTCTTATATCATCTTTTGTCACCAAGTGCCAGGTCACCAAGAGGGCTGGGCACAAATTGGGCAGAAATTTTTCCACAGCTTTATGCGAACGTTATGGATTCTATAAAATTTGATTTGATCGATTTCGATGTTATTCTGGTAACTTATGTAAATTAGAACAAATAGATGAAAGATACGAGTATGTTACCAAAGAGTTAAAAAATGCTCAACACCTCCTACCTCCTCTGCAAACATGGAGGCCAAGAGAAAATGCAAACACACACACACACACACACACACACACACACACACACACATTCCAGCAAGGAACCTGTTTTGCAAGTTTTGCTGGTAAAAAGTAGGAAGGGGGTTGCTGGAGAGTGGAAAAACCTTAGAAGTATCAGTTGAAAGTGTTTCAAACCCTCCGTTTTCAGCCTAACTTCATTCTGCAGAGAAAGGTATATGGGCCACTGTAGGTTTTTCTTTAACCGATTAAGTGCATTGTTAGACAGGGAGGGGCAGATTAACGAATGCCTATAATTTTGATCATTGTTTTCTGCAAAACAGCTCAGGCTTTGAAAATGAAGCCATCATTCTTGGCTGAGTTTCTGCCAACAGCACAAATTATACTGTGCAGAGATCCAAAGCCCCTAAAAAGGTTTCATTAATGAACAATTTCGGAGGATTGTTTAAGTCTTTGCCTGACAGGTAACGTTGGCATGTAGGCAGGTGGGGTTAAGGTTTCCATGGAGATTTATGATGTCATGCTTGAAAGAGCATGTCAAGACAACCAATTTAACAAGTAGCTACTCAAAAAGTCCTATAGGCTAGAAGTAGGCTTTATGCAAATGACAAGAGTTTCACTGGGAAAAACTGCAAAAGAAAACAGCAGAGACATGGAGGGGGGTTTACCTGACAGCTCGGAAGGATGACCCTGGAGTCCATTAGAGACGGAAGCTTCCAGAAGACGAATTAGATATTTTTACTTTAACTGCTGCTTCACCTGTGGAGCTCTGGGTACAGGTAAATATGAGGTTGTTTTGTTTTTGTTTTGTTTTCTTCTGAGTTACTGCCAAAAATTATTTGGAAGCACCTAGCTCTATTTCTCTGCATTGTTCTCTTGGCAGGAAGAAGTAAATCAGTAAGTGCAGCTTTCCCACACCGAATTTTCGTGTTTCAGGGCTGTGTTTTCAGGACATTTTTATTGAATGAACTGAGGTTTTTGAAGAGGTCTGAAAAACAAGTGATGCATTATGCATTATGCTGATTGTGACGTGCAAATAATGCTATAAAGTCTGTAGATAAGGGTTAGAAGGACGATCGGAGGTACTCTCTATTTGTGGATTAGTCCCAGATGTTGGTTTCTTTTCTTTTTTTTTTTCTTGTTTAACTCTTAGACCAGACCTGAAATTGGGATTATGTGTATTTCTGCATTTTCAAGTTGTAAAATGCCAAAGATAAAACCTATGGAATATTACAGAACTTTTCACGAACATTGCACTTTTTCATTTTAAGGGTGTCTGTGTACCTTTCGCACAGAGGCGTTTTACAAGACTAGAAAAATATCCTGTTTGAGATATCAGAGTTTCTGGACTTCAGAGAAGCAGGATTTGTAAATTCTAAGAAGACAGGTAAAGGTTTCCAGGGTAGGGGGAATGGTTGATAAAAGTAGTTTTGAAAGCATGCTTTCAAAAGGCAGCCTCGCTCTGGTGGGACGGGGCTTTCTGTTTGCATCGGTTCCTAGTGAGACAGAGTCAACAGTCTTGCCAGAGATATGGATGTGATAGTGATCGCTAAAGGTAGCTGGATTCCTGCAAAGTTGACCTACAGGGTTTAGTCTGGGGACACCAGGCTGCGATGTGAGTAGTCTGGTCCACCAAGCTCAAAAAGAAATGAAAAACAATTTTGAAGGTTCAGGTGCAGAGTTGAGAATAAGTGAAAGATACCTGTGATTCGGGAATTTGGGCTTTTGAAACCCAGACTACTTAGGAGCAGATGGGCAGGCAAAATCTTTTTCTAAATGCCAACCTCTTGAGAGTTTGCAGCCCAATCATGTGGATTAGACCCGGAGCTGCTCTTGGCGGTGGATGGTGGATGGAATCCCTTGACAAAGAGCCATGCCCCTCACATTGGAACGCCTGGCTTTTGACTCCTGGCTTTACCACTTACTCCCCATGTTAACTTTGGGAAAGTAAATTCATGTCGTTCAGCCTCAGTTTTCTCCTCCGTAAAATGGGGGCGATAACAGCGGCGTTGTGAGGACTGACTGACAAAATATGTAGTGTGGTTCTCAAAATTCCCGCTCCACGTGTTAGCTGTGGTTTTTAGTCACTGCTTATGTGGAACCCGAGTGTTCATTAAGTGTTTTTATAGCCTTCATCGTATTGCAACAGTCCAGGAAGATTAGCAGAATCTTTCTAGTCCTACTTTACTCACGAAGAGATCACAGCTCAGAGAGGTGCGGGCATCTACAACACAATGAACTATGCTTCTACGTTTTCTGCTTTTTTTTTTTTCTCATCCAAGGGGTTTAGGAAAAAGTTAATGTGCTACTGAGATAAGCCCCAGATGCAACAATTATTTCTATAAATGAATTAAAGTAGAAAATGTGAACATATCAGAGGAGTTGGGATATTCATGTTTTTGTATTAGTTATGCTTGTGACGCTTTTTCTAGCCAGGCTAGAGGAGTTATATTGATCTACTTTTTGCTGGCACCTGTTGATGGGAGCTCAGGTCATTTTGAAGACTTACAGTTGTAACTCTTAGAAGCTCCAAGAAGAGTCAGGTTTTGCTGTCACAGGTATATCCTGAGCAGGAAACCAAGTCACCAAGGGGCTGTGGGAATCGCCACAGGGAGCGAGGGGTTGGACACAATGTCTTTTCTCCTTTTGTATTCTAGACTTTGGCAGCTCCCTCCCTTGCCTATATCCCAGACCAGAACAGCCCATAATTATGTTCTACATCCATTGTATGTTAAGAGACAAATATGTTTTTCATTGTGTTATTTTTAGCAGCAGTGTTTCTAGCCAGGGAAAACACTCTATTAGTTCCAGGGTTTTCCTAATGACTTTTCCAATTTTTCCAAATTTTCCACATCAGACTGCTCAGGATTGTTCAGGTCCCACACTCCTGGAAGAGGGTTCTTAGCAGGAATGTTGGGTAGCTCATCCAGTGGGATTCTAAAGGCGTTCTGATCTCTGAGCTGCTGAGGCTGAGCTCATTCTGCGCCAGACAATGAGTAAATTAATTAAATGTGGTCATCAGACTGCATTGTGGCCTGCAGTTCCCAGCACTGGTTTGGGGCATCCGGAAAAGCTCTGGTTATCTCAAGGGCAGATCTGTGAGTCTGAAAGCAAATATTTATTTCATTCAAAGTTTGTACCACAAAGCAGCAAGATGAAGGTAGAAAAGAGTCATGAAATCACACAGCTGTAGGGTGCCAAAATTCCAAATAGCCTCAGAATCACGAATACTTATTTTTCTACATTTTTCTACCTATTTTTAATGAACTCTAAAAAGTCAATTAAAGCTTTTTATTACACTTAATTGTTGTATTGTTCAGAGATTATCTGTTGATTAAGAAGCAGTGATTACATCTAGAAGTGTGTTTTACATCTCGCGGGTTTAGTAAAGGTCTGTTGAGTCAGAGGGGCTGGGTGAACAGGGATTCAAAAGCCACGTTGCCTGGATTCGAGTCCTGCCTCCATTACTTATTAGTAGCACAGATTTCCCTCTGAAGAACATACATGGGCCTATTCATATTCCAAATAAAGTATAGCACCCAAACTTAAAAATCCTCTTAGTAAAGGAATTAGTGGTCTTTAAATAATGTTTTTCTCTTAAAAATTTTTTTTTGGAATTTCCATGGAAATCATTTGTTCAGAAAGACACTGCAAGCTCCCAGTTCAGGAAATGGAGGTAGAACTTCCTTCAGCCCTCATCCATCCTAGAGTTCTCCTCAGTGAAAGGGAAACTCTATCCAGAAGCTGTTTAAAGCTCAGGCTTTTGTCACTGCTGTATGTCAATATAACGTCATTGGAAATGCTCCTGTTTGAAACTGGCCAGGAGCAGTTTTCAAGCATCTATTTTTTTTTTTTTTTTTAAGATTTTATTTATTTGACAGAGAGAGAGACAGTGAAAGAGGGAACACAAGCAGGGGGAGTGGGAGAGGGAGAAGCAGGCCTCCCGCTGAGCGGGGAACCCGATGTGAGTCAAGCATCTATTTTTTAAAAACCTCAACCTGAGAAATGGTGCCCTCTCAGATGACGTGGCTTCTCTCCAGATGTGTGGCTGCTGAGAGGTGAGCACGTGGAATGGGAAAGGTGCTTCCCTCTTCCAGCAACCAAGCTCCCCTTTTGGTTGTCTTTTCTTAACTTTCTCTTAGGCAGGTAGAAATGTAATTTAGTGGAAGCTGAAATTCCTCAGAGAACCTGAGTTTGGGATCTCTTTTGGGACCCCCCCCTCGGCCGCCAAATTTCAGTGTGCATGAGAGAGAGTGTGTGCGTGTATTTAGTTATTTATTGAAGTATAGTTGACACAGGATGTTCCGTTCGTTTCAGGTGTGCAACGTAGTGATTTGACACCTCTATCTGTTATGCTGTGCTCACCACACCACAAGTGTAGCCGCCACCTGTCTTTATTTATGTTTTTTATTATGAGTGGTGAAGCAGCATGGCTGGACTTTGCCTACGAATTTTGGCCATTCTGTATTTCAGGGTGGAATTTCCTGCACGCTCATTCCAATATCAGTCACCTTCTGAGAGCAGGATTTTTGTTTTTGCTTTTGCTTTTTTTTTTTTTCTTTTTGAAGTCTGGGGTTACTAAATCTGCCATCCCCTATAAAACCAAAATGAGTTCTCCTTGGTTTGTGATGACCACTGTGTGGCATCTGAACAACCAGAGGCCATGGTACCTGTGGAATTCAGGGCAAGCGCAGATAGGGGGAAGGACCAGGGAGGAACAAAAGATGGAGCCTGGGATGAACTTAATCCTAATGACAGGGAGCTCTGCTGCGTTAGCTTCCAGACGACAAATGTACAGGTAGCAGGAAGAATTTTGAACGACTTATCTGCCTGAAAAGAGCGCACGTAGAGTATTATCCATGTGGAGAATAGAGATCATCTGGAAAGGAATGCACAGATGATTTTTTGTGAGGGCATGAGTACAGTCAGTCCAAAGTGAAGGGAAGTGGTGCTAGCTTTTGTGGTCTCCAGCCCCAGGAGTCTGCAGTGTGGTTTTACTTCACACCCCTGTGGGCCTTTGCCCGGTACTCCTCCGCTCCTGTCCGTCCGCTGGCTCATGATTAAGTAGCGGAAGTGAAAATGCTGTTTCCCACCACTGGTTTTGCAGAGGTTCATAAATGCACGTGCTCACGTTGCCCCCATAAACCCAGTGGTGGGACTGTCCTCAGAGCCGTGGATCTTCCCTGCCTGTTTGCCTTGCTCTGCGCTTGGCTCGGATGGTACGAGACGGAGCCAAGTCCCCCCGCACGAGATGTTGTTATTGGTCCATCGTGTGGCACTGCACTCTTTTCAGAAAGGACCTTCTTTGTCTTACTTCTTGCCACTCCAGCAAAGCAGGCTGCTGCCCCACGTATTTTTTGGAATAGCTAAGAAAACAGCTATTTGGATGGATCCTTGGTCATTTTCAGTCTTTGACATTAAAAAGCTTTGTAAACGCCCCTCACAGTGACACTTGGATGTCAGATCATCTTTCCACAGTTGTCACCAGTATGGTACACGTGCCACCGCCATCATTCAGCCTCCTGTTTGTTCCAGAAGAACGATTTTTTTTTTTTTAAATCATCTGCTTGAATTTTGTGCAAGGATAGGTTGCATGGGCCCCCTCCACCTTTGTCGCTTTATTCGAATCCCTTTTCAGGGTAAGTTTGAAGACCGCAGAAGAAGGCAACCCTGGCCGACCGCCTCATAAAGGACAATTTTCAATTTGTTCTTCGTGGAGTGTGTGTGCGTCTGTGTGTCTCTGTGTTTGTGATGAGAATAGCACAAACTCTGGTTTAAAACTCCTCTCTTCAGAGCAAAGATAGTAGTGGCCCCGTAATACGTTAACTTGACCCCTTTAAGCAGCTGTTTCGGTTGCTTATTTTTTTTTCTCTCCCTTTGATGAACAGTGCTGCAGTGGTCTTCTCTGTATCTCTGCACGTGCCAGCAAATATGAAGAACAAACTCCTACCTGTCAAATTACTGATTTACTACTGCTAGTTTACTAGGATTACTAGTGTAGAAAGGTATTGTCTAATCTTCTCTCAAAAAGACTCACCAGTTTATTCTGTCAATAGGAGTCTTTGAGAGTATGTTACGGCACATTCAGATACTACAACCCACTGTACTCGTGACAGTATGTGAAATAGACCCTATGTGCAAGTGTGAACACATTACCAAGTCACGTTAAATAAGCCGTGTAGTTTACAGAGCAGTACAGAGAGCATGATCCCTTTTATTTTAAAAAGGCTGGATCCCATTTGTGTGAAAAAGCATATGCATTTCCTGTGTACTTATCTATACATTAACAGTTTCTAGAATGATGCCCAATAAATCAGAGAGGGCAACTAGTGGGAGGGGGGAAACTTTTATTATTTATTTACTTATTTATTTAAAGATTTTTTTTTATTTGAGAGAGAGAGAGAGAGCACACATGTGTAGGAGCAGGGAGGGGGCGGAGAGAGAGAGAAACACAAGCAGACTCCACGCTGAGTGGGGAGCCTGACGAGGGGCTCGATCTCACTCGCGACCCTGAGATCCTGACCTGAGCTGAAATCAAGAGTCAGATGCTTAACCGACGGTGCCACCCAGGCACCCAAGGAAGCTTTTATTTTGAATTTCTGGACCTCCCTACTATTCATATTTTTATCATACACATGTATCACACTTTACAATTTAAAAACCAGTTTCCAACAGAAGCAGGGTTGCCCCACAGCGTAGCTTGTGTTCTCCCAGAGGCAGCCGGCAGTTTCCCTGTAGTCTGAGAAAGTGACCTTTTGCGTCTCATACACCAGCCCAGGAGCATATTTGTGTTTTGATGTAGTTGTCCCTTGAAGAAGGAAGTGATTTCCCTTTTTTTTCCTTCTTTATGGGAAGAGGTCTCATTTCTAGCGGAATCTTCCCTAAACGAGTTTATTCCAGTCAGGATCCCACCTTTCTAAATAAATGCTGTTTTGGGTTCTGAGCTATCAGGTGTATTTGGATTAAATATATTTAAGTTGCCTAAACTTTTCAAAGTATATTTATTTATTATGTTCAGGTAGCCAGCATACAGTACATCATCAGTTTTTGATGTAGTGTTCAACCACTCGTTAGTTGCATATAGCTGAGCATAATACAAAATAAATAAATAAATAACACATGTTTGGGGTGCCTGGGTGGCTCAGTCGTTAAGCGTCTGCCTTCGGCTCAGGTCATGGTCCCTGGGTCCTGGGATCGAGCCCCGCATCGGGCTCCCTGCTCCGCGGGAAGCCTGCTTCTCCCTCTCCCACTCCCCCTGCTTGTGTTCCCTCTCTCGCTGTGTCTCTCTCTGTCAAATAAATAAATAAAATCTTTAAAAATAAATAAATAAATAACATATGTTTATTTAAGTAATCTCTACACCCACCATGGGACTCGAACTCAAAACCCTGAGATCAAGAATCAAGTCACATGCTCTTCCAACTGAGCCAGCCAGGCGCTCTTGAACTTTTCAACAAAAGCAGTAAATTCACACTCCTGGGTCAGGCCATCCTCAGATCCATTGTCTAAAACATTCACTTCAAGTTCACATGAGTGTACTCTATAACTAAACCTCACCCCTAGCCGAGTTGCTGGGGATCAGTTTTGGATAAAGGGTATTTCAGCTTTCATGCTAAGTCTGTAACTATAGAACTATAATTCAGTTTCCTAAGTGAAAAATCTACAGAATATGTAGATTTGTAAAGACTTCTTTTACCGCAAGACAAGACTAGAAGAAATACTGTCACAGGATACCTTTTGAAAGAAAAGAAATGACACTTTTTATACTCTCAAATCATTGAAGAAAACTTTAGACATTAAACTCCAAATCCTTTTTAATTCAGATGCACACAGTGCATTTAAGCCACAAGGGTGGTAGATTTATGTGTTCCTTTTGCACAAATTGGTGCATATCTTTGGTAATTAGATTTTTTTCTTCCTTTCTCCTTCTCAAAAGCTGCTTTTAAAACTTCACTTTTTCCCTAGATACAATCTTTTTTTTAAATTCATGAAATATCTCAGTTCTGTAGCTAACAGCAAATGTTTGCAAAAGGGAACCAATATAAAACAAATGCCTCTTAATGTGGTATTTTGTGAATAAACAAACATCTGACATTAGTTGGTTAACCTAAAAAAAATAAAGAGAAATAACTATGCTAGGAAAAAAAGTAAAGAGTAGGATCGTGGCTGTGATGTGTAAAACAAGGAAAGCTGTGATTTAAGCAATTTCTTTTCTTTCTTTCAAGCAATTTCTTTATAGGTAATATAATTATTATAGCCTCCAGGTGGTGGCACGTCACTTATAAGGCTAATTGAACTTTTCCTATAGCATTAGAAAAACGGACCAAACTTCCTATATCATGGGGTAAATACAGTATTCCCTTCTTCCCCAAATTTAATACCCATGGCTTTTTAAGAGATACACGGTACCTCCAGGTCCCAAATGTCATCACGTATCCTGACACAGTGCAATAAGCCATTTGTCTGTATGCCTTCAGAACCACTGCAGATAAGAACTAGAATGCCCAAGTGTGATTACTTGCTATCTGCTGGAAACTTTCACACAAATTATCTCGTATAATCCTCCCAAAAATCCCTTAGGAAAGCATGCCTAGAAATAAAGAAACCAAAGCTCAGAAGATTCTAGAAGCTTGGCTCTCCAGGCAGCAGAGCACTCGTGACTCAGGCCGACGGCATTTTCCTGGGATCCCTGAGGTGATCACTATGAAAACTGTTGTTCATTTTATGAGGGTGGATTTCCAAACAACATAATCATGCAGGGAGTGATTTACTTCTTACTTCTGTCGCCTTAGGTCCTCGTATGTACTTCCTCCCTTTCTTTCTTTCTTTCTTTTTTTTGCCATTTCAGTGTTACCCCAAAGGGTAGACTCGAGGACATGGAGGAGGCTGGAACAGCAGGTTTGCTCCTCGGGAGCAATACCTCTTAAGTCAGGCCTGGAGCTAACTTGTCAGGAATGCATTTATTAAGCAACCTTCTTCTAGCATCAGGAAAAAAGCTGCATGCCTTGATCAAATCTCTTTCCTCAGTGTGCTCTGGGAGCAGAACTTTAGAATTCACCCCAGAGAAAGAATACTTAGTGGTTCATAGAAAATGCTTCACAAAATGCTGTTCTGCATAATAGCCCCCAAACGCACTGCACTCCTGTTGCCGTTATTTTTCCGTGTGACTGCAAAAGGTCTTACGAGAATTGAAGGGACAGATTAGGCAACTTTCATAGCTACTTCCTTGTGCCGGCCAGAGTAAGTATAGATCAGAGGCGCCAGACCTGGGCGCCCACTCTCCAGAGAGACCTGCACCGTGGCCTCTGCATCTCTTGATAAGCCACCAGAACTTTGTAGAATCAGGAGTTTTTACAGAAGAATCAAATCTCTTACATTTTGAGGGAGGAAAAAAAATCAGATGACCAAGAAACACTGGGCTCCAGGTTCTTCGGTAAAAGTTGTATGAGAGATAAGTTGCAGCTGCCCCACTAAGATGGCGGGGTTCTGGTTCTCAGGTTCCCCTCGGCCCCCCCACTGCCTATCCCACACCTGTCTCCCTTACCCGCCTGACTCCTGTGGGAGCTGGCCCGGCCTTGTGTGTAGGCCTGCTCTCCATGAGGCACTGTGGTGAGGAGGCCGCCATCTGGCCTTTGTTGTTGGACAGACTTAATGTTCCCGAACTGGTTCTACCACTTACTATTTCTGTGGTCATTGGGCAAGTCACTCAGTCTAAAGAATCTTCCATTTCTGCAGCCAGGTAGTTTACAGGTTGGGGACAGAATATGAGAAGTACTTAACCCACTATCTGGCTTGGTATGCTCCTTACATGGAAGCAGCTATCATGGAAACATCTCCTAAAGCATTTTGTGAGAAAGGATCAGTGTCTGCCAAGCAGGGTCTTAAATGTTCGTGGTTGTTCAAGGTGGGAGGGGCCTTGGACCTGCGGCTGGAAACACCCTCGTTTTCTGGAAGAGCAATCGAAAGCCAGGAGTTGACGAGTCCAGGCTTACTCAGTGACTTAAAGGCAAACAGGTCCAGAGCCAGAGACTTTCCAGCAACCCACGAAAAGGCGTCAGAGTGTAGTTTTGAAGATTAAGTCTGTGAAAGTGCTATTTGAATTAAGTGTGAGCAGAAGGTAATTTCGGTTAGCATAAGGGGTGTACAGCTGCGTGGGGTCACCAGAGTTAGAGAGAAGGAACTGCCGTTCATCACTGCGCCCCGAGAGGCTCTGGTCTGGACGGGTCCTGGCGGGGCACTGGGGGGACAGCCCTGGGCCAGATTCACAGCCCGCCGCCTTCACGGAGCTCGGGTGCTAGTTGGGGAAACCAGGAGAAAACTGACGTCCAGATGACTTCGGACTGAAACACGTGCCATGAAGGCAATGAAGAGGATTTCGTGAGAGGCAGCCAGTCTCAAACAGCCAGGCAAACAAAGCGGAGGCAGCATGCTTTCAGGAAGAGGAGCAGTTAAGCGCAGGGAGCCCAAGGGCAGGAAGGGGCTTGTTCGCTGAAGGACTAAGACCCAGGTGGCCTGGGAGAGGTGGCGGGGAGGGGGAGGGGGGTGCTTAGTAAGCCACTAAAAGGAATTTGGATTTTATTCTTAGTGTAATGCGAAGGGGTTTAGAACATTTTAGAATATTTTTATCTTTTGTTGAAACATTGTTTTACATGGAAGCCCCTTTGCAGGGGTGAGGCAGGGGGGCTTTTAACTGAGCCCTCAGGCTTCCTTCCCTCCCTCCCGGTGACCGTCCCTAAAGTGTCCTTTGTCACTCCAGGGCTAGATGGTCACTGTGGAAACCCCCAGTACAGGCAGTTTACAGAATCCTGAGAATCTGTGACTTGCTCACCAGGGGTCCCACTCCTGGGGTCCAGAAAAATCCATTGTGCTTGTCATTAACCCAAAGGCCAAATGCTGGTATTTTTCTTCTTTTTGGTTTGTTGTGGTTTTTTTTCCTAATTGTTAACGCTTCCATTAGGTCTCAGGTGTTCAGAGTATCCACTAAAATGTTTCATCTTGACCACAAAAAAAGGTCTAAGTCAATGCAACAGTGTCTGAAATGGGATAAGCATGTCTTAAGTCCCCAAGTTGGGCTTTTCCCAGCGGCATTGTGATACATGTAACCTTTGCTTTTCATCTGCTCGCAACTCACAAAAAGAAATCATTGATTTATATTTCAGTACAACCCAGTGTTTTTCATTTTGTGGTCGTTGATTCGAGGTCAGATATTGTCAGCAGGTGAATCCAGCAGCTCCCACGGGGAGCCCACCGGAAGCTCCCCCCTTGCTCGGAGCCCGGGCTGGGCCTCCCCATCACACCCGGCTGAGGTTGGCTGCCCGTGGTGTGTACAGGATGCTGGTCCCCCCAGCACCTTTAATGCTGGCCATTTGTTCAGTGTGGGCTTGCTTGCAAAAAACTTCGAAAATGCCGGAGAGGTCAGTGGATAGCACTCTCCTCCCTCATTTTGCCAGTGAGAAAACTGAGCTTCAGAGAGAGGCTGTGCTTTGGGTCAGCCTCACAGCTTATGAGGTCCAGGGCCGCTCTGCAATCCAGGCTTCTGAGTCCCGGTGACCCAGTGACCTTTGCACACCAGCACGTGTTCTTTGGAGCCCAGGCTCTGAGGGCAGTCCCGTGGGGCAGGTGGACACAGGCTGTGCCATCAGGAAATTGGAGGCATGTTCTCTGGGTGGTTCTCAAGCATTCGGATATCGTAGCCCCACCCCCACCCCTTTCTTTCTTCTTCTGTTCTAGAAGCTCGGGCCTGGTGGGTTATGGGGCAGAGAGGCGTTCACCATGACTTCACTCTCTTCAGGATGAAGCAATCTGAGCAAACACTGGTGTTGAGACAGCAGGCCGTTTGGTCTTTGCCTCATGATGTGAGAAATAAGTTTTGGTATGAACTAAGCGGAGATCGGTCTCTTTTTAATCTGCAAGTGTACGGGGACGTCAGCCACCCAAATGTCTGCTGGCGCCTTCTCACCCAGGGCGACTTGAGTTTCCTCTAATGAGAGGTGCGGGGGGCCGCGTGGAATACACAGGAAAGAGGAGCATTCTTGCCCTCCGTTTCAGTGTCCACATCCGGATTTACCTAAACCCCACCCAGGCTGCATTTGCGTAGCAGTGAAAAACCGGTATTTTCTATCCATGAATCACACTGCACATCCTGGGCCTGTGTCCTTCGGGTGCGCCAGGCCAGCTTCGGGGAAGGATGGGCCCAGCTGAAGGCAAGCTGAGCATGGAGGAGAAAGGTCCCTCCACCTGGGGGCCGAGCAGGTGACTGCTGATGTCCACCTGCCCATCTGGACATGGAGCTGTCTGTCTGCCCTCCTGGAGAAAGACCAGGAAAAGAAGGTGGAGCCCTGAGTTTCTGCTGTCGGGGGCTCTGTGGCGCAGCAGAGAAGACCAAGGTATAGCAGCGGCATGATTCTGGGGGTTGCCGTTCCTCCCTGGGGTCTCTCACCTGCTGGCCACCTGCCCCAGCAGCTCCTGGCCACCGATTGCCAAGTGAGGGCCAGAGAGGGCTGTGGGTCACTGTGGTTTCTTTTAAGTTAAATTATGCTTCAGTGCAGAGGTTGATTGCCCCCAGCAGTTAAACGTTGTTTAATGATAATTAAATTGCTTTTCTTTATTCTGAAAGACCTCTTCATTTTCTGGACAAAGGCAGGAAGCATTTTTTTTTTGATTATACAGAACGTCTCTAGGTAAGGTATAATCCATCTTACTGCGCCGGGCCCTCAAATAATGAGTCCCGGGGATCCTGATTCGGAAGGGGCACAAAGATTAGAAAACCAAAGTGCTTCCAAGTTTAAGAATCTTGTCAGAAACCAAAAAAAGCTGCCTTCCCCTCCTGCCTCCCCCTTAACACGTTGGTTAGGAGTCTCTTAACAACACGCAGGGCTGCTTCTGAACCGGTCTGGATCACCTTTTCAAAGCGTGGAGGAGGTTTGGCATGTCCTGTCGTGTTCCTTCCTGGCTTAGTTCCTCCTCAGAGACATTGTGGGCCTGCCCAGGGAGTCTGCAGCGCTTTGCCGGGAGAAAGCTCCACTCTTCTCAGGGCTTGAGAAGTTGACCAGCTTTCTTCCCCGGGAGGAAGACATTTTCAGACAGTGGGGGGAGCATAGAGACGTGGGCTGGAGCCCACTGAAAGAAAAAAGGCTTTAGAAATGAAAAGCCCTAGGACAGGATATTCATTTGATGAGTCTTTGTATCTGATCTGTTATTTCATGTGCTGATGTCCTGCCGCCAGAATTAGGATGTTCTAAAAAGAGACCTTAGGGAATGTATCACAGTGATTGAGTTTGGTGTAGGAATAAAATGGAGGAGAGAAAGGAATTTTCCTGAAAGAACTGAACCAACTGTGATTGCAGAAAGCCTGCGCTTTAAATTTTAATAGAAATGATGGGCAATATGAGGATTTGTGTGTGGGGGGGTGTGTATTGTTTTGTGTGTGAGCCTTGGAACATTTCGGCTTAGACTACTTCTGCTTTCTCAGTCTTGGACGTCGACTCCCTGGCCTGGCGTGCTTCATTCAGACTTCTTTGGGCTGAGGTGATACTGAGCTGACAGCAGGTCAAGGTTTGGGTCGGTGGAGAATGACTACAGGACGAGACACACAAGCTCCCAGGCAGGAGAAAACAGATGCTGGTCATTTACATGAAGTAAAATTTGGACTGGGCAGAACAGAGGTGTCTGGGTACATATAAGTGTATTTAACCAAGATGGTCAGCAAAAACTTTTTTTCAAAGAGGGTGTGAGTGGAGGAAGGTGAGGAAGGGCACAGTCATGGCATTGGTGGCATGATAAGGAAGGACAGGGTAATGACCTCCACGTGGAGACTTTAGTTCTGTCCCTCCCAGAAGAGAGGATGTAAGAGCATTACATTTTAGAGAGCCTCCTTCAGTTTCTACCTGGTTTTCTTTTCTTTCTTTTTTTTTTAAGATTTTATTTGAGAGGGAGAGAGAGAGCACGCATGCGTGAGCATGAGCAAGGGAAGGGGCAGAGGGAGAGGAAGAAGCAGACTCCCTGCTGAGCAGGGAGCCCAATGCAGGGCTTGGGTCTGGGGCTCGATCCAAGGACCCTGAGATCATGACCTGAGCCAAAGGCAGATGCTTAACCAACTGAGCCACCCAGGCGCCCCTCTACCTGGTTTTCTAGTGGCTTCTTAAAACTTGGGTCTAGGAGGAAGTGAAAAGGAAGATCTCATTTATTGGCGAAGTGGCTGGCAAGCAGTTGCTAGGCTCATTCTTAGGGAGGACGGCGTGGCATGGGGTGGGGAGCACCCTGGAGCCACACCCTGAAAATCCCCTGAGCCAGTCAGAGCCTGGACGGGGTTCCTGATGCCCTCACACATTCCCAAGACCCTTTCCTCTTGAGTTACCACCTGGTTAATCTCCCTAGTCTTGAGCTGCAAATCAAAACTAACTCAGATCAAAATGTAACTCAGACTCAGAGAACACAGGAACCGCGGGGTATATCCAGCCATCCTCAAAGGACACGTGAGATCCCTTGGGCCAGAAAACGTAGGTGACTTATTCAGGGTCACGTCAGTCTTCCTGAGAGTAGCCTCCCCGCTGCTGGTTTATGCTGCTTTTTTGAGGAAGAGCAGAAGGCTCTGGGTAAGGCAGGGTAAGTTAGGAGTTCTGGGTAGCTTGGGCACACACCCTGACAGCTCTCCTACATCCCGGTGTCCTGATTTCCAACATGCCCAGCCTGGCTGGGCTCCTGACTCGTCTTCTTGCTCTTCCTACAGTGGACCACGCCAGGTAGCCTAGAGGAGATGAGTGGTGTTCCCTCCCAGGCAGCATGTTGCCCAGTGCCCAGATAGCACTCCGTTAAAAACTCCAGTGATGAGTATTTTTTTTTTTTTTTAAAGATTTTATTTATTTATTTGACAGAGACAGCGAGAGCAGGAACACAAGCAGGGGGAGTGAGAGAGGGAGAAGCAGGCTTCCCGCCGAGCAGGGAGCCTGATGTGGGACTCGATCCCAGGACTCTGGGATCATGACCTGAGCCGAAGGCAGCCGCCTAACGACTGAGCCACCCAGGTGCCCTCCAGTGATGAGTATTACTTCTGACAAGTGCTATATGCTAGACAGTTTCGGGATGGGGAAAGGAAAGTGATTATCGGTGAAAAGGAGAATGTTATACCTGATTATTTACTGTGCTGTCCAAACTCCAGATGCAGAGACCCACACAAACACACATAGACAACCATGGGACAAGATACTTGAAATCCTGACTGGCTTTGAAAAGCTGGGGCCAACAGTGGTACTAAGTGAAAGCCAGTTGAGAAAAAGCTAATTTGGGAAAGATCCAGGCTGACACTGGGGACCTGTGCCTTAAGTACGGTCTGTTGAAGTCAGGCATTCTGGAGACTAATATTGGAACCAGCCCAGGTTGCAAACAATGCTCAAAAGCATTTCCTGTCATCCGGGGGCTTACATTTTAATGAGCCTGTAGATGCCTATCAGCACTGTGTCATCATGAAGGTGATAGCTTTTTCTGGCAAGCTGTTTTCCCCCTTAAAGCCCAGGGCTCAGGGGCAGCTCTTAAAGATGAACCACTGTCTGTTTCTAGCAGATGCACACGGTGGGGGGGGATGTTAAGCTCTCTCTGCCATGTTCAATTGCGATGAGATTTCCAGCTTAAGTCAGTAATCAAGGTACTGTGCTTGCAAGAGATGCTGGTATTTTTTAAAAATACAGTAGTCTGTCTGTGTGTGTTTGCGAGTATGTCTTTCAATAGGAAAGCGAGAGTGCAGATTTTTTTCACAAATTAAACTTTGGCTGTTCCATAGCCCTTCTTAACTGAAAGCATGCTTGCCAAATCACTTGGAATTACCCTAATAGGAACTTGGTCAAACTACTTAGTGCTAAAAATGGGCCCCACTTGGGGGCCCCTTCTGGAAAGTCCTGGAGTCTGGAACTGAACTCTCTGTTACCCTCACTCCCTTCTTCCAAGAGCCCGCGCACCCCTGAAGATGGTAGACTCACGGGGTAGCCTGGTGATGGCCCACTTGCTGGGGTCCCACCTCCAACCGCCCTGTATACAGAGGGGTCACTTCCAGGCATAAGGCAGAATGTTCTCAGTGCTTCCCACTGCCCTCAACATGAGAGGAATGAGAGCATGGGAGGAAAAGCAGACAAACCTCCACTTCCTTCCCTGCCCCCAGGCCCAACCCCCAGCACACGTACACACACACTCACCCTGGTGTTGAGATTCTTTCTCCTGTGAAACTGGATTCTGAAAGGCTGAACCATTCTGTCTGTGTTTTGGCTCAGTTGCTCAGCAGGGCTCAGGTGTCTAAATTCAGAATTTTCCCATGGCTTTAAGATTCAACCTGCAGCTCTGTCCCCTGCAGGAAATCGAGGGGCCTTCCTCGGGTTTGTTTTTCTCACCCTGTAAAGAAAGCTGAAGGGTTTAGGCCTCATTGGCTGTGAGGGCCGGAGCAGGAAGGAACGGTAATTTAAATCAAAGTGCTCTTATTGTAGAATCCTAGGCCTGGATTTCACATGTGTGCTGTGCGAGCTGCAAAAATGAAGATGAGAGTCGTTTCTCTGAAGGATTAGGAGGGAGATGCAAAGAGGAGCAGTTACATTTTAGGCAGCATGTTTGCATACATGTTCCTCAAAAAGGCTCCCCAAAAGGAGTCAGGAAGCCTCGGACTAGGAAAGATACCATGAAAAATAAAGTCCTCGTTAGCTCCAGTAATATTCATTCAAGCCACAATCAGCATTTGACTTGCATAGTCGGCACGCACAAAAGACACGAGCATATTTAATTTTTTAAAAAATTTTTGTGATATAGGGGCGCCTGGGTGGCTCAGTCCATTAAGCATCTGCCTTCAGCTCAGATCATGATCCCAGGGTCCTGGGATCGAGCCCCGCATCGGGCTCTCTGCTCAACGGGGAGCCTGCTTCTCCCTCTCCCTCTGCCCCTCCCTGTGCTCGTGTGTGCACTCGTTCTCTCTCTCTCAAATAAATAAGTAAAATCTTAAAAAAAATTTTTTTGAGATATAGAATAGTCCGCCATCAGCTTTATCTAGACTACTACCTTCCTCTAGACTCGCCAGAAGTTGTTGAATACTGGAATATCCTATTATTTATCTTGCCTCACCTGTTCTGTGAATAGAGATGTCCACCCTTTATGTAGTTTGCAGGACTCTCATGAGGAAAGATGAGGTAATAATAAATTTATGGGTTCTGGGTTCTAATTCTGTTTCGGGACTTAGTGAGTACTTGTCTCCCAGGCCATGATGGCCTGAGAGAGTTTTCTTTCGCCTGTGCTGTGGGTGGAGAGGCTGTGTTCCTAGCAAGGGCCTTCCTGGGATGTACAATGGGGCAGGAAGAAGTTTCTCAAGTGGTCTGTGAGGGGTTGTGGGGAGGGGTCGCAGACTCTGCCGGTGAGAAGGGATAGGTGGAGCTGTTGTGTGGAGGTTGGGGTGCTGTGGAAGCCTGGTTACTGTAACCAAGACCCTGAAGATCGACTGAGGGGCAGTTGGTGGCCGGGAAGAGTTGCAGGTTCTGCTACCGTGCATACTGCATGGAAAGGATGTTTGCCTGAGCTAAGCCATGGGAAAAATCTAAATTGAGAGACCTGAGCTCCTTCTGGCAACTGAGCCTAGACACAGCAGATAGAATGGTTTGGCCCTTGAGAATCCAGTTTTTGACACACAGGGATCCAGGTTCATGGGAGAATGAAGCTCCCCGAACTCTTGTGTGTTTATGGGGGAAAAATCAACATACAAAATCATTAGAACGTATTAGATCTTTGTCACTGTCTTCAGGCCCATTGTAGTTACCACAGAGGATTCAGGGAGGAAAAGGTGACAAACACTAGAGTAATAGTAGGGTGAAAGAGATGGGTTGATGCTGAAGAGAAGGCTGACGGTGGTGGGTTTGTTGTCTGGAACTACATAAAGCGTTGCCCTGAAGAGGATTCTGACATTATTTCACAGTACAGAGCCACGCAAAGAGAACAAGACCTTAAGGCAAAATATTGGTTGACCAAGTTGTGACGAAACAGTGACTTCTGTTACCAATTAGTAGGTAGGTGGTGGCTGTTTTAGAGACTGGGTCGTTATCTGTCTTAAGAGTGCATGTTCGTGGAAGCCCTAATTGAAGGGGCTAGGGAAAGTGGGAGCTCTTCCTGTGGCTTCCTTAAAGATAGAACACCTTACGAAAGTACTCTTGAGTAACTTCCCATATCGTGGACCAGGGCAAAGATCCACCCACATAAAAAGTGCTCCCGAGAGGAAGACTCTTCTGTCTGTGTCTCGGCACCTCCTTGTGCTGAGGTCACCCATTCTGGTCTTCCTGCTTCTCTGCCCCAGACATACGTGATACGCGAGTGTACGCGTGTGCGTGCAAGGGCTTCACCCAAAGCTGAGAATTGAAAATGTGCAAAATGCTAGGCCATTTTGGGGGAGGGGAGCATGGCTTGGGTCATTCCACTGTGCTTAGCTCTTGTGGGACGCGCTTGCCGCATCAGGCTACTGCACCGCCTCCTGCTTGGGTTTCGATCCCTCCGGGAGAGCCTGGATGGCGTCTTCAATGTCATATAGGAGGGATTCTGGGTTTTTGAAGGCCAGAGTCCTGCCACTTCTGCCATCACTGACTCATCTTGACTCTGCTAAGCCATTTTAATCTCTCAATACCTTGTTTGCCAGCCAAAGATAGTTCGTTTTTTGTTTCCCATGTGTGTTTGTGAGACTAACAACCACTGAAGTGCATTTAGTTCTTGAGGTTTGAAAGGCTGTTTCTCTCTGAGATTGGAGTTGCTGACTGCCCTTACCTAACTGAATGAATGTATGTTTACATTTCTGTGTGGAGTCTCTAACATTTTTATTATGAAAATATTTCCCTCTTTTTGTCCACTGAATAGTAGGTTTGGGGGGAGTATTTATAATTTTGTAGGGTAATTATAGATCTAGTGCTAGCTGTACTCTCAATCACGCACCTCAGATCCATAGGGCAAGTATAGAGTGATTTTTCTTTCTTTGCTCTGAGGCCAGGTGGAACATACACAATAAAGCTCTGGGCCAGGTAGAACATACACGATAAAGGTCAAAACTGTGTTGGAGTGCTTGAAATTCAGTCTCTCCCTATTTTGTTATACTTCTGAGGCATAGAGAGGGACAGGAAAAAGCTGCCTTGTGGAAGGACCTGCTAGTGAACACAAACCCAAAGGGTAATTTGGGAAGGGAATAGTCAAGAAGGAACCAAAGCAGACGGGTTCAGATTTTATCAGATTTCCACAGTTGTATAAGATGAAAGTTGAGGTTTGTATTAGTGTGTTGAACTAGTAATACCAGCTTTAGAGTTCAAAGAAGAAGAACGGGAGGGGGCGGAGGAAGGGGGCTGAAGGGGGGAGGAGGGGAAGAGGAGGAGGAAAAGGAAGAAGAGGAAGAAGAAGTTGAAGAGGGGGAAGAAGAAGAAGGAGGAGGAGGAGAAGAGAAAAGCACACACAAAAAAGGAGTGCCACAGAACATTCCAGGAAATCACTGAACTGTGGGCGATAACATGTTTCCTTCTCTTCCTTCAAAGGTTTATTTCACAGGATAGCTGGGACAGGACTTGTAGTATGAAAACAATGTGGGGGGTTTGTAAAGAAGAGGGAAAGCGGCAGGGCACCTGAGTGGCTCAGTCGGTTAAGCGTGTGCCTTCGGCTCCGGTCGTGATCCCAGGGTCCTGGGATCGAGCCCCATGTCAGGCTCCCTGCTCAGCGGAGAGTCTGCTTCTCCCGCTGCCCCCCCACCCCCCACTCATGCTCTCTCTCTCTCTGTCTGAAATAAATAAATAAATAAAATCTTAAAAAGAAAACCACGGAAAGCGGATATCTGACACATGTATCATCAAAGTTTTTCTGAAGTCATTTTAATCTGGACTTACTACTGTGTTCTTGATAATTTAAAATAAAGACATGTGCCATGGCCTTCATCATTTATCTAAACTTGAAGACTTCATGTCTTTGACCGTAAGCAATGCTTAAATCGGTCCTATACATGGTCTCAGATCCACCTACATTGCATTCGGGTCAAATAACCGTCATCCTGGTAAAGCCACTATGTGTGAGTACGGTCCTTTAGAAAATACTTACAAAATCTTTTCTAACTGACAACACCGTGACCTTCCTCCTCGTATTAGCCCACACTCCTTAATCCCACAACATGCACTGCTGCATGTTCAGCCTTCCCCTTAGCTTGCTTTCTTAAGCTCTCGTCTTTATCCCGAGACTCTCTGAACAAAGACTTCTTTGGTGAAGCAGCTCCGAGTCGGAAGAGCGGAGGGTGAAGAGACACTGAGCCACCAGCCATAGCTGTCTGTTTCCCACCTTAATGTCTTTGTCTCACCTATCTTCCTCCCTCTGAAAGGTATCTTTTCCCTCCTTCCCCTTTTCCCTGCATTCACTGAACAGAGAGATTGAGTATGTACTTTTTACTGGGTACGGTGAGAGGCGTGGACATTCCACAGTGAGCAAGATGGTTTCCATCTCCTTAGGGGGGAATCAAATATGAAATAATTACAACTGTGGTGAGTGTTAAGGAAGGATTAGGGAGGTTAAACGTGGGGGACTGACACTGTCCGTGCATGGGATAAGGAGTTGGGAAAGTATGAATAAGCAAAGCCAGAGAGGAAATCAAAGGACTCCAGAGTTATCTTTAGAGAACAGGAAGGAGAAAGTACAAATCCAAAGGGAAAAGGGCAAAAGATGCTTTGTTTCATGCAGAACCTTGGAAGCCACATTATATTCAGTTCTGAATCTGTGGATATGTGAAGACTTGAATTTTTTTTTGGAAAAAATATTTTTATTATGTTTTTAATTTTAGTTCACACACAGTGTTATGTTAGTTTCAGGTGTACAATGAAGTGATTCAACAATTCTATACGTTACTCAGCTCATCAGGATACTTGTACTGGTTATTTATTTTTTATTTCTAAAGATTTTATTTACTTGACAGAGAGACATAACAAGAGAGGGAACACAAGCAGGGGGAGTGGGAGAGGGAGAATCAGGCTTCCCGTGGAGCCGGGAGCTCAATGTGAGGCTGGATCCCAGGACCCTGGGATCATGACCTGAGCTGAAGGCAGACACTTAACAACTGAGCCACCCAGGCGCCCCTACCTGTACACTTTAATAGGACTGATCATTTTCTTTTTAATTTTCACTTTTTTTATAAAGATTTTATTTATTTATTTGACAGAGAGAGAGACACACAGTGAGAGAGGGAACACGAGCAGGGGGAGTGGGAGAGGGAGAAGCAGGCTTCCCGCTGAGCAGGGAGCCCGATGTGGGGTTCGATCCCAGGACCCCTGGATCACAACCTGAGCTGAAGGCAGACGCTTAACGACTGAGCCACCCGGGCGCCCCCAAGTTTTATTCTTATTATTGAGATTGCATTGTTTTTTTGTTTTTTTGTTTTTTAAGATTTTATTTATTTATTTATTTGACAGAGAGAGAGAGACAGCAAGAGAGGGAACACAGGCAGGGGGAGGGGGGGAGGGAGAAGCAGGCTTCCCGCGGAGCAGGGAGCCCGATGCGGGGCTTGATCCCAGGACCCTGAGATCATGACCTGAGCCGAAGGCAGACGCTTAACGACTGAGCCACCCAGGCGCCCCTGAGATTGCATTGTTATTTGTAACATCATGCTCCTTCACTTGGTTTTAAACCGTAGCACCCAAGGGACCTCCTCAGTTCTGAGCAGCCTCAGCCTCAGCTTCCTCATCTGGAGAATGATGCCAACACACATCTGTGGGTGTTCAAACTTGGTCCCAGCTTGAGTTGTCTGGGGCCTTTCTTCTTTTGGAGAATTTCAGAGCAGAAAGGTCACTTGACTCTCTCCCCTTCCTTTGTGCAGATGAGGATGATGAAACTTGCTGCAGAGGGGATGGGGGGGAGGTTCCTCACTGTGGGGAAGGAGGGTGGAGGCAGGTATGCCAGAAGGCAGGGAGGGCCGGCTCAGAGCATCACCCTGACTGCTGGGTCACTTTAGATAACCCCACATTATTAACACTGCATCCGACAATAAAGGGGTTTGTTTATAATGAACACCAACCTAAAAGTGATTTCCTACCTTATTAATAGGATCAAGGACTGATCATTTTTTATTGATTGTCCAAATATTTCCTTCATCTTTTCTCTTCTTCTGATACCATTACTTTAGTGGATTATGCTGTCCATCGACAACTCCCCGCCCCGGGGCTGGATGACAGGAATCAAAACAAACAAACAAAGGAAAACCCTGGTAGGATGCTACTGTGATCCTGTAACTAGGTGTATTTGGAGGTGAGAAGTTTGGAGTAGAAATTGTCAGTTTTGATTACAAAGACATTGAATTATTTAAACTTTATGCTCTTCCTTTTCTTTATAAATACAATAATCAGTTCTCATTAAGCATCCACTAAGAGCCAGGAATTCACGAAGCTCATGAGAACATAAAGATTAATAAAGATGGTTTGTGTTCTTAAGGATCTCCAGTCTAGTGGCAGACACACACACACACACACACACACACACACACACACACACGACAGATGGAATAAATCTGCGGGGAATATGGCTAAGGCATTATAGGAACCCAGAGGAGGAGAATTCTCCCCGGGTGAGAGAACCTGGAAGCGCTTCAGGGAGCAGGAGTATTTGAATTGATCTTAAAAGCATGATAGACTGCTAATATAGCTAAGTAGGCTTTTTTAAACAGTCCAAATTATTTTCGTAGTTAATGCTTAATATGCTTGAGAATGATTTAAAGAGAGAAAAAGCACCTGTTGAAGCAGACCTGTTTTCCTTTCATCTTGGCATGATACTTGGCATGTGTTGATCTAGAAACAATATTCAGCGCACGCCGCTGAATGGTCTGCCTAACATTTCGCAATAGAGGGAGCCTTGAAATTTGGATGTAGGTTGAATTTTCATAAATCAGACGCAATTCCCATTATCTCACATTGAATTAAAGAGGTGGTGTGCTTTCTGGGTACCCTGTAATTGGCAGGTAGCTCACCCTTTAGCTGTCTTCTCCTGCCCTAAAGCTTCCTTCGCTAGCAGTTAGTTAATCATCAGTGCACTTAGTCTAACAGTGAGTTACCAGGGGAGACACAATTTAAAAAAAAACAAAAGCAGAAACAAGATGCTGTCTGCGAACAGGGAAGGATTCTGGGGCAAATCATCACTCCCTAGTTCATTTGGGAAGAAAGGTCCAATTTCCTATATTGGATTTTCATAAAACTGGGCAGACTAACAGTTCCCTGTGTACAATATGTCAACAACCTGTTATAATTGAAATTCCTCTTTAAAATGAGGTGTAAAACTGCACTATACTTTCTCCCTACCAATTAATTGACTCACTAACCTCCTGCCAAGATTCATCCATTTATAAAAAGGACTGCTTTAAACATTCATCAAAAAAGCGTATAGCAAATTGTACTTTGGCAGAAATATAAAGGCTAATATTTGGGTCTGAGCACCCACTCACTCAGGGATTATCACACTGAAGGCAAAATGCATGGTGTTGGTTTTCTCTCAAAGAAATTAGGACAAAGAGCCCTTGGTCTTTTTGTTCTGTGCAACCTACCACCAGAGGTTATGTTTAGTTACCTCACGTTCTGTGATATGTTCAGACAATGCAGATACTTATCAAGGAGCCCTTTTAGGAGTAGCAGACTGCCAAACCATCCCCCCCCAAAGTTTGGGGCCCCAAGCTATGTAAAATACTAAATAAATCTCACTTCTGTGGTTGTAAGAGATGGTGAGAGTAGCCCTTGTCTCTTCCCTTCATTTCATGATCTGCCATAGACCCACACCCAAATCAGTGCAAGTAAGGAAGGGTGTCCCCCAGCTTGGGGTGTTGCAGTGGGTGGGGGGAGGAGAGCAGCGGGTGATGGAAATAGATTGCCGAGCTCTGGTTCCGGGTCTACCCAAGTCACTGGTCTGCTCTGTTTCCTTCACTCCAGAAGGAAGGTGTTGGTAATGGAAAATCCTTAATACATTCCTTCATTTCCAAAAGAGAACAATCAATTTGCATCATCTTTCTGAGTAAATCTTTCACATTTTGAACGGTTATCCTGGATCAATACCCAAGATTGTTGTTGAGGTAAAGAGTACGTGTGGTCGCTGAGCACCGTCTCTTCCAGCTCTGTGACACTTGCATGAATAGGCGGTTCACATTTACCCACTTACCAGGTTCCGACGATGCTCTTCTCCTGTTACAGGCGGGTGCTAAAATACTTACGACTGTTCCTCCATCACTGTGAAGGCAATTCATGTGCACACATTCCATTGAAATAGAATACACTGTCACTAAATTGCACGAAGAATGGCATCTTTGTTATTTTCATCTTTTCGCAAATTAGCAAGCATGAAAAATAAAGGGGATAAATGAAGCTACTGCATTGAGAAGTGTAGCTTAGATTTCTTTCTTTCTTTCTTTTTTTTTTTTTGATGGTACGCAAGAGAATCCTGGCATGTGCCCCCCCCCCCCCCCCACCGCCCATCTCCATTTTAAAGCCATATGTCTTTGAACTACAAGCCACAACGTATAGCTCTCTATTCTTCTGAGGGAAAATGGGTGAGATTGACAGATTTCTATGAGAATTATAGGGTTTTCAAGTCCTCGTGGAGAAAATGACTGAGGTTCAGTGTCATTGGAAAAAGCATATTCTTAATTTGCCTATCATTTTTCCTTTCATTCGTACTTTGGTTCCACTCAAAGCACTTTGAAGCTTTCTTTTTCAATTTGGTATCAAAATTACAAAAAAAAAGCCATTTAATTCTAGGATTATTATCTATTTTGATTGACATAAAAATACGTCATTCTGAAGGGAAAAATATTAACACATATTTCTGTGAGGCACTCCAGTTAAATGGGGTTTTGTAATCACTTCTCTAAGAATGATGTTTAGTGGTAATAGATATTGGGAAAATCTCTCAATATAACCAGCACGCTGTCTGAATCTTGGTTGAGATTCCAGATCACAGGTGCTAATTTTGGTGCTAAGGATAACCATTCCATCAGTTATTATTTGATTCTGATTAAGGTAATGAAGAACAGGGATAATGAAATTTTTCGCACAGAGTCCTTTCAACAAACTTTTCCCCGTGCATATCTCATTCTAACTGTATATATTCCTTGGATACCTCCCACCTCAGCCTCTTCCATGAAAATTTGTTTCATTCAAAAACGTGACCTGCCCTCATACCAGATAAAATAGTATTCATTGTCAGGTTCATGCAGAGCTCACCTCTGTTTTAGGCTGGCCACAAGAAACAGAGAGAGACCAGGGTTTGTGGGGACACTCACAAGAGCGAAAAATATGGTGGTGATGGGTATGTGGAGGGGTCTGGGGTGGGGAGATAACCTGGCATTTTTCTACCTTAGCTAAGTGGTGACATTAGAAGTTCTCTCCGGCCTCCTACTCCTTTCTCTCCACACGATTAGGGTCCCATTCCTGTTACAGATGCAATGTGTTTAGGCAGTAAAATTAGACAGGGAGGAACCACCAGGAAAGTCACTACCCACTTTGGGATGGCAGCAACGCTCATTTCAGGCCCAAGATGGCGCTAGGAGCCCCAGGCGGGGGGCCGGGGTGGGGGGTGGCCTCCAGTCTAGCCCAATCCTATTTCCAACTCGATGTGTGACCTCAGTCCCTTAATTTTTTTGGTTTTGGTAATCTTATCTTTTGGAAAAGATGCTCAGGTTGTATGCAGGATGAAACGATGTCTGAGATTTATTTAACTCCAAAATTCCTTGAGTGAGCGACCCATTGAGAAGAACATGAATTTCCAGAGCCACGTTCTGGGAAACCCTGCCTTCACCAAGTCGCTCCATCGTTGTTGAGAATAAAATACTGAGGTTGATTGTCCAATTCCAGTCAAATTGAATGTACATCCACAAGGTCTCGCCACATTCTAGCCAAATTGAGATAGCTGTTACGATAGTAATGGATTTATTTAGTAATTGTCTTTGAAATTTTTTTACTTTTTTTTTTTTTTCAAGGCAACCATTAGCAGCCACCTGGAATTTCATCAGAGATCTGTTTCCACACCCTCCTCAGTGATCCCTGTGAAATAAATCATGTTGAAGGGTTTTTTTTTTTACCCTTATGAGTTATTTGCCTGGAGGAAAAATTCTTAACTTTCCTCTTCTTCTAAATGCACATTCAAATAAAGTGTTCTTTGAAAAGTCTTAATGAAAAGAGCAAACATGGGAATAGCTTTCAGTCTGACTCTTTCTCTGGGATGAGGGCTCTGAGAAAGAAGTCTCTGACTGCTGGAGGAATGTCAGGGGACTCCCATTGTGTAAAAAGTCTACACCCTTCTGCCCCTTAGACAATTGGTCTGTTAACTATTTATGGAGAGCAGCCTTTGTGAAGCAAGAAATATTAAAAATTATTTCATGTTCAGTGAGTTATTTTAGCCACACTAAATACATAAGAGAGAGAAGCTGGTATTTTTGTGTGTGTAAGATGCCTCGTTTTGCCCAACTCAAGGGAGCAAGACAGTAAGAATTATGCTGAGAGACTGGTAAAGTTCCCTGTGGTTCCTATCAAGAGATCAGACTCTTATTAACTTTTGCAAAGTGTGAACAGGGAAGAACACTTGAAAAATAAACATCAAATTAAGTATTTTTCTTTCTCCCATTCCCCTTTCTCTAGAGGCATTCTTAGGTGAGGGGAGGCATTAACCGTCTATACCCTTGCAACTTCCCTTTCGTGGTTGCTTTTAAGTTCTTCCTTTCGGAGTCCTTGAGGCGAATGACATGGCAGAATCTCTCACATCCAGCTTGCTATCCCAGTGCAGTGAGGATCCCACATGAAGACCCTTTGACACTGAATAGGTGAATACTGAATTTATTAGAGAATACTGGATTTCCTAGGGGGAAATACAAGGTTAGGTTCCTATGAACCTCTGGTCGCAACATTCTTGTCAACCAGTCGACACAAAACCTTGTTTTTTATGTATTTCTGTTTAAAACCACCTTATGTCATATGCATTGGTGATTCATTAACATTGAACCTGTGGCCGACAGCACTATAAATCATGCCCGAACAAAGCTTATCGAAGACAACTTTCTTGTCTGTATACACATCACAAGCCTTCTTGCACGTAGGAACCCAGACAGAGCTGCAGCACGTTTGGGGGCCATTTTAAATAGTGAAATCGCCAAAAAAAAAAAAAAAATGTGGGAAACACGGCACTAAATGGTCTGGGGGAAGGATTTTTTTTACAGTATGAGAGCTAAAACAAGAAGGCGGAATGTGGCCTCGTTGGACGTCAGCTAGGGGCGTGCTCATTCTTTGCATGCCGGCGAATGACTGCAGAGGTGCTGGGGTTATTAATGTGGGGAGGGTACAAATAAATTTCAGCAAGTGGGTGACTTTGCAAATATGGAATCTGTTAATAATGAGGATTGATTGTATAATAATACAGTAGTTTCTAGTAGCTTTCCTTCCCATTAAGCCTTTGCTTACGATGCTTACGATGAATGATGTATACATTTTAAATATCTTAAAATTTTATTTGTCAATTATACCTCAGTAAAAAAATTTTTCTTGACCAGAAAAAAAAAAATACAGGTGAGATTGATGCTATTGGTCTTGTTGATTTTTAGTATCAGTGTAATTTGGTTTTTGATTGAATTTTCCAAAGTAGAGTTTATTTGCAATTATGATGTGATGGGAGCAGACCACAGCAGGAGCCTTGCCCATCACTTCTGCCTTCTTGGCTTTTTTGGATATTCTTTTCTAACCTGTTCTTCCAGATTCAACCCTCCGGTGAACTTGACAGTGTTGCCATGAATATTAAGGGGGAGGCAAACGCTGCCCCAGTCCTCACCATTTCTCTGTCCACCCAGGACCTGCTGCAGTATGGAGGAGAGGTTGAATCTAATTCATAAATTCTACAGCTTGAGTGCTGTCGATTTTGTTCTCCTTTAGTGAAACTGTGATTGAATTGGGCTTCAAGGTCATTGGAATCAGGGCTGTTTCATTTCATATGATTTTACATGTTATTCTAATAATAGTACAAAGGGAGTTAGATGCTATTTGCTGATCATCCATCTTATTGATGTCATTGAACAGATCGCAGAAACACAAAGGAAATCACATGGCATTTCAGCTTTGATATCCTTTGAAAAAAGAAGGTCTTTTCAGAAATGTAAAAGACAGCACGACTTAAAATTTCATCTAGTTCTGCTTGGTTTGAGAGCATCCCTTACTGTTCCTGAGATAGCTACTAAATCCTATGGGAATCTGGGTTTGAATTGTTCAAAAACTTTTTAAACCAATATTCAAACGTATTGTTCCCTTACAAACCCATCCCTAGTTTTGCGGATTGGGAATCTTTGTTTCCCCCAAACCAAGGCTTAACCCTAACCTGATTAAAAGGGGGTGACTTTTCAAATAGAGGCTACGTCCAGTCTTAGCCTGGATTTGTTCATTCCAGGAAATGGCCTTTTCCGGATTGCGGAATTTATTTATTTATTTTTAAGGAAGCCCTATGCCCAGCGTGGGGCTCGAACTCATGACCCCAAGATCAAAAGTCGCATGCTCCGGACTGAGCCAGCCAGGCGCCACTGAATTTATGACTTTTCATATGTTTCTGAGGTAGACCTGGAGTGGATCCCATCTGCAATGGAGCCAGCCCGTCTGTAGCAGGTCTCCCTTCTAGAGGGAAGCCTCATCAGCAGAGTGGGGGAGGCACTGCACTCGGCAGGCGGAAGCCTACCTACTGTCTCTGTGGTGGCTTTCTGTGGTTTCTGCCTTTTGTCCTGTTGATGCATGGTCTTGGCAGTCAAGGAAGCTGACATGGGTGAGATGCTTTAAAGCGTGGTGATGCTGTCTCTTTGGCTCTGTGTGAAAACAGCCAGGAGAAGCAGGACCCTGATGAGCCACTCTGGGGAGGGCTGCAGGCACCATGGAGAAGCGTGGGGGTTCAAGCCACAGTGGGGGTGCGAAGGGTCAGCCTAACCGGCAGCTTTTGGGAAGTCTTCATTTGTGAACGACTGTCAGGTAGAAGATGGATTAGAATGACCCCGGGAGGCCCGAAGCATAGAACTCTGGTCATTGTGCATGGGCTACAGGGAGAGGCAGTGTTTGCAGGGAGATAAGCAGGAATTTTTGAAACTGTGCAGACCTGGTTTGCAATTCACTTATGAGCTACGTGACTTAGAGAAAGCTGTTTAATTCCGCTGACCTTCATGTGTAAAACTTTCAAAAATAATACAGAGCTTGCAGAGTCATGTGGATGAGAGATAATCTATTCAGAGCATTTGGCAGGTTGCCGCCATGCAGTAGGCATTAGGTAAATGGCAGCACCCTTATATTAGGTCTCATTCATCCTTTCAGTGAATGTTTGGCTGCTAACTCTGGTCTGGGTGTTATGTTAGGCACTAGGGAGACAAAAAGAATAAAAGAGACAGGGTAACCTGGTGTTTACAGTCTAGTGGGACAACAAACAAACAGGTAGTTAAAATAGACTGTGAGAAGTTCTGGGATAAAAGAAGTTGGCAACATGAGGGCACATAGAAGGGGTTTCTAAGCCATACTTGTGGGGTAGGAAACTTTTCCTTGAAAAAGAAACATCTCCACCGAGCTGAGAAAGATGGGGTAGCCAGGCGAGGAGAGAGAGGGCTGGGCTTCTAGGGACACAGGCACATAATGCAGAGGCCTGGAGGGAAAAAAACGGGGGTCTTCAGTGGAACTGAACAAGGTTCAAGGCACTGAGCACAGGTGTAACAGGATGTGATGGGTATCAGGGCCCTGTTGGAAGTAGGTAGAGAGAGAATGGAGGTGAGGGAAGAAAGAGAAAGAGGAGTCAGGTGACTCCAGTTTCTAGCATAGACATCAGGATGGATGATGGTGTCTTTCACAAATGAGGGAATGGTTTGAGAGGTTGAAGTAGAAAAGGAATTTGGTTTTGGCTGCTGTGTTTGGGATTGCATAGGACATTGGAGGGGAGATGTCTATTAGGCGGTTCCACAGCACAGGGTAAATGCCAGGAGACAGATGTGAGCTAGAGGGATTGATTTGAGAGTCACCTACATATAGATCATCTGAAGTCCAGGGGGAGTGGGTAGGATAGCCGAGGGGAGTGGGCAGAGCAAGGAGATATGGTTGTAGGACAGACCCTGTACACAGTGAGGCACCACCAGAAAAGTTGAAAACTTTCTCAGAGATCTCTTTGCATTCTGCTTAGTTATACTGATCAGCCAGGAAGGGTAAATAGAAAGGTTAGGGAATTTTCTACATTTTTTTGTTGGCTAGTAAAAAACCAAAAACTATATTTCAGTAAAGCAAATATTCATGAATAGAAACAAAGTGAGGAGGACTTTATAGAGACAGAATATTCTAAGAAAGTAAGACATTTCTGAGGGAAATTATTTGCAGAGATCAAGGCCCGGCAATAGCAAATCTGACGTCTAAATGCCGAAGAACTTGGCGATCAAACACTGTTCTTTAGGGGATTGTGAAATTTATCTCTCAGGGTGTATAGTTTGAGCTCTCCTAGTCAAGCCTCACTTGCATCTCTTACTTTGCCAATAAAATAGAACCAAAGGGCTTTATTCTGTAGGTAAATACAGTTGTTTTTAATTGTATAAGTGTTCTCTTCGATAATATGAAGGACATTTTAATTTAAACCTCTGAGCTCTCCAGGTTTGCAGAAAGGGTACAGGAACCAAAATTAATGTTTGGGATTCTTGGCATTTATGTTCACCTCTCAGCTTTGCAAAGATTTCCTGTATGATTAGCAACGAGGATACCTTCTCTGTGTGCACAAGAAAGGAGACTTCTTAGCATTCACTGGTGTTCAGTTTAACATTTTTAAAAGGCTGCGCTTCAGTCCCTGGGTCAGGAAAGGCTATACAGAGCCATTCAAAATGCACATTGGGAAAACGATGTTCCGTCTTTGGAAAACTGACTCTTATCTTATTATCTCCAAATTGCATTTCTATTTGAGACACTTTATTTAAAGTAGTTTCTGCAGAGGAAATTGGCACAGTTAATGATCTAGATCTCACAGAGAAAGCCGAGAATATACAATGAATGCTGTGTCCAACACACCCTTTTTTTTTTTAATTTAAAATTTTTTTATTGTTATGTTAATCCCCATACATTACATCATTAGTTTTAGATATAGTGTTCCATGATTCATTGTTTGTGCATAACACCCAGTGCTCCATGCAGAACGTGCCCTCCTCAATACCCATCACCAGGCTAACCCATCCTCCCACCCCCCTCCCCTCTAGAACCCTCAGTTTGTTTTTCAGAGTCCATTGTCTCTCATGGTTCTTCTCCCCCTCCGATTTCCCCCCCTTCATTCTTCCCCTCCTGCTACATTCTTCTTCTTCTTTTTTTCTTTCTTAACATATATTGCATTATTTGTTTCAGAGGTACAGATCTGAGATTCAACAGTCTTGCACAATTCACAGCGCTTACCAGAACACATACCCTCCCCAGTGTCCATCACCCAGTCACCCCATCCCTCCCACCCCACCCCCCACTCCAGCAACCCTAGTTTGTTTCCTGAGATTAAGAATTCCTCATATCAGTGAGGTCATATGATACATGTCTTTCTCTGTTTGACTTATTTCGCTCAGCGTAATACCCTCCAGTTCCATCCACGTCGTTGCAAATGGCAAGATCTCATTCCTTTTGATGGCTGCATAATATTCCATTGTATATATATACCACATCTTCTTTATCCATTCATCTGTTGATGGACATCTTGGCTCTTTCCACAGTTTGGCTATTGTGGACATTGCTGCTATAAACATCGGGGTGCACGTAGCCTTTCGGGTCCCTACTTTTGTATCTTTGGGGTAAATACCCAGTAGTGCAATTGCTGGATTGTATGGTAGCTCTATTTTCAACTTTTTGAGGAACCTCCACACTGTTTTCCAGAGTGGCTGCACCAGCTTGCATTCCCACCAACAGTGTAGGAGGGTTCCCCTTTCTCCGCATCCCCGCCAACATCTGTCATTTCCTGACTTGTTAATTTTAGCCATTCTGACTGGTGTGAGGTGGTATCTCATTGAGGTTTTGATTTGGATTTCCCTGATGCCGAGCGATATTGAACACTTTTTCATGTGTCTGTTGGCCATTTGGATGTCTTCTTTGGAAAAATGTCTGTTCATGTCTTCTGCCCATTTCTTGATTGGATTCTTTGTTCTTTTGGTGTTGAGTTTGATGAGTTCTTTATAGATTTTGGATACTAGCCCTTTATCTGATATGTCATTTGCAAATATCTTCTCCCATTCTGTCGGTTGTCTTTTGGTTTTGTTGACTGTTTCCTTTGCTTTGCAAAAGCTTTTTATCTTGATGAAGTCCCAATAGTTCATTTTTGCCCTTGCTTCCCTTGCCTTTGGCGATGTTTCTAGGAAGAAGTTGCTGCGGCTGAGGTCGAAGAGGTTGCTGCCTGTGTTCTCCTTTAGGATTTTGATGGACTCCTGTCTCACATTGAGGTCTTTCAACCATTTGGAGTCTATTTTTGTGTGTGGTGTAAGGAAATGGTCCAGTTTCATTCTTCTGCATGTGGCTGTCCAATTTTCCCAACACCATTTGTTGAAGAGACTGTCTTTTTTCCATTGGACATTCTTTCCTGCTTTGTCAAAGATTAGTTGACCATAGAGTTGAGGGTCCATTTCTGGGCTCTCTATTCTGTTCCATTGATCTATGTGTCTGTTTTTGTGCCAGTACCATACTGTCTTGATGATGACAGCTTTGTAGTAGAGCTGGAAGTCTGGAATTGTGATGCCGCCAGCTTTGCTTTTCTTTTTCAACATTCCTCTGGCTATTCGGGGTCTTTTCTAGTTCCATACAAATTTTAGGATTATTTGTTCCATTTCTTTGAAAAAAGTGGATGGTATTTTGATGGGGATTGCATTGAATGTGTAGATTGCTCTAGGTAGGATTGACATCTTCACAATATTTGTTCTTCCAATCCATGAGCATGGAATGTTTTTCCATTTCTTTGTGTCTTCCTCAATTTCTTTCATGAGTATTTTATAGTTTTCTGAGTACAGATCCTTTGCCTCTTTGGTTAGATTTATTCCTAGGTATCTTATGGTTTTGGGTGCAATTGTAAATGGGATCGACTCCTTAATTTCTCTTTCTTCTGACTTGTTGTTGGTGTATAGGAATGCCACTGACTTCTGTGCATTGATTTTATATCCTGCCACTTTACTGAATTCCTGTATGAGTTCTAGCAGTTTTGGGGTGGAGTCGTTGGGATTTTCCACATAAAGTATCATATCATCTGCAAAGAGTGAGAGTTTGACTTCTTCTTTGCCAATTTGGATGCCTTTGATTTCTTTTTGTTGTCTGATTGCTGTGGCTAGGACTTCCAATACCATGTTGAATAGCAGTGGCGATAGTGGACATCCCTGCCGCGTTCCTGACCTTAAGGGGAAAGCTCTCAGTTTTTCCCCATTGAGAATGATATTCGCTGTAGGTTTTTCATAGATGGCTTTTATGATATTGAGGTATGTACCCTCTATCCCTATACTCTGAAGAGTTTTGATCAAGAAAGGATGCTGTACTTTGTCAAATGCTTTTTCTGCATCTATTGAGAGGATCATGTGATTCTTGTTTTTTCTTTTGTTAATGTATTGTATCACGTTGATTGATTTGCGGATGTTGAACCAACCTTGCAGCCCAGGGATAAATCCGACTTGGTCGTGGTGAATAATCCTTTTAATGTACTGTTGGATCCTATTGGCTAGTATTTTGGTGAGAATTTTTGCATCCATGTTCATCAGGGATATTGGTCTGTAATTCTCCTTTTTGATGGGGTCTTTGTCTGGTTTTGGGATCAAGGTAATGCTGGCCTCATAAAATGAGTTTGGAAGTTTTCCTTCCATTTCTATTTTTTGGAACAGTTTCAGAAGGATAGGTATTAATTCTTCTTGAAATGTTTGGTAGAATTCCCCTGGGAAGCCATCTGGCCCTGGGCTTTTGTGTTTCGGGAGATTTTTGATGACTGCTTCTATTTCCTTAGTGGTTATAGGTCTGTTCAGGTTTTCTATTTCTTCCTGGTTCAGTTTTGGTAGTTGATACATCTCTAGGAATGCATCCATTACTTCCAGGTTATCTAATTTGCTGGCATAGAGTTGCTCATAATATGTTCTTATAATTGTTTGTATTTCTTTGGTGTTGGTTGTGATTTCTCCTCTTTCATTCATGATTTTGTTGAGTTGGGTCATTTCTCTTTTCTTTTTGATAAGTCTGGCCAGGGGCTTATCAATCTTGTTAATTCTTTCAAAGAACCAGCTCCTAGTTTCGTTGATCTGTTCTACTGTTCTTTTGGTTTCTATTTCATTGATTTCTGCTCTGATCTTTATTATTTCTCTTCTCCTGCTGGGTTTAGGCTTTATTTGCTGTTCTTTCTCCAGCTCCTTTAGGTGTAGGGTTAGGTTGTGTACTTGAGACCTTTCTTGTTTCTTGAGAAAGGCTTGTATTGCTATATACTTTCCTCTTAGGACTGCCTTTGCTGTATCCCAAAGATTTTGAATAGTTGTGTTTTCATTTTCATTGGTTTCCATGAATTTTTTTAATTCTTCTTTAATTTCCTGGTTGACCCATTCATTCTTCAGTAGGATGCTCTTTAGCCTCCATGTATTTGAGTTCTTTCCGACTTTCCTCTTGTGATTGAGTTCTAGTTTCAAAGCATTGTGGTCTGAAAATATGCAGGGGATGATCCCAATCTTCTGGTACCGGTTGAGACCTGATTTATGACCTAGGATGTGATCTATTCTGGAGAATGTTCCATGGGCACTAGAGAAGAATGTGTATTCCGTTGCTTTGGGATGGAATGTTCTGAATACGTCTGTGAAGTCCATTTGGTCCAGTGTGTCATTTAAAGTCTTTATTTCCTTGTTGATCTTTTGCTTAGACGATCTGTCCATTTCAGTGAGGGGGGTGTTAAAGTCCCCCACTATTATTGTATTGTTGTCAATGTGTTTCTTTGCTTTTGTTATTAATTGCCTTATATAATTGGCTGCTCCCATGTTAGGGGCATAGATATTTACAATTGTTAGATCTTCTTGTTGGATAGACCCTTTAAGTATGATATAGTGTCCTTCCTCATCTCTTATTACAGTCTTTGGTTTAAAATCTAATTTGTCTGATATAAGGATTGCCACCCCAGCTTTCTTTTGGTGTCCATTAGCATGGTAAATGGTTTTCCACCCCCTCACTTTCAATCTGGGGGTGTCTTTGGGTCTAAAATGAGTCTCTTGCAGACAGCATATCGATGGGTCTTGTTTTTTAATCCAATCTGATAGCCTGTGTCTTTTGATTGGGGCATTTAGCCCATTTACATTCAGGGTAACTATTGAAAGATAGGAATTCAGTGCCATTGTATTGCCTGTAAAGTGACTGTTACTGTCTATTGTTTGTGTTCCTTTCTGGTCTATGTTGCTTTTAGGCTCTCTCTTTGCTTAGAGGACCCCTTTCAATATTTGTTGTAGGGCTGGTTTCGTGTTTGCAAATTCCTTTAGTTTTTGTTTGTCCTGGAAGCTTTTTATCTCTCCTTCAATTTTCAATGACAGCCTAGCTGGATATAGTATTCTTGGCTGCATATTTTTCTCATTTAGTGCTCTGAATATGTCCTGCCAGTCCTTTCTGGCCTGCCAGGTCTCTGTGGATAAGTCTGTTGCCAATCTAATGTTTCTACCATTGTAGGTTACATATCTCTTCTCCCGAGCTGCTTTCAGGATTTTCTCTTTGTCTCTGAGACTCGTAAGTTTTACTATTAGATGTCGGGGTGTTGACCTATTTTTATTGATTTTGAGAGGGGTTCTCTGTGCTTCCTGGATTTTGATGCCTGTTTCCTTCCCCAAATTAGGGAAGTTCTCTGCTATAATTTGCTCCATTATACCTTCTGCCCCTCTCTCTCTTTCTTCTTCTTCTGGGATCCCAATTATTCTAATGTTGTTTCGTCTTATGGTATCGTTTATCTCTCGAATTCTGCCCTCGTGATCCAGTAGTTGTTTATCTCTCTTTTTCTCAGCTTCTTGATTTTCCATCATTTGGTCTTCTATCTCACTGATTCTTTCTTCTGCCTCATTTATCCTAGCAGTTAGCGCCCCCATATTTGATTGCACCTCATTGATAGCCTTTTTGATTTCTACTTGGTTAGATTTTAGTTCTTTTACTTCTCCAGAAAGGGTTTCTCTAATAACTTCCATGTTTTTTTCAAGCCCAGCTAGTATCTTTAAAGTGATGATTCTGAACTCTAGATCTGACATCGTACTAATGTCCGTATTGAGTAGGTCCCTGGCAGTCGGTACTACCTCTTGTTCTTTTTGTTGAGGTGATTTTTTCCGTCTTGTCATTTTGTGCAGAGGAGAATAGATTAATGAGAGAACAAAATGCTAGCAGGGTAACAACGTCCCCAGAAAATATACTCTAAACAAATCAGAAAAGACCTGAAGCAGTGGGAAAAGAAAGGGAAAGAAAGAAAAAAGAAAAAGAAAGAAAAAAAGAAAAAAGAAAAAGATAAAGATAAAAACAAACAAAAGCAGGACAAAACAAAACAAAACAAAAACAGAATGTGATCAAATATGATCAGGCTGGATTATAGATCAGTGCCACACACTAGATTTTGGGTGTATTTTGGTCTGTTAAAAGAAAGTCCCTCCCAAAATTTTAAAGAAAGAAAAACTTATATATGTACAAAAATAAGGGTTGATATGATGAAGGGATGGAATATGACTGTAAAGATGGAAATTATAAAAAATTTTTAAAAAGGATTTGATAAGTTGTTTGAAAAAAGAAAGAATAGGATTAAAAAAAAAGAAAGAAAGAAAGAAAAAAGGGAGAGAATGTGATCAGGCAGGGGAGTAGAAAAAAACCATACACTAGAGATTTAGAGTATATTTTGATCTGTTAGAAGAAACTATCTCAAGATTTTAAAGAGAGAACAACTTATATATATATGCCAAAAATACGGGTAACTACTATGAAGGGATAGAATATGACTTTAAAAATGAAAAATAAAAATGTTTTTTTTTAAAAAAGGGATTGATAAGATGTTGGTTGAAAAAGGGAAAAAGAAAAATTCAAAAAAAAAGAAAAAAGGAAAAAAGAAAAAAAGACAGTTAAAAAAAATAATTAACTTTGAAAGACTAAAGAATCATGGTAAAAAAGCCATGAATTCTATGTGCAGTATTCCCCTAGCGCTGGAGTTCTGCCGTTCTCATTGATCGGTAAACTTGGTCTTGGCTGGCTGTTCTCGCTGATCTTCTGGGGGAGGGGCCTGTTGCCGTGGTTCCCAAATGTCTTTGCCGGAGGCAAAATTGCCCCGCCCTTGCCGGTCCGGGCTAAGTAATCTGCTCGGGTTTGCTCTCCGGAGCCTTTGTTCCCTGCAAGCTTTCCGTACAGCTTTGGAGGCGGAGAGTGAAAATGGCGGCCTCCCAGTCTCCGCCCCGGCGGAGCCGAGAACTCGGGGTCCCGCTCCTCAGCGAGCCCCCAGAGAAAAGCAGTCAGTCACTCCCGTCTCCCCGGTCTCCGGCCACACTCCGCGCTCACCCGGCCTGTGACCGCGCCTTTCTATCTGGCACCCGACCCCGGGTGGAGTCTCCAAACCCAGCAGATCCCTGCGGTGCGCTCCCACACCTCTCCTCCTGGGGGAAGAAGGTGAGTGTCCCCGGATCTGCCACTTGTTGGGTCCCTGCTGGAGGAGCAGTGGCCCGACTGTGCCGCGGATCACGGTTTATAGCAACCCCGAGCTGAGAGCCCGCGCCTGGGCTCCGTCTCTGCAGCCGGCTTCCCTGCTCCGATACCTGGGAGCTCTGCCGCACTCAGGCACCCCCGGTCTTTCTGTGACCCCGAGGGTCCTGAGACCACACTGTCCCGCGAGGGTTCCACCCCCCCCACTTCGCCACCAGAGTGACGTCCCTCAGCGGAGCAGACTTCTAAAAGTTCCAATTTTGTGCTCCGTGGCTCTATCACTTGCCAGATGCGGCTGACGGAGGCCCCTCCCCCGCCGTCTATCCTCCCGAATATCGCCTCGGATTCACTTCTCCGCTCCTCCTACCTTCCAGAAAGTGGTTGCTTTTCTGTTCAGAGAGTTGTTGCTATTCTTTTCTTCGATCTCCTGTTGAGTTTGTAGGTGTTCAGAATGGTTTGATCCCTATCCAGCTGAATTCCTGAGAGGAGACGAAATCCAGGTCTCCTACTCCTCCGCCATCTACACCCTTTAATTTCTTAGCAAGGTAACTGAGGCTAGAAGGCCCTGTGCCGAAATCCCCCACTGTGCCTCAGTTTCCAAGTTAACGGCACCATGACACGAGGGGATTTAACATCTTGCTAATTTACAGTGCCTGTGTTGGTTATACAATTAGAGATTAATAAACAGGTTGGAGATGAGGTGATGCTACATCCTTTACTTATGTTTGAGGCTCTGGTGACTAAGAGGCCATGCACACTCTAGAGCCTTAGGCAGCTTCGTGGCCTTCTCTAGGATATCTGTGCTCGTACATCATAGATGGGAGCAATTCGCCAGTTCCGTCTGTTTGGACAGAATACTGAAATGCCATGGGCTTTCTTGAAAGCCATCAATCATCTTACCAGCATCTGCCTGTGCTGTGGATGTGAGGGTTTGCATTTTGACCCTCCCACACTCTGTATCTAAGTGTACATCCTTTCTATTCTGATCCATCCTGCCTAACATAATATGCCTTTCAAAGGGAATTATACTAAATCCAAAGGGTCAGTTTTGTTAGGGGGGCACATCACTAGGTTTCGTGGAATGGCATAAATACTAATTTTTAAAATTTTCTTTATTCTGGTTAAAATGTTGGAAAAATAGGAAAACTATTCCCTCCTAGTCCCATCCCCAAGAAATAATCCACTTTAACATCTTTCTTTGTAATTTTCGGTATTTTATCTATGCACAGGTATTTTTAGACAAAAGTGGGATCTTTTGGCACACTCTAACCTTTTAAATTTGTCGACATTTCGGGACGCCTGGGTGGCTCAGTTGGTTAAGCAACTGCCTTCGGCTCAGGTCATGATCCTGGAGTCCCGGGATCGAGTCCCACATCGGGCTCCCTGCTCGGCAGGGAGTCTGCTTCTCCCTCTGACCCTCCCCCCCTCATGCTCTCTCTCTCTCATTCTCTCTCTCAAATAAATAAAAAATATATATATATTTAAATTTGTCGACATTTCTTAAGCACATCCTCAGGTCATCAAAATAAGGGATACACTGTTTTAACTTCATTCATGTCCTCTTAAAACAAAGTTTGTTGTATTTCAGCTCATATCTCTTTGCTGGTGCCTAGCAAACCCCAACTTTAGAGACTGTCTTTGAGTAATGACTATACAATAACCTTGCCATAACACCTTTAAGAACAATTATAATTCTTTTATTTCACTTACACTAGAGATGCCAGGTTAACTTGTGATGGACAACTACATTGTTTGTTTCCATTCAGTTCAGAATCCCAGCTGGATATGTAGCCTTGTCATAACTGTCACCATCTCCATCAGAAAGCATTAATTAGGCACGTAATTTATAAAGTACCCATGATTCCCTGATCAATAGGAAAACTACTGCATAATCTCTGCCTTCAAGGATTTACCACTGTAGGTGAATGAGCTCCTGGTTTTACTCCCTCAAATATATGACTTTGATAAAACAGGAACCAGTGCAACATGTGGCTGCATCACACACAGGTGGCCACTGGCTAATGTAAAACACGAATGCCAGCTCAAGCTATGACATATGTTCTAGAAGATCAGGATTGAACCAGAGCGCAATGATTTTTGAGTCTGCTAATTCCAACAGCCAGAGTTCCCTTGTAAAATGAATTGGGTGTTAACCACCAGCATGCTTTACAATGTCATACTAGATAGATACTCACTCCCATCAATTGGCCACCAACCTATTTGTTTATAAATTAAAAAAAAAAAAGAGGTTGGAGATTGCTGCATGCAAAGGCATCACTAATGAAGAGTTGAGACAGTTGAATCTGCTGGGGATGGGCTCAAATTCATGGGGATGATTGGGGAAAAGACAGGCTTGGAATTAGGGACTTAACCTTTCTCCTTCTGGTCCCTTATATCTGTGTTTTGTAGATGCGCCAAAATAAATTTGCAGTGTCCATCATATAGTTTGCTGGAACCCAGAGCATAGTAGCATCCTTGATTTCAAAGTCCTTTGGCATCGGTGGTGTCTGATTCAGTCATAATTGTCTTTAACACATCACTATACAATCTACAATATTAATCAAGTGGAGGTGTTACCATTCAACCGGGAGGAATTGCTGATTAATGAGTATGTGGAAAATTTTATCTAGAAAATTAAGTGTCTGTGAAAGGAATGAAGGATTTTTGCAAAACAGCATATGAGAAAGATATTCCGAACCAAAGGCTTATGAATTCTGCATATTAAATATAAATAGCTATTAAAATATTTACTTTATTACAATTAGACAGTCATTAAATTAGAGTCTATCATTAAGAATCTGAAATTTATGTGAAAACTCATAAAACTAAAATGCAATAAATCTAAAATAGAAAAAAAATGAAATGTCACCAATTAACTCCAGTTAAAGCCTTTTGCTTCTTTTTTTAGTGCCAGAGGGAAAAAGTTGTGTGCTAAACATGTTATTATGGTAAAAAAGGGAAAATAATATTATTAGTGGACAGAAAAAATGGTAAGAGGTATTAGAAGGCTCAAGTTCATCTGGTGATTGCAGCCCTCATGTTCTAAGGAAAGTCTGTCATTTGAGTCTCCAGGTTTGATGTTTGATTTTTTAAAATCTAATTTGAAAATTCATGGTATGCAAGGCTCAGTGAAGACTCATCTTGGTGAAGAAATGACTCCCTGAGATAAAATGGACACGTGGGCCCTTATCGTTTTTTACATGATGGAGAGTTTGGGCTCACGGGGATAGGTTTGAGGAGGTAGATGTGGTTTCTCTGTGCTCAGGTTGATCATATTGACGCTTCTCTAGAAAGGAATGCTTTTTTTGTTTGTTTGTTTTTAACTCATTGGATTACCAGTTTAGCACAAAGTATATTAAAAGCTATGGATCAACAGCCAGATGAAGAGATCTAGAACAAAGAAGCTCTGTCCCCATGGAGTTTGGAGCCCTGCACAGGGACAAGGGGAAGGGTTCTGGTTCACCAACCCGGAAGCTCTCTGGACCCCCTCCTTTTGGGTTTTTATGATTTGATTTTCTTAGGGAGGCTTCATTAAATGGCATGAGCGATTAAATCATTGGCCACTGGTGACTGACTTGGAATGTTGAAGTCGTTTACATGGACGTTTACACATGTCAAAAACAGGCAAATATCTGCAGTTGCATGTGGTTTGTGCTAATGAATTTTTTTTTTTAAGATTTTATTTATTTGAGAGAGAAAGCGAGCGAGAGAGAGAGCACAAGGTGAGGGAGGAGGGAGAAGGAGAAGCAGACTCCCTGCTGAGCGGGGAGCCCAGTGCAGGACTCTATCCCAGGACCCCGGGATCATGACCTGAGCTGAAGACAGACACTTAACTGACTGAGCCACCCAGGCGTTGCATCATGCTAATGAATTCTAAACAGGACTAAGACCATGACTTCCCTGAGTTGGCAAGTAATGAGGTTCCATGTTTCAAGGACAAAACAATGTCTGCAAAAAGGTAACAAAATCAAAAGAAGCAAAATATTTTTGCTTTGCTGCCATTTCTGGAATAGTCTGGGGTGCAAAGTTGGACTTCGGTTGATCATGATATGTCAGTGTAGATTCATCAATTGTAACAAATACACCTCTCTGGGGGGGTGCTGTAAAGTGACAGGATGCTATGAAATAAAATGAAAGGTACTGAACTCACCCCTTAAGTTGAAATTTGCCTGCTTTCTGGGTTGAAAATGACCCCCCCCATGAACTATTTCAATAGAAGAATGAATCTAATTGTAATCTTTCAATTTAGATGTATATTTTTCTGTTTAGGAAAACAAAGTTATCAAATATTTGAGAGAAATTTGTGTATAAATTCAAATAGGATAATCTCAATACATTTGAAGGACAATATTCCTTAGATTGGTATATTGATAGCTTATTTCAAATCAACATTTTTAATTTATTAAAACTAGACTGCCAATAAGCAATATTTGGTAGGAAACAAGTAATATTCAAAACTTGATTTCTATATATTTTTAAAAGATTTTATTTATTTATTTATTTATTTGAGGGGGGAGGGGCAGAGGCAGAGGGAGAGAGAGAATCTCAAGCAGAGTCCCCACTGAGCATGGAGCCTGATGCTGGGCTCGATCCCACAACCCTGAAATCATGACCTGAGCCAAAATCAAGAGTCAGACACTTAACCAACTGAGCCACCCAGGTGCCCCTAAACTTGATTTCTATATTTTTTAAAAACTTTTTTACTTTAGAATAATTTTGGATTTACAGAAAAAATTACAAAGTACTACAGCTCCCATATGCCTCCCACATGGTTCCCCTTATTATTAACATCTCACATTGTACGTTTGTCACAACTGATGAACCAGTGTTGATATATTATTATTATATTATTATCTGTAGTCTACAGTTTATTCAACTTTCCATAGTTTTTACCTAACATCCTATTTCTGTTCCAGGGTCCCGCATTACGGTTAGTTGTCATGTCTCTTTAGTTTGTTCGTGGGGTGTGACAGTTTCTCAGACTTTCCTTGTTTTTAATGACTTTGGTGATTTGGAGGAGTACTGGTCAGGTATTTTGTGTACTGTCCCTCAAACAAGACTTGTTTGATGCATTTAAAAAAAAAAATTTTTTTTAAGACTTATTTATTTATTTGAGTGGGGGGACAAGGGGCAGAAGCAGGAGAGAGAGAGAATCTCAGATAGACTCCCAGCTGAGCATGGAGCCTATGGGGCTTGAACGGCCCTGAGACCATGACTTGAGCTGAAATCAGGAGTTGGACGCTTAACCAACTGAGCCACCCAGGCGTCCCAAAATTTGTTTTTTTCTTATGAAGACAATTCTTAGAGCAGTTTTAGGTTCACAGCAAAATCGAGAGTAAGGTACAGAGATTTCCCACATCTCCCTCACCCCCACATATGCACAGCGTCCCCCAGTGTCAACATCCCCCACCAGAGTGGTACATTTGTTACAGTTGATGTACCTGTAGTGACACATCATAATCACCCAAAGTCCACACCTTACATTATGGTTTGCTTTTGATGTTGTACATTGTAAGGGTTTGGGCAAATATATAATGAAATGTATTCACTATTACAGGATAATATAGAGTATTTTCCCTGCTCTAAAAATCCTCTGTCCTCTGCCCAATCATTGTCCTCCCTACTTCCAACCCCTGGTAACCATTGATCTTTTTGCTGTCTCCATAGCATTGCCTTTTCTAGAATGTCATATATTTGTAATTATACAGTATATAGCCTTTTCAGATTGGCTTTTTTCACTTAGTAATATGTATTTAAGTTTCCTTCATGTCTTTTCATAGCTTGATAGCTCAGTTTTTTTTAGTGCTGGATAATATTCCATTGTCTGGATGTCCCCCGGCTCACTAATTCATTCACCCACTGAAAGACATCTTAATTACTTCAAAGTTTTGGCTTCTGTATGTGTCCATAACCAGGGTTTTTTTTAGGTTTTATTTATTTATTTGAGCGAGACAGAGAGAGAGCGCACACGAGTGGGTAGCGGGTAGGGCAGAAGGAGAGGGTGAAGCAGACTCCCCGCTGAGCAGGGAGCCCAATGTGGGGCTCCATCCCAGGACTCTAGGACAGTGACCTGAGCCCAAGGCAGATGCTTGACTGACTGAGCCACCCAGGCGCCCCATAAGCAGGTTTTTCTGTAGACATAAGTTTTCAACTCCTTGGGGTAAATATCAAGGGGTACACTTGCTATAGTGTATTCTAAGAGTCTGTTGAGTTTTATAAGAAACCACCAAACTGTTCTTCCAAAGTGGCTGTACCGTTTTGCATTTTCACCAGCAATGAATGAGAGTTCCTGTTGCTCCACATCCTCCAGCACTTGATGACATCAGTGTTTAGATTTCTGCCATTCTCATAGATGTGTCATGGTATCTCATTGTTGTTTCAAATTGCATTTCTCTGATGACACATGAGGGGGCACATTTTCTCACAGGCTATTTGCCATGTGTGTCATTTCTTTGGTGAGATGTCTGTCTAAGTCTTTGGCTCATTTTTTATTGGGTTATCTGTTTTCTTACTGTTGTTTTAGAAGTTCTTTGTATATTTTGGATAATAAGTACTTCATTCAGATGTGTCTTTTGCAAATATTTTCTTCCGGTCTGTGGCTTGTGTTCTTATTCTCTTGACATTGTTTTTCACAGAGCAAAAGTTTTTCATTTTAATGAAGTCCAGCTTGTCAGTTATTTCTTTCATTTATCATGCCTTTGGTGTTACATCTAAGAAGCCATCACCATGCCCGAGGTCATCTGATTTATCTATATAAATTATTTGTATTTCTTCTGCATGAGAACTTTGTCTCTTCTTCCTCATTTATTTAGTCATTTATTTATATCCATTTAGACCATGGATATTTATTTATACTTTGGGTTTTAATCTAATACTACCTAGTGTTGCTGAAATTGTTCCAACTTTGGCCACCGGGAGCTCTTTCAGTTGGTCTCTGCATTCCCTTGATAGACTCTTATCTGTGTGTGTGTGTGTGTGTGTGTGTGTGTGTGTGTGTGCGTGCTTTGAGAACTTCTTTATATTATGGCACTAAAAGATGCTCCAGATTCATCTTATATGTTTGCTGCCACAGTCTTGGAACCAGCTAAGGAATTCTGGTTCCTTTTATTGGAACATAGTATTAGAGACCAAGATCTGCTTCTTTGCTCCTGGGGGGTTGCTTCTTTTAGGGTTTCTTCATGACATAGCGGGGAATTATATGTGTGGATATTAACCCATGAATATACACATATCTCTGGCATTTCTGTATGTAATCACCTATGTAGATATTAAGGTAAACATGAGTTCATACTGATGTTTCCAGCTGTCATCCATTACCACATGGATTATTCTTCCCCTTGATCATCTATAAACCTCCCACTCCAACAGGGAGAAACCCTCCTCCCACCATCTGTCATTCATTTACTTGAACATTCACTTCCAGTATACATGACTAATGGTATCAGAATGTTAGCCAGTGCCCTAGGGAAATGAATTTATCAACCAGAGTACAGTGCTTATGTACAGTTTCTTCTGTCTTTAGTTTTGTGGATTTCACTCTTTCCCAAAGTTAATTAGGTTAGCACCTCCCCTCCCCCTCCCCCACTCCCTCAGTGAGGTTGTTTCCTGCATTTGTAATGCAGTTAGATTGTTTTGTCACATTCTGTATTTTATCCTGGGGTCTCCCAAACTCCTAAATGATGTTTTTAAAGTTTGTACACATTAAAGTTTACCCTTTGTGCTTTAAAGTTTTGTGGGTTTTGACAAATGTGTAGGGTAATGTACCCATTATTATAGTATCCTACAGAGTAGTTTTACCATCTTAAAAAAATCCCCAGTGCTTTACCTGTTCTGCTCTCCTCCCTCCTGGCCAAACTCCCAGCAGCCACTGGTCTTTTTTATCATCTCCATAGTTTTGCCTTTTCTGAAATGTCATATAATTGGAATCATACCCCATGTAGCCTTTTCACCCTGGCTTCTTTCACTTGCCAGTATACATTTGAGATTCATCCATGTCTTTTTGTTGCTTTGATAGCTTTTTATTGGTAAATAATAGTTTATTGTTTGAGTGTACACAGTATCATTGACATACTAAAGGATAACTTTGTTGCTTCCAGTTTTGGAGATTATGAATAAAGCTCTATCATCGATATTAGTGAGGAGTTGTTTGTACAGTTGTTTATAAGTTGACAAATCATTTGTGTAAATGCCTAGGCTCGAGAGTGCTGGGTTGTATGGTAAGACTGTGTCTAGCTTCGTAAAAAACTGACAAACTGTCCTCCAACATGGCTGTACCATTTTGAATTCATGAATGAGAGTTTTTGTTGCTCTGCATCCCCTTGCTGGCAGTCGGTATTGTCAGATTTTTGTGTGTTAGCCGTTCTAATAAGTGCACGGTAGCATCTCATTGTCGTTTTAATTTGCAGTTCCCTGATGACAACTGTTGTTGAGCGTAATTTCAGTATGCTCATTTGGCATCTGTGTGTTCTTTGGTGAGATGTCTGTGCGGATCTTTCCCCCATTTTTAATTGTTTTTCCTTAGTGTTGAATTTTAAGAGTTCTCTGTATAATTTTACTTATTTTTTACAACCAAAATACCCTGTGTATTTTTTTTAATTTTTTTATTGTTATGTTAATCACCATACATTACATCATTAGTTTTTGATGTAGTGTTCCATGATTCATTGTTTGCGTATAACACCCAGTGCTCCATGCAGAACGTGCCCTCCTCAATACCCATCACCAGGCTAACCCATCCTCCCACCCCCTCCCCTCTAGAACACTCAGTTTGTTTTTCAGAGTCCATCGTCTCTCATGGTTCTTCTCCCCCTCCGATTTCCCCCCCTTCATTCTTCCCCTCCTGCTACATTCTTCTTCTTCTTTTTTTCTTTCTTAACATATATTGCATTACTTGTTTCAGTACCCTGTGTATTTTAAGAGACCTTAAGTTCTATCATCAGCTTCTTAATTTTACAAGATTTCTTACCAATTTAGAATAAGGTTTACCCTTCTTCCATTAGTACAGGTTAGAAGATTTTTTCACTTAGTTTCAACCTTAGTTTCAACAAATATATATATTTGCACACATCAAGTGGGCCAGACAACAACCCTACTTGTAGAAGTTTACAATTCAGGAAGGAAGATTCAGTGGGAGGTATTATTATAGATTTAATTTGATGGGAAATGAGGCAGAAGGTTTCAAGGACATTATCCCCTTAATATCCTCTTCACCCTTTACTGATTCTGGCTTTAGAGACTTTAGAAGTCTTTCTGAGACAGTTCTGCATTCTCCGAGGGAATGTTAAAAAAATGTTAATTTGGGGTAATTTTTTGTTACTCCAGACTCTGAGCACTAAGGTTCTGTTATGTAGTTTCTCACCAAGTCATTCTGTTCTCTCCAGGAAGGGAAGCACTGATGAATAAAAACCACCCACGCTCTCTCGATTTTTCTACCTACCACCAGTTGAAAGACCTACCTGGTCAGCCTATTTATTTCACTTTACGCTAAAGATCGGGGATTGTATTTGATTCAATCAAATAATGCAAAATTCCCCAGTCTGTGCCCATGGATTTGGATTTAATAGCAGCCTGCACTTTACCTCTCCGAAGTTTTTCTTACTTGGTTTCGCTTAGGATGCTTAGGTCACTAACAACTTTTGTGAGTCAAAAACGACCACATTCATATTTGAGAAGACTTTGGCTGACAAATCAAGTTTTTAATTACAGGAAATAATCACAACTACTGTAGATGCAATTAAAGGCATTTTTCTTTGGGGGAAGCTTGTTTGTCTTCTTTATTTTTCCCCAAGCTCATTATAAAAAAAAATTACTGTACTCTTCCATGCTTATAGCCTGAACTCTGTAACTTCCTGCTGTGAATATGGAAATGGATTTTGTTGAAATCAAAGAAATTAGTTAATAGGATTTTTTAGTCTGTTAGTAGAAGTGGCTTAATGTTTTTCAAGAAAATATTTGCTTTGTTCATGATTTAACTGAATAAGACATTTGACCTCTGATACCTATCATCTCACATCTCTCTTTCTGTCATCAATGAATCGCTTTAAATTTTACGAGTAGCGAATTTATGAAATAAAACCATAATTCGATTCTCCGAACTGTTTAGAATTCAAATGTATAAAGTGTATCTCAGTAATGTGAGAAGTTTTTTGTTTGTTTGTTTGTTTGCTTTTCTTTTTAAATGTGACCTCTGGCATTTAGTAGCCATCAGAGAAATACCAGGTTTGGAGGGGTATTTCAGGTCAACTTTGAACACCTGCAGAAGAAGTGAGTTGGCAGAATATAATCCTGCCAGTTGAAATTTAGCCAGCCTTTGGCATTTATTCTCATCTAGAAAATAGTGCAGGAGTTTTAAATAATATAATAGGCATGTTACTTAGGAGCCCAGTCCCCATATTCCTCTCATTACTTATTTGCCAAGTTGGCTTGTTTATTTGGAAGATACTGGGTTGGGGGCGTCTGGGTAGCTCAATCGGTTAAGCGTCCAACTCTTGATTTCAGCTCAGATCATGGTCTCAGGGTCGTGAGATCAAGCCCCGAGTTGGGCTTCCCGCTCAGTGGGAGTGTGCTGGGGATTCTGTCTCTCCCTCTCTCTCTCTGCCCTCCTCTGCCCCCCACCCCCACTCTGGTCTCTTTCAAATAAATGAATAAATAAATCTTTAAAAAAAAGAAAAGAAAGATACTGGGATGGAGGTTGGACCACATATATTGGTCCCTTTTTTTCCTGTGTATTATTTCCTTTGAAAATGTCAAAGTATATTACCAAGTGTTTTCTTATTTCACAGATTTGTAAACTGAGGGACATGATTTTGATGGCCTTAACTCCCAGGGTTAGGTCACCATTTAGCTTTACCTTCTAATATTCACTGAAATCCGTACAAGGCAGCTGACTCTACAGCGTTTTCTCCAAGTCCTATTTCTGTTTACCATTCCTTCAACAAATGTATATATTGGACAGCAACCACGGCCCAGCAAATGGAACTGCAAATATGGACAGGGATCAGCGTGTGGGAGAGAGAGCACAAGATTGTTATGTAGGACATGGTGCTGACTCAGGGCACAGAACGTGCAGCAACACCCGAGGGGTAGGGCACCTAACCCAGGAGGGAGCAAGGAGATGGGAGGCAATTTGGATCAGGGAAGGTTGCCCAGAGGAGCTGACTCTGAAGCTGACTGTTGAAGAATGAGTCAGGGTTTGCCAGACACAAAAGAGTGAGTTGGAAGCAAAGAGATCATGGTGTGTCCAAGGGGCCTGTAGTTTAATGAGCAGTAGTTTACTGGGACGTGAAGGAGCAGGGGCTGGGTCAGTGAAGTACAAGTTATGTCAGGTTAAGAATCTTGGACTTCATCCTGTGGACAATGGGAAACAATGAAAGATTATCATTAAGAAAGTGACATGATCAAATTTGCATTTTAGGCAAGTCCATGATGAGGGTTTGAGGTTCATTTTACAAAAATTGCTTCTAATGCTCTTCACACTTACATAGCTGCCATGTATTAACCCCCTACTGTTTGCCTAGGCATGTCTATATACTCTTTTTTTACTCTTGACCCCTTTCTCTCCACTGGCTCTTATTTCCCTCATCCCTTTCCAAGTTTATAAACAGGATTAAGCCTGCATTAATTTATTTATTACAAATATAAATTAATATTTAATAAAGTGAATTACTTATAAATTAATATTTGTTAACATAAATAAAATAATATTACAGCGTTAAGGTGAAGATATTGCCATCACTATTGGGTTCAGCGTTGGTGAAGTCATGCAACCGTGGGAAGAGCCATTTTAGTTGAGGGACAGGGGCAGTGGGTCAGGAATTGATGGACATCTCCAGGGGAAGGTGAAGTGGGGAATATAGTTGCTCTCTCTGGATGCCTCACTGTGAAAGGAAGGAGTTCACCAAAGGAGACAGGAGAAGTGTGTGATCCCCAAGGAAGCCTGGGAAGAGAGAGCCTGAAGGCCTGGAGAAAGTTGGCAGGTGGACCTGCTTTCAGGGGCGGAAGGAGGAGGAGGAGGGATGCAAAGATCTTTTCCACTGTTAGTGAAGGAAGACTGGAGGTTGGGGCTGAATATAGATGAGATGGTCTGTGGCAGTGTGGTGAGTTGGAGAAGGCTTGCTGCCTGCCTTGGATTTTTCCATGAAGATCTTCTCCTGAGAGTGGTAGAGGATGTCGGTGAGGAAGGATCTTGAAGAGAATGGACAAGGTTTGAGTGGGGTGTGTGTGTGAAGGAGAGAGGAATGTGGAGAAGGATTATCACCAAGGCGCCGGGTGAGCCCAGCCAAGGTTAGAGACCACAGGTAGGTGGTGGCACCTTGCAGCAAGCTGAGGAATTTTTTTTTGGCAGTGGCCAGGAACAGAGGAGGTCGATCCAGAACTGAGTGGAGGCAGAGCTGTAGTTGTGTTGCTTTGGGAAAGGATAAGAGGAGTTGAAGGTTTTGAGAGAAGTGTGGGGAAGTGATAGATCATGACACGCGATCTGCTTGGGAATGGGCAGGTGACAGCAAGGGGACAGAAAGACAAGATATGGGTAGAGTCGGGGTTGTGAGAACTGGAAGCTTGTGATCGGAAGTGAGGAGTAGGGCTGAAGGTTTCAGACGTGGAGCAGCACTTGTGAGCAATGCCAAGCTCCAGGGGATGGCTGTTAATGCTGGTGGAGTGCAGGCAAGGATACTCTGAGGTAAGCGGCCAAAGGAGGAGTGAAAGACACGTCCTCAGGTCCCTGAAGCTGGGTGGTGGCAGAAATCAGAGTAAAGACAGAGGGTAGGAGGGGAGCTCCCAGGTCATCCATCTGTGAACAGTGGAGTCAAGATCAGTGTAACGTGTGGAATGTGCTCCTCTATAGAAGAAAGCTTCTTACTTAATCACAATTTCTCAGCATGGATTTGAGGATTTTGGAAAAGGTCGAAAGTGCCCCAATTAAGAGCCTATTGGAATTCTTAAAGTATCCTGAAAACTATCCCTGTAAATATTCTGTCATTCATCTCTCAGGTGGGGTTTTATAGATTCAAAAACAAAAACAAAAAAAGAGATGGTTCTTTCTCCTTTGCTGAGTTTCAGCTTACCACCATAATATAACAGAAAGAAAGCTTTAACCAAGTATAATATGAACAGGTATCTATCTCTCCTAAGATGTTTTTTGGGGGGTTGGGGGAGTACAATATATCTAGCAGGGATAGCAAATTGTTTTCTCTTTTTAAAGCTTGTTTTCCATCTGTCACCTATTTAGGTTCTTCTGTTATATATTAAGTTTTGTCATACCCTTCCTCCTGCATTGACTACAGTGGTTGTTGGGATAGGAAGTATAGCCCCCTGAGGTGGTCTTGTGGACAAGGAGACCCAGTCTACTTTTTCTTGCCATATACCTTGGGCACTTTCCAGAGCCTCATCTCCCATGGGAGATTCCCACCAGCTTTTATCTTAGAGAACTTTGGCCAGCTATTTCACTTCTGCTCCTCCCGTTCCTCTTTGGCGTGTGGGTACATTTCTAGGGCAATCTGTGGGGACAGTGACTTGTGTCCCTGTCCACTTATAAGCTTTTATCAGAAACATGCTTTTGGTCAAACGGCACCATTTCCGTGTCCTACCACAGAATTGACAAACAGTATCAACCTATTGCATCCGGCTTTTTGACCACAATTTGAAAAAGAATCCTATTAAGGATTATGTTTCCTTTGCAGATTTTTCAAATCAAGAGCTATTATTTAAACACAAGGGATCCCAAAAGTCTAAGACTCTGGCTACATGTCAGATTCCCCCCCACACACACGCAGGGCCTTGGGTAAAACAGTAAATATGTGATCTCTACCTCTGTGGCATGCCTGGAGAGTCTATATCCTGAAATCAACTGAAACAACATTGGAGGATTTTGTTTAATGACTTAAATAATACTTGAATCACTGTCCAGATCTGTCACAGAGATGCTTTGATGAGTTCTCTGGCGCTTTTCTAATCACAAACAGCTCACTGGAAAATTAAAGGAGACACGTGTGAACAAATAAAACAGTCAAAACAATGCAAAATTGTTCTGGATTATTATGATGATATCTAAAAAGGGGGATCTCAAAGGAGTAAACTGAATAGTTTGGAGTTAGGGCTGAAATGTCACCAGGGTTAGCTATAGACGTTGTTTAAACTGATGGAAAACTCCAGAAGATGGGCCCAGGAACTTAACTGGACCAGTCTGTATCAATAATAACCTGAAGCTCAGTATCAGCCACTGTATTCCTCTGGTCACAAACTCTGCCGGTGCCCAAACCCCTTCCTCTGCTCTGGTAGCTCAGGCTGGTTGCAAGCCCCTGTGGTTCTGACTCTAAAGGAAGTCCAGTGCCCTGACTTGTCAAAAGTAAAAGGAGTTTATTCTGTGTAACTGTGAACGAGGCGGTGAGTGTTCTTACATTCTACCAAGAGTTAAACATACCCTGTTAACATCTTAAAACCCTGGCAGCGGGGCGCCTGGGTGGCTCAGTCGGTTAAGCATCTGCCTTCGGCTCAGGTCATGATCTCAGGGTCCTGGGATCGAGTCCCGCATCGGGCTCTCTGCTCTGCGGGGAGCCTGCTTCTCCCTCTCCCCCTGCTCTTCTCTCTCTCTCTCTGTCAAATAAATGAAATCTTTAAAAAACAGAAACAAAAACAACCCTGGCAGCATTTGCCCCAGACTATTTATGGCGCCCTTCATATCTACTACAGAATTTGCTTTGTAGCTAATGTGCTGACTCCAAAAATAGGGAAACCCATTGCACTGCTTTATTTTTTCTTTTTTTTTTTTAAGATTTTATTTGTAAGTAATGTCTACACCCAACATGAGACCCGAACTTAAAACCCTGAGATCAAGAGTCGCGTGCTCCACTGACTGAGCCAGCCAGGCATCCGTGCTCTATCTTCTTGATAAGGAAAAACTATGGCTCGTGGTTGAGGCGGACTGTTTAAAGAGATCAAAGTCTGAGTCAAGTTAAACATTTAGGATTGGCAGCCTGAGTGTGAGACACTGCCTAGTGCAACCACTTCTCAAAGTTCTTCATGGTGGATGGAGAGGGGATGCATGGGACGTCCTTGGGTTGAAAAACAAAACAAAAAAAGGTGGTCTAAAATACTCTTCTTTAAGGAATCTCTGGAAATATACAGACATCTAGGTCATCAGTTGTAGCATCTTATGAATCAGAAATCTGACTCCTACTTGCTTCAAGCTGTCCTTCAGAATGCACCCGACTGTAGATGCTCAGGAAGTCTTTTGTAATGGCGGCAACCGGATGAACTCTCTTGCCTTGGCCAACCCTGAACTCACAGCCTCCTTGCCCCCCTTCTCCTCCCATTCCTGCCCACACATCAGAGGAAAGCACCTGGCATTTTGCATCTTTTGTTCTATACCCAGGAAATGACAGACATACTCAGGGACTTTTTCTCTAACTTGTAACCAAGTGTGTTTGCCGGGCCACCAGGCTTAGAGCTCCAGAAAGTTTTGTGTGTGTGCTTCAAACTCCAAAGCCCTCTGTTGTCCACTCTTTGGTTAGACTGCATCATCATCAGCAGTGTCTTCAATTAATAGCTTAATGAAACTAACATCTGGGACACAGAAGCCCATGTGAGATCTGTTTTGCCAGCATTACTGGCCTGTCATGGCAAGAAGAGTCCCCCACAGCTGCCCTTGCTATAATCCCCTTCCACCAAAGGAGAGGTGGGACTGGCCACGTTGGGGCTCCACATTTGCTAACTTGGCCCATGTACCTTTCACTCTTTGCCTCCACTAGTTTCCCTCAGCTCAGGTCTTAATGTGATTGCCTCCGCAGCGCTATACTTCTTTTAATAGTCAATCAGCTAAAGACTCCAGTTTTCTTGTTTTTTCTTTATATCAATGAGATCAAGACTGAGTAACTGACTTGGCACATTCCCCATCCGTCAGGGGGTGTGACGTTTGCTGTGCACGTTAATGGCCGTTATCGACACGCACCCCGAGGAGAAAATAGACTACTGAATATGTATTTCGTAAACAGAAACGCAGTCGGTGCATCTGTTTCCTTAACAGAACAAAGTTCTGCCGCAGTGTACAATTCACCAAACTGCTTTGGAGTGAGATTATTCCTTAGAAGAATTTTCACTTAATTAGGATTCAGAAAGGAACATGGAAACTTTAAGACCTTCCATTTGGTCTGCTGCATATACTTCAGGGGCTTCTGCTGTCTCCCACTGAGATGGGGAGAGTCAGGGGTCTGAAACTTTTAAGATTCAAAAGGTAGGCACAAATTGGATGTGGCCCACAGTATTAGGGTATCAGATCACTTAGACCCTGCCTGATCCCCTACCTGCATTGGGGTATTTAAACTTGTACTATTTTCCACCTTGGAACACCTTGCATTCTACCACTCTGTAAACTAATGTCTTGGAGGCTGCCTCTGGTAATCTGTTTCAGAGCCAGATATTTTCCTCTGGAAATAGATGTCTTTCTGGGGTGACCTAAAACTGACACAGCACCCAGAACTGGAGGAAGAGGAAAGGTGGCTAATGACGCTAAGACCACCTCTTCTGAAAATGAAGAATGAGTATTTTGTGTAAGGTAGGACATTATTCATTTACAGCGAACTTAAATTCAATCTAACGTCTCTGAAACAAATTACAACAGAATTCCAGAAGTGAGCACTCCGAGAGCATCATGTTGTAACTTTTAATTACTATATCAGTTTTTTTCCAAACCTTTTAAGAAATGTGTGTACCTTTGTACACACATTGTCAAATTTCTGATTGTCAAATCAGAAAGTAGATCATTATTCAAAGTAAAACCCAATCTAGGTAATTAAGGTATAAATGGTTCAGCTTTCTTTCTTTTTTTTTTCTTATCAAAGATTTATGACTGTCTCTATTTCAGGCTTTCATGTTCTCTATCCTGGACTCTTCTAGTAGCCTCTTCAGTGGTCTGTCAGCCTGTTTCTCTTCCTCTGCCTCTTCTTTCTGTCCCTCCTGCTGCTCTGTGGGTAGTTGGCCTAAGCTCAGTTCTCCATTTCCTGACTGGGTATTGTAGGGAAGGAAGAAAATTTTACTCTACCCTTCTGGGTTCTTTTGGCTGGTCTACTAATTAAATCGACATAAGAAAGATTAACAGGAAAAAACCAATTTAATAATGAATGTATGGGAGCCCTGTGAAAAGTATGAGACCCAAGGGCAAGTTAGGCAGTGGAGGCTTGTATGCCATCCTGAGCTAAAAAATGAGATAGGGGCTCTGGCCTTCAAAGTGCGGGTGGGTGATTCACAGGACGATAAGAAGAGCAGATGTTTGGTAATTAGATGTTTGTCCTGCCATACAGATAGGTCATTCAGATAAAAAAAAAAAATTATCTCTGGTAATAGCTCCTTTCTGGTACAGATCCCCTATCTGAATTCTTTTAGGTAGTTAAGGGAGGGGTAGAAGTTTTTTCTGAGTCTGCTGGGTCTTGATTGCCTTCAGCTTAAACTAGTCCACATGCCAAAGTGGCGAATTTTGGGGTCACATATTCTCTCCCCTCAGTGTCTTGGGTGCTTCCCAGACTTCTCTCAGGCCAACTTCTAAACCCCATCTCCCACTGTTTTATTCACATCTATGGTCGTTCCTTCCAAATGAGACTTCTCCCTCTTCACCTGAGCAGGGCACACTTTTTAATTCTCTCCATTAGTTGACACTGGTCCGTCTCCCTCCCTATGGCTGCATGTCCAATCTGCCCTCCCTAAGGAAGCAGCCAAAAAGTCACCTTCATCATGTCTTCCTAGACACCCCCCCCCCCCCCAGCCAAGAGTCAGTCTTTGATCTTGAATCACACTTTATCTGTTACATTGGTCTTAACAACACATAACTCTTCTGTTTATTTGAAAGACATATATCCCCTTATCTAAACTGTAAGTTCTTTGAGGGCAGAGTCCATGTTTAATTTAATTATTTTATTCTCCGAAGTGCCTCGTTACTCAAAATATGGTCTGACCAGCAGCATCAACGTCACATTGGGAGCTTGTTAGAAATCCAGAATCTCACTACACATCCCAGAGCTGATGAATTAGAACCCACATTGTGACAAGGCCCCAAGGTGGTTACAATGCACATGAAAATTCCAGAAGCCCTGCTATGTTACATGGATATCTGTTGAATGACTAGTAAATGAATAACATTAAGAGCTGACGTTATTATCATTGAGTTATGGGAAGATTATCGCATAATCAGACATAGAAAATGTAACCTGGCATACACTATTTTTCTGTGACCATTTTCAGTCTTAAATCAATGGAGACCCTTTTCTCCTTTTAAAATCTTTGATTTGCTACTTCCAGGTCATCTTCTGTAGTTTTTTTCTTTTCGTTTTTGTTTTTGTTTTGTTCCATCCCCTCGTAGGTCAGTATTGGGCCTTAAGGGAAGAAGTACAGAGGAGAAGCTTGCTAATTGGGTCGAAATATAGATTATGTGCAAAAAACAATTGCTAGCTTCTGAAAATAAGCACTTGTATGGCATGTAGCTTTTGTCATCTTAGCAGCTATGATCTTTGGGACCAAGTAAGTGGCAGCTACAGGCTAGGAGGATGTTCTCTGTCATTGCCTGGAAAGCTGAGCGATCCAGTTCACACATACTTGCTAATAAACACAGAAGGAGATGACAGTATAATATGCTGGGAGTATTCAAGCACTAGAAGACTTGATTCTACAGTATCCTTAGCTGTCCAGGAATAAAAGGGGAGTAGGGAGACCATGTAAAGGAAGGAGTCGTCTCGCCTACAGCTTGGAGCAGTCGGAAGTACCACCCACTGTGGTGCGGGGTGGAAATTTGCTGGGCCACCATTGTTTGTCAGAATAATTGGGGGGTAACACTGTCACAGGAGTACAAGCGAGGGATGCTGGGTGCCCTGCAACGAAGTGCATTGTCTCACACTGGGAAGAGTGGTCTTGTGGGAGGCCACAACTTCAGAGCATCCAGCTAGACATTTTTGGGGTAAAAAAAAGATTTATATTCCTAGAATCTAATTAAACACACATACATATATATGGTTTCCTTTCTTTTTTTTTAAATACATGCTGAATTTTCCAGGAATGCAACCATCATATTAATTGAGAAGATATCGTTTCTTTTTGTTTTGTTTAGAACTTTACCGTATGTTTATTTCAGAAAAATAATGTCATCGCTCCTATCAGTCTGCCTGCGTAGCTGTTGAATTCGCTCTGATCTTACCTAGAGGTTCAAGCATCTGCCTTCTTACGTCTTCTGGTGTAGTTGTATCTGAGTATTCGTGTATCGAAGTGCATCTTATTTGTTATAAATTACCCTTTTGTTTCTCCTTTATATAACAGTTAGGACATGATCTTGATTTTTTTTTAAATGTATGTGACTAGGCAAGTTTTTTATTAATTACATCTCAGGATATTAAAAGAGGTGTCAGATTGGATAGGTTTGAGAACCAGCCTTGTTAGTTTTTGTCTAAAGATAGGAAAAGTAAAGGCTCAGGCTCAGGGTGTATGCATAGGAAGAGTCACAACCCATGTGATGAGAAGCGTGGATTGGGGCTACTGTGCAGGGGATGCATGTGTTGGGCTGGGCAGAAGGGATGGAGCTTGAGCTCTAAGGTGACCACACTCGAGCACCAAGCTCTCCCCTGCCACTTACTACTGGGTGGCTTTGGTCAACCTTCTGAACTCAGGCTCCTGGGGATCCTTGCAGGGTCGGAGTGGACATTAGCGATAATGACCTTGAAACACTTGGCATAGAGGTGCAAACGTGTTCAAATTATAAATAATATTTTATATTTATATATATTATTTATAGATAATTTTATTTATATTTGTAAATATATATGTATTTGTAATTTTTATATAAGTCTGTATAATATAAATAACCCTAATATGTGAAAATGGAATAATAAAGAAGCCATATTACTGGCTTCCAGAGAATTTGGCCAGGTTTTCTATGATTCGTCAGGGCTTGATTGGGCCGGGGCTCGCAAATCCAGGTCCTTTAGGATATTAGAACACTACCAGCCAACTGCAGGCAAAACTCCTGATTTGAACCACTCTCTCCCCCGAAAATCCCCTAGACTCTTCCTTTGTTCATGTGGGACCCTTCTCTCAAATTCCAGCAAACATCACACAAATCCTACAAGCCCTCAAGAAATCCTGTGACTTTTCCAGGGCAGCTTCAGTGTCTTCGGCACAAGTTAGTTGGGTTTTTTTGTTTTGTTTTGTTTTGTTTTGTTTTGTTTTGTTTTACCAGTCCCTGCAGTTGTATGCAGGAAAAGATGAGAAAAAGTAGTTTCCCCCCGGCGGTCTTTCTGGCAGCCCTCAATCATCCCAGAACCCCCTGGGTGCCCGCGCTCCATCCTGCAGCTCAGCTTGCTTTGTCTTTGGATTCCACCGGTCAGCTCCTTAGGAGATGCTTCCTCCCACCCCAGCTTCCCTCCCCCACCAAGGCCTTTCTGTTTCCCTTCTCTTTATGCCCCCAGAACCTTTGCAAACTTTGAATCCAGTGCCAACTTTTCTTATAGGGTTCTTCACTACTTTAATGTCAGGTACAAGAAGGATAGACTTCCCAACTATTTCAGGTCTTTTTAAGAATGGATTTATTTTTAACAGGGTGGGGGTGGGTGGGGGAGGGTAGTCACCAGCTCTTTACTGAGGCCACGCAAATAGGGATCTGTCACCACCTATTCACCTTCCTCCCTAGGACATGGTGGGGAGGTTAATGGAGAATCTTTGTAAGACCATGTGAGTTAGGTATTTTGCATTAAAACTCCTTTTAAATGGTAAGACGGAACGGAATCCTTGCTCTGTAGTGCAAAGGGCTCGCTGCTTAGTTAGTTTACTTTTGAAAGAATTAATTCAGATTTCTTTTGAACGTTAAATGCTTGTCATTAAAAAAAGTGACCCTGTGGCCACTTGAGTCTATTCTGACCTTTTTGTCCATCTTCCCTCTCTTCTTCTCTGCCTCCTTATTCATTTGTCCCCAAGTGGTTGCAGAAGTTCCTCCCATTCTTGTCTTTGGCATAATTGCCTTTAAGCGTGCTAGAAATACATCCCTCTTCTGTTCTGATGAAGGCCGCTCTTAGCATTTTGTGCATGGTTCCCTTAAGCTGTTGTGTGCGTTTTGCGAGGCATCTACCTTCTTGAGGCTGCTTCTAAGCTTCAGCATCTTGGACAGTAACATCCAGTGCATCTGGGGCAGACAGTGCCCTCTACTCTGACATTTCGCTTTGGTCTTGGTGTGTTAAAGTTAGACCCAGGTCATTATTTTTTTATCAGTGACATTTTCATAATGCACTAAAGTGTTAAGAACACCAAAAAAAAAAAGGCCCTAAAAATGACCAGAACATTTCCCAAAGTATTTAATATTAAGGGTATTAACCTTTCACATCTCTTTCTTAATATAAATTGGTTGTAAAGCAGATTGAGTGACTCTAGATCTAGGTATTCAGTATCTGGAAAATTGGAATTTAATTGCAGTCTGCACCAGAGCACCACGTGCCCAGCTGAGCCCTCAGTGCTGTAAGCACCTTCCACTCCCACTCCCCAGATAGTCCTAGGTCTTCTCCACACTGCTCCCCAAAGCCCTGCCCTCTCCACTGCGGAAAATGGAGCCAGCCGGAGATGACCCCAGCCGGAAGTGATTTGCCCTTTTCTGAATTCCCAGAAGCCTTTTTGCTTGCAAAAAAGGCAACAAAGTTTCCACATTCAGTCCTTTATATTCATGCTTTATCTTCCTGAATATAATGCAGTATAGACTTCTCGAAGGCAGAGGAGGACTGGTTGGTTATCTTTCCCTCCACTGCGTGCCTCGTGCACTGCCTGTCAGATACTACAGAGACTTTGGAATGATTAATCAGGTATCACTCAGGCACGCGCTACTTATGGAGTTGCATGTGAGTTCTACGAGAGAGACAGAAAGAGAGAGCGACACAGAAGAGAGAGAGAGGTAATTATTATTGTTATTTTATTTTATTTTATTTTTTATTTTTTTATTTTTTTAAGATTTTATTTATTTATTTATTTATTTATTTGACAGAGAGAGAGAAACAGCATGAGAGGGGATAGGGTCAGAGGGAGAAGCAGGCTCCCCGCTGAGCAGGGAGCCCGATGCGGGACTCGATCCCAGGACTCCGGGATCATGACCTGAGCCGAAGGCAGTCGCTTAACCAACTGAGCCACCCAGGCGCCCTATTGTTATTTTATTTTAAAGAAACTTCCAGGGGAGGCAAAGGATTTTTTTTTTTTATAGCATGAAGAATCCCTACCTAAATAAAGTACTTTTGCTCTGCATTACAATTATTATGTGCATTACAGTTATTATGTACACGTCTTGCTTCTCCTCCAGCCTCTCATTTATTCAGCATGTATTTAATAAGGACACATGTAGGTGCGGACACGACAAAGTACCTGCCCTCCTAGCACTAACATTTCAGTGAAGACAGGCAGACAATAAACAAATCTAAAATGGTACGTGTGGGGCGCCTGGGTGGCTCAGTTGGTTAAGCGACTGCCTTCGGCTCAGGTCATGATCCTGGAGTCCCTGGATCGAGTCCCGCATCTGGCTCCCAGCTCGGCAGGGAGTCTGCTTCTCCCTCTGACCCTCCCCCCTCTCATGTGCTCGCTCTCTCTCATTCTCTCTCAAATAAATAAATAAAATCTTTAAAAATAAATAAATAAATAAAATGGTACGTGTGGTCTCAGGGCTGTGAACAGAAATAAGGTGGGAGTAAAGGATGTAGAGAAATTGGGCTGCTTGCCTAGAGAAGATCTGAGCAGAGCCCAGGGAGAAGGGAGAGAGGCAGGCGGGCGTGGGGATGCCCAAGCAGAGGAAGAGACCAGTCTGCAGAGGAGATGGCAAAGGCCTGCAGGTGGGCGTTACCCGGGGGGCGTCTGGGGGACAGGGTGCCGGAAGGCAGTGTGGCTGGAGCAGACCGAGGAACCGGTTTGGGGCAGGGCTGGGGACTTAGCTGGGCAAGGTCAGGGAGGGCCTGCAGGCAGGGGCAGATACTTGAGTTTTTACTTAAAGAGGGGAGGTCATTGGCGGTTTTGAGGCCCTGCATACTGTTTTTGAAAAGAATGACTGTGTAGCAGGTAGGGAAGCCTGGAAGCAGGAAGACCCATGAGGAAGCTCCTCAGTAGCCCAGTGAGAGGCAGCAGGGTTCCTGACTAGGGTGGTGGTCTCAGGGGCGAGAAGCAGTCGCGGATCTTGTTCATGGAGTTGGCGGGATTTGGTGCTGCCCTGACCATAAAGGGCCTTGAGAGAAAAAGGGCATCAAGAACGATTGTAACCAAGGTTTGTGGCCTCGGCAGCTGACAGGTGTTGTCACTTAGGGAGATGGGGAGGACTGAGCGGGGGCTCAAGTGTGAGGGGACAGGCTCCAGCTGGGTTTTGGACGTGCTACCTGTGAAGTGCCTGTTGGACCCCCAAAGCTATTGGCTGCGAGCCTCCCTTTCAGAACCACGAGTCCTTGAGTTTAGGGTCATGGCTGGCTCATCTCTGTCTTCTCCGCTTAGTTGGTGGAGGTTCTTACTCACAAGACACCCCACGCTCGTGTTTGATTGAACAGAATTCAGATTCGAATGCGGGGGCTTTTCAGAAAGTGGCCTTCGGTCTCGCTTGAGTCTCCATGTGCTCGTTCATTGTCATCCGTAGAAGCGGAGAAAAGACGACTGGAGGAAAAATGCCAGATGAAAGTCGCTGAAAATGGATAGGACCAGAAATGATGCTGACAGGAGGTTTGGAAGAGCGAACTGGAGAGTACTCAGACCAAATACAAGAAAATTGGCCTAAATCATCGTTCCCTGATTTTCATGTCTCTCTCGCCCGAATTGGCTGACTCCACAGCTGCTTCTGTGGCTACAGCTGTGTCATCCTCCCCCACCCCCCGTTCGTGCACGGGAGACGTACTGCAGTTTGCCACGGCCCCAGCACTTGGGATTTTATATTAGGTTCCCGTTTTTTTTTTTTTTTTTTTGGTTTTTGGCCTGCCCATATGGTTAAGAAAAGTCTTGCAACTGTCATCCATTCTGTTCACTCTTTCGTTTGTCTTCACGTAGGGTTTTGTTTTAGGTCCACTTGGGGTTTTAGTATCAGCTTTGGGGCCCTCCAGGCAGCTCCTCTTAGAAGTTTGGAAATGCTTCTCTCAGGAGACTTTTTTATACCAGGTTGAGCCGCACAGGATGGAGGGGGTCCCGGGTGAAGAAAGACCTCATGGGTGGAAGGAAGAGAAGGCAGGTGGCCACTGGGAGGGCAGGTGTCTAGTGTGGTGTGGCTGCAGCATGGGCTCCAGGGAGAGCGTGTGAGAGCTGGGGCAGAGCGAATGGGTGACAGGCAGGTAGTAAAGGTCGCCGTGGGCTATGCCAAGTAGTCTAGAAAATGGAGAGTGTCAAAAGGGTCTGAAGTACTGTGACGAGATAGGTTTTTTAGGCAAAGCTGCTATGGCTGCCATAGGAAGAACAGATGGAAGGTGAGGGATACTGGTGAGAGGGTTCTTGATGAAGGCAAAAGATGATGAAGGTCTCATTAAGTTCTTAGAACAGTGACTGGCCCAGTCAGCGCTATATCAATGTTTATAAAATAAAATTAACTAAATGAAAGCAGAAACATTCGTGACGGAGAGGAGAACCCCATATTAGAGAGATATCTTACAGGTAAGATTCCAGCATCTACTTGGATGAATGACGATATCATTCCCAGGTGAGGAGCAGGTGGGGTTAGGTAGAGGTTGACTAGGGGCCATCGTTCTGTCTGGACATGTCCTCCTTGTGGAGCCCATGGAGCATCCCTTAGGCAGCTGGAAATATAGCTCTGGGGCTCAGCTGAGACCTGTGGGAATACATTTGGAGTGTGTTTAAAAGTCTTCAGCATCTAGATAGGAATGAAAGAGATCACCCCAGGAAAGGAAAAAGCAAAACGAGGACATAGTCAAAGATGGCGTCCCGGGGAAGCCCTCTACATGGACTTGAGAGTTTGTGGTGCCACTGGTTTTACCAGTGATGTTGAATTTCACAAAGAGAAGAGAGTTACCTTCAAATTCTGGTTGTTTTACTTGGTCGTTAAAATTTTCTGGCTAACCAACTCGTGACTGTTCCAGGAAGGTACTATGTTAGTTGTGTTTTATTAAGAAAAAAAAAAATACCAGCTTTGCTCACCCTTCAGGCAATGCAGCTGGCATCCTGTCCCAGGGGTTATTCTCTGAAGCCACAGAATGGGTCAGGGAAGGCTGGGCGCATATCACCTATGTGATAGAACTTTCGGTGGCAGCATCTTCCAAGTGATAAAAATAACTCGGCCTTAGTCAGTCGCCCCGATGCCAAGTTTCCCCTTTCACTTCCTGTTCTCTGCTGGTATCCTACAAAGGAACATCTTGTCTTCCACAGTTCGGAATGTGACGTTTCTGGTCTCGCTAATCCAGCTGTCTGTCAGTCTGTCCCTTGTCGAAATGTTCTGAGCGTCCTTGCCCCTTTGTGCACTTGGTTTTGTGTTCCTCCTGCTTGTTGTCCAAACAGCGGGAGTTTGTCAGCCACCTGCCAGGTACCAGGCGGCATAGATTTTATCATTTGATTTCTGTTGTTCCCCTCCCTTTTAGGCCCACGCTGTCTAATTGCTGGGCAACAACTTTCATGTCAACGATTCTCTTAAAAGTCTCACTTTATTTTATTCTCTTGTCAGTGGAAAGTTCTTTCAGGTTCTATGTTCTGATAATAGATGCATGTCCTACAAAATATCAGATCACCTTTTAGATTTTAGAAGTTCTTCACAAGTCTCCTGCGTGAAACCTTTACTGACTAGTGAGTATAAGTTCTGTCTCATTAGCCTGAGGTGGAGCTCCTTCCCGAGTGCTCTTACGTTATAAAGCCTACATCCGTGAGCATGCAGGGGTGGATGGTGGGTGCTATTAATCATTGAAAGATGTGGCTGCCCGTGGTGTTACTTCCTGTGTCAAGCTTCCCACTGTCAGACCTGGCCAAGAGCTGAAGCGCTGTGGGGACCGCCTTCGTGGAAACACTGCATGACCCCACACTCCCTCCTCCCCGCCGTGACAGAATGGTGTACATCCGTGACCAGCACGCCGGGGCAGGCGGGCTTTCTCCCTCACAGCAGAGACACACCTCCCGTGTACCTGACGGAGGAACTACTGAGTGGTTTGATAGTGAGGGAAACAAAGCAACGTTAAGTCACCTCCTGAGCCATCGGAAGGCCTTCTTGCTCTCGGCAGCCATATTTCACTGTCCAATTACTTCTAAAATCGTCAGAGAAAACTATAGCCTAAGATAATTGGGTACAATAAACCAATTTATTGTATCTGTTATTAAATGTAAAAACTGTTGTTTGGGGACTATGTTCTTTGTTGCTAGGCAGTGAGGAGCCTTCCTTTTGAACTCTTGGCTCTTCTTCCCCATCATTTCCTCCGCCATGTCCCTTCACAGCCTCCTGTGCTAACTGATAGCACGTGTGGTTCAGAAGGGAACCTGGAGAAGGAATGTGTATGGCCCTTGTGTGGAAATACCATTCCAAATTCCATACGCTGTGAGATAATACACTGGCTAGACCGTCCTGAGTCTCCCCAGAAAGGGGGAATTTAGATTGGAAAGGAATCAAAGGAATTGTGAAGCTAATAAAATTGACTCAGTGAAGCCATAATAGGGTGGTCTGGACAACTGGACGAAGGCCAAGTTCAAAATCACAGGCAGTTCCCCCTACCCTTTTAGAATGAGGTGAGGTCTACTGAATGGAGAACAGGGCAAGTCATCAACTTTCTTAGGGTTTAATCCAAACATGGGCCCTGAGCTTTGTCTTTTGTTCTCTGAAAAGGGTAAAGATATTGAATCCAGCCAGAAAAACCTGTGCTTATCCATCGTAAACATCCACACGGTGACTTCTTTTATCCCCCTTGTCCTTCTCTTTCAGAAACAGGGTTCTGAAATAGTTCTTGGCTGTGTCTGATAAATGTCAGTTGATGCCTGTGACTCCTTCATTTCCTTTGTCTTAGGTATAATGTCTAGGAGAATGTATTTGTTGAATGAATGAGTCAATGAGGGAATGAGTAACAGTGGTGTCAAAAAAACAGGGAATATGTTAGTTATTGGAGGAAAAGATGAAAACAACAAATCCTAGTTTTAAGAGTAAGGAATAGGGGTGCCTGGGTATCTCAGTAGGTTGAGCATCAGACTCTTGATTTCAGCTCAGGTCGTGATCTCAGGTCGTGGGGTGGAGTCTGACGTCGGGTTTGCTTGGGATTCTCTCTTTTTTTCTCTCTCTCAAAAAGAAAAAAAAGAGTATGCCCTCAGTGCCCTGGGGAAATCGGTGTGGTCTGAGTGTGGGGTTACCAAACTCTGTATGATCCCCTAGAGCAGTGGACCACGACAGATTCCACACAAACACATGCACACACAGGCTTCTGTGATCTGACAGGTGTTACACACTGTATCACACTGTGCGATCCGCAGTGTACATGTATATACACACACACATAACTTGTATAGAAATATGTTTATATTCTAGTCTGAAGACCAGCAGGCTTGAGACCCAGGAAGAGCTGATGTTTCAGTTCAAGTCCAAAGGCAGGAAAGACCAATGTCCTGGCTCGAGCCGTCACGCAGGAAGTAATTCTTTCTTTCTTAGGGGTGGGTCAGCCCTTTTGTTCCGTTCAGGCCCTCAACTGATTGGATGAGGCCCACCCACAGTAGAGAGAGCAGTGTCTACGGATTCAAATGTAATCTCCCCCGGAAACACCCTGGCAGACACACCCAGAATAATTTTGGAGCAAATATCTGGGCACTTTGTGGCCCAGTCATATCAGCACATAAAATTAGCTATCACATACCCCAAAGTTACAAATCACAAATTAGGCATCTTCCTCTCTGGTTTCTGTGTTTTCAAGCAAGGTCACCAGAACCCAGTGGAGTATTCCTGAGTTCAGGGACCTCATTCTAAAAGTTCCTCCAAAGCTCAGCCCTTTTCATGAACTAGGGCGTAAGTGAATATTGTCAAATATTCACACGTCAGTTACTATTAACAATTTAAATATTTGAAGTTTGAGCAGGGGTCTCTTTGAAGTCAAAAACTGCTGTTTTTCCCAGTGCCAGAAATCATAACAGGGGACCCCAGGCTCTCTGGGGGTGGTTGTACAGTGAGTCCAAGTTCAGAGCTCTGGGCTCTGTGTGCATAGTGTGGCCCCAGGATCAGCTATGTATTGGGTCCTGGCCTGTGCCCTGTGACAGTTGGGAGAATGGGTGAGACTGGCTTGTATTGGGAGGGGGGACAAAGGTACCTTTCTTTGGCCAGCTATTCTCCGAGCATCTCGAGGGCTGGAAATGGGTCTTGGACTCCTCTCTGAGCTTCACACTTTGCTGTGCACGCAGGAGTCCAGCAGGAAGTATTGGAGGAGGGCATGAGCAGATGTTTGAGTAGCCGCTGTGTGCATTCCGATATTTGCTAGGGAACCAGTGATAAGGTGGAGAAAAGACCCAAGGAAGCCGTACGGAGCTGCTCTCTGAGTGGATCAGTGACACTGACAACAGTACTTTTCTTAGCCCGTGATTTCAGCTCTGTGCAACTATTTCTGTTTATTACCTGGGATAATTGCCTGCAAACCCTGATAACTCATCCCCTGTTGGGTGGTACTGCAATGGTGGCCTCTGTGTTTGAGTTCGGATTCCTTATCTCACTAAGAGATATGGACAGATCCAGAGACAGGGTGTCATAAATCACTCGGGGACTTCTTGTCAACTGGCAAAAAAAAATAAAAAATAAAATAATAGCTCTTCCAGAAAGTTACAGAAGAAAAAAATTCTCTTTACTCTCTGCAGATGAAAGAGAAATGCGGTTGGGAGAAGCGGGGGCTTCTTGTAGACTAGAAGAGAGAGAGGCTTGACAGGGGGACGCCTGAACTCGGCTCGGCAGCAGAGACGGGGGGAAGAGAGCAACTCCACAGCTGGTTTTGTGAGACTCTCGGGCCCTGTGACCCCCGGATAGGAAGCTCCCTGCCCAGCAAAGTGGACTCTTTGGCAGCGGGATTTTGTTTTCCTCCTGGGCCGGTGTTAGGTTCTCTGGATACATAAGGTGACACGAGGAGAAGCAGATGACGGCAGCATGACAGTTTATTTGTGGAATCTGGGCCCCCTCTTCAAGGACACTTACCGATGCCCGAGATGCCTGCTAGCTCTCTGAGCCTTTCTGCACAAAAGCAAGAAGGGGAGAAGCACGGCTTAGTGGGGGGAAAGGGAGGACATCCATAAGTCATTTCAGGAAAAATGGATATAAGTAGAAATACCTGGAAGGCTGAATGTATTTTCTGCTGTAGGAAGATGAAAAAGGAAGCTCAAATCATAGGTTTGATGAAAATTACCATTTTGAGTAGACACCAGGTATGGAAACTGGTGAACAATCCATTGGTTCAAGAACATATGAAGAGGAATTTTGCATCACCATCGCCCCCCCTTCGCTCGCCCCCCTTCCCCTGTGACCTCCTCCGATGAACCTCTTGAGAAAAATCAACAGGAGAGTGGGACATATTTTGCAGTTTTGCTCTGGATGCTTAGGGGACCTGGGAAGGTGGCCTTGTGAATGTTTCTTTGGAGATGGTGACAGGGCCCAGGTTGTCAGCAGAGCTAATGATGAAGTAGTTCTGTTCACTGACAGCCGCTGACATGAATAGGAGACAGTGAACTCCCATGGGTAGGTTTTGGGAAGAGTAGCCGGGTGACCAAGTGTTCTTATTTGAGACAGAGCAGTGTGGCTGTGTGCAGAAGAGCCCATTATGTGGAGTGTGAGGCTCATCAACAGTCAAATTAAGAGGAAAGGGAGGGTGTCTGTGGAAATACCAGTGGGTTGTGCTGCTAAAGCTGTCTGGGTTTAGGGCCAAACGGGGCTTTTCAGTATGAAGTCGATATGAAAGTCTTGTGTGTTTTCGTATCAGATGCCCTCCTATAGAGGAGGGTGGTTTTAGATAATGATTGTTTTGCCTCTTTGGGATACCACCTGCAGAAATGTGTTTATTTTGACTGTTTAGAGATTGCAGAAAGCTGGTGTAACTGTCTTGTGAGAGAGGATTCTTTAGATGGGTGTTTTCCCATCTGATGACAGCGCCTGGCTTGGAATTGCTGACAGACTCAAGATAGGCCATGATATTAGAGCTTGGTGTTGGCTTATAGAATTGCTGGTAACAGTTTTGGTGGGCATCCTTGGGATCAATGGAGTGGATCTTTTTTATTTTATTTTATTTTATTTTATTTTATTTTATTTTATTTTATTTTATTTTATTTTATTTTAATGAAAGAGAGCGTGAGAGAGCACAACCAGGGGGAGCAGCAGAAGGAGAGGGAGAAGCAGACTCCCCGCTGAGCAGGGAGCCTGACTCGGGGCTCGATCCCAGGACCCTGGGATCATGACCTGAGTCAAAGGCAGATGCTTAACAGACTGAGCCACGCAGGCACCCCCATGGATCAAGGGAGCCAATCTTACTCACTTCTGAAAGACAACTTAATCCTCAGCAAGAGAGCTTCCAAAACACCTATGATTCCATTCTTTCATTTAAAAAAGAAATCTGTGTTGCCTTGTTAGCTCTTACGAAGTTCTTAGTGTAATTCTATTGACATGTTGTAAAATGAAGAGAACCAATTCCATGGCTTTGCCGAGGACTAGCCGCATTAAGGCTCTGGTAACAGTTCTGCCTAAAATTTAAGCATCTTCAGAACATGGTGTGGACTCATACAGCAGTGGCCAAGGACCATTTTGCTGAGGAATAACCTTCAGCTCAGCAAAGTTGTGTGCTCTGTCCAAGGCAGCGCTTGAACAGGTGTCGTGAGCATAGGTGTGGCATGAGGAGCTATCCTAGAGCATCAGATAGTTCCTTTGGATGTGATCTTCGATGATGACTACTAGCTACCAAATAAACCCCTTGTTGGCCCAAGACCCCATGTATCTTTTGGGTGGCCCATATATCTTTTGGGTGGCTCTCCACCTAGCCTTCGGGGCTGACAACCTCTAGCACGGGGGTCTTCCATGGGACCCAGGATGCCCTGAGACATCTCGGGAAAGTTGACACAGAGAAAGGAGGGGCGTGGAAGAGGTCGGGGGGATAATGTACCAGAAGTTTACAAAGAGGAGGTGGTCCATAGCAACCAGGAGCACTGAAATGCATCTACCTTAAAACAAAGGGAGGATGAAATTTGAGGCCCAAACTGAGTGGAAAGAGCCTAAGAATTTCCCACAGGATTTCCCCCACAAATAGGAGGTCCCTGTCTTTGTCTGATCTTTGGCTTCAGAAATGGAAATCCTCTAGTTCAAGGAGATAGAAACACGGGGCAAGCTACATGACTCTGCCTGTTTGCTGGAGAGGGATTCTGAGTGTTGGAAGTTACCTGAAAGGAAAGAGGTGGAGTTTTGACTAATCATGAAAATAGCACTTTTCTCCTTCCAAAGGAGACAGACTCACTCCTGTCCCTGGCTGGTACAGTACATCAGCCAGATCTCCCGCTACTGGGCCCTGAGCCTTAGTATGTTTTCAAGTACAAAGGTCACTGGTGGAAGTGATTGTAATTCTCACTGTTGTCAGAATGAGAGCTAAATATTTTTAAGACGAGAACGGTGAAATGCTATCCGTTTATACTCACATTTTTTTGTTATTTATGATGATTCTGACTTTTGATCATTTAAAGTAAATGGATGGAAGTTTATCTTGATATTATCCAGTTTTGGTGGGGGGTGGATAAAAGAGCTTATCAAGGGACACCTGGGTGGCTCAGTTGGTTAAGGGTCTGCCTTCGGCTCAGGTCATGATCCCAGGGTCCTCAGCTTGAAGCCTGCTTCTCCCTCTCCCTCTGTCCCTACCCCCCCGCTTATGCACTCTCTCTCTCTCTCAAATAAATAAATACAATCTTTAAAAAAAAAAGAGCTTATCAGAAAAAGATCTGATATAATGAAGATTATAAAGAGGATAGTTAATCTGCTAAGCTAAAATCTCTTTCTTTATATACTTAAGCTGTTCCTTTCTACCTGGAAGATGAACTTGGAGCCCAGTCTAGAACACCTTTAGCTATGTTTTTAATATGTTCACTAAACACCCGGATGATGTTGGAAACACCAGATTTCCTTTCCCTGCATCGGGTGATGTGTCTACCCCCATAGGTATTCCTCACTCTGGGTATTTATCTCTTCCCAGATTACTGTGCTTTGAGTCACTTCAAAGTGAGATCACCTGCCACATATTATAGTCTTATGTGGACGATAGGGTAACCAACTGGCCTGTCTCCATTTGCCAGCACAGAGGGGTTCCAAGACGAGGGACTTCCAGTTTTCAAACTGGGGAGGCAAATGGGGATGAATGGTCACTCTCTGTGGGATAATGGATTTGACCATAAACTTCAGCATCACATTTCAGACTATTAAACGGTTGACATTCTGAATGTTTCTAAACATATCTTACCATTTGGAGTTGACTTGTTTCCAAAATCCTCCGTGTCCATGCCTAGGTGACTTTATCCGCTCTTGAAATTCTGCTCCTAGAAAGGAACACCAGAATGGTTTCAGAGTGTGTCTTATTCCCCTTCAGTGGCTCTGTGCTCATGCAGACCGGTACCGAGGGCGGGCTTAGAAGACAGGGTCCTCACCTCTGTCCCCTGGCCTGCCACCTTCTTGTTTAAGCAGGGTGTCCCGCACTTTTATCTATCAGGAGAAAGGCTTTACAACTCAAATTTTAAAAAATAGTATATTTCCAAGCCAGTGACTAGATGCCCGCATACCCCTTTTGGTTCCAACGTTCTGTGGTCTTCCATGGAGAATTGCTAATTTTCTGAAGGCTTTGAATGGAATGAATTTAAAGAAAGCTGCCTGTTCAAATAGTTCTCATGATAGTGAAAGATATTCACTGGGTGGTCCTTTTATTTTTAGCAATAGTGTTGGAAAATTCAGGTTATGTTTATTCTGACTGGGGGGGCTGGTAAGATTGTGTAGTCTAGAAAGTGCTGGAATTAGAAATTATTATAAACGTTGGCCGGTGGGGAAATTCATGTACCAAAATTACAATATATAAGTTAGCCTATAGATTTTCCCTGAGTTCATTGCCCCAAAATGTATATTCTGAGAAAGTACTCTCACAAAGAAATATAAATACATTTAACTGTGCTGTTCTTTTGTCAAATGTATTTTTAGATCAGATTTCTTGCTTGTCCCCAAGCCCCCAATTATGAGTTTATTTATATTTTGTTACCTTCATTGTCAGTCTCATAGCGTGGACTTGTTTTTCTGTTAGATAAATATGTTCAAATCATCATAGTTGCTGGTTTTTAGTATTAACCAGATATTGTATGGACTTTTCCTGAGCTGTCATTTTTTTTTCTAGCCTCTTGATGTCTGTTTTCACTAGAATCCTGAGTTCTCCGCGGGGCTGCGGACACCCATAGGTACTGGAGGGCTGGTGATAGCAGCATTCACTCCGCTGGAGCTGGAGGCCCCGTGTGAATGGGCTGGCTTCTTTTTATGGCAAAGCAACTGCCCTTAATGAATAACGAGTTCCCCTCCTTGAGAGAGAAAAATCACATTGCCTCGGTATCTCAGGAATACAGTTCCATAAATATTATTCTGCATGATGGAGCAGCATCTTTATTCAATAGAGCGGATACTGCCAACAAAAATGAAATAATAGAGGGGAAAAACTTCTAGCGGTTTCCAGCTTTAATTACGAGAAACAAGTGAAAAAGAGAGTTGGCAATCAAAGTGCTTTGCACAGTGATCGCTGGCTATCTGTTACTCTTAGGGGCATGTGTTCTTGGGGGGAAAATAGATAACGTGAAATTTTTTTTAACATTTTCTGCCTCTGGTTTTTGCCATATAAGGTCAAGGGTACACTTGTCTTTTAAGCCAGCCACACACTCTGCTCTTTGGGTGGGATTGAGCTCATCATTAGGACAGAGGCTGGCTCAAGTTTATTATGATGGGATGGCCCCGTCATATCAAGACTTATTTTAATGCAACGTCTGCCTACAAAACGTTTCATTATGGAAGTGTTGTATTGTTCTGTTTTTTTTTTTTTTTTTTTTTCAAATCAAGGAGAATTTCCCTTATCAAAACATACTAATTTATCCATGGGCTGTGTGCTTTTCCTAACCTATCTTGACTGCTTTTTCTAAATATGAAGACTTGGGAGAAGTTAAAAATAAAAACATTTCCCCCTGAAAAATTATGAACCCGTAATTTGTGACAAGGGCTTTAATCTGTCTACATATAATTTTATTTCTGTAATAACATATATCACATGGGTAATAATTATTGTATTATGTTTCAGAGGAGTTCCATGGTAGGGTGGAGGGCAGTGGTTAATGGGGAGGAGGGGTGGGTGAGATTAAAAATACATTTCTGGAAATCAGATTGAAGTAGGTTCGGTGGAGAAAATAAGAAACTGAGTTCGGAACATTTGAGGGAAGGTAACTGGGAATTTCTCTCTTTGGAATATATTGCATTGGAATATGCATGCATATTGAAATGCATTTAGAATAGATGCATATTGACAAGCATATAGAATGTGCATGTCAAGAATTTGGGAATAAAAAAATAGAAGAGAGAATTTGGGAATACAAGCTGGGCTGCAGTCATCAGCGTATAGGTCAGATGCTCTTAAACTTTTTCTGTTCATGGCCTTCTCAGTGCCTGTCGGCCGAAGGAAATACCTAACAGTTCCATTTATTAAGTAGTAGAGTCCAAACAACTCAATAAATATTTATGTCCTAACAATTTAGTGGCTGATTAACAATACAGTTGTATAAATTGGGAAGAAAAAAATACGTATTTTTCATTCTTAAGTGATGGATAATTTTAGGAGTCAACTTCGCTCGGCCGTAGTAACCAGATATTTGATCAAACATCAGTCTGGTTGTTGCTGTGAAGGTATTTTTAATTTATTTTTATTTTTTATTTTGTTTTAAAGATTTTTATTTATATAAGAGAGAGAGAATGAGAGCATGAGCAGGGGGAGGGGCAGACTCCCTGCTGAGCAGGGAGCCTGCCGCCCTCTGGCTCAATCTCAGGACCCTGGGATCATGACCTGAGCCTAAGGCAGATGCTTAAACGACTGAGCCACCCAGCGCCCTGTGAAGGCATTTTTTTTTTTTTTTTGATGAGATTGACATTTGAATCTGGACTTTTGAGTAAAGCAGGTAACTCCATACAGTGAGTGGCCCTCCTTTAGTCAGCTGAAGGCCGTAAGAGATAACTTCTGAAGTCTGCCAAAGGGGAAGGAATTCTGCCTCCAGATTTTCTTCAGATGCGAGCTGCAAAAATCGGCTCTTCCTTAGGTCCCCAGTCTGCTGGCCTGCCTTGCAGATTTTGGACTTGCCTGTCCCCATTAATGGCATGAAACATCATCGTCATACCATTATATTGGACCCAAAAGCCTACTGGTTCCAGCCACATGATTCTCAGAATCACTGCTTAAAATCAGTCTCTCTCTGTGAACACACACACACACACACACACACACACACAGTTGGTTCTGGTTCTCTGGAGAACCCCAGCTGATACACTTACAGAACATGTGGGTTGTACGCACATGCTGGGCACTGCACAACTTCTCGAACCTTAGAACCAGACGGGACCCCATTTCCTGTTCCACCCTGATTTTTGTACAGTATTTTATCATGACTACCTCTGAGAACCCCACTTTGTAAAGGCGATATCTTTCAAAGGAATGTTGGTGATCTCATGTTGACACTGTGAACTACCTCAAGCTAGTATTTTTCAGTGTCCAACAAGAATCAAATATAGCCGTGTTTCCCTCAGAAATTTAATATATCCCTCAGTGCCTCTGTGAGTTCGCTGTGGCATCCCAGGGCACCTCGGCACACAGTTTGGGAACCGCAGGCACAGGTGGTGGCAGTTGTCACGGGGATAGATGAACTCAGGCAGAGAGAGCAGAGATGAGCTCCAGGGAGAGGAGGCAGCACAAGAGGAGACTAAAGGGAATCTAGAGACTTGGGGGGAAAAATGGGATACTAGCTGAGCAGAGCAAGGGAAGTATGCTTGCAGCTCAGAAATCAATCTAGATGAATCTTACATTGTTGGAGTTGGGACGGTGGGGCTGAGGTAATACATTTACCTTTCTCTCTTTCCCAATTTTTAAAAATCTGTATCTCCTCGTTATATATATATAAAATGCTGGCTAGCTCTTCCGTGACTCCACACGGCTGATCTTTTTTGTTGGGTTGGTTTTCCTTTCACTGGCACTGAGCTGTGGAAGGCAGTAAAGGTAGGGGCAGATACTAAAGCAAGAGTGTGACAGAAAATACGTCTTTCCAGGTTTGCTTTTCTTCATGAAACATTCGGTGGAGTTGGGGAGGTATACCGTGAAGTGGGTTTGCACAAGGCCCTCTCATGAGGCGGTGGGAAGAAGCCAAGGCCGGGAGCGGTGGAAAGAAGCCAAGGCCGGCAGCCCCGGAGCAGAAGGTGGAAGGGACGTGGGGCTGGAGCGGCCCTGGGGAGGGCGTGAGATCGGCGCAGGTGGGCCGAGCCAGGACGAACACCCCCGTGAGCCTTAGTGCAGCGCTCAGCCAGGACCCCAGCAGCAGGCCCTCAAGAGGGGCCTGCCCTGACGGCGTGTGGCCCTGCTTTCATTCAGAGCCACAGTTTCTCAAGCCAGCCCCAAAACCCCTGGTGTTGGCCAGAGCCCTGAAGGGGCTTGGCATTTTGAAATTAATTTACCTCCAAGGAAACTGAGATATCCAGCTTTGTTAACTGTACATTCAGGCAAAATGTTTCTGTGTGAAAACTAAAGCCCATATTCGGGATAGAGCGTGACCAAACGAAAAGGCGACACAAGCATATGGAACTCCGGATTCTCTGCAGTTACTGTCATCTCGGATCTGGTTTGTTTCCTCAGGTAGAGGCAGTGATTCTGAGGGTCATGTGGCTGGAACCAGTGGGCTTTTGGGTCCAATATGAAACACTGGCATCCATTTTTATTTTAAGGGAAAACTTAAGGACAAGAAAGCATCCTATATTCCAAGTCTCCAAGAAGGTTATGTTTTTAATTCCGCACCACAGCGAATGCAAACAAATTTGTAATTACACTTTATGCATGGAGCCCTGTAGAGGAAAAATAAATTGGTATCCATCTACCCAAAAGCCATAAATCAGACATAGAATGGCTAATCATGGATATAAATTATATGCTTGGTGCTGATTACTTTCTCCTCAGTCTGTTGTGTACAATTAACAATTTAGATCTTAGGCTGGCAGTGCCGTTTTTGAAATATGACTCCAAAAGCATATGGCTCATTTTAAAATTTTCCCTAATCCTAGTGTACACTTTCTGTTCCATTTTGGGTAAAGTATTGTCTTCAGGAGGCTCATATTAAATGGTAAGTATGCCTTGGGGCAGTTTTCTTTGCACCACAGCACCTGTCCATTTACTGGAATAACCAGAAGCGCTGGATGACTGAGAAAGCACAGCCATTTTTACTGTGTAAACACAAAAACACGGAACAGTGGCGAGTCTCCATTCATTGACTGAATGGGGTGGAGATGGTTCCAGTGGACCCAGCACTGGTTCTCTACATTCTCATTCTTGCCGGAGTCGTTAAGAATCATCTTAGTTACAGAGGAAATGGTGCAGCTGCTATGAAAACAGTGTGGTGGTTCCTCAGAAGAATTAAAAACAGAATTACCCTCTGACCCAACAATCCCGTTTCTCGGGATATAACCAAAAGAATTGAAAGCAAGGACTTTTAAAAAAGAAATTGAATGTGTGTTTTTATTTTATTTTATTTTATTTTGTTTTGTTTTTTAAAGTCAACTCTACAGTGCTCTGCTGACTGAGCCAGCCAGGCATCCCTGAAAGCAGGGACTTGAAGAGATATTTGTAGACCCGTGTTCATGGCAGTATTATTCACGGTAGTCAAGAGGTGGACACAAGCCATGTGGAAGGGTGGATACGCCAGTGTGCAACATCCCTACTACGGAATAATATTCTGTCTTAACCAGGAAGGAAATCCTGTCAAATGCTGCAACACGGGTGACCCTTGAGGACCTTATGCTAAGTAATAAGCCAGTCACAAAAGGACAAATACTGTATGATGCCACTTACATGAGGTACCTGGAGTAGTGAAATTCAAAGAGACAGAAAGTGGAATGGTGGTTTCCAGGGCCTGGGGGGGGAGTGGGTAAGAGAGAATAGTTATTTAATTGGCATAGAGTTTCAGTGTTGCCACATGGCAAGAGCTCTAGAGATGGATGGAGGTAACGGCTGTACAACCATGTGAATGGATTTCATGCCACTGAAGTGGACGATGGTGATGATTGTATATCAAGTGCCTTTTACCACAGTTGAAAAAGCAAAACTATAGAGGAATGGGCTCCACCACAGAAATTCAGTCCCATTTAATCTGCAGCCAGCGCCAAGTTGTAGTGACTCTGGCCAAAAGCCTGGGGTGATCTCCAGAGCGGTCAGACCCAAGGGTGCAGTCAGTGGTGAGAGGCCCACTCTGCCAAGTAGTGCGAGGGGATTGCCAAGCACTGGAAAAGACAAGATGGCAGTGCAAGGGGCTGGGAGAAGTCTCCACAACAAATGAGAAGAGCCCGCACCCTGCCTTGGCCAAAGACTCCAGTGAGGGAACTTTCAGGTGGTGTGAATAATTTGTGTCCATGGGCCGAAGAGTCTTTCAGTCACACTTAGGCTGCCATCCTACAAATCACCCAGAGTCCAGAGATGTCCGTCATGCCCCCAGGAAGCACCAACTCCATCCCGGGTCTTGTCTGGCTGGCCGTGCCGAAGAATCTCGACCATAGTGGATACACATCTGCTCTGGTGAAGGAGAGATAGAAGGGAGGCCCCACATGAACAGGCCATATTGCTTTCCATCTCAGCGATTCGGGACTCCATAAAACAACTTGTTTCGATGCTTAGAAGAGCAACTTGGTGATGTGGCTTATAAGTGGTTCTTCCCTCTTTTATTTATGACATGTGGACGTGGTTTCCGTCCTTTTGTTTCTCCATGAGCCTGGACTTCTCCCGGCCCAGCAGCACCTTACTGAACATCGGATTAATGGAGTGACCTGTGTATCCATTGAATTGATACCCCTGTACAGAGAGTTTTATGCATGCTTCAGTGGCTCACCAAGTAAGACAAACCACAGTTCAATTGAGTAAATCCTTCCATGCCCTGAAAAATACCTCACAAGGCGGCATTTCTTCTTTTGCGAGGAATTTTATGGCAATCAATAATAGCTAGCCCTGGTATCCCTACCTCTTTATCGAATGCAATTCATTTTGAGTGATCTTTACTTTTCAGTAATAGTCCTTTATTTGTGACATACAGATTGCAAACAGTCTAATAACCCTCTGGCTTTTGGTCACTAGCCTTCTATCTGCTTTAGAATGCTATTGTAAAATCCAGCTGTGCGAGGAAGGAAAAAAGTATAGACTGAATGTTTTTCTCTGGAAGAAAAATTTGTGTGGCATCAAGATTGTAAAATAATAATGGCTTTTTTGCTCACGTGCACGTGCACGCGTGTGTGGTACTTCTTAGTACCTAAGAGTTCATGTGCCTTAGTTAATATTAGAATTATGAACAAAAAGTTTCTAAGAACCAAAGGGGGAATAATGGCTTTTGTCATAAAATGTAAATAATTTTATTATAAGTAATAAAATGTCATGAAGTTAAGCATTAGATCTTGGGCTAAGGAGCCACTGAAAATATGGGAAGGAAAATATGGATACTTTGGGGCCCAAAGTGGGAGTGGTAGTAAGAATTCTTGGATTTGACTTCCCAAAACGTGGCTCATTAGTTGTTTGTTTTGTAGTTCTGCTTCTTCGGTAATCTCTGTGTCTCAGACCCTCACTTCTTAAAAAGATGATGTTGATACTTGTTTGTATGCTGGTCTTGTCAGGTCTTGCAAACTTGTAGTGCTCTTGTGCTAATTTCTTGGAGAGGAGCCTAAGATTATCATGTGTTCATAATAATGCTTACACTTGTTTTTATTACAGGCTTGTTTAAAAGAGCCTTGCCTTCCTGGGATCATGAGCTCGACCCCTGAGATACTGACTGTGTGGAACTTGAGCTAGAGAAGGTATAAGCAGTGACCACTGAGGTGCTGGTCGGCTGTTACCTTCTCCGCTTCAGAATCCCATTTTCATTTATCGAAGAACAATGCCAAAGCCACCTGGAAATAAGCAGTACATTTAAATTGAAGCTCAGTTTTCTGACTTGTCTTCATTCTTTCAACATGTGCGGGGCAGTGATTTGCAAGTTCTTTGAAGGTGGTGTTTTGTATTGGGGATTTTCTTTTCCCTTTTGGGTTTGGAGCTTAGCTCTTGGATTCAAAGAGGAAAGCTCAGGCAGACTATGGCATCTCTACTCTCTCTCTTGGCATCAGTTCCTGGAGTTATGGATAAATTGGGAGTTATTAGGGGGAATACATGGAAATAAGATGAGTGGAGAAAGAAGGGTGTGTTTGGTCCCTGGGTGGGCATCTAAGCATGAGAGCAGGAAGGTCATTTCGGTCTCAGCCCTTCAACTTATAGATGAGGCCCTGGAGAGAACAGAGTGCTCTCAGCCAAGGTCTCAGCTAGTTAATGGCAACTTAGCCTCCAGACCTCTTATCAGCCACCGTTTACACTCCAGTATGGATGGATTCTCTTAAACCTCTCAGGCAAGACTAATTATAAGCAGCCAGTAGATCCTATAATTCACTGATTTGTCTGATCTGGCTCTAAGATTAGAGAAAATTATGCTCTTGATGCAGAGTGAGGAAAACAGAGTAGAGGTAATGGGGCGGAAGTTTTGCTTTGCACCTGGGTAAGCAGGGACAGGTATGAACGCGTTTGGACACCTTGGAGGGGTGATGAAGAGAAGACAATGAAGAAATTGGCCAATTTGCCAGTTTCTCTCCTAAATTCAGTTTCGATAATTTGTTGTCTTTGTACCCTGTGCCATTTTCTTATATGAGTTTACGCTCTTTGGATTAGGTTCTGTAGGACTAGATTTAGGGTTCTTGTTCCTCAAATCCAGAGTTCATAGAATTATTTGAGCTTAGTGGTTAAGTCTTGTGCCCACTCTAGTTGGTTGCATTGCCGATTTACAACTGTGGCTGTCCGTAACAAGAGTAGGTTACTGCTCACCTCCCTCCCCAGCACACTCTTGGATTACTTCTCGGTACATTGCTTGAGAAAACAGGACCCTTGAAATAAAAAGCAGCATGTAGTAAATAACAGGTGTTATTTGTAGAACTTGTTATACCGAGTTTACATGTGCCTGAAAAACTGGCTCTAAATTTTAGTGATCCTTTTATTAACAAAAGCCATTTATCCTAGCAATGAACGTTATAATCCCTAAAGTGGAATTTGGAGGAGTTGGCATAAGGATGAATCCCAGGATATGAACTTCTTCCTCTCGTCCCTTGTCTGGACTGCAGGTCTCTTGTCTCTCGTAAGTCATGGGCTGTCGCCTCCAGTCTTCTTTTCAGGCACACTCTGTACACCAGGATCTTCCAGGATTGTCTCTCTCCCAGGCGTCCTTAGGGGGGCAGGCAGGTCCAAATCCCAAACCTGCTCAAGAGGTTTTCTAAGAGAATACCACTGTTCCTTTTTCCTAGACCCATCAACCCAGCATGAACAGAAGGTGCCTTTCCCAGTCTCCCCACTGACTTGTCCTGCCTCCTTCTCAGAAGATTTATCCATCAAGGCATCCATGCATTTGAGAGAGAACTGCTCTCTCTAAATGATCACACCAATGAACCTGAAAGGAAGAACTTCCTTTGGGAACACCAAATAATGACACTCCCATTTTTGTTTTAAATTTTGTTCATACTGTATGCAGCCTCGTTCCATTTCTATGTTACATTGTTCATGAAATAGCATATTCTCCAGCTAAGTAATTTTCTGAAAAGTGCTTGGTTTTCATGTAGTTAGAGCTAGAGCTGAAGGGTAGGTCATCTTCAACATAGCTAAAGTTTCTAGGTTTCACTTAATCTATTATATATATATATATATATGTATACATATATATAATTGCATATATGCACATATATGTTAATATGTTATTGCATCATATGGTTAAAGGGAAACATGAACATAAAACGATCATTTTTGGTATTTAGATGAGCAATATTAAGGCAAGCTTGTATGCTCATGATAATGATCTAGAGAAAAGAGGGGGACAAGTGTGGGAGGGAAGACAAAGGACTGGACAGTGGAAAGGCTGGCCCCAGGAGCAGAGACTTTTCCATCTTAAGAGGAGAAAAGGCATAATACCTAGGTATGTAAATTTGGTGGATTAGAGGGTAAGAGGATGAGGTAGTTCTTGTCTGTCAGTGACAAATGGAGGAAGGTGATCAGCTGAGAATAAGAAAGAAGAGGGTGTTGGAAGTTTGAGGAGAGAGGGAAAGCTATGAAATAGTTGGTCATCCCAGAATATTATAAAGTGAAATAACAAGGAAAGTGTAGAAGAATCATCTTGCAGAGTTGAGTGCTAATTTGGGATTTGTAGTAACGAATTTAAGATAAGACCACGAAGCTGTGGATTGTGTGGAGTATTTTCCCTCCTGCAATTTTAGCTGCTCTGTTGCAAATGGTTAGTTAGGCTGAACCTATATTGATTGCCAGGTTGGCACAATGGTGGAAGAGACAGGCAAGGCAGATGAAGATATTTGCAAGGAATTGATCATAAAGTTGGACCACAGAATCTAAGTTAGGTGTGAAGGACAGTGAGCCCATGAAGTGGAAGGAGATTGGGATTGAAGGGTAGGATTGATATGGGATCAAAGAGTCATGGAAAGGGGGTGTCAGGTAAGTGGTTTTGACTGGCTTAATCTTTATGCCTTCCATCTGACTGTATGACTGTACATTGTTTAAAGTCTGCCCTATAGCCAACTGTCCTGAGGGCTCATGGTGGGGTGGGGGGGCGGTGGGAAGGATGCATGTCTATAGGTCCAATAGCCAAACTCTCATATGTGGGGGAAACTTGGTAGCAGGATTTTTATTTAATAGACTGTGTTAGCATTTGAAAGAAGTCAGAAGGTTTTTTTTGTTTATCAGCCTTTATTCAATTTGAGGTTAATAATAATTTTTTAGAAGCTCAGTTGTTTTTAATAGATTTTTCTTAAAAGTCCCGTTTTAAAATTTCTTTTTAAACTGATTCTGAAAGTAAATCATAAGTAAAGATGAGGATTAATATTTAGTCCTCTGGAGATAATTTTTTTTAAAGTAAATCACATCCATTACAGGAAGTTCAGAAAGCATTTTTAAAAACCCTATCCTACAGACAGACAGAAATGTCTTTCATTTTTTGGCAGATTTTTGTATAGTTCTATTACTTAATGTCTTGCCGTTTTATTTTTAATGGCTGTAAGGTATTTGTGTTAATTTTTTTAATATATAAAATGATTATTATTATTAGACATTAAAATCTTTTCACATTTATATTATGGATAACTCAGTAATGAACCCCAGAAAAAGACTATCTTAAGTTGTATATAAACCAGTTAAAGGGGCCATGACCTGCCCAGCTAAGACTTTGTTGGGAGCAATGTTTCTTTTTTTTTTTTTTTAATTTTTTTATTGTTATGTTAATCCCCATACATTACATCATTAGTTTTAGATATAGTGTTCCATGATTCATTGTTTGTGCATAACACCCAGTGCTCCATGCAGAACGTGCCCTCCTCAATACCCATCACCAGGCTAACCCATCCTCCCAACCCCCTCCCCTCTAGAACCCTCAGTTTGTTTTTCAGAGTCCATTGTCTCTCATGGTTCTTCTCCCCCTCCGATTTCCCCCCCTTCATTCTTCCCCTCCTGCTACATTCTTCTTCTTCTTTTTTTCTTTCTTAACATATAGGGAGCAATGTTTCTGTTACAGAAAGTTCCAGAACTGTCTGGAAGAAAGTGCCATTATGAGGGCTTCCGATACCTGGAAAAGTAGATGTGTTGATGCTGTTAAATGTTGTAAGTTGTAAAGGTTCCTACAGGCTATCATTTTACTCATTATATCTCCTAAGACCATTCATTTCACCCACGGTATTGAAATTAACATCTTACAGGAGAAAACCTTAAATCACAAAAATTCTGCTTGCTTCCTTTGCTCCCTCACCCTCTACGAATTAAAAAGAATGCTATTTTGCAATTTTGGTGGCACAATACCTTGGCCTAGCTCATGAAATACAAATATTTGAAGTAACCTAGTTTGAGAAAAATGGACAAAAGCTCTTCATAACCCAGGTGTTGTTGTTGTATAATTCATTATTTCCAGTATGCTCTAACATTTCTCAAATCTGAAGGTGTGGAGGACTTGCTTACCAAAAACAAATAGATGTGAATGGTGCTGTGTTATTAAATGTCATGCTTCTTGATTTGCCAGTCATGTATTATCTCAAAAAAAAAAAAAAAAAGGATTTTCCTACTCTTATGCTTTTGCATTTTCTCAACTGGGATAGCCACTAAAAGGCTTGTAGCATTCTTATTTTCCAATAAAGAATGGAGATCTAAATTGCTTTTGGTCCCTTTTGCAATTATACGAATTAATACTGGCCCTTAAAACTCTTCTGCAGAGGAAAGGACTGTTGAAGTAGAATGGTGTTTTGATGCTAACTAGGGAAGAGAATGATAGGAAACAGATGATGGTTTATAAACGATGCTTCATCATTTAGGAAAAGAAAGGTGATAAATTGTTGTCCCTGTTGGAAATGTTTTGTGCATACCACGTTTGGTTTTCTTTTCAACACATTATATTTGCTGCTTGTAATTTTCAAAAGACAGCATAAAATATTTGTTTTTGAACTGTTTTCTGGAAGATAAGATAAAAAGTGCAAACTCATCACATTTATATTGGAATGGATGCAAATTAGGTGTAGTCTTCCAAATTGGTATTGCTTATCCTTTGTTGAGAACTAGCCTGGGTATTGTCAGCATTTTAGAAAACCATTTCATGGGTGCTGTCTTCGCAAAGTCAGATAAGATGCCAAATACGGATATTTCCAAAATATAAATTCAACAGGCTAGCATCACTGTGATACTCAGACCGGTCTTGGCATATCACATACATGAGATGTTTAACAGTCTCTCCCCAAGTTTGGTTACCTATGTGATTTTAAGTGTTTTTGCTCTTTTATTAATTGATGTAAAGTCTAACCTTTGTGTGTAAACTTGGAATTGCTTATTGAGTCCTACATGTTTTACATGTATTAATGCCTCTCAAATACCCTTTGAGATACGTAATTCGGTTTTTATTCCCATTTTACTGATGAGGAAATAGAGGCGTAGAGGATATGTATGACCTGCCCGGGATCACAGCTAACAAATGGCAGAGCCAGGATGCAAAGTCTAGTTCCAGGGGCGCCTGGCTGGCTCAGTCAGTAGAGCATGTGACTTCGATCTTGGGGTTGTGAGTTCAAGCTCCAGGTTGGGCACAGAGCTTATTTAAAGAAAAAAAGAAAAAAGAAAAACAAACTCTAGTTCCAGAGAGTGTAATCTTGTATGCTGCTGTTTCCTTCATCCCAGGATTCTGGGCCTAGTGTTCTTCATCTGCTAAATACTATCATGGTGCACCCTATTTTGAAGGCGGAGTGTTAATGTTGTGTCTGTGTGTGACCCAGACTGGGCCACAGAGCAGTGAAACAGGCCTATTAACAGAGATGTCAATGTATCTATTTATTTTTTATTTACTGGGAATCAATTAGTAATCGGTAGGTTATGTTTTGATCATTAGTAAATGACCGTAAGGAACTTGAACAGGTTCGGAGAATCCACCGTTAGCAAAGAAATCATAATGGCAGGAGGCTCTGCAGATGCACTGTTTTATGAGTTTGCCTAAAATATAGGAAATAAGGAAAAATGGGGGCAAGGAATTCCTTCTTCTTGACTTAAACCCTGCTTGACTTGTCTAATGTATAACTTACCTAAGAATTCAAAAGTGTGGACTGTTGAAGAATAGGTGGGGACTTGAAAAGTAAGGGTGTGTCACCATTCGCACAGTTCTTTTTGTCATTTAAGAGTTCATAAAAGGAGATCATTAGGAAGTTTGTGATTTCAGAAGTAAAAGCTTAGAAAGAGCAAAGGGAAAATTACCCCAAGTAATTTTTATGTAGATCTCTCATTTAAGAGAAGCCATGGGCAGACTTTCTGACCATCTAACCAAGTCAAAGACCTGGATGGTGTTAGGGAGCTCCGTGCCCTCTTCTACCTTCTAGAAACAGATAAACTGCCAGAGAAACTGTGGGGATCATTTTGGAGAGGACAGCAAGAAGATTCAAAGAGGATGGAGGCCATATTTGAAATTAACTATTACACATGTAGGAATTCAATTGGTATCAGTTGTGAAAGATGGTAGTATTTCTCAGGATCTTCAATGGCAAAAAAGATAAAGTTGAACTTGTGAAAAGTGACTTCAGGTATCTACAAGGAAAGTGCTGACTATGTTTTCATGAAACTCGGGTAAAGGAAACAATGACAGGCCATTCTAACTAAGGTAGGGAAGGTAGGAGGAAACCCAACAGGAGGAACAAGGAACTGCTTGTGAATAGTGGAGACAAGAACAAGAATGCTACAACAAAGTCCGGGGGGCGGGGGGGCATGGCAGAGGGCCAAGGAGGAGTACAAAGAAATAGCAGCAGAGGAGAATCGGGAAAGCTCAAGCAGGAAATGAGAAGCAATCTTCAAAACACATCAAGGGAGACATTCTTTAAATACATCAGAAGCGACAGGACAGGGAAATGTCGTCTCTCTGTTGGGTAAAGGAGGGAGTTGATTTTAAATGACAGCAATAGGTCAAGTTGTCTGTTTTGCTTTGTTTTGTTTTTTTCAAAAGCAAAACTTCTTTGTTTTAAAAAAAGTCTGGTAGTGTTGACTGGGAGTAGGGGGAGGAAGCAACATTGTGAGAAGACCTGGCCAATTCTATTTTAGCAGATTGCTTAGATTAAAATCTGTAGGCACCGATGAATATGGAAGCAGTTGTTCCGAATGAAACTGTCACAGAGCACCAGTTGTAGAGAGAATATGGAACTGGAACAGAAGCAATATGTCATTTCTTCTTCCTACCATGGAGGAAGAAGAACCTTGAGATGACATCTGAGAGTGTTTATGACCTGGAAGAAAATGGGGGATTCGGGGAGAAGTATCGGATAGCATCAGCAAATCAATTTGGAAACACCTTGCAGGCTGAAGGGCGGCAGGTATATATAACCAGTGTGGTTTGAAAGAGAGTAAGTTCTGTCAGTCTGATGCAGTCTCTCCGTGTGACCCAGCGGCAGCCCAGTACACTGAGGGAAAGTGGAAGAAGTGATCTAGAGTGATTTTAGGAAGGCTGACGATAGTCCTCCACTGATCGCACTTACAGGATCTCAAACAAGTGATTATACTGTAAAACTCTGTGAGGGGCTACCTCATTGCAACACGTTGGAAGTATGCTTAATTAGGAATCATCGCAAGAAATTAGGGTCATCACAAGAAATGTTTTTGAAGTGATCAGCACTAAATCTGCTGCTTAGTCACAGTGTTCTAGAGAATGTTTTATAGATGTGCAGGAAACACACACAAAAATGACCAGGCTGTTAGTGGGGATGGGGAAGAGGGAAGGATTTAAGTCAGAATGATTGTGGCTGTTTGGAGGCGTGGTCAAAAAAGTAGTAGAAGGTGATGTCAGGGGCAGAAGGGTGGGGCATAAGAGAATACTTACATTTTTATATGTAAGGTTCATGATGATATGATCATAATTGGAATGCATGCTCAGAAGGCATACGTTTTGAGTTTATCTGATAGTGGCATTTTTTCCCTAAAGCAGTATTGAGTTGGTTTCTTTCTGGGACCCTATAAGTTGATCCTTTCTAGACCTACTGTCCTCTAAGTAGAGTTAAGAGAAGGCCGTGTGGGTATAAAGCTCAAAATCAACAGGCCAATCTACAAGGTCAAGTAACAAAGTACTTTGTACTAAGTCCTGGCCTTATCCTTAGGTAAACAAGAATCTAGTCTTAGCTCTGCATAAAGGAGTGGTTTGAAATACTGAAAAGCATTGTAAAGATGGTCAACGGGTTGAGAAAATAAGACTTCCAGGTAAAACAAAACTTGAATTCAGTGTGGAAAAATGCTGAGTGGTAAGTTATTAATGTTAAGTATCAGAAGGAATCCCAAAAGCACATTGGTGATATCTGCCCTATATTTCTTTTAATGACAGACTAAGAGGGCAAAGACTTACCTGAATAAAGGATTTGGAAAAGATTTAGAAGAAGATAGGTGACCTTTATTAAACATTGAGGTAAGGTAGTGAGGAAGGATGTGTGTTTCCTTCCTAGAGATCTTTAAAATTATGAGCAATTATGTTTTGGGGATGAATACATTTTAGACATTTATAAGATGTTTGAGTTTGGACTTAGAGTAGGCAATGAAGGAGATGAGCCTTCTGTCCTCTTTCAGCTGTATGTTGAAACTGTATTTGTCTTGAAGGACTTAGTCTTCTGTAAAAAAGTTTTAATTGGCATTTTCCTCTTCCTACTACAACTGTGTGTTTAGCTCTTTTCTAATTACCATGTAATTCCTTTATGGTAGTGTGTATAAGTTTTTATTATATTTGCTTGCTTAATTAACACTCTCGGGGCGCCTGGCTGGCTCAGTCGGTAGAGCATGCAGCTCTTGATCTCAGGGTCATGAGTTCGAGCCCCATGTTGGGCATGGAGATTACTTAAAAATAAATAAATAAAGATTAAAAAATCAACACTCTACTCTCAGCTCTGTAAACAGACCATGTCTATCTTGTTCACCATTGTAACTCCAGTTCCAACACCTTATCTGGTACACACTTGTAATATTTGTAGAATGGAATGATAATATTGAAAGAAATATGGTTTAGAAAGCTGTCATTTTTGGAATGATTTGTTGGGGACTGGAATAGCATCATAATGTATTTCTCAATCTTGGGCATTTTATTGAACTCCACACTGCTGGAATTGTGTGTCATTTGCATCAAAGAACTTCCTCTGTAATCATCTTCTTTTAAAATGCAAATGGAATCCACAGAAAAACTTGTACATGACTATTCACAGCAGCATTATTCGTAATTACCCAAAAGTGGAAATAACCCAAATGTCCATCAGCTAATGAATGGGTAAACAAAAGGTGGTATATCCATACAATAGAATAATATTTGGCAATAAAAAAGTCAATGAAGTGCAGATACATGCCACAACATGGATATATTTTGAAAATATTATGCTAAGTGAAAGAAGGCAGTCACAGAGACTACATATTATATGATTCTATTAATATGAAATGCCCAAAGCAGGCAAACCCATAGAGATAAAAAGTAGATTGGTGATCATCTAAGGCTGAGGAAGTTAGGAGGAGCTGGGAAGTGACTGCCAGTTGGCATGGAGTTTCACTGTAGGGTGATAAAATTTTTCTGAAATAAACTGCCATGTCAGTTGACTATCAGAGGACTTTTATAAGTCAATTGACAATCCTATGAGTATACTAAAAACCATTAAGTTGTATGCTTTAAATGTGTACGTTCATGGGGGCACCTGGCACCATGGTGATCGGCCTCTAACAAGAAAAAGAGCATATGAAGAATATGGAGTTCAGACAGCACAAAATTCAAAAGTTTTTCTACTGTCTAATTTTGCCTTTTTCTAAGTGTATTTAAGAATTGTATTTGGCAAATGCCTTTTCTACAAAACAAGCATTGTAGAGTGTTGCTGTTTCCTCTTAGAATGTGTGCAGACTTCTTAATCTTACATTTAGCACAAAAGATCTTAAGTGTGGGTTTTGTGTCTGTCTCAACCTTCACAGCATGAACAAGAGTAACTGTGATCTCTTGTTCAGCGCTGTGTCCATGTGGATTTATCCAGGGCCTGGTTCATGGTAGGAGGACCACAGATGCTTGCTGCAGTACCTATACTTAAATATCAAGGTCAGGGGAGATTTTGCTTAAAGAAATGGTGCAGACTCTATTATCAGTTTAACAGAGTTGCTTGCTTAGAAAATGCTTTTTAAGAAATTGTTATTCAAATGATTTTCAAAAAGAGTGTCAAGACTATTCAATGAGGAAAGGACAATCTTTTTAACAAATGGTGCTGGGAAAACTCAGCATACACAAGTTGGGAACCCTACCTACGCCATGTACAAAAACTGACTCAAAATGGATCAAAAACCTAAACATATGAGCTAAAACTGTTAACTCTTAGAAGAAAATGTAGGGGAAGTTTCATGACACTGAATTTAACAATGATTTCTTAGATATGATGCCAATAACACAGGCAACAAAAGAAGGAATTGGACTTCAAAATTAAAAACTTGTACAGCAAGGGACACTATCAATAGAATGAAAAGGCAACCCATGAAAATGGAGGAAATATTTGCAATTCATGTATCTAAAAAGTGGTTGATAATCAAGTATATATACAGACCTCCTACAACTAAACAGCAACAACAATTTAAAAAAATTTCAAAAATGCACAAAGGACTTATAAAAGGAAAAACACTTTCTTCTCAATACTTCATTCACTTCGGACGCCAGAAGTGTGGGTTTTTCTATATCGAATTATTCTGCAATTCTCAGATTCTAAATGCTTGTTCTACAATTTCACTCAATTCTGACACTAACTGCCTAGAGTTAGTGCAATTCACACGGATTAAGGACTCAGTCCCACAAAACTGCCCCCTGCTTCAGACTCCAATCACAAGTAGTGGGTTCCAGATTACCCACAACTTCTAGCTGACATTACTACAAATCAGAAGTTCCCATGCTCCCCTCCTCAGGTTTGATAATTTGCTAAAATGGTTCATAGAATTCAAGGGAACAGTTGACTTACTAATACCAATTTGTAATAAAGGATATATTAAAGGGCACACATATGCAGACAGATGAAGAAATGCACAGGGTGATGTCTGGAAGATTCCTGAGCACAGAAACTTTAATCCCTGTGGCGTGCCACCCTCCTGGAACATGAGTGCATTCTTGTTCACCAACCCGGAAGCTCTTCAGATTCCTTTGCTTCGGGTTTTTATGGAAGTTTCATTGTATAGGTGTGGTTGATTAAATCATTGGTTTTGGTGAAAATTCAACCTTCAGTCCCTCTTCCTTCCATGGAGGTTAGGGGTGGGACTGAAAGTTCCATTTCTCTAATTGCAAGGTTGTTTTCTTTGGCAGTCATCCTAGGGGATTTCCAAAGTCACCTCATTAACATAACTCAGGTGTGGTTGAAAGGAGCTTTTTATAAATAACCTTTATTACTCTGAAGCTGATTTGGGAGCTGGGGACACAAACCAAATATTATAGCGACGGCTTTTATGGTTCTTATCACTTAGGAAATTGCTCTAGCCAGAAGCAGGGGAAGAGACCAAATAGATATTTTTTACTATTTTTGTTGTTGTTTTTTTTTATTATGTTATGTTAATCACCATACATTACATCATTAGTTTTTGATGTAGTGTTCCATGATTCATTGTTTGCGTATAACACCCAGTGCTCCATGCAGTACGTGCCCTCTTTAATACCCATCACCAGGCTAACCCATCCCCCCATCCCCCTCCCCTCTAGAACCCTCAGTTTGTTTCTCAGAGTCCATAGTCTCTCATGGTTCGTCTCCCCCTCCTATTTCCGCCCCTTCATTTTTCCCTTCCTGCTATCTTCTTCTTCTTCTTCTTTTTTTTTTTAACATATAATGTATTATTTTTTACTATGTTTTAAGTTGAATAGACATTTCTCCAGAAAAGACATACAGGTGTCCAATAAGTATGTGAAAAGATGGTTAACATCATTACTTGTTACAGCAATGCAATACAAAACCACAGTGAGATAGTACTTTACACTCATTAGGATGGCTATTTAAAGGAAGGGAGAAGGGAAAGAAGAAAGGAAGAAGGGCAGGAGAGAGAGATGGAAGTGAGAAAGGCCGGGAGAGAAAGCACGCAATCATAATACTGTTGTTGAAGATGTGGAGAAATTGGAACCCTTGGACATTGCTGATGGGGATGTAAAATGGTGCAGATACTATGGAAAATGCTATGGCACTACCTCAAAAAATTAAACATAGAATTACCATGTGACCTAGCAAAGCTCCTTCTGGGTATATACTCAAAATAAGTAAAAGCAGGGACTCAAACAGATATCTGTGCACCCATGTTCATAGCAGCCTGATTCACGGTAGCTAAAAGATGGCAGCAACCCTAGTGTTCATCGCTGGGTAAATGGGTAAGCAAAATGTGGTGTGTACCTACAATGGAATATTATTGGGCCTGGAAAAAGAAGGAGATTTTGACACATGATAAAAACATGATGAACCTTGAAGATATTATGCTAAATGAGCCAATTACAAAAGGACAAATATCGTATGGTTCCACTTTATGCATTTTCTGGAGTGGTCAGACTCATAGAGACAGAAAGTTGAATGCTGATCACCAGGGACTAGGGGAAGAGGGAATGGGGAAAATATTTTTTAAAGGGGAAAGAGTTCCATTTGGGAAAGATGAAAAGGATGGTGGTGATGGTTACACTTAATGTGAATGTACTTAATGCCAGAATCATATACTTAAAAATGGTTAAAATGGTAAATTTTATGTTATATATTTTTACTATAATACAGAACTATTATTTTAAAATAATAGTGTTTATTTATATAGACAGAAGTCTTCCATAAAAGGCCCCTGTTACCCACCTAAGCATAACTGTCTTCAGTTGCTTCTTCTAGAACATAGCAAACACAGCAAGCATCGCCTCACCTTGATTCTTTTATAGCTTTTACTTCAGGATTACTGAGTGAACCAAGCAGTAATTGAAAACATTTTCAATAGTGCTTAATACACTATTGAAAAACTTGGGACTTGTTAATGGTCATCTGGGCCAAACTCTGAGATTTCATAGCGTTATTTTGTTCTTGTTGATCTTCTAATAATTTTTAATATTAATTTATTTGACTCAGTAACTTAAAAATGTATTTACAAATAATGCATTTTTGAAAGATACTACTATGTCTCATGACCTACTTCTTAGTGGAAAGCAGAGTCTTCTTGATAATAATGGAATGCAGTTTTGATGCTTGGAAAGGGGTCTTGAAAATTGAAACTGTGTACGCATTATTTCTTCTGTGACCTATGGCTTACCACCTTGGGTTGGACTGCCCATGCGTACCTCACTTCCTGGGAGCATGACACATCACAATATGTTAGTCTTCAGACTGAACTTTTTTGCATTTGCCTCTTTGCTGGACTTATTGCCAGTTTCAGCAAAAATAGAGGAGGCATTGTAATCTCTGAAAATGTTTTTCACTTAAGTGAGTTTGTAGTCTAGAAGGCAACTGACAAATGCCCAATCCGGCATAAGTCTCAATGTCCTACCAGCTTCATTCAATTCCCCTGGAGTCCCTTTCTAGGCCAGAAGTCAGGAATAGTATTTGTCCCAGTGTGGGTAATTATCTAGTTTCTCTGTCAAGGCTTCCTACAGGGTACCTTCCCCGGTCATCCTGGTGTCTGTAGTGCGGGGCCTTTGTACCTTTTAGAATACTTAACATCCCATTATGGAGGATCTGGACCTTAAGCAGTCTTCTCAGCCCAAGTCCCCCAGTCCTGGAGGATCACACCTAAGCAGCCCCGAAACAAATGGTATCAATGGGCCTCGTCCTTCTAAAAGACTGACAGGTATTCTTCAAGTCCTATAGGATGTGGACATGCTGGAAAGAACCTCATGAAATTATTCATATGTTTGAGGTGGGCTGAATTTAATCTTTCAAAGAGAGGCAGCTGTCAAGTTTTTAAAATGTGGAGCATATTTTACAGTTTTGACCTTGACGTTCAAGATATTGCCCTGTTCGAACCTAAAATTTGTCTGGAATGAGTTTTCTTTTCATATTAAATAAATTTATATGTTTTTTCCCCCGATTCTAGAAGTAATACATGTTCCTTTTGAAATATTGTCAATTGAAGGCATTTTCAGTTTATTTCCTTGGTTCTTTTCTTGTGGCTATGAAATTTAGATACAATTGATTCTTTTAATACAGATGACTCTTAAGAAAGAGGAATTTCATCTTAGCAGAATCATGTTGAAACTATCTTATAGAAGGACACAGAGAAAAATACAAACTAACGTTTCTGGAATAAATTCCATTTACATAGAGAAGGAAAACACTGAGTCAAAGTGACTCCCCTGTAGATCCAGATTTATGCCTGAAGCAGCTTTTTAAAACAAGTTTTTGAAGCTTGTTTTCCTTATCTGTAAAACTGAAGATACTGTATTTTTCTCAGTGTCAATGTGCGGATTGAATAAAATGCTACATGGGCGAGGACCTGATGAGTATCTGGTACACATAGCTTCAAATAGCTATCTTCGGTACGTACCTTCTTATCTATCTCTGCTTCACCTCTTTTTCTTACATATTATCTCTTTTTAGATATCCCTTTATTAGCACAGAAAATATGTTTCTTTTGGGTTGTAATCATTGCAGTTCAGTCACTGAGTATATTTTTCCCTCTTGTGGGTATTGTCACCCACTTTTTGGCCATTCGAGTAAGTCCTCATTTATAATTCATTCGGTATTATCTAATTTCAGTCTAGACAAAACCTGCCTTCGAAATGGAAGGAAATCTCACGCCATTCGTTGTAAGGGACTTACTCTCTTAGGGTCAAAGTAGCATGTTTGGGCCTTGGACCCAACCTTACATGGATCCACTGAGTTACCAGATGAAGAGAAGAAGATGGCAACCTCTAGGTTGAGGAGGTGGTAGTTAGGAATTTGGGTCCTATTTGTTTAATAACTACTGTGGGCTGGGAAAGAGGACAGGTGCTTTACATCCGTTTCACATTTTAATCTTCATAACTCTTCAGTGGGTATTATTATCACTGTTTTATGGGAGACGAAATGAAGGCCTACAGAGGTTGGTTAGCTTACTCGGGATGGCCCGCTAAGAAAGTTCTGGTTCAGTGTCACACTCAGGCCTGTCTGCCACTCTTAGTATTTTCCACAGTTTAATTGCACTTAGGGGTCATGCTTATGAGGTGACATCTCTCAACATATGGAACTTAGTATCCCGCCAAAGCCAGCATTAAAGTCTGTCTCACAAAACAGATTCTCTTTTCCCCCTCTGACTCCTTTTTCTCTCCCACTCTCCCTTGCTTGCCGGAAAAACAGGTTGATTGTTTAGAGTTTGTCGTTAAGTATAGCTAACTCCAAGGTATCTTAGAGTCATGATGTCAGGGAAGAAAACCTATTGCAGGCTGTACAGTTCTACGTAGAAGGAAAGAAGAAGCAAATAGGGACTTGATCTCCAGGCATTTGGGATCGGGTCGGTAGGAGGACTGCCTGCTTCGGCCTCTGCCCTGGAGGCACATGAAGCCAATACTGCCAAGATTGCTGTCCTGTCCTTAGTGCCGCCAGCCCCCACCTCTCCCTGCCCATCGCTGTAGTGCCCATCCCCCCACCCGGGGGTGGGGGCCAGGGAGGGCACCTCTGGCTAGAGCAGACTGACTCTTTGTGAAGTCTACTCTGGGAGCTTTGGCCGGAAACGGCCACCTTCTGTAGTCGACTACCTCGCATTGAGTTGAATGCTCTTCTCTTCTGAGAGATCACCCTCACAAGGAATCATAGAATTTGCTTGGAAGTTATTTTCAAGTAAGCAGAAACACTTCAGCCTTCCATCCAGCTTTCTGGTGGTGGGAAATTCCTTGAGTGTGTGTGCAGTGTGGGTCTGTCAATGTGTCTGACACATGTTAGGTGGAGATAGTTCTCTATTGTGTCATCCTGAGAAATGCAAATCCTTTTCTCTGGTTGCTTTGCTCTTTCCTTCCCCGTAGATACTGTGCTGTGCTCAATAGGCTGCCAAGTCTATATGGATTAGAGCTGCTTAGTCCCTTTCCACCGCTCCTGTCAAAATCATCAACCATCTCGGTGTGAAAGGAAAACCAACAAATGCATTCTTCCTGGGTGAAAGTGGGGCTCGGTGCCTCAGCCTGCAAATGAACTCTTCTCTTATGTCTTTCTGGAAGCGTCCTGCAGTTGTATGTCATAAGATTTCCTTTTTCATATCTTCCGCATGTAAGCAAAATCTTTACTAAACCCCTTGTCAGGGATGGTAGTCGGGATCATTTGGAAGGTTGTCATGCCAGGATGAGCCCTTCTTTTCCATTCCTAAAAAAGAGACCTCACAAAGTTGTTTTCATTTAAATTCGTTGTTTTGTTCATCACAATCTGGACTTGAGTCTTCCTTTTGCTTCCTTTTCAGTGGAGATTTGATGTTTATTTCATTACTTCCAGTTCTAGATATGTGTAGCATCTCCCCTATGTGAACCCAACTTGGGAAAATTTTATGAAACTGAATCAAGAAAACAAAGTATATTGCCTCTCATACTCTTTGTCATGTCATATGGCTCCTTTACTATTTATTTTTGTGAGCTGAGGTTGTAGTTTATAGAGTTCCTCAATGTGGTTTTTTGAGCAAAAAGCACGAAACTGGTATTCAGGAGATCTAGGATTTCCCACTGGCTGTATCAGTTGCTAACTGGTGACCTTAGATAAGGCAATTAACTTGTCTAGCTCTAATCTCTGCAACATGGGGATCGAACTGAAAGGCCTTGAAGTTTCCTTTAGTATCAGCATTCTGGGACTCTGAAAACAGGTAGTTGATAGAGTAAGAATACCCTTATTTATTCCTAAGAGATTGTCCTTTATAATAATGATGTTGTTTGAAAGCACTGCCAGACACAGATCTTCGACAGATAATTAAAATTTAAGGAGGTCTGCCAGATCACTTTTGCTAGCATGAAGTTATGTTTCAAGGCATAGGACTTGGCCTTTTCAGGCAGTCAGCTGGTTTTGAGAAACACCACCCACCGTGGACATGCAGGGAGCTGGTGGGCTGTGTATACAAATACGCGTCAGGCTGCAATCACAGAGAACAACAGCCCAAAACATCTGGAATATAGCCATAAACCCAGATGTGGGAAAAAGACCGTCCAGAAACAAATGATTGTCATTAAGCCTAAGCATTTCAATTAGAGAGACAACCACCTACCCCACATACTTGACGAATTTTGTAGAACATTATGACGACAGAAAAGATGGTTGAAAGGGCCACTTTTTTTTTTTAATTAAAAATTTTAAGTTAAAGGTAATATTTGTATGTGGTAAAATCTTCAACTCATACGCCCTACACACACCCACAAAATTAAAAGCTTCTACCCTAAATTCTCAGTCCTTCTTCCTAAAAGTAAGCGTTGTCAATAGTTACTTGGCAGGTCCTTTCCCAAAATGGTAGGTACATATTCCAGTAGAACTATACGTAGCTTCTTTTTACATTTATATAAATGATTAGAATGTACGGGTGTTCTGTGCCTTCCTCCTTCTTTAATGATGCGTCTTCAATACACCCGTCAGGTCATACAGATCTAACTCCTTAGTGACTATATTGTGTACCACTGTAGAGATTATCATACTATTAAATCCGTCTCCTATGCAAATCAAATAATCGTTTCTCTTGTTTCCACTTTTCTCAACCTGCAACACCTGCGTTTTTGTCATTGTTCTCTTTATCAGGAAGGCAAAGCTGCTACATCGAACATCCTGTTCATATATCTGGGTTTTTACCCCCAGTTATTCTACCAGGGTTAATTGCTGTAAGTAAAATTGACTGTTCAACATGTTTACAAATTCTACCAGAAAGGTTGTGCCAATGTCGACATCCCTGCAACATGTAAGAAGGCTATTTTCTCTATTATTGCTACCCTGGATACCAATTTTTTTAAAAAAAACTTTGTATATTAGTAAGTGAAAAAAAGACACTCATTGTTTTGATTTTTTTTTAAATAAATGATGTTAAGGTATAGTTTCCTATTAATTATAGTTGATTTTTGTATGTGGATAAGGTTCCAGTGTGTGCTTTTGCCCATTATGAATTGGATGATTACTCTTTTACATTGATTTGAGAGACTGCATCATAAATTAGGGATTAACTTTCCATCACACCTGTTGGAAATATTTTTTCTAGTCTGTCTGGAGTTTGTTTGTGAAGTGTTTTTTTTTCCCTTAGAAATTTAAAATTTTCGCATAATCAAATTTAGAAATCTTTCCTTTTATATTTCTGCCTTTTAGAGTTGTGTTTTTCGAAAGGCCCTCTGCCTTCAAATATTACATATTACAAAATTGTTTGTGTTTTAGTCTAGCGCTTTCAGAGTTTAACTTTCTTAGGCTGCACTATTTGATCCATCCGAAGTTTATTTTGGGGGTCAGGAGTTTGATAAGGTTTCAGCTTTATTTCTTTTTCCAAGTGGCTAGTCAATGGTGTCATTACCACTGACTGAATAATTAATCTTTTCCCCACTGATTTGAAATGCCACCCTGTGAGACCCAAATTTCTGTTTGTATTTGAGTTTATTTCTGAGCTCTGTGTTTGGTTCCATTGAACTGTGTTTCCCTTTTCCGATTCCAGTATGTTTGAGGTACTGTAATTTCAGACATGACTCAAGCAAGGGGAAGATTAGCCATTGTTCTGCTCAGTTCATAGGCACACTGGTTAGTGCCTACTTAATGAAGGCACGTCTGTTTTCAGTTTTCTCTATTAACTCATGTTCATGATGACAGTGTGTCATCTGAAAAAATTAACTTTTGCTATTATACTAAGCTTAAAAAGATTGACTGTATGCCAAATTAAAAATAAACAAGATGATTTTTAAAATAGCATGCAAAAAGATATGTTTTAAATCGTATCTGGAAATCTCACTTCTGTGACACCGTTCCATAAATAAGACATTATGGTATCTATTCATGTACGCATTTATAGAAGATCAGTCAGAAAAGTATTAGTATTTCTTGTGCTCTGTCTTTTAGTATGTGGCACATCAAATAGAGTTATGGGTTGTCCTGATCTGATTGATTTCATATAAAGGTCTTTGCTTTGGCAGCAGTTGGGACCTATTCACTTTCTGAGGTAAATCTTGTAGAGCAGGAAGTTGAGGTTTTGGGGTAGAATCCAAGAGTCTGTTCTGATCTTATTGTTGGGGAATGTGGAAACCTAAAGCCTTCCTTTAGTTAATAATGTGAATAGTGGAGGATCTTTTTTTCCCCTGTACTAATTAAGTATTTTCTAAAAGACGATGAACTTTTAACAATAGGAGCCTAACTTGTTATTTTTCACAGATCTGTGCTTAAACACGGTCAGAAAATGGTGTCTGTTTTAAAATCTCCTTATTTGTACATGTTGTAGTTCAAAGGAGGAACCTCACTATTTATGTGGAGAGAAAATAAATGAGATCTCTTTCTAACTGTCTTCATACGTTTAATGGTAGGATTGTGTCTTGGGTCCTATTTTGAGTTAAAACTGATTGTGGATTCAATGAGTTGCTACAATTAAGAACCGTTTTTACCTCAGAATCAACTCCGCAGAGTATCTCAGAAAATCAGTTATCAACTGTGCAGGCGGTAGATCCATCTTGAGCTGAATGGGCAGTTTGATTGTTTCTTTTCAATTGAACAAACATAGGCGCTATTTGTCCCAGATCCTGTCAGAGAAGCAATGTAGGTGTGTGAAAAAAAAGGTATATTCTACAGGCTTGTCTTCAAATATGAAAAAAGTTTTTGCAGTCCTACTCACTTGAGACACCAAGCATAGTGGTTTCTTCACTGACATCAAGACGTAAAATGAACAGCTATGTCTTCCTCCAGTACCTAAGCAGGGGCTTGGGAAAAGCCATGGCAGAAGGCACTGGAGCGAAAGTTGGAGTGCTTGGTTGACCTTTCCTCAGCATCCAGCCTCAAGTGGAGCCGCCCACTTGGTAGGAATACAGCAGTGCTTGCCTACACATAAGGCTCTCCCTGAACAAAAAAGACAGCCTAGACCACCTACAGTCTACCTCAGCGAGCCTTCCAAAGGGCATCTGTATATAGTCCAGCATTTGAGGTTAAATAGCTCAAGGAATCAAAAGATTGGGAAAATACCAAAGGAACCATTAGGGAAAATGAAATGTGGCAAAGATCTTCATTCAAATTTAATTGAGTCCAAAGCCATTCCTCTCTGGAGAGAGCCGTTCGGATAAGACCTAGCTTTGACTGAATACCCAAGCCAGGAATTACCCTCACACCACAAATGATATGCTAAAAATAATTTGCCGTTTGAGCCCTCCTTATATCTTTAGATTCTTTGTAGAGAACCCAAGCTAGGAGTTGTTCTTCCTGCTCGCTTTATTTTGCTCTCTTATTTATTTTGACTGTTGACAGTATTTTATTAATTTCAATTTTTATTTTAAATTGTGGTAAAATGAACACAACAAAAAATTTTACTGGCGACCATTTCTAAGTGTACAGTTCAGTGGTGAAATCATTATGTGAAATCATACAGTATTTGTCTTTCTGTGTCTTACTTATTACCTCACTTAGCATAAGTGTCCTCAAGGTTTAGCCCCGTCCGAATGTCCTTCCTTTCTCAGGGCTCCTTTTAAGGGCAGAGTGCTATTCCATCGTGTGGATATACCACATTTTGTTTGTCCAGTCATCTGTCAATGGACTTTGGATTTTTTTTTTTTCACTTTTAATCAATACAATGTACACATGCTACCATTTCCCACATGAGTATGCCTCAACAAAATAGTTTTAAAATTTGAAAATACTTCCCAGTTAGACTTCTACTGTTGTTGATAACTGTGATTTGGCTTAGTGAGTGTTAATAGTAGTAGAAATGATCACTTTAGAAATGAATTACAACAATTGATCGCTAGTCTTGAGACTTCACATCTTCCTACTTCCAAGTTCAGGCAGCTGCAGGATCCAAAAAAAAAGGCTGAAGGACAAAGGTGGCAACCACTTGGTGAGAGATGTTTGTTTTCCTGAATTGATTTCCCTGTACCCAGCGTCCAGAAAGGTGTGTTTTTCATGGACATTTTCAGTCCTCTAAGCTTGGGATGTGGATTTATTTCCTTAAAGACACAGTACGTGATCTTTCTCACCAGACTCTCTCAGAGGCTCCGCTGGATAAACACTCCGAGGTCCGGAAAATGGGAGTAAGGGGAGTCATTTAGATTATTTCACATCCTCTCGCTCTGGAGTACTTTCCTTACTCAACACTTTCCTCACGTTTCTCAGAGGAAAAAAGAAATGGAAACTTGGTACATTTATTTTTTACATACATGCCAGCTTTGACCACCCTTGGCACTAGGTGAGCAGGAGATGAGTGATTGGGATCATGCCATGGAAAAAGCCATAAGGCTTTACATCACAACTTTTTTGTTTTTAAAACATTTTGTTTTCATAGCTGGGGATTACTCCATTGGCAGAGGGTAGGGAGAATGAAAAAAATAGAGTAGAATAAAAGAGAGAGTACTGATTTTTTAAAAAAGACACAAAGATGCAACCAAATTCCATTTCAGTTTTGTGAAGAAATGCTTTGAGTTTTGAGGCAAATGAACAGGATGCTATCCCTATGCATATGCTATTTGCATATCATTCCTTGCCTGAAGAAAATGACCATATAACGAAGATATACTTAGAGTATGATGGTTCTTATCCTAAAAGGATCACCTGTAGATTTACTTCAAAACTCAACTTATTTGACAGCTGTACATTAAATGGTAAAACCTTAACTGAAGATAAATTACAAAGGAAAATAAAAGCATTAGTATAATCCTAATATTTAACCAATTAAAAAATGAAAAAAATATAATTCCATTAAAATTTGTTTGACTTATATGTAACTTTGGGGGGGGCATAGCGGGTAGCCTGATGATCACAAATAGCTACAAGTATGTAAGTGCATGGCCATTTTTTTTTAAAGACTTTTATTTGCTTGGGTTTTTTTTAAAAGTAATCTCTACACCCAAGGTGGGGCTCGAACTCATGACCCTGAGATCAAGAGTGGATGTTCTACCAGCTGAGCCCACCAAGCGCTCCACCATTTTTATTGTTAGTGGATGCAGTAGCTTTAGAATAGCGTCATATCTAACAGAGTATAGCAAATGGATAGATTTTTAGCTCTGAGTATATACTTAACAGCAGCTATCTCTCTTTTTTTTTTTTTTTCCTTATCTCTTTCTTTTTTACTCTGTATTTATGGTATAAGAGATCTTTTAAAAATTATCTTGAATTTTTTGGTAAAAATTACCTAAAGATAAAGGGAGTTATATTTTTTTAAATGAGACATTAGTGAGGTCTTAGAGTAAAAGAAGAGATACTGTATACGTATTACGAAAGTTACCTCCTGCATGTTCTGTAGGATCTTGTAGATAATGGAAACCAGAAAATTCTAAGTTAAGAGATCTCAGGAATAAGCAGACTGAATTCTCATACCTGTTCTGGGAGCAGTGAGTTCAGTGAAGAGCAATGATTTGGGGGAGAAATGTGAAGCTCTGGCAAAGAGAAGGTGGTGTTCTGAGCAAGTTAGTGCTCCCACAGTGTAGACCCAAGCATGCAGAGTAATCTGGGGTCTCACATTTTTATAGGAGCTTACGCTGATTATCACTAGGTGAATATTAACTTTGCATTTTGTGAAGGACATGTAACCTTGGTCTTTGAAAGAAAAAAAAAAATGACTGCCAGAATCAGCCAGTGTGTAATATAGAAAACAGCACCCCCTAGTCTGGGGAACCCTACCATCTATCTGTGTGTATTCTAGGATATTTGAAGAGAGGTTGGAGAATGAGCAAATCAAAAATATTTATTGAACATGGACCATGTGCCGGGCATGGAAGTTATTGTAAGAACTCCTCCCTGAAATGCTACGTGGTGGTATTCCCATTTTGCAGATGAGAAGACTGAGGCTCAGTTGGGCTGTTATTTGGTAGACAATATATCTAGCACAAGCCTGTGCCCTTTCCAAAACAGGCACCTGCTCCTGGTCAGCTTGCTCTTCCAGACACACTGATACGGAGCGTCCCTCGTATAACCTGAGGCAGTCTTACCTTCTCTGCTTCGCGTATTGGAATGTGCACGCCGATGTCTGAAAGCCATTAAGGAAAATGAGTCACTTGCTGGACACATTGAACTTCTTTTGATTAGGAGAGCTTCATGGAGAAATAAAGTACCAAATGATTTTTCTTCTTAAAAAGAATTGAATCACTCTTCTGAGTAGAGATTGTTGGCAAGTTCATGTGCATCATGGTCAGCAGAAAAGAAATATAAGCAGTAATGAAGTGCTTGTGGACTCAGAATGCCTTTAGCGCCCCGGGCTGAAGAGCAGGCCTTTGGGGAATGATGTTGAAAGGATGCAGAATGGGCGCATGAAAAGAATTCTGGTCCTGGAGGAAAAGGCAGGGAACAGAAAATGAAGAGATGAAAGGCAGGCACATTGGGTGGTTACCCTTCACCCCTGGGTAAGGGTGGTGGAAATTGCTTTTGTTTCACCCCTTAGCCCCCAAATAATTTTTTTTTAAAGAAAGAGAAGAAAATATTTTTGAGGTAACTCATTACCTTTTGGCTTTAGGCCTAGAAACCTCAGAAGTTAAAAGTAATTTTATATGCTGCAGATGCTTCCTGGTTTTAAAACTGTGACCTGGCTTCTAAACAATGATGACATCAACACTGAAGGATATTATTCTTCCATATCATGTAATTCCAGTAGCAGCTGTGGGGGAGTCTTCACAAACTTAGGGGGAGGGGAGGCAGTCCGATTTAGATCATGAACTAACCAAGAAAGATATTTAGTGTGATTTCCATCGTATGTAAAGATTGATTTGTATTGTGTTCTAGTTCAGAGACAGTAGAGTAGATAAACCTGTCTTGCCTGTTCGTATTTTTAAAAGGTCTCTTGGTGTTGATTACAGACTTTTGATGTATTTTCATGACCAGTTCAGACTACCCAAGCCATAAAACACCAGTAATTAAGAAAAACTCTCCTTCAGAGGAGAATCAAGGGAACTCTGCTTCCATTATTTAATTTTTGACATCTCTGGAGGGATGGAATAAGCTCTTTTTAGCCATTAGTAGTTGACCTTGAAATAGGATATGTATTTCCTCTAGTATGCTAGTGAGTCTCAGTTTTATTCATGTGAGCATGAGGTTAAGTGATAGAAACAAAAGGAACTTCATAGAACCAAATCCCATCCTCCAATATTCATTGGACCTAGCTGACAGTAGATAGGTGATTTTATGGTTGATCATACCTAATGGGCCATGTATTTCAACTGTTACTTTTTGGAAGAGTGGATATGTGAGTTTGGAATCCAACTCTGGCTTCCTGTCTGGCTTCCTTTCTTCCTCTCTAGAGTCTTCATTTTCTTCCCTGCCTTGGGCTTCATTCTTTTCTAGAGTTCTTGAAGTCTCTATAACCGTGCCCTTCCCAGCACAATCCAAGGTCATTGGATGTGTCTTCATGAGTGCTTGGTCATTTGACAGTGTTGGGCGAGTGTAGGTGTGCTCCGCCACTCTTACCCAGGAGACACACCAGCAGAGTCTCAACCACAGTCTGAGCCTGTTGCCCAGTGTGAAATGGGAGGTTCGTCCCGTAGGAGAGGGGGAGCTGGGGAGCCAGTGAGAATAGAGGATTTTTCCTCACGTTGTGCCTAGGCTCATGAACTCATGAAAAACAATGAGGTAAGGAACAGTTGCCTTTGCACAATTTATTTCATTTCTGGATCCCTTTTCTTGCATCCTATCAGAATCTCCTCTCTACAAAGGCTCTACTAAATTATTGATACTAAGCCTATATGATAAGCCTGCTGCTATATCTCTCCCAGGGGTCTCTGCACTTTTAATAATGGAGTCAGCCATTATTAGTTAAGCCCCTGCTTAGCTAATGAAGGAGCTGTGGATTTGCAGGGGTCAGCTGGCAGGTTGGTGTAGTGTTCCTGGAACAAGATGGCTCCTTAGTGCCCATGAAATCACCCTCTTCCCCCACAGCCCAACCACAAGCTACTATCCTGTCTGCTCACAGAGCTGACCCTGTCCTTGTGGTTAATAAAAAGGAAGAGAGTCTACACATGCTGCTGGCTGGTAACATGGAAGACCTGTGCTCTCCTGCCTGGGGGTGTAATGGAGCCCAGGGCCAGGAATGGGCCTTCTGGTCGCCCTTGGGATGGATCGCCTGCCCAGCTGGGCTGTTTTGCCTCATCCCAGGGTGGCGAGTGCTGGCCATCAGCATGACTGTTCTGTGTGGACAGTTAAAGCCTGCCTTCCCCCTCTGCAGCACCGTTTGCTCCACTGGACTGGGAAAGAGGACAGTAGACGGATCTGCAGCGGAGCCAAACATTGGATTACACTTGCCCCATAAGTCTCTTCAGCTGATCTATGAATGAGGGAGGAGAGGTGACTGCATTATGAATGGGGAGGAGAGGTGACTCACTGAGGTAATGCTTGAAAGAGAGATTGCGTCCATAGAAAGTCGGCCTTCTTTCCAGCGTTCCACACGGAATAATCATGGGCCACATCACAGTTTTGCATTTCCATGCCATTAATTGCAAGGTGTGTGTGTATACTTGAAGTATGAACTTAAAAACGGTGCTTTACCCTTCTCAAAAACGGGCTCTAATCTGCCTATTTTATATCATGGTGGCCAGAGCACCACCATTCCATTGAAAATATAATGCTTTCTTATGCCAACCAGTCAAATACTCTTATCTGTTTAAACTCTGTCCTCCATGCTGGATCTGAAAGCTCTTCAGTGACATCTCAAAGTCAGCCTTATATTGAGAAGGTCATTGTCAAAGTAGGAGTAAACGAAGAATCGAGGTTATTCTTGCTCTGCACTCTTGCCTTCCAAGAGTGAGTTCCATTCCCAAAGGCAGAGGAACTGTGCTGTGCTTTTGTTATGCATACATGCAAGTGGGATTTATTAGCTTTGGGAAGGAAGGAGAAGGTCATCATGATACTTGGTAAATTATGAGAGGGGGGTCAGAGGGTCAAAAAGAGGGAGCTTCCCTGCCAGACCTTGCTGGCTAAGAGTCAAAACACCATGGAGCAAATAGTTTGAAAATGATGAGTAACCTTCTCAACTTCGTCCTAGACCCTCATGCTTGAGAGCGCACACCAAAGGAGGGAGTATAGCTTTGCAGGGATTTGGGGGTGGGAGGTTGGTGGCTGGCCAATTTCTTGTGGGGTTCCACAGTGAGTACTAAAGGGTGAAAATAGTGTCAAGACCTCCTTGAAAGCTCTAGAACGATCCTATATTACCTCTGCATCAGCCTCAGACCCACAGTGGCCTCCCGGGTCTTCCAGATGGAAGAGGAGAGTGATGTTCCATGTGGGCTGTGTTCAGACCAACAGGGAGGGGAGTGCTCATCTCAAGTGATATGGTTTCCTCTTTGCTCCCTCACAGAGGGTCGCTCCTTCCCCTCACTCCACCTCACAACTGCTGACTCAGACGTCTTTCAGAGGAGGGAAAAGAAAGCCACTGCACCCCATGGGGTTGACATTCCAGTATTGCACCTGCCTGCTGGTCTTTTAGGACCTGAGATGGGACCACCTAGGTAGACGGTCCAGTTGGAAATGCCTGGTAACTCATAGTGCCACCCCAACACCCATTTGGAGCTTGCTTCTGGTGGAATACCGCCTTCACAATGGCACCGTAGTTTGCTTGTGAGGTAACAATTTCCGTTTTCCTTTCTCTGTCAACGTCTTCCTCACTGTGTGGGTTCCGTCCTATATTTCCAACTTACCTCTGTGAAGTTTTGATGGGAAGAGTGTCCGGGAGGTTCTGCAGGAACTTTCGTTTGTACTTCTCCTGGAAGGGCAATTGATAATCTTAACTGGTTTTTGAGAGCCTTGTAATGGCCCCAGCCAGTGCCCCGCTGATCATTTTTGAACTGTGATTTGCACCGCAGCTCCAGAAATTCCGTCCTGAGGATGGTAAACAGGAGCTATACGTCTTTTAATTTTGCTGAGGGGTTCATTTCTCTCTCTTGCTCTCACTCTCTCAGTTTTTCAGTGTAGGGCCAGAGGCTGTTCATGTACTTAGAGACTATTTGCTAAACTTTTTGCTCCTGCTCTTTCCAGGCAATTAGCAAAATCTGTTTAGCCTTGAATTGTTAGCTGCACACATTCTATTTTAATTCATTGTTATCAGAGGGATGCCTATTACACGAACTCCTAGAACCCAGCCTGTTGTTTCAAAAGATTGAAATCTTTACTTACTTTATGAACAAAAAATTTACCTGGATATTAAAAATGACAACAAATAGTATTCTTCCAGCTGGAAGAATGTATGAACTCTAGTAGCTTCAAAATCAGGCTACAGAGCTATAGCTGGGTTGTTTTCATTTCTTTTCGCTCCGCCACAGATTATTTTCCTTAATTGCAATGTTAAAAATACTAATTTGTAATTATGGCCCCAGTTATGTTGTATTAATTATAATTATAATTATAATGTTTTATCACACAAGCTAGCAACTGATGATGGCCCTTGTCTGTTTAAATAATATCAATCCATCTTTGAATTTAAGAAATGGCACCACTTGCTTATTTAATTGATGTTAGCAGTGAATGGAACTGTCAAGAAGAGTATTTGTGTATGAAGGCATTTTTATCCCAATAAAACTTAGAGCTTTCACAATAATTTTCAACCCCAAAAGTATATTTGGCTGTTTCTGGGGGAATGATAGGCCAGAAAGTGGGAAGTGAGGCCAGGCTCCAGCACTGAGCTCTTGGGTAGCATGGGCTGAAGAGGGCGGGCAGGTTGGCTGAGCCCCGTGCATGGAGCTCAGCACACCTGGGGCAACAGAGGTTTGGATATCAAAATAGCAATGTGCCTTGGGGTCAGGGACGTGGCAGCCCCACAGGCAGGTGGGCCTTAGGGCCTCAGGACAGTAAGTCTTAGGGCCCAGGCCTCCAGCTGGGGGTGGGGATGCTGACATTTGCTACCATAATTCTTATTTGCTCATCAATTGAAGCTGCGTGTTGAAGGTCTTCCATCCCTGCAGCTAAGCGTCCTGGAGAGCACAGAGCCAGACCTCATCCTTTAGCGATAGAACATTCTAGGAACTCAGATCTGTGTGTGCATGCCTGCAGCTCCTTCTCCTTAAGAAAAACACCACTGCTTTATTATTACCAGAGCTTCACACTCAACAGTGCTTTTGTCTGATTTACCTCCTTTGCGCTTCTTGGTGACGTTGTGAGGGAGGCTCCGGGATGGTTGTTGACATTTTGCAGGCATGGGAAGTGAACCTTAGTGGTTTAACGGGCCCAATACAAAGCCTAATGTCAGCCTAAGTAATTCATTCAAAGCAGAACAGTGAACGAGTGCTGAACCTAGGTTTTGTACCCAGGTTCTTCCCACCAGTGCTTGGAGCTCTGGCCCTACCCGCTAGGCCTTCCTCAGTCATGACTAGGAGTGGAGCGCTCTGGCGTGGCCAAGGATGTTAGCAGGCAGTAAGGCCCTAGGGCAACCCAAAACTAAGGTCTGCCATAGAGGTTGAATCTAACTCTTAATTTTACACATAAGGAAATTGAGGACCAGACAGATGCCTAAGTTACATTGAATGCCCGGAGAAACCTCTACAACCCAGACTCGGACTCTCTGCCCAGTGCTCTCTGGACCACTGAGCCTCACATCTCCCTCATAGAGTGATGTTTGCCGTTATTCTGCAGATGCCCCATTCGTATCACCTCCAACCATTATGGAAACTTCTGGAGTAGATGTTGTGTGAAAAGACTAGTACTTCCCCATTGTAAGTGGGGGAAGACAGGATGCTCAGAGGCATCCTTCAGCTGGTCTGGGTGGTGTGAATCACCTTGCTTCGGGGGCAAGTTGGTCGAGATCTAAGAGATTCTAGTCTTTGTGATGATTTTCTCTGGGAGAAGAGGGAGAATCTGAAGTGCAGTGCATTCCTGGCTGGTTTCAGTAAATGATCCCATTTTTTATCCTACCTTCTTCTCTATTAAAATTCAATTATCCCCCCTCCTCCCTATTAAAAGTCGGACCTTTAGTTACGTCTCAAGTGCAACAACTTCTGCTTCTAAAGCAAGGCCTGGTCAGATCATGGCCTGACTGAGGCAGGTGTCCTCGGGCACTGCCCCTCCCCCCCCCAGCAGGAAGTGTCACTCCCCTGCCCAATAGCCTTTGAAGCAAGGGTGGGGTGTATCACAAAGGTTCGGAATAATGAGGAAGAAATAGAAATCTGGGTTCAGAAGCCCCTTGTTTTTTTAGTTTTGACTATTTTTGTTTCCCTTGAGTTTAGTGTTCAGGGGAGGAGGGTTTTGGTGGAAACTGAAGGGAAACCCTGCCAAACAGAAATTTCATATCAGATGGAGATTTTCCTCCTTCCAAGAAGGTGTGAGAGTAGCCAAGAAACATTAAAGCATGGGGAGAAGTCAGGGTGATGGGTTGGAATGCTCTCGATGGAGCATGAGCAGGGGCTGGGGACAGCCCCGCGGGTTGGCTGAAGAGGCTGATGTGAGCTTTGGGGAGTTTCTGGGCTGTCTCCTCGGACCTGAGATAGTTTAGGGACAAGAGGTAAGCCCTCAAATCAAGCCGGCTGCCAAAGCCAAGGCTCCCTGAGCACCAATGCCTCCTTCCAGCCTTTCTGTTCATTCTGGAAGTGAAATCTGAGCACTGGAGAGATATATCCCTGCCTTCCTGGTGCTTACTTGCGGGGTAAAGGGGCACAGATAAGAAACAAGCACGTAAGTGAGGTATCTAGTGTGTCAGGTAGCATTAAGTGCTATGGAAGAAAAATAGGCAGAATTCTCAAGGAACTGGTCATCCCGAGGTCCAGAGATTGCTTCTGGTTGGGGCAGTTCCAAGATATCTGTCACCCTTGTGGAGCTGACCTGGCTTAACCCTCCCCAACATTTTCTCTAACACCATGTGGGGCACTGCGCTTTGCGCTTCCTTTTCCTTCTTTGTTAAGCGGGAATGTGGAGGGAAGCCCTCTTAGGAAGGCCCCCTGAGATCTGTTAGTGAGACATCGGTCATCTTACAACTGGTAGCCGCTGCATTTGTTTATCCTCACCCTACTTTCCCTTTGCATGAGACCTAATCTTTGCAGATCTCTCAAAGGTCTGTTGTATTGTTTCATCTCATATACTGTGAGTTAAGAAGGGTGGAGTTGGAAACTCCAGAACTGAAGAATGAGTAGGGTTAATACTACAGTCTTTCACAGCTGCTGGGCCATGGGCTGCCCCATTCAGAACACTGGCCACAAACACTTCGGTGTGGCTGGAGCACGGACTGGCCGAATGTCTATCTGGAGTGGGTCAGGTTTCCTTGCTTACCTTGCAGCCTGCTTTTGCAGACCATGGCAAGTTTGTAGGAATAACCATGTAACCGTGTAACCAAGTAAACCCACTATTTTGAAAGCCAGCACTCCATTGTATGCACAAGTCCACAGACTCCCTACCTCCGTTGGAGTGCTGAGAACACCAGCACAGGAGGTGTGCCCGTCCTAATGCGAGGCTCAGATTTCACGTTTTTCAGGACCTAATCTCATTTCATACAACAAAACTGTAATACAAATATTATTATTACTATTTTTACCACTTTAAGGATGAGGAAACTGCACATGACCCATGACCACGGCAGCATTTCCAAGGTGAGGTGCCCAAGACGTTAAGAGTTGAACTTGAGGCTCAAGGCTAGTTCTCTCTTTCCAAAAGTTATATCCCCTATCACTGGCCTAAATTCACTGTAGAATTGCTTGGAATTCTCAGGAAATTTGAAATTCCTAGGATTTCCACCCTGAATCTTTTTCTTTTTGAGATGTTGCAGCTTTTTTTTTTTGGTCTGTTTACTCTTGAGAGTCCCTCAGACCTTATCTTATGTTTTATGGTTATTGTTAATCAACTGTAACACTGAGCATGACTCACAAAGTCTCACAAGGCTACCTGCTTTTTTTTTTTTAAAGATTTTATTTATTTATTTGACAGAGACACAGTGAGAGAGGGAACCCAAGCAGTGGGAGTGGGAGAGGGGGAAGCCGGCTTCCCGCCGAGCAGGGAGCCCGATGCGGGGCTCCATCCCAGGACCCTGGGATCATGACCTGAGCCGAAGGCAGACGCTTAAAGACTGAGCCACCCAGGCGCCCCAAGGCTACCTGCTTTTGTTCCATCTTTAATATTTTAAACATTTTTAGAAAGGAATTATGTTACAGTTGGGTCTCTCAACTGAGTTAACTTTTTGTTTTTACCCCAGATAACCTGAAATTGCTTTGGTCCCCAAGTTACTGGTAGAACTGTGTGTCTTTAGGATAGAATTACTTCTAAGACAATTACCCCAACATTTGGTTTTGTTGTGTTCTTTAGTATTGCGTCGTGGGGGCTACTCATTTTTCTTTCTTCAGTGGCAGCTTCATTAGACTTGCAGAAATCAGCTCTCTGCTGTCATTGGTGTTAACCACACAAAGGGTCACCCCCTTGTAGTTTTTTCTGACTGGTTGCATACAGCCGAGGTGCACTGTACAAGGGACTCTGAGGCATTTTGAAGAGATGAAGATTGAGTCAAAGCCATTCAGTGTGGAGTGTGTCTTGTTTCCTCCCAAGTTTGGGATTTCAGCTGCTTCCTTCCCTCATGCCAGGGGACTGCATTTATGGTACGCCTTAAGTTCACGGTGCCCCCTCGTGGTGCGACTGATACATAGTCAGCATGAGAAAAAGTGCTGACAAGCTTACAAGTGAGAAAAAGGCTGTGCGTTTAGATATGTTCTTACTGTTCTTCCCGCCTTTATCCCACTTTTAAGGCTATCAAATGAATAAAATCTTGTTTTCTGATTTTGTTTTAAATTTGTCTGTAGCTATTTATACTATATTCAGTGCTTCATGTTGGGGGAAGGAGAAACGAATCAGAAAAGCAAGCACAAATCCCAAATCCTGGGTGATTTGAAAAATATTTTCTTTTTTTTTTTTGGTATAAAAGTAATACATGTGTATTCTAGAAATGCTAGAAGAACAGATAAAGAGCGAAAATCATGATCTGACAGCCCACATGGATTAACATTTTGGTGTATGTCCTATTTTTTTCCAGGAATATAAACTCAAGGAAAACCAAACACATGCCATTTGCCTACCATGATTTTTCCCACTGAATTATATGTATGAACTTCATTCTGTGTTGTCACAGGCTCTGCTCCTTCATCGTTGTTTGTACTTGCTTAGTTTGGTTGGTTCCATTGTGGGTTATTGTAGATTATTTCCTTAAAGTCAGTTACTTGAAATAGAATGGCTGAATCAGAAGGATATGCACAGTTTTAAGGCATTAGATACTTTATTGCCTCATTATTGTCAGTAAAGCATCTTTGGGGGAATGCAGTTGTTTTTAATAAAGGTTTCAAGTTCCCAGCATTTGCATTCTTGGCCTGTGCCAGAAATTGTGCCTCTTGATTTCCGTGTCTTGATCTCATTTGATCCTCATAACAACTATCTGAAGTAAATACTATTATTGTCCTCACTTTCCAGATAAGCAGAGTAAGGCTTTTACAGAAATGAAGTAGCTGCTCTGTGGTTTCAAAAGCAGGGAGACAGAAGGCTTTCAGAAATTAGATAAAAATAGCCCTTTGCATCCCTTGAATCTCGAACTAAGTGGAAACTAATACTAACGATTCTCCATTGGTAAAATAAAGAACAAGGGTGTTGGCAATAAGAGAGGAGGAAGAGGAAATATGGGTCCATAAATTTAGAAACATGAAGAAAATTCTAAGTTAAGGCTCTGGCAATTAGATCTTCTTGTTAGGAGAAGATATAGTGGACAGCTCAGTGATTACCGTATAATTACAAACTCTGGGGAATTCCTAATACAGACATGTTTTCATGAGATCTTGTCATTTTTTTTCATGAATACATTTTCTTTGACCACAGTTAGTCTTCAGACTGTTTAAATTGCTCCCGAATAGTCGACAGTTGACTAGAAGGAAGGTGTATCAGAAAATCTTCAATTTCTGGGCAAAACCAGAACCTTTTGCGAGCTTTTCAGTTTTGGCAAATCTCCAAAGTCCTTTATGGTTTCTCTCTCTCTCTCTCTCTCTCTCTCTCTCTCTCTCTCTCTCTCTCTCGTTCTTACTCCCGAGGGACCTACATTTCCCTTTTGCCACCTTTACCAATACTCTTCTCTTTTCCTATTATTATTATGTAATTATCGTTACTCTAGAAAACTCAGAAAGACACAGAGCAAAAAGCATCTACTCAATATCTGCTATTCCTATTTGCCCTTTTCAGGCTCATTAGCACTGTCTATATTCTTAGGGAGGGAACTTTTGAACCTCTTTCTCTTCCTGCTGCACTTAGCCTTTGGAAGAGATCTCAAGCACCCTTCCTTGGAGCAACCCTCTCTGTAGTCTCCCTTGACCATTTTCCTCTTTTATTTTTTTTTAAGATTTTATTTATTTACTTGAGAGAGAGAGAGAGCCCTAGTGGGGGGGAGGGGCAGCAGGAGAGGGCGAAGCAGGCTCCCCACTGAGCAGGGAGCCCCACTTGGGACTCCATCTCAGGACCCTGAGATCATGACCTGAGCTAGAGGCAGTCGCTTAACCGACTGAGCCACCCAGGCATCCTGACCATTTTCCTCTTAATGATAGCCATGGGTTTATTAGGAGTCTTGGAAATAATCAAAATGTCCTTCTGTTTAATTTTTGTGGCATTATTATGATTGCTGCTACAGCTTTTTCCTTGAGGTGGTGAGGCTTGCGTTTTCCCAGGCACATTCCCCTAGCTTGGTGTAGCCTCCTGATGTCCATAAACGACTGATCACCATTAAAATTCTCCGAAGTGGCTCGTAGACGCTCCTTCCCCACCCACATTGATTTTTTTTTTTTTTTTTTTAGGAACAATTTTCTGTTTTATGGTCAAATCTATAAATCAGACTTCCGAGCTCTACACACTTGATTTAACCGTAGTATGTGAGTGGCCTAATAAGATCCGGTTTTCCCTCTCTGCTTGCTTACTGGGGGGGCTCAGAACCTGTAGGGCTCCAAACATTTCACACATGTATGGAGCCTGCCGAGAAGTGAGGAGGTTTTCTGTGAGTTTAATTTTGTAATCCTGGGAAAATGTACCTGTCATTCCAGAGCTCGAGTTCCTGTGGCCTCGAGTTCTGGAGCCCTTTTCTGTAGGAGCTTCTGCATCTTCTAAGAAAGGAAGGCTTCCTGCCGCTCTGGCACCCCAGGGTCCTTTCGTGCTCTGACACAGAGGGATTCTCCTGGCTTCTGTGTTTCCTTGACCTCCGTCAGTCAAGGCAGGAAAAGATGCAACTGGTGGAGTTGGTGTTCGTCCCAAGTTCAAAGCCTTTGACCTCTCCTGTGTTTCTCCCCCTCCTTTCTTGAGTTTCAGACTGTTCTTGCCTAGAGCAGCTGCTTTAACAACGGTCCTTGTCCGCTTTTGTCCGAGTATTCTGTTATTGCTGTGGCAGGTTCCTCTGCTGAGAGTCCCCCTCCGGAGAGAGCTTGGGGTTTCTGCCCTCCTGGCAGCCTCTTTGTCGGGGTGCCGGTCTCCTCCACCCTCTCCCGCTCTCCCCCCCCCCCCCGCCCCCGCGCTGAGCAGGGCTTTCTCTCTCTCCTGGGTTCTCTGCCCTCAGCCCATTTTATTCCCCATGTCCTTGTGCTACCAGCTCTGGTTTTTTTTGCACCCTTTCCCCTTGCTTGTCCACAGCAGCTCTTCAAATCTATCATCCTGTTTTTATCTTGCACATTTATTTATCCTGCACCTACGGGGCTTTATTATTTGTGATCTACTTCAGGAGATTTCTTTCATAGTTGATGAAGCTTGTAAAGAATCGGAGGCCCTACAGCAAGCCTCACCTTTCTAAGGAGAATATATTCACCCAGCAAAGGGCTTTTATGAGGTCAGTCCAGCTAATAGCTCTTCTCATGGTGTCACTCTTCTTTTCTCTTAAAAGTCCCTTCGAGTTCTTTTCCTTTTTATGTCCTACCTCTGAATGGATTCTGGGTAGACTGCTTTAGTGCCGTTCTTGTCTGGAGACCTGTCTTTTGGCTTTGGGATGTCACCATCTGTATTCAAATGTTCTTTTTTTTTTTTTTTTTTTTTTTAAGATTTTATCCGTTTATTAGAGAGAGAGTGCACGAGCAGAGGGGAGGGGCAGAGGGAAAAGCAGACCCTCCGCTGAGCAGGGAGCCTGATCCCAGGACCCTGAGATCATGGCCTGAGCCAAAGGCAGACGCTTAACCAACTGAGCCACCCAGGCGCCCCTGTTCTTTTTCTTACAGAGATTTGTGTCTGATATGTGCAAAACTGGGTTCTAAATAATATAAAATTATTCAGAAGTAAAAGAAATACACATATTATGTATACATATTATCTCTGTATCTACAACAGTGGGATGGATCACGGATACTATGTAATTCAATTATGACGAGGTTTAGAGGCTCCATATTGTTGGTCGTTCATACGGAGATATCTGTAGGTACATGCAGTGATGGATGATGGAGCCGTCAAGCCAGGAAATCTCATTGGCCGATTTTTCCCTTTTTTTAAATTTTCTTTTTCTTTTTTCACTGTGGTATGATATACGTGACATAAAGTTTACCATCTTGGCCATTTTTAAGTGTATAGTTCATTAGTGTAACAACACGTACAGGGTTGTGCAACCAATCCCCAGCACTCTTTTCATTCTGCAGAATTGCAGCTCTGTCCACATGAAGCAACACCTTTCCATTCCCCGCTCCTCCCAGCCCCCGCACCCATCATTCGACTTTCTGTCACTGAATTGACTACTCTGGGCACCCCCTATAAGTGGACTCTTAACTGTGTTTGTCTTCTTGTGTCCAGATTATTATACTTCATCTAGTGTTCTCAAGGCTCATGCATGTTGTAGCATGTGTCTGAATTTCTTTCCTTTGTGAGGCCAAATAATGTTCTGTTACGTGTATATACCGTCTTTTGTTGATCCACTCATCCATTGGTGGACACTTGGGCGGCTTCCACTACTTGGCCTTTGTGAATAATGCTGCTGTGAACATGGGTGTATGGATATATGCCTCTGAGACCCCGCTTTCAACTCTCACTGGCTGATATTGGATTCAAGAGTAAGTCATTTGCTCATGATGATTATGGAAATTTTCTTTTTTTAAAACACAAAAAATATTTTTCCACCATGGTCTTTAAAAAAAAATAAAGTCCAAAAATTAATCCGTGGATCAATGACAACTGAAATATTTAAATACTGGCCCGGGAAGCAGAGTAAACTGAAGACACATACTCCAGGATCACCCAGGTTTCAGTGACGGAATTGGTTCCCTCAGTCGTAATCCTGCCCTTCCACTCCTGTAAGTACTCATACTGGGTCTAATCATGAGAGTCTTGTCATCCTGCGTCGCAGAGGACAGGCGCAGAGCACTGTGCTCACGGGCCAGTCTTTGTAGAGAAGCCCAGTGGCCAGTGCCAATCAAGATGGCAGGCTGGGGCGCCCCACCCACCTGCACTCAGACTAAGGAAGGTATTTCAGTCTGGTTCGGCAAGCTCCCGTAGCTCCCCCCAGCCTTGGGACAACCTCAGGACAATCGGCCCAAGTGACATATTCTCAAATGACAAGGTGAATTTAGATATGCCTGTTGCAAGAGATTTTAGGGGAAACTCATTGCCAGTCAGGGCTTGCTTTCAACATTTCTTTCTGAAATATAAGGATGGGACTGCCACCGTTTTCTCCTTCCTTGAGGGGGACGGGAGTTAACTGTGCTACATTTTCCTCATGAATGAGTAGATGGTCAGTCCATTTTGGTCCACCTGTTCTTTTTCTCTTCATGTTTTCACCCTTTTTCTTTTCTGTCTTTTTCTCTCTCCCTTTTTCTCCTGTCATGCAGGCTTTGCAGTGCATGCTGATCTCTCTTCAGGCAGAACTTGACATTCAAAGGTACTTGATGAAAATTGAATCATCTCAGCGAGTTAGTACTCCACCTTTTCTTTCTCTGCATCGAGTTGTACCTCACCTCCTGCCTTTTTGTTCCCTTGCGTGTGGCATTCTAATCAGCGTCCGCCACTAAACCCGATCGGCTGTCCTTTTCCCCCGCTCCCCCAAGCCCTGACTTAAACCCATCACCATCAAAGCCAAATGCTTGCCGCATTCAGAAACGTGTGTGTGTGTGTGTGTGTGTTTTAATTGTGAGAGTTAATATTAAGGTGAACACTAATTGCATGCTTGCTTCCAAATATTTCATTTACTTTCCACAAATTGAGCTGTGGAATGGGCAGTGATGCAGTGGTAAGTCAGAGATCATGGCACAGTCCTCTGAAGAGTGGGGCTCTCCATCAGGACCCCCTCCTCCCCAGCTTGCTTGAGGCACAGTAGTCATGGCTGTCGAATAGAAGCTATATCATTCGGATTACCTCAGAGCACTATGGCTCTTCCTTCCCTCAGCTCCACGTCCAGTGTCGGCTCCAGACCATTTTACTGATGTGCATCTTAATAATAAAAATGAAAGGAACAGACACATTCATTTAGAACCTACTACGTGCCAGCCACTGTTCCAAGTGCTTTACAAGTACGAACTTCTCACAGCAACCCATGGGGTGGGCATGCTGTGGTCCCCATTTTACAAATGGGGAAACTGAGGCACAGAGAGGTTAAATTACTTGCCCAAGGCCACATAGTTCTAATAAATAAGAGAGTTGGGATTTGACCCCAGGCAGTCTGGTCCCAGAGCCAGCTTTCAGCATATTCCTTATTTACCCACAATGCTCTTGTCCTCTAGGTCATGATGGGTCAGTTTAGAACTGAAAAGGGTGGGGAGAGTTTCCAGTGCTTACATACTTAGCTTGGTGTTGGACACTGTGCCGACTCACCCTTTGGCACATCACCATCCACATCCTTTTTGTCCCCCCAAACGTGGCCTGTTTCTTTCTCGTCTCCTGAGCATGCACAGGTCTGAAGCG